>NC_090922.1:127673174-128308174 GCF_040938575.1 Ambystoma mexicanum
GTGTCCTGTGAGCTTGAAGCTCACATGATAGCAACATTGATGTCTGGCTCATTATGACCCCAGTGAGCATTACTGGTGTCAATGGGGACAGTTTGTGGGTCTTGTAGTGGTGCATTGATGTTCCTGTCTGTCATGTGCCTCCTTTGTGCGCAGTTGTGGGGGACAGGCCTTTCAGTAGTTGGTGCATGGTGACGTGCATGTTGGTGGTTTTCTTTAGGGTCAATGCGGTCACAATTTGCACAATTCACTTGCAGATGGTTGTGTCGTTTTTGGGATACACTTTCATTCACATGTTGGGATGATTAGGTCAGGCATAATGTGTACACTACTCTGTTGACGTCAGTGCTGCCACAGGGAATGATCTGGCTACTGCTAGTTGCACCCATGTGACGTATGCATCACCCCCCTGTATCTGCCAGATGAAATATGCATTGGTACGTCATTCAACACCCACTTTGCATTTCCATGCTCATGACATTAGACTCACCGAGTAGGTAGGATCTTGGGTCTGCATGTCGCTCCATGTAGCGTGGTATTGTGGAGTTCCGAAGGACCATTGAATCATGGGTTGATCCGGGGAATCTGGCAGAACAATGTGTGATGATCCTGTTGGAGTCACAGACCATTTGCACGTTGATTGAGTGGAAATGTTTACGGTTGCGGTACGGTACCTCCATGGCATGTGGGACCACCAATTCAACATGGGTGCAGTCAATGGCACCAATGCAACCAGGTATGCCGGCCAGTGCATGGAAACCCACTTTGGTGTTGGCAATCTCCTGGGCAGACCGTGGTAATGAGATGTGGTCATCTGTGTGCTTGAGGAGGGCATCGAGCACTTGCATCAGTGTACGCGAGAATAATGGTTGTGATATGCCATGCAAGTGCCCCACTGTGTGCTGGTAGCTGCCTGTGGCCAGGAAGTGGAGCACGGACACTACCTTCAGTAGGGGGGGGGGTGGCAGTGGGTGTTTCAATCATGCTGACGATGTCGTTGTGTATCATGTCCACAATGGTGGTGATGGTGTCCCGGTCCAGTCGGTACAGGGTGTGGATCTGCTCAGCTGTGAGGTTGAATGGGCTGGCTCTGATGGGTGGGATTGGGGGCTGCCTGCGTGGTGGCACTGGCTGTGCTGGTGGGGCTTGCTGGGCCTGCCTTGCCGTCCTTCTCCTCCTGCGTCTCCTCTGTGCAGCCTGTTGTTGTTGTTGTTGTTGTTGTTGTTGTTGTTGTAGTTGCTGTTGTAGCACTCGCATTGCTATCAGGTCCTCCAGCCCCAACATTGCTAGTCCTATTGGTATCATTGTGGAGCGCGACTGGGTGTGGGAAGGGGTGGGGTGTGCTCTTTTTGTACTTCCTGAGTCTGTATTTCCTTCACCTGTGCTGTTTCTGTGCACCTGTGGCAGCTGCATTCACTTTACATGGCCCTTTACGGTTGGTTCGCGATGGCGTAATTAGCACCATGGCGGTAAGGTACTTAATGGGCTGGGTGATGGCGTTAGGGGCATGTCCGCTTGGGTCGGCATTCGCGTACCTTTCCGCCATGGCGCTAAGTACGGTGTGGATGTTCGCGTGCACGCGCCCTTGGCGCAGTCAGCGGCAGCGTTAGCTACGATGCCGCTTATGACATTGTAGTTTGCGGTCACGGGTCGTAATCGGCCCTAGCGGAAGACGATGGCGGTAATCGTTTACCGCCATCGTTTTTTGCTTTGCGCCAGGGTCGTAATGAGGGCCATAGTCTTGATGAACACTGTCTAGAGGGCTAATAATACTTTTTCTTCCCTATGACCTGAAAGACACTTTGTGACAACTTTGCTTTTTTAGAGATGTGGTCATACGAAATTCAGAACAATGCAGAAGCGTTTTAATGTCAAGATAGGAGAGCAGCAAGGACTCTCTCTCTCTCTCTCTCTCTCTCTCTCTCTCTCTCTCTCTCTCTCTCTCTCTCTCTCTCTCTCTCTCTCTCTCTCTCTCTCTCTCTCTCTCTCTCTCTCTCTCTCTCTCTCTCTCTCTCTCTCTCTCTCTCTCTCTCTCTCTCTCTCTCTCTCTCTCTCTCTCTCTCTCTCTCTCTCTCTCTCTCTCTCTCTCTCTCTCTCTCTCTCTCTCTCTCTCTCTCTCTCTCTCTCTCTCTCTCTCTCTCTCTCTATATATATATATATATATCCAAAAGCTTGACTAAGCCACTTTTCCTTTGAAGCACAAATATTTCTGAAAAGAATACTTGACATGAATATGTGGTAGCCACTAAAGAGATGTTCTCATGGAGTCACATTAATCTCAAGGAACAGCAAGCTAATGGCATTCATTCCTGAAGCCCCCTGTTGACAGAAAAGAGACATCTACCATAATCCATTTCCCTTTTCAAAATGTGGTCATTATGTTCGCATAGAGCCTATATTTGAAGTCTCCACCTTGCGACAGAGAAAATCCCAAATCACTGGTAAACCAGCTCACTGTCTAACAGAGCTGCCTGATTCTGAAGGGCAGCCGATTAGGTGTTTAAACAAGAAGGGTAGAACATGTGAGACAACCTGAATGATGAGAGATAATCATAAACGTGGTGAAAAAGTTCAGTTGGCCCCACAGGGCCTCTCATTGCACACTGCATTTGTTGTGGAGCCCAAAGGGCTGACAACTGCTTGCTCACACTCCCAGGGTTCGGCATGAAGTCTCAGGCATGTCTACATGTCCACAATATACCCCTGAATATTTGTATTATCTTCCTTCCTTACACCTTTTGTTCGTAAACTAGCTGCTGATTGATTTATGATGATTCGATGTATGAGTTTTTCTGACACACGACATGAACGCACACGTTTTGGTGTATGGTTTAATATTTATGAGTGGTTTAACACAGCACCTTGCATGCATCAGGGTAGGCTACAGTAAGCTATGGTAATGGTCAGGGTCTTGTGATTCATGCTACTGTCCTTTGAATCAAAGTTCTGCCCTAATAGGTGCTATTGTTTGCAATGTAATAGTGTTCTATGTCTCAACCTCTGGATGATAAAGGATTAAGTGGACCCGGCCGGCTTGGAACCTGTGACTGCACGACGTGCACTGGCTTCTGAAGCAAACGCTTAACTCACTATGTTCACTTACCAGCTTAGTATTGATCAATGATAGCATTGGTCTTCCCAGTGCGAGACATTAGGCTGAATAAATGATGTCCAACATACTGTAGGTATGTAGAAAGATTGCCTACTTCCGGCACACAACACGGCTAGTCTTCAACTAGGCCAAAACAGTCAGACTTCTTCTCTCGCTCTCTTAAAGTCCTGACCAATTTGATGATCTTTTTTAAAAAAAAGCTGATGCTCTGGCTCACCCGGAGAAAACTATTTTGGGTCTACTCAAAAAAATTAATCTCATAGCCCCTAGTGGCTAAAGAGAGCTGTGCGTCCATGATCGCCTCCTTTCAATTATGAATTGTACCCTAGACTCTCAAGTTGACATATGTGACCCCTGTCTTAAAGAAACCCATGGCCACTCCCACCGAACTATGACATTTCCATGCCGTATCAAAACTCCCATTCATAGCTAGGCTCCTGCACAGTGTGGTGTTACGGGCAAACAGAACACTGGAACCACTAGAAGTGGGGTCTACAACCTGCAGCTCTCCAGACGATCCAGTGATTATGCTGGCTACAGTAGATGGGGGTTGAGGTCATAAAACATCTGGAGAACCAAGGATGGCAGACACCTGTGTTGTAACCGTTGACTTATATGACCTTAAACTCTATAGGAACAGCACCAGAGTCCATCATATGCTCCAGTCTGATTAGCCATCTATGTGAGCCTGGAATCAAAGAGTCAGCCCTTCAGTGGATCACCCCCTTCCTGGGTGGTTGCCAACGAATTATCTCTGACACTTTTACTCGCTCTCAAGTGAACATGAAGTGTGGAATCTCTGTGTTATTTAATATGTGCCTCCTCCCTTCATTTTGCCAAATTCCACATATAGAGGTGTATTATTATGCAGACAATACTTGATTGCATTTGGAGTTTGATCCCAACAGTAACTCCCTGGTCTCTCATCTCTTGTATTGTATGTCAGTGTCTGACCAGCGGATGTGCAAACACACGTAAAAACTCATCCCATCTAAAATGTTGATCTTAATTGAAGGCATCCCACTGTCCAAGCTGCCAGGCAAGGTGTGACCAAAATCAATGGGTCATTTTCGACAACTTGCAATGGTTTTTAAATAACCTGGTCATCGTAATCAATTTGGAGCTCGCTGATGCTACCAGAGACCCTAAAAGTGGTGAAAAGGGACTTTTATCATTTGAAAAACCTTAAAAGAATATTTTATTTTCTCTCATTTCAACGTCGAGGCCAGGCCATCATTGTGGTGGCTTATATGGACTATGAGAAAAGAACGTATTTGGGGCTATCCCAAAAATTGTCTTAAGCTTCTTCAAAATACCACAAGAAAATGCTGCTGTCTTAATTTCCGGGGGCATGTCCTTCATGCAATGGCAAGTCTGCATTGGTTCCCTATGTCTACGAGTGTAAGGGTACAACATGCTTTCCAACACTCGTTCCCAATCCTTAACCTTCTTTGTGCACTCTAAGACCTCCAAAGCCACATCTGCCTTCGACAGATACCCTGAGGTTCATGAGGAGTTTGATGGACGTTAGCAGATTTTGGCCCATTTTTTCTGGAAGCAGTAATCACTGAGACCACATACAGAAATCTGAAGGTCTCTGCAGCATTATGGGACGACCGCCCAACCAGTAATAAAACATGCAATTGTCTAGCATACTGTATATAGTATTTCATTAAATCTACTTGTCCTGTTTTTTCATCCTCCCAAAAAAAAGCATTTCAATCCCTGGCTACGGGATTGAAAACAATGCAGTCCAGAAGAGGATCACACTGACACCGTACCAGGTCAAATAATGTACAGAAGGGTCTCTGTTGACCCTCCTTTCCATCCTTATATAAGATATGGGTACTTCCCAATTTTTTGTCTTCATGGCACCAGTTTCAAGAAGGGAAGAAGTGAAAAGCACAATATATAAAGGAGAAACCTTGTTACCCCTCCTTTTCACACTAACAAGGTTTATGATTGCCCCACATGCAGGCTGAATACTTAACTTGTCATCATCATTGATCAACAGATCATTTTATTGTTCAAAACATAAATGTATTATTTTTTCATTAAAAGGTTTTCATATTATAGCATACAAAATTAAGACAATTCTATAGATAAAAGACACGCTCATTCCAACAATCTTTCAACAAACAGCGACACTACAAAAATGTGCCTAGGGGTTAGTGCGAGGTGACTTGTTTGATTGCAATACGCCCTCTTTGTGATGCCCCACTGAGAGGGGGTGACTGCGATTTACTGCTTAGGAAAGCAGAGCAAAAATTGATTTTCAAATTAGATACAGTAAATAATGGCTTCAACACCACCGTAGAATGGGGACTGCTCATGCATTAAACAGGTCCTCTGACCGTGGTCAATAATTTACACAGAGATACTGATTTGAATACATGCCCATAGGAGCCTTTTTTCTGAGGACTTAACATCCATCGTCCATGGATAACACTGTAAATAAAAGTGAATATGTAACACAGAGAAAACCCTCATTATTAGATATCAATAGAAGACAACACAGTGTATCAGAGGCCTTTAGAGGCGAGAAGAGAAATAATGAAAAGGCCAGACATATGGGCTGTATATATTATATCCTACTTTGCATCCTACAGCAAGGTGGGTGAGCATTTGGCCATTGCTGTCCACATTTGCACTTTGTATGGGCATTCAACAATGTATTTCCTTAGAGTTAGGGATTTGCTGATCCAATCCTTCACTTAATGGGAACAAGCATATAATATCTTGTTTTTTTCAAATGTGTGCATCCATTGTTTGGGCGGGGGTACTTATTTGAAGAAATCCTACACAATGTTCAAAGTCATAATTCTTATTTAGCACATTCAGTACTTTTCAGAATAAAGTATAAGGTAAATACCCCATGACCTAAAATCAGAGGTTTGAAAAAAAGGCAGTATTTTGAATAAAGAATTTTTAATAATTAACAACTGACACAAAATGAGGACCAACCAACCACAAAATGGAGACCAAAAACAACAACAACACGGTAGTGGTATATCATTTGCAGCACTAGCCCCTTAGGCTACGGAATTCCTTCCTGGTACCACTAAGAGCAACTCAGGACTAGGAGAATTAAAAGAATGTACTCCTAATCAAGTAAAAAGGCGGATCTCAGGCTTTGCATAGGGCACAATTAGATGACAATCCTTGTGAGATGTGGTCGAGATGCTGTCCCAATGGACTTGGTCTGTGTCTTCCGTGTTTACTTCTTTTAGGGACAGTATGTATCTGGATCTGACAGATACTGCTGTGATGCAACAGACTATAAGGCTTTGCTAAATCGCTTAGATATCCTGGTGGAGGCTGGAGCCTTGCTACCCTATTGTAGAGGGAGAAACAGGACAGATTGACAGGCTAGGGGTGTGTAGGATAACAGTTAATGGTGGAGCTATGCAAGTCTCATCCCTCTCCTTTTCAACACTGATTGATTAATTATCTCTGATCCGGCAAAACTAGACTTTAGGACGCAAATGTATGAAAACACCAGAGGTAATGGTGCCGGCTCAGTTAAACCCACTCTGCACCATTACGAGGTCGCCTCGCGGGACCCGCTCTGGACGTCTGGTTTTTCCAGACGTCCATAGCGGGTCCCGCGAGGGGACCAGGGAGTTAACAACGGGCCCGTTCGTAATGGGCCCGTTGTTAGCTCCCTCCACATTCCCATTGAGCCCTATGAGGGCTCGAATGGGAATGGGGAAGGACCGGGCCCGGGTTCCCTGAAGGAGGAAATACCGGGCCCTCCATACTCGGAATGGCCCGGTATTTCCCCATTCAGGGAACCCGGACCCGGACACAATTTTGGAGGCAGCCATGCCCTTATTGGCTGCCTCCAAAGTCGTACTGAGGCCCCAAGAGTCTGTGGCAGGACCACAATACCTGTATCTGTTCAAGCTATGACCAGCAACACGTTTCTGGAAGTACCTAAGTGGCCAGAGGCACTAGGGCAATCGACTTGTCCAGTCCAGCAAGTTTGGAATTTGGTGGTCCAATTTTGCAGTCATTTGTGGCTCAATTTAACGCCATGGTGAAAAGTTTATTTTAACTTCTACAACTTGTTTGAAGATGACTACTTCAAGTTGGACATAGTGAAAGTACTTGCTTTTTGTCATTTACTGTCATCTGATCCCCTTCCCCAACACTTGTGCATCAATTGTGGGAGTGTTTGAGATCTCAGTATCCGAATGTCTCCCTCTAATAGGAAGTGAGATGCACAACCCAACACTTGCCCTTCCAAAACACCAGTCATGAAGCATGAGCGATAGAAGCAGTTGTGTATGGAATGGCACAGACCCCTAACCTCTGAGGGGCTACTGATTGCAAGGTATTGGCTAGGCATAAGAGACACTTAGCCCAATGTGCCCGTTTTATGTTTATTCCACCTGCTAACGTGGTGCACATCTGCAGGAGCAGGAGGCTCAGACATCACATCAACGATACACATTCCTGCATTGCCAATAAGTTGGGATCATGGTATCCATGATTGTGCTGTCAGAGCGAAGGAGGCTGCAGTAATGTTCCCGGTCCATGTCCCTAGGATGTCATATGGATGGTCCACTTTGCATGGTATTTGCAAGAAATTCTCCAGAAATGGTAGCTTACTATGGCCTCCCTGAAGTATGGCTTGCATTTAAACCACTTTCTTCAGCTTTTAAAGCTCCTCTTGAGTGTGAGTCTCAATAGCTTTGTGAATACCCCAGCAAGTTCATGGTACTCACCATTAGGGCTGATGTATTAGTAGTCCTCTGCCCCCTTACTCTCACCCAACCCACCACCTTCCCCCATCTTTCTTTACAACTTTGGTTCTGATGGAGAGATCATGTCTACGGGACAGGGAGCTAGGAGGTAGGCATAAAATTGGCAGTGCCAGTAGGTACACATCGCTCGGTCTGCCATTTTAAATTCTGGTTGTGAAAAAATGTAAATTCCCTAAAATGTTTGCTGGGTAATATTTCGTTGTTCGTGCTTTGTGCAGCAATTAAGGTTACGGTTACATCTTGCAGCCTGGTCAACCAATCAGTGTAGAAGAAGCGCGTTTAAGGCTACCTGTACTAGAGGGATTATGTTAATTCGTATTTAGTATGCTATCTGCGCAGGTCCCTGCGGTACTGTCAAAAAACAGTGCTTTGGTATGATCTGACAATTCACTATGGCCACATCTACAACTTGACATTTTGGGGTCAATGAGGAAACCAAGGGGTATTCTGACTTATAAATGTGCCTGACAAGCAGGTTCTTCTCCGTGCTTACCACGGCACTTCAGGTGCTCCTAATTGAGACACTGCCACTATGACCTAACAATGAGATATTTGTGCTACATTGACATTTTCAGGGCCACCCATGAAACTCTTTTTCCTCATTGAGCCACAGGTCATGAAACAGGCTCTTGGACTTAAAGTAGGGAATAGGCATCCTTTCATGCACATGATTTTGAAGGCCTACAGAAATGAGTCCATGTATGTTACAGGAACCCGCAGCCCTGTCCTGGGTGAAGAAGACTGCTTCCATGAAGGGCAAACGACTTGAGCCCAAATTGACAAGCGCTCCGAATCACTGTAAATACTGAAAGAAAAATATCAAAAAGTGTGGGTAATGCCTTGGGGCCTCATTACACGGTAGGCGGTAAGGATTTACCGGTACCGGTATTTTACCGGTACCGGTAAATCCTTACCGCCTTACTACGAGGTCCCTTTGAGGGTTGGGGAATTTAACGCCTGCAAAGGGACCCAGGGAGCTAATTACGGTACCGCAATTTGCGGTGCCGTAATTAGCACCTTCCCCTTTCCCATTATGCCCTAATGGCAATGGTGGAAGGGGGAATTACCGCCCCGCCAACCTTGGAATAGGCGGTAATTCCCCTTTCCACCAAGGCGGTGCCGGTATTTTACCGGCATGAACCATGGCGCTAATTGCGCCATGGTTCTCCGCCTACCGTGTAATGAGGCCCTTGGTGAGGATTTTGAGAATGCCATCATGACTAGCTCTGGGCGACATTTGTGATGTCATTTGGGTAACTACGCTCTACGCACTTGTTTGACGAACCAGGGAAAAGATGCAGCAAAGCAAGAAGTCATTGGGCCTCATTACAAAGTTGGTGGTGTGGGAAAAAAGTGTCTGTAATTCTGTTACTGCCACTATTGCCGCACCGCCAAACTACAAGTTTGTCAGTGGGGCACCCTACCAGCAATAAACAGCCGGTATTACCGGCAACCTCCGCATGGGACTCCATGGAATGGGGATTTACAGTTATTCCCGCCACTTGTCGTCTGCCAGTCATTCCGGCAGATCCAGTGGTGAGAACAATAATTCTGCTTGCTGATAACCCACTGATGTACTGGCGGAATTCCACCAAGCTCTTAATGAGCCCCATTGTGACCAGGAATCTCCCTGATATCCCCGAGTGTTCTACCAGCAACGCGAATACAGGCCATGCTACAGGCCATGCTCTGTTTGTCCGCTCGATGGGTTAGGTCACAGAGTGTCGTAAAACGACACCATACAGACCAACTTCAAATCAGCGCAACTTTTTTGCGCTTTCCTTTTCATTTATTCCCTATGTGTGAAATTCTGGGCGCTTGACAGAAAATCTCAAGGGAAAAGCGCATTTGTTGATTGTGTCGATCACCTGCCGACCAAACACCCTGATTCGCAGAGCGGTGCAAAGTGTATTGTTTGTTGGCAGTGCGAAGTCACTGTTTGCGCTGTGAATTAGGCCCATTTAGTGTGGTGCAAAGAGTACATTTGCAGTTCAAAGTGACTTTGCACTACCAGCAAACAATACACTTTGCACAGCTATGTGAATCAGCGTGTTTGTTGGCAGTGCAAAGTCACTTTGCACCGCAGAAAAAATTCCATGAATCTGGCCCTTTATATCACATTGTTGTGCAATGTGTTGAATTACAGGACTTTAGAACATTGTGCTTTGGGCATCTGATCTTCCATTTTAGATCGATGACACCAGGGTTATTATGGAATCATAGCCTACATGAGTCTCAGCTCTCATGGAAAATTGCAGTGTTGAGCTTTTTAAATAAGGTATTCCCCAATAAGTCTTAGTTTGGATTGTTTTCAAAACAATACAAATATTTCTACTCTGCTTTCATGTATGATGTGTACTGAAATAGCTGTTTTAGGTTTTAAGCGACATAGGGCCTCATTACGAGTCAGTGGGTTGCCGCCGGACTCGCAAAATTTTACTGGCGCCTGACTTCCGGTGCCACCGGGAGATTACAAGTCCGGCAGTCCAGGAAGTCAGGCGCCAGTAAAATGTAAGTCCCCAACCCCATACAGTTCCACGGGACTCTATGGGAGTGGGGACTCGGAAGCGCCGGCACCGATGTTAACGGTGCCGGCACTTTCATGAAGCGTCTGACTACCATGGCCGCTGCACCCAGCACGGTGAGACCTGTTGGGTGCATTGGCCACGGCAGGCAGACACATAGGGCCTCATTACACAGTAGGCGGTAAGGGTTTACCGGTACCGGTATTTTACTTTGCGGTACCGTAATTAGCGCCTTCCCCATTCCCATAGAGCCCTATGGGGCAAAAATGGGAATGGGGAAGGGCAATGGGGGATGGGGGAATTACCGCCCCACCAACCTTGGAATAGGGCGGTAATTCCCCTTTCCACCAAGGCGGTGCCGGTATTTTACCAATAGCTAATAGCACCAGGGTCCACCGCCATCCGTGTAATGAGGCCCATAGTTTGCCACTCTGGAAACAAGGGTGCTGGTGAGTTTACCGGCACCCTCGATTCCGAACCGGCAAACTATGTTTTTTTGATTTTATTTGTCTTACTGAGTATTTTTCAAATAGCATTTATTTTGTATTTATTATGCGTAGCTGTTGTCTAACCTTCTGTGTGCCTAAGGTTCATCTGTGAACCAATTTACAATAAATACAATTAAAAAAATTAAAGAAATCAGCAAAGTCCTTTGAGTCTTTTAAGTTGAGGAGCCATTTTCTTCTGGAGATGTTCCACGGGCATCTCTCTCTTCTCCCAAATTGCTCAATGCAACCCCAGGCACCACCGCTGAAAACCAAATCATGGACTCTTGGCTCCCATTAAGGGCAAGAAATCTCAGTGACTTGTCCCATATCGGTGCCCCCACCTTGTATTCTCAGCAGGAACACAAGAAGCCAGTGCAATGGTGATTGGAGTGGGGGTCTTTTCTGCCACACCAACCATGGGTCTGCAGCCACATAGGACGCCGGGGTTATCAATCATCCATAAATCTATGCCATTCGGGGTGGTTCCCAATACTATGCTAAGTACACTCAGACAGTGAAGTGTAGCGCGCAGAAAATCAGTTGTTTTTAAAATAATTCACATGCGTTTCATGAGCACACAATGATTATAAAACACTTGATTTAGGATCAGCCCCTACACGTTTCCCTGTTTTGTCACAGCATCATCAGGTGGCAAATGTCACCTGTAGGCAACGCGTGTACTTTTATCATGCTCCGGCTGGAAAGAAACAGGAAGCGGATACGCCTTTGTTTCTATGGCCGCTTACAGTGAGAATTGTGAACAGCTGCAAGCGCATGGAACTCGTAAGAATCACTTCAAAAACAATTGATGATCTTCGCACCGCACTTCTCTTTCTGAATGTACTGTCTGTATCCAATTTGATCTGATCTTGAACAGCAGGGAACCAGACAAGTGGATCATGCAATCTCCTTTTGAAGCCAGGTGGGATCAAGCGCTGGTGACCCCTCGCTGTTATAGCCTTTGTATATATTAAGGGTACAGTAAGTAGCGTCTACACTTGAGAGCGTTTTAACCTGACTTCTTGGGCTATTTCTTTTTAGGGACAGATTGAAGTTGAAATGTGTCCGATCTTAGACCTTTACGATGTGTACCAATTTCTCCCATCACATACTGCCAACAGTGCTGACGCTGAGGGCGATCGTGGTGATGTTGCAGGAGAACAGCTGACTGTGCTTCATGAAGGAGGCCGATTCTTTCATTAGCTCGTCCCGCAGACCCATCAAGAACTGCTGTCATTCATAACAGGCAAACAGACGTTTTCAGTACAAAACCTCCCCTTAAGCCTGACTTATGAATTTTCAACCAATTGCTGTTCTGCCTCTTGTAGATGATTTTCTCTGCTGACTCCTTGCATAGAGCTTAACGCGGTTGACTGCCTAATGAGGCTTACTTACAAAGCAGTGTGTCACCTGCACTCAAGTATAAAACAATGAGTGTAAGAAAAACAGCTCACTGTAACAATTCTCAATACATCTGGGTTCAGGGGAGAAATGACTGCCCTGACATGAAGCTGTCAATATACATATAAGAGAAAAGAGCCCAATTTATGATATGATATGAAAGATTATTAATGTGCTTAATACCCAGAGGTTTCTAAGTGCGGACCTGGGATTCAAACCTCTGGTGCTCTGTGTGGTCTTGCTTTCAAGGCGAGCACATTGCTGCTGAGCTATCCTCCCGAGACACGAGTCCTCCCGTCCCCTGCACGCCAATATAGCCAAAAAGAATGGCTAAACAAATGTATATCTGTTACAAATACAATGCAATTGTGATACAAAAAAGAATATTTATTGTTGAATTTTAGATATCCGATGGTCAGATGCATAACCAATATTTAATTTGAAGTTGTGAAATATACTCAATGCGTTTCGGGGGACCACTCCCCTTCTTCAGGAGCTGAACTGAAAACAATAAAGAGAAAAACTTACCATGTCTATAATTCTTAATCCTTGAAGCTTGAGGCCATACATCACCACCACAAAAGTTAGAACAGAAGACACCAGAATGCCTTGGGTTCACAAACTAATATAATGCCACATAGGCAGTCCCCAGTCTCCAGATCAACAGCAATTCACCCGAAAAATATGTGACCATAGCTTAAATATTGAACGTGCTCATCACCCATAAGTCACCAAATGATTGTGAAAACCTAAACACCTTGTGTGTCCTCAGGAGAAAAATTGTAAAGCAAATGTCTTGACAAAAACATATTATGACGAGTCATAAAAAAATAAATGAAGGAGGAACCAAAAGTCACCCAGGTGATTCACAATCCATATGAGAGAGAAGATCAAAACCAAACTCTGATGCCACCTACCTATATCCACTATTGTGGGAAAATCCACAAATAGGCTTGTGGCTGTGATCCTATAGGTCACACCCCCGTTCCAAAAATAAGAATCAGGTATGCTGTTCCTAATCCCTGCCTCAAGATTAGGCAGCCTCATCTTTAATCTTTTATCTTTTGGAATATTGCGATCAACTGCCGAGACTATGGCCCTCATTACGAGGGTGCCAGTCCAGAATAAATGCTGGAAAAAATGACGGTAACACTGAATCTGACTCGCATAGTCTTGCACTGTAAATAGGCTGTACATTACAAATGCAGACTTTATCAGGCATATGGGGGACTTATTTGGAAATGTGAGGCTGTCCTTAGTTTACAATAACATCACCTGCACAAATGATGTTATATATTAGCATGTGGTATATTTACCGGGCACAGTATTTCTTTGGTGGCATTTGAAGCTAGACCGGACATATCACAGCAAATAATTATGGACGTTGCCAATGCTTGTTTTATATGGTGATGGCTAATGCAGTTTTGCCATTTTACAGCACTGTAAATATCAGGTGTCAGTACTGACGAACCTAGAGGTCATTAGTCTCTTGACCAAGGGAGGATGAAATGTTGAGTATGTCCAACTGATCACTGATAGATGAGTGAAAACCAGGGGTGTTGCTAGGTCTGCAAAAGATCCTGCTCTACACTAATGTTGGGACTGTCGAGACTCAGGGCTAGCTAGCTTTTTGCTTGTAACTCCTGAGCTTCTATCCGGGGCTACAGCCAAAAGACCAGGGGCTATAGCCCCCTTTACTCCCCTAGCAACGCCTCTGATGAAAACCAAGATGTTAATTCATTGGACCATCTGACTGCCTCTCACTAACCATAAAACCTTTAAATCAACAAAATTAATTTCAAGGGACCACAGAAATTCAAAGAAAGCAATTATTTTCCTCTAACCCCTAAACACCCAACCTGACTTCATAGTGGTGGTCCTTGAACCATCTCTACGGACAATTAATTCTCACTTCTCCAGATGCCACACCTTCTTGCAAAAGAGAAAGGCACATCATCAGTCCATGGCTGCAATTGCTTAACTTGAGCACTTGGCTCCTGCCACTAGTACCTACTTGAGGGGACTCAACCATCGTGTGTGCCATTTCAGTAATTTGTCCTTTACCAGAAATAGTTAAGTTTTGTACTTGTGGAAGGTTGTCCATCCAATCAGATGGCTGGAAACGCAGGTGTGAACTTCCAGTGTCCTGCTGCATTTCATCAGCCATCTGAGCCCCTTCCCCCACCGGACGGCACAGTGTTTTTTCCTTGCTGACCCCAGGCCCACCCTGTTCCCCCACCCCGGCCCCACCATCCCCCCACACTTCCAAGACATCCTGCAACCCTTGCACTGCCCCCTCCCTCCCTACACACTTATCTGATGGACCAGAGCTTTCTGCTCCAGTTGTGCGATCCATGCCTGTCCTCGTCACCCGCCATAGAAATAGAAACTGGATTCAGCCACTTTTCTGTTCACAAATGGCAGAAGTAATTTTGTTTTTATTTTTTTCCATGGGAAATTGGGCTTGGCAATACACGAAGAGCCAGTCCCCTGTGGAACGCCTCCTCCCCCCAACTATTTGCACCATGGACAGAGCCCTGAGGTGTGATTAGGTATGAATCCCGTGTTGGGGGCAGAGAAGGGCCGGTAATTGCCCTAATCCCTCGCCGAGGCCGTCGCTTCGCTTGAGTCTGCCTACATTCATGCTGGCGGGATGTTACTGACCCTGGCATGCACCCCAATGAGGAGGCGATTGCTATAATCTGACCTGCATGTAACCTTATGTAAGGCACCCTTAGTACCTATTGGCATAAACAGAAGCAGAGCACCATAGTTCTTGTATCCTCAAAAGAAGATACTCTATGGACAAATTGAAGTCCCACCAATCAGAACTGAGCTGATTTGTGGACTCACAACAATGTTGTGTCTAGGCATTGTGTGAGCTAGTTCTCTTTCATATACTAGAGCAGTATTCTTTGCTAAGGTCCTTCAGTAGTCTTCGTTTCTTGGTTGCTTTTGAGCAATACAGATGCTTGAATGCAGATAATTTGGTCCTTTCCTTTATCCTGAAAATATAGAATGCCTTCCATCTTTAAAAAATTGGATCATCCACTTCTTTTCACACATTCTATGGGCTTTCTAAGCTGGGAAGGTCCTGCATTCTCTTGAAACCTAAACAGTACTCAACCGGTCCATTCTTCTGACGATTACGTACAGTGGAGCAAATGCAAAGTAGTATCGATCAAGACTGCCACGCAAGGATTTTCATACCACACATCCAATACTAAGTCAGCTCCAGGTACATTTGCCTGCAGACACGTTCTCATGAATTATACCTGTTGAACAGCTTGTGGAATAACCCACTCCTTTTCTGCAGCCATTAGGTGCCTGACCCATTTTCAGAAATATGTGTATATAGGTTCTTTAGTCAGGGTATGTATGGTCTATAGCAACCAGAGCAAGTAAGGCGAGTCCCACCCAAACTCCCTAGAAAGTCACTGGTCAAAACTATGACACTGAAAAGCTCAATAGTACTTCTCAGACTTCTAAATACAAACTAGACAGCAGTGGTCAAAGAACAACGCCACCTAGAAGGTAGGGTCTGGAGTGAGATAGAGGGAGATAAAGTATATCGAAGCAATATGATACCCATGACTGTTCCATTAATGTATTGGCTATCTATACATGCAATAAAAATGTATGAAGGCAAGACAACTGGATCATTAAGCCTACACAGTTGAAAGTTTACAGCCTCTAAAGTTAAGAAACACACAGCCGTAGGCACCATTGGTCCAAATGATATCCTATTCTATAAGGACCTAAACAGGTTTGGCAGCAGCAGAGCCCTTCCGGTTCTGTCTAGGTTTCTGAACAAAAATTGCTATCAAAGGTTTTGTTTTGGATTCTGAAACCAGATCAGGACAAGGAGTAGTAACCATTAATGTCGGGTGTGTACTTTCATGGGAAGGGGATCGCCCTGCTGCCTGAATAGCGGACGGAAGTGGGATAGCCCAATTAAGGAAGCACCACAGCAATGTCTACTGAAGTCGTGTACCATAATGTGATCATAAACGGATTTCCAAGTACTGTCTGTGGGATGGAGCAAAGAAAGAGAAATAAGTGGGAAGATGGCATTCACACCCACATACGCACAACATCTTCTCTGGTAGCATCACACACTTAAACTCATCCGTACTAGGAGAAAAGAACCCACAAAAAGATGTCCACCTCTCCAGTCAACTATCATATTCCAAATATGATGCAGATGCAGAAAAAAATAGAATCATCCTTCAAGTCCTTCAATTTAATATGCTAAAGGCACAACTACCAATGATGTGTTGTACTATTAAATTGGATCTCAACAGTAGTCATCTTTTATAAATGCCCAGGCAGAACATTTATAGGGAGTCGTCAACAAACTTAAACTTTCTCCTTGAAGTCATTTATATTACGGTTTCTCAGGTTATCATTATTAATCCGACCCACAGCAGGAAAACTTTAGCTCTTACAACAAATGACTGGCCTTATCCCTTATTTACAGAGGATTCTTGTACTAGGTTGTGAGTGTGTGGGCTGCTTCTCTAGAAGAACCCTCACTGGCAACTGTTGTTCACCACCAATAAGACTCAGTCTTTCAAACAAAAAAAAATACTAGAGTCATTGTCTAAAGAAAAATGATTCTCACAGGGTTGCAGAGAGCATGTTCTTAAAAACCTTAAAAGAGTTACCAAAAGCAGCGTCCTGTGTGCTGGGACATGAGATATTGGGGGTCATGAACATCACTGGAAATGCTGCCCTGTGACCCCAAAACTTCTGGGCCAGGATTTTGGAAAACCAGGTTCCCATGGCTTACAAGGTTTATTTGAAGAGCTATTGCCCCACCTTGGGGAAACGGTCTGTCCTCATTGTGCCACATTAAGAATTGGTTGGAACAACTAAGACTGCACCATATGGGAGAAGATTCAGAGTTCCTTCACTTAATCTAGGACTATCAAAAAGATGTACAACGCCCACCATGTCCATCTCTGTTTCTCCCATGTACTCTATGAGCTATAGCATTGCCTGCCCCCGGTTTGCTCTTCTAGTCCTTTAGGCTACTCTTAAATATAACCCAGAGATGCCCATTGTAGGAACTTATGTTAAACTCATTTTAGAGAGAATCTAACTAAACTCCTGATCCTTTCCTATAGCAAGCTTGCCTGGCATATCTTTATGCTCTGTAAGCTCTTCTCTTTGATTCTTCTGTGTTAAATAGTGGCATCAAATGGGACATTCGGCTGTGCCCCCCTTGTGCAGCACTAAGACCAAACTAACCTGCCTGTCTTGGGTCGACAGCTTCCTATCCTTTTTATTTGCAACACCTTGAGTATCCCTTTATTGACTGCATCTGTCTGCTCAGACAGCCAGAATGCATCCCTTCTTGACTTCTCCCAGCAACTGGGTGGTGAGCCTTCTGAGCCACACACGCTGGGGCCCTTGTTGCCTGCGACATATAGATTTCATCTTTCCTGCCAGGAAAGTCTTCAAGGCACGTAGTTATTTCTTGGTCAGCACCGCAACTCCAGTTCTGCAAACAAACATGTCTTGAACATACTCAACCAACTCGAGGAGCATGGCATTAACCTCCTTGAAATCACCAAAACCTGGCTTTCTAGCAACTTCTCTACCACAGCAGACACCCTTGTCCCTGACTGTTTCAAGATCTTGCTACCAACAACTGGCTAAGCAGGAAGGTATAGAAGAGTGGGTGCCACACTCATTATCTGCCCGTTTTCAGTGCAGCTGTTATTTACACCGCAATGTGTGCCCAGTTTGAAAGCCCACACATAAAATGCCTGTTGGATGCTTATACCTGCCTCTCCATCTGTACTTCCTGCAGGCCTCCGAAAGATGCTGCCCTTTTTGCCAAATAATGGCATGATTTCAATGCCGGCATCAAAGCTCTCCAACCTCAACCTTCTGAGGGGTGACTTCAATGTCCACTGTTCTCTTTCTTGACTCCTGCAATGCTTTGGCAAGATCTGGCTGTCCTCACTGATTGGTTGGCACACTGGTGGTCATATACCTGATGCTTTTCTCTCTTGCCGAACATCTCCACCACTGACCTGCTGTGGACTGACTCTGAACTCCTCTCTCAGCATGCATGGCCAGACCCACTAAGGTGTCGTCCTGTGCTCCCCCCAATGAGGCAGAGTACCTCACTCCCAAGCCTTTGAAAAGGAAGTTCATGTCTGCCTCTGTTTCTACCTTCATCCCTCCCAGCTAGGACTTGGTGTCCATGCCTTCTGCTCTAGATGCTCTGCTCATCAGCCTCCACCATGCCTTGTCTAAACACCCTGGACATCCTGGCACCCATTGTCAGGAGGAAGAACAAACATGTGCAGAAATGCAATAGCTGGTTTATCTCTGACCTGCCAATCATGAAAATAAATACTAGAGAGACACTGGTGCAAATCTAAATTCAGGGATTTCAAGTCAGCCTGCTTTCACCATCAGAGAGGCTACCATGCCTGCAAACAAAGCTAAAACAATGGCCGTCCTCTGTAGTCACATGGACTCAGCAACTAACAGATCAGTAGAGGTCTGCAGAATCTACATAGGAACTGAGTTTGCCAGCTACATGCTGTGTTACACTGATGGCCTCACAGTCCTTAGCCTGTCTATTATCTTCATCATTAAGCCAGGGCTGGTCCTGCCCACTGATTGCTTCAAAGATAAAGTGCAGACCTTCCCCTTATAGCTGTTTCTGTCTGGGCCCTCCTTTTGCTTCACCTCTTTAATCTGGTCTTGCCAAAGGACATCATAAACTCTTTTGGAAAAAATAAGGCGTCATTTGAACAGGTTTTCCAGTGACCAGGCAGAACCATTAAGATAGCATTGCAACCTTTAACTCTGCTTGCTCTGCCCTATGCAACAGATTTCTCAATGCTGGGAATATCTCACAAGAATTTCAAAAGACTTGAGGCCTCCCCCTTCTCAAGAAGCCTTCCAATATACCAACAATTCTTGAAAAAGAGCTGCCTCGTTGCCATCATGCCATTCATTGGCAATATACCTAAGAAAATGACTGTCTTCCAAATCCTGCCCTTCAATCAGGAAGAGGGTGGTTGCCAGTCCACTACTCTGGGTTTAGACCATTTAGAAGAAATAAGTCTTCTCCCTTAATCCTGCCATCCTTAACTTCTTAATATATCCTTCCGATGTTGTAATTGTCAACTGTGCTACTCTCCTCAACCACCCAGAAAACGTAAGGTCTACTAAGGCTCTATCCTGTTCCGCAACCTCTTCAATATCTATCTTTCTTCTGTAATTGACCTTATTTACCCATATTCCTGCTTGTATCAGCCACGTGCTAATGGTGCTCAAATTGCTTTCGGGTTGGTGGGGGACTCCTAGTGAGCTTCCAGCTGACTGTGTCTTGCCTCTGTCTTATAGGATGCGATGTTGGACAGCAACCTGTGTCACAATGCCTCAAAGATTGCAAACATTTATTGGGCCCTACACTTCCTCCATCTCTAGTGTTTCCCTGGCCTGCCTCTGTGGGCTCCCCTCCAACTATTTTTATTTTGAAAGTTCTCTCTCCTGTAATCCTCAGATTCTCCAATGTTATAAAGTAATCTCATTTCCAGCTTCACCTCCTCAAACGTATTCTGCCTTTTCTCAATTTGGCAATGAGAACTCATCAGCCGTGTGAGCAGCAGAAACAGAGAGGAGATGCTGGGGCTGCCGCTGAGTTCCCAGTGTGTTGTGGCCCTGATAGAGTAGTAGAAGTTGTGGTTTTTAAATGCAGATATTGTGTAGCGGGAAGGGGTGTGGAAGCTGACTGTCCCGTGGGAGAGAAGAGCTCTCCCAGTTCTGTGCGGTGATTCGGTGGCTGGCGAGCCCCGGAGTACGTGAGGAGTGATGTGGACTCCCTGCACAGACTGCACAAGTACTGGAGGTTTGACCGGAACGGTCAGACATTTAAATCTTGCCACGGGGAGCAAAAGCTGAACCAGCCATGGGTCCGAAGGAAGCACAGAGGAAGACCGGTGTGTTGGCCTATGTGAGGTGAGCGTGGGGCGCTCTGCAACAGACAGCTGTCTGTAAATACCGAACTAATGAATCAAAGTACTTTTGCAATCATTCTTAAAGAGGAGGCAATACGTTATCAAGAGAACCAGTATTGCCTAAGCTAAAAGAAGGGAATAAGACTTGAAAAGGGTTATGAACAAAGTAAAGAGAGGGCAATGCTTAATCAAGACAGCCAGCATTGCCAAAACAAAAGAGAGGCAATAAGAAATAAAAGGGAACCACGTTTTCTCAAAGCGAGAAGACTGAATCAGAGACATTATCAGCATTTAGTTGGAGAAGTAGAAGAAACTCAAAGATGGCAGAAAATAAACCCTCCTTATAACAATTATCAAGGCGGAGAGAAGATGAACCTGCATTGCATATGGCAAACAAGTCAGATGAACAAATGGCATAAATGTTTATTAAGCCCTTATGAAAGAAGTTATGAATCATAATTTTGTTACGTGTTTTAAGACTTTTCTGAAGTGTTGAAGTAGGCCTCACCACTGAGTCAGAGAAGGGGGATTGCCAATAGACCAATCAGAGGAAGAACTGGGCTTTCTCAATACAAGATGGCCACATCGTGAAAATCTCCCATAGCAGCCCAAGAGGATCCTTGTACATTGTTCTTAATCCAGCAGATAGTGTTCTCTGTTCTGGCAGAGCAATGTGGCAAAATGCCCACTGATCTCGTGGAGCATCCTGCCTTGAAGCTGAAAGGTCGTCACTCTCAGTGGACCTCTGAAGAGTTGCAGCAGTGAAAAGCCAACCATGCAGGCTGGCCAGGCCGCACTGTGTTTGTGATGCCTGGAAACCCCAGCAGGCAAATCTGAATGTTGCTGCGAGAGAACAGTGGACCGCGACACAGAGAAATGTGGAGGTATGCCCCCTGATCCCAAGGTGTACCTTGCTCTGAGGCTATGAGGTCGTCGCTTACCACAACCATTGGGGCTCTGAATTAGAAACTGCGTGGGGAACAACACAGCACTTCAGTGAGAGGAGTGAGTGCAGTGTAGATGAGGCGAGACTGCCCTGGAACGGAAATGAGCAGCGGCCGGCTGTGGAGATCACTCCAAGGAGGAGGCCTGCAGCAAGAGAGGAGCTGCTAGGTCGGACACACTCCTGGAAGCGGCCGGTAAGGCGTGGGGGCCGGAAAACATAAGCGGCACCCTCCAGCAGCGAAACAAGACTGGTCAGGGGACGTGAACTCAGCACCAGGAAGAATGGCAGGCTCGCCGATGCAGATGCAGTGTGTGCGCCTGGGGTCCCTGACTTCCGGTGGGGGCTCTGGAGATTCCCCAGGGACAAGTGGGGCTCGGCGGCTGCCAAGAGACCAGAGGAGTGTTGAGCTAAGGTTTCTTCCACCAAAGGAGGGCGGGAGCTCTGCGTAAAGGTGCCACTCGGTGTGGGTCAGGGCTGCCGCATGGGCAGAGACAGTCCACGAGTTAGATCTATCCACAGAACACTGTGGGGCCCTGAAGTACCCCAGGCAGCAGTGAGTCCCACAGAGAATGTAAGAGCTTGCCACAAGATGAGCGAAGCTGGTGCATAAATGTGCAGCTTTGTGCACACACAGGCTGCTACTAACTTTATTGCTGTCTGATTTTGCTGCACTGACACATCCTGTATTATATGGAAAGATCTCTGTGACTGTACTAAAATTGTTGCTTTCTCCTGCTTATTTTTCCAATGACACCACATTGAGCACTCTAAACTTTTGCTCTGAAAAATGCTGCCATTTTCCATGTGTGTTTAATTTTCAAATCTTGGTGTGTTTGTAATTCACCTGTTTCCCATACTTAATGGCTGCATTCCCTGCTTCTGCTTGGAAACACCATTCTGGGTATTTTGTAACCTTCTTGCCCTGAAACTGCTGTCATTTTCCATATGCATTTGATAACCCCTGTCTTCTAACTACAATCTTGGCTTTGCGTTGCTAGTATGCTGTAGGGAAATTGCATCTAGATGTAATCCACCATCTCTCCTTATTATTTTCTGCTGCATTTTAGTGCTTTGTTAGAAAGTTGAATTTGTTGTGCCTTCGATTGCTTTCTGCTACATTTTAGTGCTGTGATGTAAAGTTGAATCTAGATGTGCCTTCAAACCTGGGCATTTTAGTGCTTTGTTGGAAAGTTGAATTTAGATGTGTCTTTAAACCTGGGCTTTGATTGTTTTTCTGCTGCATTTTAGCACTCACCTCAATCTGGGTACTTAAAATTCTGCTACTGTGTGCATATCATGTTCAAAGAACCCGCTTCATCTGTGCCTGCTTGGCTGCTAAACCGCCTGGTGAGTTTATTTGTGCACTGTGCAGCTCTCCTGTCTGTCTCTCTCCCCTTCTCCCTCCCCCACCACTCACATGGCGCTCTCTATCTCCCCTATCTATTCTAACTTCTACTCTTTCACCTATCCTATCCCTCTCACAAAGTCTGGAAGAAAAAAGATTAAAAGAGCTCTCCTGACCTCTAACCCAGGCCTACCTGTTGCTGACCCCAGGAAGACTATTAGAGACTATTACTGACATCCTCTTTTCTGTCCCATGCCTGTATCTATGGACCCCCCCAACTTGCTCTCCACTCTCTCCCCTTTCTCCTCTTTGCCCATTAATGGTGGCACTAGATGGGAAGTACCCTTGGCTTACTTCTCCTCCTCTAGGTGCATCATTCATGTCTGTCACAATGGCACTATCATGGCCCAAGGTTCTAAACCTACTCTACTCCTTCTTGACCGGCACCTGCCCTCTCTCATTAACTTCCTCCCATCTCCTGCTACTCCTCCTTCCTCCCCGCTAACCTCTCCATCTCCACCAATGGGAGTACCATGTCCCTGTACCCCTCCTCAGAAAAACTTTCAAAAGTATTAATCGGCTTCACTTAGCTACTTTGAATGCTTGTTCTGCTGTCAAACACTTGTCTGACATCTTTCTGTTATATATAGTCTTGTACGTTGTCACTGGCCTGGAGTGATTGCCATAGAATGTGATGTATGATGCAGCCAGGAGAATGTTGAGTGCATCAGTGTACGAATGTTCTGAGTGAGTCAGTTGGGGGCCTGAGCTGGAGTGAGTGGATGGCCAGTGGGTCTTCTCCTCCATGTGTACTGTACTACCTATCCCTGTCCTTGTCCTGTCATCCAGACTACTGTAAATACCTGAGAGTAACTGGAACTGTACATATTGTACCAATAAAGCATACCTGGAACAACATCAGTCTCCACAGCTGGTCTGTGTGTCCCTTGTGACTAATAAGAGACTTTATTACATTGGCGAAGAGAGTTAAAGAACCCAGGAATATGGACAAATACAACTTAAAAGGACAGAGTGCAACTGAGGAGCTGCAGCTACAAAAATGTACAGTAAGGAGAGCTGTGGGGGGGAAGCAGCCTAAGAGTGACCCACCGTTCCCCCAAAGACTCAAAAATAAACATCCTGCCAGCTCCAGGGTTGAAAATGTATATGTGCCACTGGACTCTGGGAGGGAGGTCCCCAGCAACCAATAATTTCCCCAGAGTTCCCCCATGTAAATGCGCACAAAAAAAAATAAAAAAAATAAAAGAGGAATAAGCCCCAGAGATCTTATGGAGACAAAAAGGGCCCTGCTAGTTGGGAATTGACTTTTTGAGCCCCGTTCAAATTAATAAGTAAAAAGATAACTCTCAGCGTAGGAGTTGGGGGCAGTGTGGGTCAATGAAATGCAATAACTTCATGGGAGCATTTTACAGTTTCATTGACCACTCTGTACATTCTGCAAACCACCGGGTGGCGCCAGAGCTCCATGCACTCAGAATATTAACTGTGAAAATAATACATAAAGGCAGTGCACAACCCGTAATGAAAGACATTTTTGTTGTGCCAAGTTTTTGTGTGTATTAAACAATGTCTCCCATGTGTAATGAACATGGATAAAGTTTGGAGTTTGATTTTATCAAAGATCCTGCCAGAATTTCAAAAAATGCTCTGTGTAACACAGTTAGATCAGAGGCCCAGCGAGGTCTGTTCTCCTCCAGCCCTTCTATTGAATGATGACGTGTGTAAACATTCAGTGGGTGATGGTGATCCATGGAATGCGGAGCAGACAATGGAAGCCTGTGATGCGTGGCAATTTCGTTCCTTCAACTTAATATGGGTTAATGGAGAAAAAAGATGCTGAGTTCGCCATCGTGACGTGCAAACATGTCCGGGAAATGAATAATTTCAATGATTGCCTTAAACAAACTGGTGGTATTGGGTGCACGAAGGAACACTTGCAAGACAAAATGTTATTTTATCAACAGAACTGAAATTACAACGTGGGGGAGTTAAGTAAAAGAAGATACAAGAAAATATATTTTCTGTTGGCTCCAAAATAGTGGAGTTAATGGCTTTTGGCAAATATGCAAACACTTGCTGCCGTGTGCGTACCTTAAGAAAGCTTTAGTTTGGGGCGCTGAAAGGAACATTTTGCACGACATTTTCTTTATCATTATATACATCAATTGAGGAGCTGAAAGGAACATTTTGCAAGACATTTTCTTTATTATTATATACATCAATGGAACTAAAGGCACAACGTGAGCAAGCAGCATACTTGTGAAATAAGCTACGAGAAACCCTTCCCTTGGCATCATTATTTCGGATTGAATTATGTCTGGCAATAATGCAAACGTGACAATTTACATTTTTTTCTTTATTTTGATTTTTTTTTTTTTATGAATCTGGAAAAGCCACCATGGACTTATGCAACACTTATCAATATAAATGAAAAAACGAATTTAATTTTTTTTAAGCACAAAGTAATAATAATATATATTTTTTTTTCCACCATCATCAAGAAATGTTTGTATACTGAATAATGTATGTTATGGTTATGGTGTTAAGGGTCTGATTTACCCTTTGGAGAGTTGTTGAACAAAACATTAGTTACATTGGATACCCTGCAATTGACTTTGGGCCATTGTCTTGCTCAGTTTGTGTGATGTTGTGGCCCACTGTTATGTGTTCCATCCCGGCCATGACACACGTGTTGTAGTTCATGGTCGCGGTGCACGGTAGTGCTGTTAATGTGTACTAATTAATGGGTATTCCTGTTAATGTGTACTAATGAAATAGTTTTGGAGATATTTGAAGCCAGGTGAGAATTTTTAAATTTCCACCAGAGCCACAAAGAAAAATGTGGCGGTATGTATACTCTTTTTTGAGGTATATGTTATATGCGTACGCTCTAATGTGAGATGCTTAAGTGGCCAACCGACTGCATAAGGGTTGCGTCATGAAAGAGTTTGGGCAGCTGACTGAATAAGGGTTGCACCATAAAGAGTTTGGCCAACTGACTGAACAAGGGTTGTGCCTAAAAAAAAAAAGATTCTTTTTTTTTATTGCCGGCAAATGTACATTCTGTATATATATAGTGCACACTTTTGCATTAGTTACTGTTAAGCATTCACCATTGTTCCTTTAGTAATAGTTTTAAGCTTAAGACCTCCGGTGCTGCCAGGAGCACCTCATCTGTTACATGTAGTTCATCTGTGTGAGATTCTGGTTGAGTTTAGATTTATGAGTGGGCGAGTGATGTGTATTTGGCTGACCTCCCTCCACCCGAATGAAAGGATGATGTTTGTGTGTATGAACCTGATATGAAAGGGAGATGTCACGCGTGGGTACTTCCGGTATGAAAGGGAGATGTTATGTTGTGGTTGAATCTGGTAAGAAAGGGAGATGTTATATATAGTCTTGTACATTGTCGCTGGCCTGGAGTGATTGCCATAGAATGTGATGTATGATGCAGCCAGGAGAATGTTGAGTGCATCAGTGTACGAATGTTCTGAGTGAGTCAGTTGGGGGCCTGAGCTGGAGTGAGTGGATGGCCGGTGGGTCTTCTCCTTCATGTGTACTGTACTACCTATCCCTGTCCTTGTCCTGTCATCCAAACTACTGTAAATACCTGAGAGTAACTGGAACTGTACATATTGTACCAATAAAGCATACCAGGAACAACATCAGTCTCCACAGCTGGTCTGTGTGTCCCTTGTGACTAATAAGAGACTTTATTACACTTTCTCTTTCTTGAAGACTTGACCTTGATGTCCTCGCCCTTACTGAGACATGGTTCTATTCCAGCTCTGTTACTATTCTTGACACTCTTCTCCCTGAGGGCTAAGAACTCCTCTCCAAACCCAGGCACAACTGGCCCGGAGGTGGAGTGGCCTTGATTTCCCCTGAGTTGGTCCCTGCTCATATCATACATGCTCAATCCTACACCTCTTGAATGCCTTGTCTGTAGGCTCAGGGTCACACCCACTTTCTCACTCACCCTTTCTACCATCTACAGCCCCCCTGGTCCTATCCCTCTCTTCCTCTGTGAATGGCCAACTTCACTTCCTCCCTCTTGACCTCTACCTCCAAACTCCTCCTCCTCTGTGACTTCAATATCCATCTCAACTCACCTGAATCAGTCACCTCATGGTTTCGCGACCTCTGTGACTCCCTCTCTCGTACTATTCTTCCTTCCAGTCCGAGCCACTCAGCCAGACACACTCTGGATGCCTTCATCTATAGTGACATCCCTATCTCTAACCCGGTCACCACCCCCTCGCCTGGTCTGACCACTCTCTCCTCTTCTCCCACTTGAGGCCCCTCTACCCTCTGTCTGAGCTGCCTCCAACACTGCCAGCCTTATTCGCCGTTATTCGACCGATGAAGCAAGGGTCAGTCGCTGCTTTTGCCTCCAATTTCATCGCTCCTCCCATCCGTGCTTCTGACTCTACCACTGACTCTGTCCCCGCTAACCTTCACCTCTCCATCTCTAACACCCTTGACATCCTTGCCCCTGTCATGAGGATCCACCTGAAGCCTGCCTCCGTGAGCAATGTGGATGGTATGACTCTGATCTAGCTTCCCTGAAAAGTAAGTGCAGAGTTGCCAAACAGAAGTGGCGGACCTCAGGTTCACCCTCTGACAAACTGCCATGTCGCCTGCTCCAAAGGCAATATCGTTCATCTATCCGTACAAAGAAGAGGGCCCACATCCAAGCCTGCATCTCTGGAGCCACTAACAAAAAGGCTGAACTTTTAAAACTCTGCAAGGAACTTGCCAATCCAACTGCAGTCTCCACCTCTCTCCTTCCTTCCCAGGATCTCTGCACCACTTTAGCCTCTCATTTCACATCTAAAACTTTGGACATCCTGTCCTCACCCACATCCCCAGTTTCCCTGTCTGCCTTGGTCCACCTCCCTCCACCCCAGCACTCTCCTCTTTCCTGCCCATGGCACCTGATGAGGTCTCTAAAGTTGTCGGTTCTATCAAGGTCTCATCCAAACATGTGCCTCCTTCTCGTCTACAACAATAATGGACAACATCTCCTCGCTTGTCCCAGCTCCTGTCAACTTCTTTAACCACTCCTTCACCACTGGCTCTTTCCCTATATCCCTCAAGAACTCCGTTGGGCACCTCCCCTACAAAAGCCGTCTATTGACCCTTTCTGCCTGGCTAACTATTGTCCTATTTCCACCACCCCCTTCCTGGGCAAATTCTTTGAGAAGTTGACCCTCCTCCAATTGATCCTTCATAATGAACCTGTTGGTTACCTACATGACCATCAATCTGGATTCCGGGCATCCAGAGGCTCCGAAACTGCTCTACTGAACACCCGTGAAGACATGCTTGCAAATCTTGACTCTAATTCTCCTTCTGTTCTCATTCTCTTTGACCTCTCATCTGCCTTCTAAACGGTTAACCATTCTATCCTCATAAAACTGCACCGTGATACCATCAGCCTCATGGAACGGGCACTGGATTGGCTGACCTCCTTCCTCAGTAACCACCTTCCCAGTTGCAACTGGGCCCTTTCTCCTCCAACACCTCACTCCTTCCCTCTATTCTCTCGCTGTTGCTTTTCAATATCTCTCTGCCCCCCCTTGCTCACCTGATCTCCTCCTTCCCTCGTCATTTCCAGTGTTATGCTGATGAGACACAGCTTTCCTTCAAACTCCCCTCTACTACCTCCTCTTCCTACATCCCCTATTGTCTGACCGCCATCCAGGCATAGTGTGCGGCTAATGATCTCTGTCTTAATACCAGTAAGACAGAGATCCTTTTCATTGGGACACTTGCACCTGGTCTCCCTCCTACCCTCTGGCTGCCCTCCTTGGGCTCGCAACCCTCACCATCCTGTGAGGCCAAGCACTTTGGGGTAATCTTTGACTCTGCTCTCTTCTTCACCCCTCACATCTTGGAGCTTGCCAAAAAGGCCCACTTCCAGCTTCACCTCCTGACAGGCATTCTCCCTTTCCTCACCTTTCCCCAGAAGCTCAACATCTCCAGGGCTCTGGTCCTCTCTAGGTTGGACTACTTCAATAGCCTCTTCCTCAATCTCCCCCTCTACTCCCTACGCCCCCTTCAACTAATGCAGAATAGGGCTGCAAGTCCAGGGACTGTATCTCCCCAGCCCTAATATTGTATGCACTGGTTCCTGGTCGGTGTAAGGATCAAATTCAAGACCCTCTGCATCATCCACAAGGCTTTCTGGGGCCTGGGACCATGCTTTCCCCAACTTTCCCTCCCTAAATACTTCCCTGCTAGAGCCCTCTGCTGCTGTAACTCCAACTCTCTGCTTGTCAAACGCTTCTCCAAGCAGAGTGGGGGGGCAGGTCTCTCTCTTCTGCTGGGGCCCCTCTTTGGACCAGCCTCCCTGCAACCCTCAGACTTGAGCCAGAACTCCTTAAATTCTGGAAACCGCTCAAACCTCTGATTTTCTTGTCCTCTTTTCCTTCCCTGCTAATCACCCAACTGCCACTGAGACTGGTCGTCATGGTCCTTCATGTACCCACAGGTTACCAGGCCCTCTACCCAGTCAACACCAGCACCACCCACCCCCTCAGCACTGCCCTTGCGGGCCCCCTGTCTGGTGGCTGTGCATGCCACCCTTGGGATTCCTCCTCCCTGGCTCCCATTTGCACTTCCCTCCCGGGCTCCCACCAACACTTGCCCATACCCCCCCTCCCTATCTCCTGCACTTGCACGTCCAAATGTCATGAGGCCTACTAGGACCATGATTGTATATTAACTGTTTTTTGCCACTATTATTTACTCCCCTTATTCCCTACCCACTTGCCTTGTGGTGCCTGGAAACACCCTTATGTTGCATACGCACCTAACAAATTCTCAATAAATAAAACAAATCATTCAGTACTTTGAGTATTAGTAGGAGATTTATCATGGCAGGTGAGTATACCAGGAAAGGGACTTGTTAGTGGTTAGACCTGGCAGGTTAGTAAACCAGGAAGAATACATTTAAGCACTACATTGTGATTGAAGCTTGTTGTGGAAAGAAAGTGCCAAGGCCACCAGAGTGTGATGATTTGAACTGTGATAAAAATGAATCCTGACAAAACCTTATTGTGCATAAAGAAGGAAGAGACGTTGAACTATCAAAGAGTGGGAAGATAAAAGTCTTTTGGTTTGCTGAAGCAGAGGATTGTGAAAACTTTGAACAATCACATTGGCAATTAGCTTTGTGTTGCAATTGATCCAAGTGCCAAGTGCAAGATTTACAGAGTGAAGAAAACGTGTTACATTTTTTAACATACTTTGATATAAGAACCTTCTTGACTGGAACTGGAACTTAAGAAGGATACTTGTTTACAAAGTGAATGATTATTGTATTATTGAGTTTGATCAGCCATCCAATACCTGGATTATTTTGTTATGTGTATAAGTGTGAGGGACAGAAACCATTTTAGTGTTGTACTTTAGTAGCAATTTTGATAGGTAGGGAAATCCTCATCAAGTTAGGGAAAGTGAAGTGTTTTTCTCACCCATATTATTTAAATAAAGGCGGGTACTTTTGAGAAAATTCTATTTGTCCGCTTTGCATCTCTGACCCCTCACATAGCCTCTAGATCCCTCTCTGTCTGGCAGCCCTAGAAAAAAGGTTTGGTGGCAAGACCCTTGGGGCAGCTTGTGCTTATCTATGGAAAGTTTTACCTCCAGCTTTGAGAGAAGAAGAAACCGATTCCTGCTTCAAAATATTTCAAAAGGGATCGGAGGTCTATACCCTGGAAACAAAAGGCAACCCCCGCAAGGACACTCTTTTGCCTTCCCGCTCCTTTCCCCTGTCCTTTTCAGGGGGGTGGGTGGAATCCCCTGCTGCTGCAACGTTCCACTGACACACTCCCTCCAACCCCACCACTTATCTTCACTTGCTCTGGCAGCCTCCCCCAATGATTGGCATGCCGCTAACCTGGAAACCTGATGAACTGAGTGGTGCACAACATGACACAGCCTTTAATGCACCAGGCTTCCGGGAAAGTGGTCTAGAGACCCCAAATAGACAAAAGACTCCTTTTCAACAAGCTTTTTTCCCTTACTACGGGCTCCTTCTGTTAATGGTGATGGGTCTTACTCCCAAACTCATTTCTTGTCACTGCAGTGCCCCTCTAATGGCTCTCACCCGCTACTGCATCAAAGGCAGACTTTTGTACTTATCTCGATGACCTTGACCCTCTTCTCTCGTTGGGCACTCATGTGCTTTTTGGCTCTTACTCTCTGCTTCCCCGGCATTGACCCCATTTCCCAAAGCTCCTGGGCTTGTACTTGTTACCTGCTATAAGTCATTCCTTCATGTACCCAGCATTATGAAACCTCCCACCATCCCATTGCACATAATTGATCTGAATCTGACAAGGCTGCAAAGATCAGTTTCTCCCCCTGTCCACTTGTGGTGCCAACAAGTGGCTGGGTTTCATAGAAGGCACCTTATGTGAGAAACCTGAAGGTGTCTCCCTGACTAGTCCCCAGGGATCTGTCATCCAGGTGGCCAGGTCACGGCCATCGCTATTGGATCCAGTTCCTGGGGGTGGACCATTGAGGGAGGATCAACTGGATGGTGGGTCCTCGGGGAGTGGAAGTGGGACATCAACGGGTGAGATGCAGTATTCCCCTTCTTGTAATCCCTTTTCCCCATCCTACCACATAGAAAATCCCCCGCTTTTCCAACACGAACACTGAACGACAACAAACTAACACCAGAGTCGTTTACCTGACATGTCCCAACACAAGGGATAGGCAAAGTCAGGCAATTGACCAGAATCGGACACACCTGATGGCCCTTTCCCTTCCTCACTGGGATAAAAGGTGGAGCATGAGAGCACACTACGAGCAAGGCAGATTGCACAACGAGACAACTATCCAAGTATGGCAGTTCAAGAGAAGAGAAAGGCAGTGAGAACTGAAGGGGTGATAAGGAGAGAAGTGACCGTGCCCTTAGCGAACCAGACCCGCAAAGCCTCCGTGAAAGGAATCGTAAGACCATGAACAATAGCCAGCATGTGTTGCAGCAGAAGTCAACGGTACATGAAGCCCTCCTATGCTGGTAACAAGCCAGGAACATACACTTGCTATTGTGGTACTGTTATTGACTCCAGAGACAAGAAAAGCCAAGCGGTTCATCACAGCTGGTGAGTCGAGGGGAGAACCGATTAGAAACCAAACTGTGTTGAACGAAAGATGCAAATGGCAAATTAAGGAAAAATCAAAGAATTGTTAAATCCCTCCTGCAGAGGGGTCCAACACCACTTAGGTGCTTACTCGAGAGACTCTGTTTTAGTTCCCATATTGTTGAAACTACCGATACCAGAGGGCTTTAGAAGAGCCACAAGCAAAAAGGTCAAAGTGGTCATACAGGGGTCCAGCAAAATCCCCTGTACAGTCGTAAGTCTCTGACCGACAAACCATTGGAAAACCAAGCGAAGTGAATCCTGCGTAGTAAGAAAGTAGAAGGAACTGAGAGGCTGCAAATGTGAACCCGACAGCGGAATGCATGCTGAACGGAGCGAAGCAAGATGCCCTGATGAACACTGTGAACCTGACAGAAGGATGTCCACAGTTGATTGTCTAAAAGGACATTAAGACTTGTGAATGCAACAGGTGAAAGTGTTTTCTGAAAAGCCGAAGTGAACCCGACAGAGGGAGGCTAACATTCGAGAAGGGTTTGAACCCAGAAGAGAGGGATCCAGGGGTAAAAAGTCATCACCCAACATACAGACGGAAAGGAACTTTTTGTATGATACTTTGATCATATCAGGCCCTCAGAGGCAAGAGACTTTTTGTAGAAAAGAGACCTAAGCACAGAAGAGCCTGATTCCTACGAATGGAACTGTAGTCTCATGCTGGGGGAGCTCGAGAGTGTGCTGTGCTAAGGAGTCCCACCTTGTCCCGTGCTCAAAACATCGGGAAGGGAGAACCCTGCTACTACATCCTGACTTATCATTTATGAACACTTCTTTCTTTCTTGTGAACCCTATCCCACACTCTTTTTTGTATTTAGTTGTAAGGATTGGCAATAGTTTTTTTTTAGTATAGGCCCTTTTATTTGAAAAGACACCACTATGACTGCCTTATTATTATTTGACAGTTGTAGCTTGCTCCCATCTTAGATTTAGGTTTAGAGTAGGCACTTTTCCAACTTCCCTACACAGTTTAATAAACACCCTTGAACTGTGATCACTTGTGCCTGTCTTTACTATTGCCACCATAGGTTCCTTACATATGGTGTCAGGGTGGGATGTGACTCAATTGAAACTAATGGGGGAACCCTACAATATCAGAAACGTAGTCAGAGAGCCTCTAACCCTTCCATCGCCACCAAGGAATCAATAGGGTTTGATATATGTAGCAGTAGGGAAGCTACTATCCCCCCTGGGAAAAGAGGAATGATTCCTACAGACTTGGTTTTGATACCCCCTAGGGGGTGATACATACGATTGGCCCCAAAATCTGGCCTAACGTTGAAGTATGGGATAGCCGTTTTAGCAGGCATTATTTATCCTGACTTCTGGGGAGATGTGAAGGTTCTCTTACAGAATCATGGTGAGATCCCTTTTGAGGTACATCGGGGAGATCAAATTGCCCAGGGAATTTTGGAAAGAGATCTATTTCCTCAGTTTAAAGAAAGTGAACCAGATAAAACAGAAAGCGGTTATTTAGGCATTGGGGAAGTTGATAAATCTCTTAACATCGAAGAAAGGAAGAGAGAAGAGCCTACCTTCTATCCTGATCTAGCCTTCACCCAGAAAAATGATCCAGCTCTCGCTGAAGCTTTTCTACAAGCAATTCCGGAAGGAGATGGCTTAGAGAAGGAAAGTCCCTTTTTCTTCTTAAAATAAGGATTGCTTTATAGAAGAGAGACATCTATGGAAGGTTTAGTAAAAACACAAATGGTAATACCAAAGAGCCACCGAAAGGTTGTACTGGAGATCGCACATTCCCATCTTACCGGACGGCATTTGGGACAATCTAAAACCCAGGCGCATATTAGTGCGAAGTTTTACTGGCCTGGTATCCATGCCGATATAAAAACCTTCATCCAAACGTGCAAAATATGTCAAAAGACCAGCATGCATATCCCATTACCTGCCCCTCTGAACCCATTGCCGCTCATAGAGGTCCCCTTTTCAAGGATCGTTAGGGACATAATTGCACCTCTAGAGACATCCAGGTTAGGCAATAAATATGTCCTTGTGATTGTTGATTATGCAACCCGATATCCTGAGGCATTCCAAATGCAAAATAATACCACACAGCAGATCCTTAAACACCTTGTACCATATTTTTCTAGGGTCGGCTTTCCTAAGGAAATCCTAACAAACCAGGGTTCGAATTTTATTAGTAAGCCTATGGCCGAAGTGAAACAGCTACTCCACATTACCACCATGCGAACTTCTGTGTACCATCCCCAAAGCAATGACTTGTTAGAAAGATTCAATAAAACCCTGAAACAAATTTTATGAGAATTGGTAGATAAGGACAGGAAAGACTGGGACGAATGATCCTGCGAGCACTATTCGCAGAAAGGAAACCCCCCCCCCCCGGGCTTCCACAGGTTCCTCTCCTTTTGAACTGCTCTATGGTAGAGAGCCCAGAGATGTTGTGGACATGCTCAGAGAAACCTGGGAAGAACAAAAGAAGGCCCCCATTCCCATCTCGCAAACCACCACCAGAATGCGAGAACATATGAAATTGGTTTGAGACTTAATTTGCATTCATGTATAAAAGGCCCAGAGGCAACAAAAATCCACTTATGACAAAAAAGTGAACTTAAGATCATTCTCCATAGGACAAAAAGTACTGGTCCTCTTACCCACCTCAGAAAACAAATTTGTCTCCAAGTGGCACGGACCTTATGAAATAATAGAACCAACAGGAACCTGTACTTATAAAGTAGCACAACCGGACAGAAAACAGAAAGTTAATTTGTATCAAGTAAATCTCTTGAAAGAGTGGAAAGAGAACCCGCCAGCCACCCATGCCAAAGTACTAGCCTGTCTGGTTTCTGAAGAGATATATAACTTTGTTTTAATTCCGCCCGAGCTATCTATCCAACAACAAGAAGATCTAAAAGATGTAGAGGTCTCCTTTCCAGATGTATTCTCAGAAAAACCAGGAAGAGTAAAAGGCACATACCCTATCCCATGCCATGCATCGATGACCTAATTGATAAACTCGGAGCAGCCACCTTTCTATCTATCTTAGATTGAACCAAAGGGTACTGGAAAGTTCCTGTATATGGGCACATAAGGAAAAGACAGCGTTTTCAACGCCTCTAGGACTATTCCAGTTCAAAGTCCTTCCTTTTGGCTTATACGGCACGCCAGCCACTTTCCAACGCCTCATGGGTTCAATCCTACAGCCCTATTCTGATTTCTGTGGAGCTTATATTGACGATATCGTCATTTATAGTAAGACTTGTGAGGACCACCTCTTCCATATTTACACCATCATGAAAGTCCTCAGAAACACTGGCGTAACTGCTAATCTAGCTAAGTGCAGATTGAGCGTCAGCTGTAAAATACCTTGGCTTCTTCGTAGAGAATGGGAATGTACAGCTCCAACATGAGAAGGTAAAAGCCGTCTTAGATACACCAACTCCCACAACACCAAAAGAGATCTTAGAGTTTATCTCAGGTTATTAGGATATTACCATAGGTTTATCCCCAACTTTTCAGACAAAACAGCCCGGCTGACAGATAAACTTAAGAATGCCGAACCCCAGAAACTTCATTGTAATGACGAGGATGAGATATGTTATATCACCTTGAAACAAACTCTGTGCCAGAACCTAATCCTGAAGGTAGGTGACTTCTCTAAAGAGTTTGTATTACAGATGGATGCCTCCCTTACAGGGTTAGGAGCCGTCCTGTGCCAGGTTTGTGATGTATTGGAACACCCCATATTATACACTAGTCGCAAGCTGTTCCTATGTGAAAACAATTACTTTGTGTTGGAACTAGAGGCCCTCGCCATCAAGTGGGCCATTATCCATCTTAGATACTACCTATTAAGAGGAAAGTTCCCACTCATTACAGATCACTCACCCCTAGTTTGGATTAGCCAACGCAAAGACTCCAGCCCTCAGGTCATGCAATGGTTTCTAGACCTACAACCCTATTGTTTCACTGTGGAACACTGAAAAGGTAAAGACCAGGGAAATGTAGATTTTCCTTCCCAGTTCCCCTGTGAAACAAATGTGGCTACATCGCATGGAGCAAGGGTATGTGAGAAACCTGAAGGTGTCTCCCTGACTAGTCCCTGTGGATCTGTCAGCCAGGTGGCCAGGACAATGCCATCGCTATTGGATCCAGTTCCTGGGAGTGGACCAGTGAGAGAGGATCACCTGGATGGGGTGTCCTCAGGGAGTGGAAGTGGGACACTGACAGGTGAGACCCGGTATCTCCTTCTTATAACACCTTTTCCCCATACTACCACGTAGGATACTCACAGTGGTTCATCACAGCTGGTGAGTCAAGGGGAGAACCGATTAGAAACCGAACTGTGTTGAACGAAAATTGCAAATGGCAAATTAAGGAAACATCAAAGAACTGTTAACTCCTCAAGGGAAAGCCAGCTGCAGAGGGGTCTGGCCCCACGTGGGTGCTTACTCGAGAGACTCTGGTTTAATTGCCATCTTGTTGAAACTACCGATACCAGTGTGCCTTAGGAAAGCCGAAAGAAAAAGGTCGAAGTCGTCATACAGGGGTCCAGCAAAATCCCCTGTACAGTCGAAAGTCTCTCACTGACAAACCATTGGAAAACCAAGGGAAGTGAATCCCACGTAGAAGAACTGAGATGCTGGCAAACGTGAACCCAACAGAGGGATGCCTACAGAACGGGGCAAAGCAAGATGCCCCGATGGACATTGTGTTTGACAAGAGTGAACCCGACAGAGGGATGTCCAGAGTGGATTGTCTAAAAGGACATTAAGACTTGTGAATGCAACAGGTGAAAGTGTTTTCTGAAAAGCCGAAGTGAACCCGGCGGAGGAAGGCTAACATTCGAGAAGAGTCTGAACCCAGAAGAGGGGGATCCAGGGGTGAAAATTCATCACCCAACGTACATACGGAAAGAAACCTTTTGTTTGTTACTTTGAACATATGAGGCCCTCAGAGGCAAGAGAATTTTTGTAGAAAAGAGATTTAAGCACTGAAGATCCTGATACCTACGAACGGAACTGTAGTCTTGTGCTGGGAGAGCTCGATAGTGTGCTGTGCTCAGGAGTCCCAACTTGTACTGTGCTCAAAACGTGGGGAAGGGAGAACCCTGTCTTCCACATCCTGACTTTGTTGTGAACCCTGATCCCACACTCTGTTTTGTATTTAGTTGTAAGGATTGGCAATACGTTTTTAGTATAGGCCCTTTTATTTGACAAGACACCACTAGGACTGCCTTATTTTTATTTGATGGTCGTAGTTTGCTCCCATTTTAGATTTAGGTTTAGATTAGGTGTTTTTCCAACCTGCTTATATAGTTTAATTAACTCCCTTGAAAGGTCATCACTTTTGTCTGTCTTTACTGTTGCCACCATGAGTTCCTTACACTTATAAATCGCCTGTAAAAAATAGGCATATGATTTGATCTTAACAGGTTCATTCTGACCACCTACAAATGTCCTCCATGCTGATTAGTAGTAATTTGCCACCTTATTCAGTGGTTCGCCCAACTTGGATTATGTCCTGTTGGGTTCTTGAGTAGGTTTAGAGAATGGCCTACAAGAGGGCATGCAGCTCAAGAGGGGGAAGACTAAACAAAACAAGGAAAGGATGCAGGATTGATGTACATTCTGTAAACAGTTCTAATCTAAAGGACTGTAGGTACAAGGTCCAATCTCTAGTCTTGTTTCAAACAAACATTGCTGGTTGTATACCCAGTAGAGTGCTCTGCAATTCACTTGCACGCTTCTCACTTCTTTCACAAAGACATTGGGCCTCATTACGAGTCCGGCGTTAACCGAGGCGGTAAAACCGCCTCGGTTAACGCCGGACTCGTATTACCATTCCGCCTCTGTGATTCCCGGAATTACCGGGGCATCACAACCCCGGTTTTGCGGGAATCACGGAGGCGGAATGGTGTAAATCCTCATTCCCATTGAGTCCTATGGGACTCGATGGAAATGGGGATCATGGAAACACCGGCAGCATCTCGTAATGCTGCCGGTGTTTCCTCGTCCGCCTGCAGGCGGGCGGTGTTAAACCCGCCAGGTCAGACCTGGCGGGAACATCACCTCCCGCCTGCAGGGGTCGGACTCAGGCGGTCCGGAAACAACGATGGCGGCGGGTTTACCGCCACCGTTATTTCCGGACCGCCTGGGTCGTAATAAGGCCCATTGTCTTCATAGTGGCTTGGGTCTTTCTCCTGGGTGTCATATTTGTCTTGAGCTTTGCATGGTTGTGACCTTTGACATGCTCTTGATCTCTGTCTGGGTCCTGAATCCTAGGACGCGGTGCCAACTCTGGCAAGTCATGTATGCCTCCCCCTCTTGCCATAAGGGTTTCACTGCATAGAAGTGGCAGGCATGTACTTTCAGGTACGATTTTCACCATTTTGCCTGGGTTTAGAAGTGTAAGTGCAATTATTTATTTGGTCTTGTGGCCTTGTTACTCCCACCAGGATCAGGACACAGAGTGTGTGACATTGGTGTCTGCCGTTTGCTTTTTGTTTGACTCTGGGTCAGATGACAGACGGAAGCTTGCACACACATGCAATCATTTTCAGCTCTGTGGCTGAGCGCCAAACAATGTGAAAAACGACTTGCTAATGTTGGGCATGTAAAACCGTAATTCCAGGGCATTTCTCCCTGGGAAACATGGTATAGCCTGTAGCATCGAAGACACAGCCGTGTTCACCCTACTCATGAAGCATAATTCCCCCTGACTAACCAGCAGTCCAAATGTAGCAGGTACAATAAGAGCAGGCCAAGGTCAATGTCCCAATGTTTCACTTTGGCTGGCACCATGAAGACTGTGAGTGGAATATTTCCTATGAATATTTTCCTTATCTGTGGGAGTTGTAATGAAGCCTAGAATAGCAGGTGCGTCTGATAAATTCAATAATATCAAATGAAATAGACAGACCATGTAATTCCAATGCACGTGTAATTATTATGTTGCCGTAGGATGAGAGGAGATTAATATGTAGGCAAAGCCTTATCAGAAAAACAGAAATGCAGAAGGCGCCTAGAGGCATTCATTTGACACTTCTCTTTCATCTTGTCAAATTGTTTGTTATTTCTAAAAACTGTGAGAAAAAAACAACAATCCTGCATTCGGCCATCTTTTACACGTTTCTGGGGTTAATCCTGCTGTGAAATCTACTTTGATCACTATTGGGGCTAGAATAGAGAGGGCTCTAGAGGTTTAATGTGACATGTTATATGTGATATGTCATTTATAACGCGCCTATACACAAGTGTTTCAATAAATGCAAGTGCTCAAAATTCACTGCAGCATCTTGAATGGTGTGGACGTGGAATTAAGCTACTTTGGATGTAAACGGAACTACCAGCGTGTGTTGCATGGAGAAAGCTGGCATATTTCCCCACTAGGATTATCGTGCAATAGTTTATCTGTTTTATTTTTCTGTCTCTGATTCCTGCCTCGAACGGAAGAGCAGCTTTTTTCTTTAAACATCTAATTAATCTGACAATTGTACCCACCACCAGTTTCTACATAAAGAAGGCAGATGGCAAGAAGGTCAACGGTTCCAGCGAACTGCTTGCCATTGTGGAGGAGCCACAGCACTGCACGAGGTGCAGCTGCAGCTCTATGGCTAAGGCTGCGGTTTGAAGTGTGCCGCGCGGTAGGCATCACAGTCTGTGCCTCTTGCCGGACACTGCCCATGATCATCATGGGCTACTGAAACAACCCAACAATCATACCACAAGCCCAATATCTGCAAACAACAAACAACTCAGACACTGGACGCCACCCTTACGGACACAACAAATCCAGTGCACATAACACAGCACACCCAGAAAGCTCACACGCACAGATGCTAGTACCTCGTGTTTCTGCACGCATCAACAGATGAGCACACATTCTATCCTATCCCTCTCTCCCTCACGAACCAACCCTACCCACTTTTCTAACAGTGCCAGGTGAGCGCCTGGAGACCATGCAAATGGCGGTGCGCGGTATAAATCAACATAACATGACATCTATGAGTGGCTCACTCGTGTGACAGCCACACCTGGGCATGGTCTGTAAGTGTCTAGAGATAAACACTGAGCATCTGTGGAAGGGGGGATTAACATTGCAATCGGAGGCATGCAGTGCATTCCTTTGCACTAGCCTGATCTTGCGCAGTGCAACCCGGTTCTTTGTTCTGGTGAACGTTTGTGCTTAATAAGGCTTTCTACTACTGCTACTGGTACTACCACTGTAGGAAGATACTCATTCCTCTTCTTGGGCCACAAATCATGCGTATACTGCCAGCAGCGGAAAACATAATCTGAAGCCCTTCTCCTGGCCATCCCATAACCATGGAGCAACGGAAGTATGGAGAAGGTGTGTGGAGGTGTGGAGTGGAAGGGGGTGACTTGGTCACTACCTGCCATGATATTTGTGAGAGGGTGGAACTAGGATATATAATGTTACTACAAAGTATGTGGTTGCAGTGGACAGGGTTAAGATATTAATATGATGCCACTATGTGGCCTGTGGCATGTGTGGCTGGACATTGGCACCAACTGGCATGTGGTGTGTGGAAGGTGGTACTCTGGCATTTCATCTTATTACCCAGTGTGAGTTTGGGGAAAGTGGATACGCTAGGAATAGGCCAGCAGTACCAGGCATGTCAGTGTGGGTCTGTGTCTGGGCTGATGCATTGGAAAGGATGAGAGACAATGTGGAAACTGTCATGGCTATGCTCTGTGGCCAATATGAAACTGGCTAAGCAATGTTGAAATTGTTATGGCAATGTTGAAAGTGACCTGATTCATTTTGAGCAGCAATCTGAACATTCCAGAGCAATTTCCTGTGTGCGGTAAAACACATCAATGACAAAATGTGCTTAATTGGGACAATGTGAGACTTAAACAGTAAAGGTTCCTAGTCTGCCTATGAGTCTTTCCATGTCTAGCCTAAGATTTGAACTAGGCCTGAGGTCGTTGAAGGCCCAGGCAGAATGGAAACTGATCTCTCTCTTTCGACTCATCTCTAGTGCTCAGGAATACACGTTGTATGCAGACATTAAGGCCCATTTGGAAGGGCAAAAATGGAAAATGTCAAACTTTGAAGGAAGGGTAATGGGGGGGCTTGCCAAAGCAGACACGGACATTGAGACACTGATCCGTAGTCCCATGCAGGCCAAAAAGCCCTTGGAAGTGATGGATTGGATCGCAACAATCAATAACATGCGTTCCCTAGTCCCATCAAACCTCTTTCTGAAAATTGACAAAAAATTGGGCTTCATTGCGAGATACTTTGTAAAGTTTCCTGACTGGAAGATCAGGAAAAACTTTCTTAGAGTACGATTGAATGTAGCCCACACTGGTGAGGTTCTCTCCAAAAGAGGTCAAGTAAAGACTACCAACATCCTGTGTAATGTGTGTAAAAATCCGGCCAACCAATCGCTTAAACATCTGCTGATGGAGTGAGAGGGTACTTGGACTGTAAGGTCAGTTTTGTTTGCTAAGTTTGGGGTAGCAAAAGAGAGGTTTTTTTATCCAATTGTTCTGGGATAGATTGATCTCTGGGCATGACAGTACATTGACAACTGCAGTGATACAGGTTTTGGAAAAAAATAATATTGTGATCTAATGTCTTGTAATAAATGTGGGGTTGTTGAGGATATGTCTTGTCCTTAATTATACGGGTCGAAAAAAGCATTAGAAACTGAAGACTGTGGGTTATCTTGTGGTACGTCTTTTTCAAAACCTAAGCAACTGAAACTTATATTCTACCGTTTACTCTTCTGTATCTAGGTTATCTTTCATCCTTTTTCTCTCTCTGTCGTGTTTTCTCTCCCTTCCTGTTTCATGTTTTCTATGGTATATTTGGAAGACTTTTATTGTTGTTGGTTCTCTTGAATTTTATATTTCTGCATAATCGTAGTTTTATTCAATTGTGGCTGACTGTTATCTGTTTTAACTGCTTGTTTTGTTGGGTATGTTGATTTTTGTAAAAGGTTTTGTAACAAAATACAAAATAAATAAAAAATATTGAAATTAGTAGGGGTGGATTGGGCAGTAGACTTTGACATCGACTTGCGCTGCACTTGAGATTTTTTTGGGTGCTGACAGTTTAGTTGAGCTGCAAGGTGGCAGGTAGTTGAGGTGTTGCTCACACTTGGTAGTATGGTCTGACTGTGTTTTGGTCCGGTGTCCTTGTGCTTTGGACCAGTAATGAGGCTATATATTGCGTTTTGCATTGGTTAGTTACGTGTTAATACATTATTATTATTGTTGTCAGCCGACATGTGTTTTGACCCCTCCTAGTCTTTATCAAGGCTAATATGCTTTGTGCTATACCTGCAGATGCATGTATGTTGGGGGTCAGTTTCCTGTCCTTGCCCGTTAGTTTGACCCTTGGTTGGGCAGATCTGGTATTTCCTTAGGTGCTCTCCTTTCGGTGTCCTGGACAGGAACAGGCCAAACCAAAGGGCAAAGACAGGAAACTGAGCCCCAACAAAGTTGCATCCAGGTATAGCACAAAGCATATTAGCCTTGATAAAGACCCGTAGGGGTCGAAACACGTGTCAGCTGACAACCACAATAATAATGATATTAAAACTTAACTAACCAATCCAAAACGCAATATCAAGCCTCATTACTGGTCTAAAGCACAAGGTAACCGGACCAAAACACAATCATAATATTGAAATTAGCATGGTAATGTTAAAATTGACAACAATTTTCTGAAGACAATGTCAAACTGGCATACTGATTTACTTGGGCAAAATTTGAAAATGGAATGGAAATGTACTTGCGTGGGGCAATGTGGTACTGGTATGGTAACTGCAATGGCAAGAATGAAAGGCCATGAGAATATTGGGAAGCAATGTGAAACGTGTATAGCAATTTTATGACGGTGAATTAAAAACTTGAATGGCGGTACATGCTTACTGCAGGTCTGTGAAATGGTCATAGTAATCTTGGATGTCACATAGTAATGTTAAAACGTACATGGTACTTCATTCTGGCGCGTGCCTATTGCAGTTCTTAGCACAAGCACTAGCCAGAAGAGCGTTTTTGTTGTCTCACCAAAGATGAGCCTTTTATTGATGATTTTCATTGTGATGGTGTTATGTGTTTTGATTATACAGATCGATACAAGAGCAATTGAGGCCGCCTTAACCAAACCAGAAATGTTGCATTTTACCCCATTTTAATTACTTGTATGAATTGCTATCTGGATTGAGAAGTATTGTATTTTCAGATTTCTGTTATCTCTTTTTGTTTTTACTGGACACCTTTAGCATGTCTGATTTATCTATTCATTCATTTATCTATTTTAAGTGAAATATAATTGGGGGGTCATACTTATGGTGAGTTTAGTGTGTAACTTTTGTGCTTTTAAGAACATCTAGTTTGATTGATATATGTATGTGTTCCTGTTTATTTTTGCGCACGAGCTTTTATGAATTGTTTTTTCGAATACAGTATTATGATACTGACACAGGCATATCAATGTTCACATTTGCATGACAATTCTGAAGCTAGCATTGTAATTTTCTGAAAGCAATGTGAAACTGGCTTGGCATGAGGCAGGCAGGAGAGAGACTGCGCGCCAGCATTTGATTAGTACATTTCACATTAGAAGGCTGGGCCATTCCTCGACTAAAAATCCTTACTGAGAGTTTTGGATGAGATATCCAGTAACAGTCCATGCTCTGATTCTCCTTACAAATGAGACGGATGCAGTGTGAACGCTACTAAAATAATAATGAAAGTGAGTACACCATGCATTTTATATTCTGCTCACTCTGTAAGCATGCACAGGGCTCATAAACATGATTATTCAGGGACCATTTAGCACCTTTGTGACACGTGACGAATCAAGGGTATTCGCCCCTCCTTTCCAAAGGGGAGCCCCCACTCCCTTTGAGGCTCGGTAGGTGAGCCCACTATGCCACACCCTCCCTAGGGGTCGAGCAAGTGGGACCTCACTGGGAGACATTCCCCATCTGGGGGCAAGGACTCCCGTTCCTGTGAGGACCCTCTCTAAAGGATACCCTGAAGTGGTCTACTTGGGACTATCAGACCTACAAAAGAATATACAATAAAGAGACTTGTATGAAGAGAGAACTACCATGCTATTGTCAACAATAAAGAGAACACATCACTTTATATAAAAATCCCCATTTAACTGGGAAGAGGAGACTTGAGCGGCGAGAGACGTCGCAAAAAAGTGGAAGGAGAGAGACATGAACGTCAGCCAAGGAAGGCCCAGGAGACTCTGCAACCCGTGGAGTCTGCAAGTTTGGAAACTGCTCTGGAGCTGAAAGAAGAGTGCTGGAGGGACAGCGTCCTTTGAGAAGGAGGGAGCGAGAATCTGATGGTGGTAGCATGACCACAGTGACTTTGTGGTGGACCAGCGGTCCACAAAACAACACCAAAACCAGTAGGTGGTCAAAACCACATACGGCTTGGTCTTCCTGATACCCGCAGGAAGACCAAGCCGTCCCGAAGGAGAGCATGAAATGCAGGACAACTGAGTGAACGGAGAAGCCGAGAAACCAAAGAACACAACAAACCCTGAGTGAACAAAGGCCCCGGAGACGTTGTCCCAGAGAATCCAGGATAACAGGGAGATCGGGAGGCCTTGGACGCTGCTGTAGAATCGTTATGGGACTGCTCATACTCCTCCCAGTCGAATCGAAGAGAGCATAACATGGAAATTAAGAAAGTGGAATGATAATAATGAGAGAAGTCAGAATGCAAGAAATGTTGAGAGAGAAACTAAAACTAAGAGACAAACACCTGAAGAGAAAGGCAGGGTACTATATATGTCAAAAGACAGAAGGGCTTATTACGAGTCCGGATGTATCTTGGCGGTAAATCTGTCACGATACCACCATACTGAAATACTGTTACCACCACTTGGTCCAGTGGTATTACCAGTGGATTACAAGTGGTGGTGGTGGCGGTGTTAGTCCCCATTTCAATTAAGTCCATAGAACTCCATGGGGGATTTTGGGGGAATTTGGCAGAAAGGTGGCGGATTTACCTCTGCTATGAGCTGGAGGTGATTCCTCCAACTTTTTGCCAAACTCATAGTTGGGCGGTGCGGTAATGGTATTACCGCCACATTTTACCCATACCGCTAAACGTGTAATAAGGCCAGGAGTAATAAAATAGAAGGAGAATCCTATGAACAGAAAGAATACTATGGGCCTCATTATGACCCTGGCGGTAGCCGTGCCGGTTATTACCGGCACGGCTGCCACCGGAGTCATGAATTTACCGGCGTTCAGGGCGCCGCTAGAAATGATTCCCCATTCTCATATGAGTCCCTTTGGACTCAATGGGAATAGGGAGGCCGGATGGAATGGTGCCGGTGCATCCGACATGGTCTGCTCGCGGGTGCCAGTTCGCCCACCAAGTCAGACCTGGCAGCCGGAAAGGCACCCGCGAGCAGCACTAGTAGTTTGCCGGTCCGGTAACAATGGTACCGGCAAGCTTACTGATACCCTTGTTACTGGACCGGCAAACTTATAAGGAGGCCCTATGAATTAAAAAGAAGGGAAGAAAACCCCAAGAGGAAGACTAGTAGCATCCCGATATCACCACCCTGGGACGAGGGAATGTATCCCTTTATTAGAAAAGGAAAGAGGGGAACCTAAATGAAAGAGAATGCAATGAGTTGAAATATAAAGACAAGAAGGACTATCTATGAAAGAAGTGAATTATAATCACCCGGAAGGCAAATCCTATGAAGGGAACCAAAGATACACAAAACCCATTAATACGGATGAAAGCATTCATCCAAGGATAAAGAAAACAATATTTGAGAAAGAACGAAAGTCTAATAAAATCTTGTAAGAGTTACATAAACTGGTTAAAGAATTCACAAAAGAATATTTAAGCATCACCTATTAAGGAGAACCAATAAGAAGGGATTTGCAAGAAGGAAACCTCAGGAGAAGGGAGTCATTCTCCTGTCTTTAGTTGTTAGAATACTGGTAGGGTCAGTTAGGGTTAGTTTTTGGGCTATGGACTGATTGTCAGTAGTTGTGTACCCATGTGAAAAGCAGGCCCATGTGAAACATATACGTTTATTGTGTTTTTTCTTTGCCATTGTTGCCATCTGTCTTGTGGGTTATTGCAGACGGAATAAACGTACATTGGAATACCCTAGATTTCAGTTTTATTTTTATTTTGTTATAACCTTTTTTGAGTTTTGGGAGTAGCCTTTCAGTTGAATGAGGTTTTGCTTGTTTGCTGGACAGGAACCTTTAAGGACTGAGTGGAGGTATACTCTGTGTCACACACAGGGCCATAACCTTGGTAGCGACAATCTCCTTAGGTGCTGTTTGAGAGGCGTGCACCACCACATTGCTCTAGGGTCAGGTGTCATCCATTTTCGCATCAGGCTCATCAGATGTACATTTTCTCTAGCCTACCTGGTTAATAATATTGATATTGATAAATCAATGTAAAACTGCCATGGTCATTTTCCTGGGGGGAAATTTGAAAACCTTTTTGAAGATGTGTGCTGGTCATTTTCTGGAAGCAGTGAAGAAACTGGCATGACAATTTGTGCATTACTGAGGACATGTGGTATTTAGCAAGATCATGTTTCTGGAGGCAATGTGACACTGGTGTTGCACGTTTCTGTGGACAGCGTAGAAATGAACATGGGGAAAAGTTCTTGGCTGCTGTAATGTGAAACTTGCATTTTAATGCTAGCCTGTTTTTTAAACTGACATGACTTTTTTCGGGAGAAATTGTGAAACTGTCATAGGAATTTTCGTGGGACGATTTAAAAACTAGAATGATACTTAAGCTGGTCGTGTACTGCTATAAAATGTGTCGAAACAGGAATGCCAATTTTCTCGGCTCAAGACGAAAAAGGTAATTGTAATGTTATGGGTGAGCATAGTACATGAATGATGCTAGCAAACCAAAAAGGGCGATGGCTGGAAGGTTTAGAATAAATCTTAACCTCTGGCATTGCTCTGGGCAACCCTCCAGACCATCGTTCTTTGCCTGCCAAGCCATTACAGAAGGGGAAAGACCATATACAAAGAAGGCTTAGTCCCACCCCAGTAAGGACCATCCAGCCCGAACTGCTTGGTCACATCCCTTCTGCACAAAACCAGAGGCATCCCCAAACATGTTCAGTCTCGTTTTTGTAATGGCTTGGCAGCCGAAGAACGATAGTCTGGAGGGTTGCCCAGAGCAATGCCAGAGGTTAAGATGTATTCAAAACCTTCCAGCCATCACCTCTTTTGTTTTGCTGCAGTACATGAATGACTGCATTTGCTAAATGTTTAAACAGCATGGCATTTGTCTGGAGACAACATGAAAATGGCATGGTAGCTTTTTGGGGGCGATGTAGAAATGTGATTGCCAATGTGTGCTTCAATGTGACAATGTAAAACTGGTGTGGCGACTTGGAAACAGGCAAGATGGCACACATAGATACACCATTGTATATCTGACAGGATCATAACATATTTGCTACACCAATTGCAGGCGATCACAGTACCCATGATATTACCGGAATCACTCTGTAAGATATGAGCAACTGCCTGACAGTATTAACAGAACCCTGGAATACTTAAAACTCGCATACGCTCAGTGTTAAATACTTAACACTGACGGTATGCTTTCACATGTTGCGAGCCCCCTCAAGTGATGTAACTGTAGCCCCTTTTCCCTGTTTGCTAGTGATATTTACTATCAGGCACTGATCCAGTAATGTAGCAGAGTTATTTGTGTGCTGTGTAATCCGTGTGTTTGTCAGATGTACAATGTGCTGATGGACACATCCATGGTTTTCTAATGTGTATAAACTCACCCGTACACCGCGTGCACCTTCAGAACTGCATGCAAATCCTATGGCAGTCATCCCATTACTTTATAAAAATGGCTCTGTAAAGTGCACCCTTTAGCACTATAGTTTTAAAATAAACATTTGGAAGGGGGAGAACCAACCCAACTGCAAGGAGTGGGAAAGAGTTTGGGCTGGTTCTCTTCAGCTGCCGCTTGGTCCAATTTGGAGCAGGCATTTCCACGACTCCTGCCTCATGTCAGGAATAATTCCCTAATGCTACAGGCTGACAGTGAGACTAGGCAACCTCACTGCAAGAAGGCATGTTTATTTCATGATATGACTATTCATACTATGCTCGTCAGACTGAAAATTCTAAGGGAACCCATTTTGTGATCCTGGAAAGACGAATCATCGAATGTTGCAGCTGGGATTCCAGCAGGTGACCTTCCGATTACAGAGATCTTATGAACAGGCAGACATGTTGTACTGGCATCGATAACGGGGTAAGGAGAAACGCAGCAGCCTTCTGAGATAACCTTGGACACATCTGAAGATCTTTGCGAATAGGTAGCTGCTGCAAACACCATAGCAAATATGAAAGGGTGCAGACCCACTTCTTCTGTGGGACCACGCACAATCAAGTAGAGAGCATATCACACCTCTCTTCAGGCTCACATTCTCAGGATTCATTGACGACGTGTCAGTGTAACTTTTTTCATACGTATATAAACACACTGCAGCGCAGGTAAAGGTAGCTGTAGCCTCTAGAACGGCCAGTACCCAGTGTTCGCGGACACGTACGTGACACCACTGCTTGTAAAATTGGCAAGGAAGTAACACCTTACATCGATCGAATCCATCGGGGTGAGCTGGCCAGTGGGCAACAGTCATCGACCACACAGTCGCATTTTTCTTTAAATCGACCGTGGTTATTGCGTGGTTTCTCGTCCTTCATTATGCAGGGATCCTTCTTAAGGGATTCCCCCCTTTTGGAGTCATTAAACAGCAGAGAGGGAACTGGCTGGTTTTAGTGCCACAGTGGATCGATGCGCTGTTGGCACATAGAGACGGTGCATTTTCCTCCGAAGACGGAGGCGCAGAATAGAACATCGCCAAGCAAAATGTTCTAGAAAAAACAGCCAACTGTTCGAAAAATTCAATTCAACATACACCAATGTGATCCAGAATCAAGATTGTTTTCTATGTCCTAATGAGGGCGCTGGTAGGATAACTCCATTAAACCAGGCCCGAAACTCGAGTCGACATGACAACAGTTTAAATTCCTTATAGGAGTCTGATTGTATTTTGGTCACAAAGATATGTGGCGATTGAATATATCACAATGACTTGATAATGTATGTCAATATTCTATTAAATAACTGATGCACTTTGTTGGACGACGAATACGGTCTAGCTTCAAAGGTCTAAAGGTTAGACCTGTTGGCTTTCTTAAACAAATGGTTATTATTGCGTTTTTTTGCACAAGTATGAATGGTCTTTTGAATGAGGATGAACGTGATTGATACGAATGTGTTGATATATGAGATCACAGTATGGTGTGGTGTTTTTGCACAATGGAATTGTACAAGTTTAGCCCTTAGTGTATTTTTTCATTAAGGTTTTAATGATTGTTAATCAACGATTGTCATTTTTGTACACGTCTTATATACGATGATGTTTATAAAAGATAAAGAAAAATAAGAATAAAACATTAAATGAGTAATGACAAAATTTAATTCTTGAAATCAGTTTTTACAAGAAGCTATTGTATTCGATTGGTCTATAAATAATCCAAATGCAAAGAGTGTCCGTACGTGCCCTTTGGCACTTGTACCTTTTGTGATGTTACATTTCTCATAAGGCAACATTATCACACCCGGAAGTGATTCAATGAAAATGCATATTACTTTGTTAAGTTATGTTAGCTGTTATTTATAGAGTGCTAGTCATCTCCATAGTGATCTAACATCACTAAGGCTTATCTGGAGAGTTGTGCAGCGTGGCCGGGCCAGGGAAATCAAGAGCAGAGTCTGCCAGAGGATAGAGACGGTCCGAATGCTATCATTAGTTATGTTAGTGCTATTAAAATGAATAACAATATGAATATAAAAATACTATCACTGACTAACGTCTATTAACAATATGAATGACCATAATGTCAAATAGTAGCAATCACATACTTAATGTAAATTCTTCCCATAAGATGCGTGGCGTGCAGTTCTGGAGCTGTGATGATGCTCCTACCAGCGGCATTCCTCCGGGAATCCGAGTCCAGGGTCTTCACGCCAACGCGCCTTCATCTCACCGAGTCAGAGCAAACCTGCAGACCTCTCGTTTTCAATTCAGACCATTGATCCAGGGATCTTCATTGCATTGTGTGTGCTTGTCTGGATGTCTGGTTTTACTATATGCTGGTTTGGGACTGAGTACGACTCACCCCCATGCTTTAGCTCAGGGGTGTCAAAGTGAACCGGCTAGGGGGGTCGTTTGGATTTAGATTTACCTGCAACTCGCAGCACCATTGAATCTATGAAAATGAAAAGCACAAGAGTATATAGTGGAGGGTTATACGGTGTTTATATCGAATCTTTTATATAGATTAAATATATATCGAATAGTTTATATTGAAACATTTTACAGTGAATGCATTTAGGGTGGGGTAAAGGGTTAAATATTTTTTGGGAAATGGTCGTGATGGGTTTTTAGGGGTGGGAAACATGGGTTTCGGGGGGCAGCCCACCCTATTATTATTATTTATTTTAAAGTGCATTCACTATAACATTTTTCAATATAAAATATTTTATATAGGTACATTCTTTATAAATTATTTTGGTATAGAGACATGTAACCCTGTGGAGGCAGATGCATTTATAAAGTGGTGTGAAGTAAATGCTTTCCCAAAATGAACGCAACCGAAGCAAGCCTGCCTGAAAGCACTTCGGAGGGAACTTTTTAAAATACTAAGTTGCCCTTTTCCATCTTATATTCAATTAGAATTTGGATAAAAGGCTATACATAGGTAGAGGAAAGCACGACACACTGAAACACTTCAGATGCCACCCTAACAAGAGTACACAGCAGCATTTCATCTTAGAATATCATGCATGTGCCCAAATCTACATGTGTGCCTCATCCTCTCTGAAGTGCAGGCTACAGTTGCCACTTCCACACTGGGAAACATTTCGTCACATTTCAAAATATGATAGTGTTTGGAAAAGCTGTATTCCAAAATGCAGATTTATTTCATTGTTTTTAATTGTGTGGGTTACGTTTATGATTCACATTTTTAATGCAAGGTAATTGTAGCATCCTACCTGCCTTCTCCCCGAGACCCTACCAACTTCCTAGCCTGGGATGACCGTAATCCCTGAAAACCCATGTGGGACTCTCGGACACGTCCCTCGTGGGGAAAGGGGCACACACGTGGATCTTCCGTAATGACGGGGAAGATAGGACTTAAACGCGGAGCTCTTTCAACCCTTCTGAAATGAGAAGAGACTTTAACAACTCGCTTTACTAAGGACTTTGCCTGCTCCCCCACCCAGTGACCCCTGCCTAACTGTTACCTTAGTAGAACTAATCGTGACTCGGTTTCTTCATTGTGAGTTTCAATGCCATTGCAGTGCAACTTTGCATGGGCTGATAAAAACCTTGCTTGGACTTTTATGGCCCTTTCACATGTAGATGTCTGGTGACCGGCAATACCTCTTCCCCAGGGTACAATAGGCAGACTGGTCATCTAGGAAGATCAGCTTTTTCCCTGTAGGCCTTTTTTTTGCCTATTTTAGAGTTTTGTGGGTTTGTTGTAGGATGGTGTTAAGCTTTTTATGATGATCTGTTACAGCCTTAATTGAAAGAGTGCTTGTTGATACCTATGGGCCATGTTCCATTAATACGTAATTTGGTGGCGGGGACCCGTCATGTTTACACTTTAACATAAGTGGCTCCCGGCTACCAAATGTTCATCATTTGTACTTTGGGGTGCAAATGTAAAGGGCAATACTCTGCAGTGCAAAGCGAGTGAACGCTGCCTGGCATGCTGCCATGCCAGGCAACATTTACTTTTATTTGTCTGTGAGCGCTGCTTGCCATTCTTGCGTGGCAATTGCCACCCATAATTACAATGAAACGCTGTCCAACATGCTCAGAGAGCGTCCATTTGTAATTGTACACTCTGTCTGCCATGCGTGGCAGACAGCGTTTACAATGGATCACTATGGGGTCTGCCTGCTTCATGCTGATGCATAAAGCAGGCGGACCCCATAGGGATCTCCAGCATTTGTGCCAGCATAAAAATCCCGCTGGAGCATTTGTATGGCGGTGAGGAATGGAAGCAGTGGGAAATGCAAGTTGCTTACGCCCCTCCTCTCTGCCATACACATGCTTGAAGATGAGCTTTGGTGTTACTGTAAGGTGTAAAAGCCTTACATAAGGTTTCTTACTCCTTCCATTAAAGTTACAGCTCTATTGAACTTGAGCCTTCTAGTGTTTAACAGGGTGGTAACCCAAAAGGTAGTAGAACAGTGAGTAGCCCAGCAGTGAGGGGTGTTGTAGTATACAAATTCTGCTTCCACTCTGTCTGCTCTCTCTTGTGCTAACAGACAGCACACATACAGCTCCAAGGTCTAGTTAACCCGTTTGGTTTGCTTGTTGGTTTGGGGGTCATATCTGGTTGACAGACGCAAACCTATCTCTAGTGTAGAACAAATGACCTGCCAAAAGTGTGATAGAAACTGAGTGCCTCTATCAGAAATAATAACTGTTGGTACCCCCTGTAAGGTAGGCATGGCATCAACAGTAAGACAGACACAAGTGACCACAGTTCAAGGGTGTTTATTGAACTTCAACAAGGGTATGATAAACGCCTAGTGTCGGGAGGATAGCTCAGGGGCAAGGTGTTCGCCTTGGAAGCAAGACGACACGGAGCAACACAGGTTTGATCACCGGGTCCGCACTTAGAAACCTCTGGGTATTAAGCGCGGTATAAATAACCTACCATATCATATCATATCATATCTCTCTAATCCTAAATCTACAGATGGGAGCAACCTACGACCATCAAATAATAATGCAGTCCCTAGTGCAGTCACGTCAAAATAAAAGGGCCTATACTAAAAAAAAACTATTGAAAGCTGCAGAGAAAGCCTGTGACATTTAAAAAGATCACAGGTGAACCAAATGGGAGACGAGAGAGCCGGAGACTGGAGAGGCACCTGACTGATTCGGGCGCTGTGAAGAATTCTAAGAGCAAGCAGACTGCAGAGCGCAGTGCATACCAACGGACATGGTGTAGCAAGGTACCAGGGTGGGAGAAGTTCACCGCTTTTGTGCAATGGCAGCCGGAGTTGCCCACCACAGAGGAAGGCAATGTGGGAAGCAACAACTCGAAAGGTGCACTGTCAGTCAATGCACGAGAAGCGCAGATGCCGGTAAAACACGAGGATCGGCGAAGACGCCACAAACAGCTGGTAAGCCCAGCGAGAGTGAGCGGGTTGCCGGGTGCCTCTGGGCGAATGCCGTGTAACGTGTACTACGCGAGAAAGCCTAAGTAAAGGCAGTGCAATCATTACTGATATGGACATTATTGAGAGAAAGAGAGAAAAAGCCTAATTAAAAGTAATGCAATCATTACTGATACAGAGATTGTTGAGAGAAAGAGGCTAAGTGAAGGCAGCGCAATCATTGCCAATACAAACATTGCCATGAGAAAGAGCCTGAGTAAAGGCAGTTAAATGATTACAAGTGCAAACTTTGTTGAGAACAAAACCTAAGCAAATACTGTGGAACTACTGCAGACGTTATTAAGAGCACAAGCCTAAAGAAAGCCAGTGGAATTAATAAGAAAGGGTCCCTGACCAAATACTGGAGTAGTGTTGTAAGCTAGATAAAAGAGAAAGTGAACAAACAGAAGAGAAGGCCTGGCAGGTTAGTGAACCAGGCAAACAGTGATTCTGGGAGTCACACCCAAGCAAGAACGAGATGATACCCTGAGAGGTGAATAAACCAGGGATAAGAAGAAACAGTGATAAGGAGGGAAGGTCAATACCCCTTTTTGAGCAACAAGATAAAATACCTGGGCAGGAGAGTATACCAGGGAAAGGAAGACGGATTGCAAAAGCATAGGGGTCAAAAGCCCCATGTATGAAAGTGTGTAACAGAAAAGGGAAGACTCATCCCCTTTAAAGGATTCAAGCAAACTCTGTTGTGAACTATATCGTGATTTAAATTAACTCTGTTTGGATTCAAGGGAACTGTATACTTTTGAGGAGGTTCAAGGGAAGAGTTTCCCCCCTTGGCAAATTGGAACTGTGTTAAAATCTGATTGAAACTACTAGAAATCGAAGGGAAGGGAAGCCCCTTTCCTAGTGGAACTTTATTCCTTTTCTTTTTGCCATTTTAGTAACCTACGTTTTCGAACTTTGTTGAGATCCCCTTTCACACTCTGTATTTAGTTTAGCATGTAACGGGAAGTGTAGGGGTTTTGGACACAGGACAGTGGATGTGACAGATAATATGTATATCCTAACAAAGACGCTACTTAGTTATGTTGAGGCATGGAAACCCCTCTTAGGGTTAGGGACAGATAGGATTTCCTTTTGTGATAAATTGAAGTTTATAACCCATACTCAAGATGCCACTATGTCTGAGTCTTACTCATGACCCCCTTACCAGGGTCAGTTAGATCCATGACTGGATGTCATGCCCCAACCCAATAGAATAATGGTATTATGAACAAATGTGTAAATCATTTGCCGAAAATATTGGAGAAGAGAGCAACACTGGCTGAATATCTGGGACAGCATGATTTAATACCTCCACGAGTGGCCACTTATTGCTCAAAAAAATGTTTCCAGAGAGGAAACAATTATCGGACACCACAAGCTAATAGATGGTTCAATAACGGGCATAGGCAGATGAAACAGCAATTGCCCACCCAATTAAAAGCTCTCACCCAAGATTTCCAATTGCTAATTGTAATTCCTACAATGATTTAATAGAAAAAGATCATAGCTACTTGGTAATTGGGATGATTTGTGTAATTCAGCACTGAATCAAGACCAAACGTATTTTTGCAGTGTTTTGCTTCTCTCTCTCAGGTGCTAGGGTCCCAGTAACCTCAGACGTAAATGCAATTTGGGGGGTAATTTCCAGAAACGAAGGGAATAAACCAATTTGATGCATTTCCCCCCAAATAAGACAAAACAAACGCACCTTTAGCAGAATCACAGGAGGGAAACCCCTGGGAACTGCACAGTAACTGTGACTGGTATTAATTGACAAATACTGCACATTTTGAGGGTTACCCTTGGAGGTGCTCAGGAGCAGTGAGAGGATTAAGTGGCGAGCTAACTACTTGGACGGGGCACAGCTTGCTGGGCTTTGGGGTGAAGTTGCCTCATCATCCTGCAACACTTCTGTACGTTCCAATCTTAGCATGCAGAGTGTTTAACTTTGCTGTCAGGTTATTGGCCAAGTCACGGGTTGATTATCACCACCAAACTCTAAATAGCGCCTGGCATACCCATGATGCCGAGGGGCGAGCTATCATCCGCTAGGCATTCTGTAACCTTTATTTATTTCTTTTTAAATAGCGTGCTAAACCCGTGGGCATCAAGGCGCTGGTTACAAAACAGTGTCATGTAGGGGGAAAAGGGGGAGGGGCCATGGCTCAGGGGGAGGGAGGAACTATATCTTACATCCTGCCTTTTGCTGGGGACACCACCAATGTCCTGACCTGGGATGAGAGTAATCCCTCAAATGCCACGTGGTACCCCTGGACACAAAGTGCCACAATATCATACAGCATTCCTCGTGGGGAAAGGGACAATCTCTTGGACCTTGAGGAAAATGCCATGGCAGATGGCACTTCAAAATCAGCAGCTCTTTAGTTTCAACTCGATCTGAAGTGAGAAGGGACTTTAATAACTTGCTTTACTAAAGACTTTGCCCCCGACCCAGAGACCACTGAGTGCATGATACCTTAGCAGAACTAATTGTGACGCGGTTTCTTCACTGTGTCGTGCAATGGGTGTGGAGGTGAAGGGCACCTTCGAATGGAGGCAGAGCATAGATGCTCAAGTGCATCACTGCGTCCAAATTCACAACATGAATTGCACATGCGTAAATCTCGGCGTGCCCACAATCCCCGAAAGGAGGCGGTTTCCTCACTGCCTTGTATCAAGTTGCAGCTGATTTCTTTTTTTGCCACTTGAAACAAAATGCTGTTTCTTTTCTTATCGAAAAGTACACAGTAGGCTGCTGGCTGACAAGAAAACACACAGGAGCGTGGAAGTGCAGGCCAGTCTTCTTATGTGCCAAAAGTGACTTAATTACTTGTGATTTGTATCTGTTGGGTGCAGGTGTGACATGTCTTCTCGACAACCACAGTTTATCTTTCCCCTTTTGGTTTTGCTGGAAACAGAACAAGAAACTCTTCTAGGGAAGGACATCTGAGAAGAGCAAATTCCACGTTATTGATGTTGATATTTTATTTCTATCGCGAGTGTTTCAGAGCGCGACAAGGCAAGGGAGGGGAACAGGGGAGAACAAAACAACAATCTAACTAGGCCCTGTGACATTGATAACGCGCAAGTGCATGGGGGAGTGGAGAAGTGCATGGAAGGGGGAGAAGTGGAAAGTGCACAGCAAAGGAGAAACAGATAAATAATAATAAATAAATAATAAAGGCAAAAAACAGCAGTAGTGCAGCCAGCAAGTGGCAAGTGCTAGGTTTAAGGCAGCATACACGGTAGGTCTGATAAGTGCGGGACGAAGAAGGGGGGGCTGCATGGGTACAGATACAGACCCCAGTGCAAGGGATGGCCCGGAGGCAGTGCAGGAGGGTGGCAGGGTGAACAGGTACCTGGGCCCGGAGGACAGAGGGTGGCCAGGTGCACGGTGCCAAGAGAGAACAGATCCGTGTGTAGGGGCAGCGAAGGCAGAATCAAAGAGGAAGGTCTTGAGGTGCTTCCGGAACCGGAGATGGTTCTCCTCAAGTTGAAGCACAGACACCTGGCAAGAGTTTGAGAAGGAGTTATTTGTATCCTCAGCCTGGGGGACTAGTGCTGCAGTCATGTTTGACGCATGTCATTCTGGCTGTTGTAGTACCTCTTAAGACTTTGTTTGCCAGTGATGTATTCTCCGGCACCACTTGTGTGTTGTTCGCGTTGAAGTCACTGGGGGCCCCTCACCATCTCACTCTCACAGGGTTCTGCCTCTCTGATCCCCCTGAACTCTGAGAGATATGACAGAAACCTTGTTCAGTACTTTTCATGAGCAAAGGTGCAAAATGATGTAGCATCAGCGATACTGAGCAAAACTCCAGAAGGAATGTGAGCTAGTATTTTAATAATGATTGGAGATCCATCTTTGTTTCTGATATTGGACATGTTTGAGGCTTGGCCTCCTTGGAATGTTATGTCCACGGCACCAGTGATGTTTTATAGGATATTTCTGTGTATCTTGTTGAGTGCAGAATAATGTTCTTTTCTGTTTATAAATGAGGTGGCTACAGAAACACACACCATGCATATTTAGCTTATAAGAAGAGTGGGAAGAGGATCTGGAAACCTTCAACCTATGTTTGTGTCAGTCTTCGGCTGACTTCACATATGAAAAGGCCTGGGTCAATGGGAGACAAGTTAAAGCCTTAATTAACTCGGGTAGCAAGCAAACCGCCATAAGAGCCGACTTGGTCACCACAACGGATCTCGAAAAAAACTACTCTAGTTAGAGTTACATGTTTACATGGGGATTACTGAATGTACCCTAAGATACCCATATACCTTACCATCAGAAGTGAGTCATGTCTAATATCTTCAGCCATCATTCCTGAACTCCCCGAAGAAGTCATTGTAGGTCGAGACTTCCCTGCGTTTTCCACTCTTTTGCAGGAAATCCCATCTTCTTATAGATCATTTTCACCCCAGGACTGCTGGCATTCTAATTACTATCCTCAAAACTCCCCAATATGGGATTGGGAAGAAACGAAACCCCATGACCCTCCCAGAAGACCTAGGGTACCCATGAGATTAGAGTCAACCCTTAGAGACCAGTGGAATATGCGAGAGTCCTTGGATATATTTCATCCCTGTTCTTTCCAAGGTCTTAAAAATGAAGAACCTGGACAAAGACCAGTCATATCCACCGCGCATAGGGGAAGGGTATGTGAGAAACCTGAAGATGTCTGACCCGTGTCTCACCGGCTAGTCCCCGGGGATCTGTCATCCATATGGCCAGGACACGGCCATCACTTTTGGATCCATTTCCTGGGGGTGGACCAGTGCGGGAGGATCACCTGGATGAGGGGTCTTCGGGGAGTGGAAGTGGGACACCGGATGGTGAGACGCAGTATCCCCTTCCCCATATACTTAGGAACTTAAGCCCCCCCCACCTTCCCGACACAAACACTTTCTCGTGGACAGCTCACTGGAAGAGAAAATGGACTAACACCACAGACATATACCGGACTTGTCCCAACACAATGGTCAGGCAGAGTCTGGCAACTACTGATCATTACACACACACACTTAACTTCCATCACACTTCTCCACGTGGATAAAAGGCAGAGCACGAAAAGCACACTTTGAGAAAGACAAAGCACACGAGGAAGCAGCAGTTCAAATGTGACAAGGAGAAAGATGGCAAGACCCGAGAGGGTTGCAAGGAGGGAAGTGCCCTTGAACTTTTCAGAGAAAGACCGTTACTTTCGTGAGCCTTCGAGTATAAGAAACATAAGACCTGGAATTAAAGCTGAAGAAACCTGCATTGTTGTCGGAGGTACCCGGGGCTCTCCCACATCGATATCCAAGGCAGGTAGGAGCGTTTGCCGCTGTGGTATTGTCCTTGGCTCTTACAACAAAGCAGCACCAGTAAAGTCAGCACAGCCGGTGAGTCGGGGAGACTGATACCAAACCGGTCTGTGTTAGTGCCAAGGTTGATAGCAGCAACATTGTATGGAGAAATCTGAAGAGAACAGTGTGTGAAGCGTATGTGATGAGCGATGCGAATATAATTAAACAGCAGATGAGTGACTGAACTTTGGAAGCCAAGACAGACACCGTAAACAGAGTGGTCCGTCACCACATGGGTGCTCATTCAAAGGTCTCAGTTAGGTAGCCAACTAAGAGGTGGCAAATGTAAAAAGGAATTGTGAAATGGAAGTGGTCCTGCAATGGGTCAAGCTAAACCCAGTGTAAATTCGAAAGTCTTCAATAGTTAACACTAACTGAAATTGGTCCGAACCCGGGTGAGGGAGACTAATTGTGTAAGAGGAAAGATCTGAGCCCGCTGAGGGGGATCCAGGGTGAACTGTGAGTCACCCGAGAAAGAATATTTTCTGAACATTGTAAAAGGGGATCTGAGCCCAGAAGTGGGGGATCCAAAGTAATGACTGTTGTATAAAACGGATCTGGGCCCAGCTGAAGGGGATCCAGGGTGAAGAGGGAATCACCTGAATTGAGTACTTGTAAGAGCAAAATAACTTTCCGTTTGTTTTGGTATATCTGAATCAAGAGACTTTGATAAGTAAAGAGACTTGTGCACAGAAGCCCCTGGTGGTAGTAACTGAAATGTATCCTCGTGCCGAAAAAGCCAGAGATTGCGCTACGCTTGAGTGAACCACCTTGTACTGTGCTGAAAATGTGGGGAAGGAGAGGCCAATGGGCCGAACATCCTGACATATCATTTTTGTGAACACTTCTTTCTTTTTCATAATCACTACCCCACACTTTTTGTATTTAGAGGTAAGGATTGGCAATATTTTTTTTTTAGTAAAGGCCCTTTTAATTTGACACCACTACGACTTCATTATTATTATTTGATGGTGCTAGCTTGCTCGCATCTTTAGGATTAGATACCCTTGTTGAAGTTCAATAAACACACATGAACTGTGGTCACATGTGTGTGTGTCTTACTGTTGATACCATGCCTTCCTTACAGACCGCACCCAACAGATACCACTTGGACCCTTCAACTCAGAAAAAATCACCTGCAGCTTGCTCCGATACTTACTATTGCCTATATAAACTGTAACATATGCACATGCCTAGTGCTCTAGATAAGATATTGAAGTGGCAGTATTGTACTCCCTATTTTTCAAAGTTGGGGGCCAAATAAATGTTTAGGAAGTAAGAAAGTATGTCGCATTCCCAATGGGAGTATTTCATACGTGAATACAAATGTTTTAACAGTAAAACAGAAATGGTTTTGAAATAGATATTTCTTTGAACCTTGTATTCATGCACATTAAAATATATATTTCCACCTCTTTGGATCAGGTAGTAATAATAGTAGTTTCTTCCCGTGGCACTTGGTGTACTACTGTTCCAAACATAGCCATGGAGCTTTGAGGGTGACAGCAGGGGGAACAGCTCTTGTGTGTCAGTGTCCTATTTTTTGTTGGTATTATTTGTACTCCCTATTTTCCTTTCTTGCAAGTATTTGCCAATTTCTTGGGAGTAAACGCGGCTGATACACCCCTTATCTGTAGGGCGGTACAGAACCCTACAGAACCCTTCATGGCCACACTTTACCGTAACATGCCCCTAAAATCTTTCCGGCCCGGTTAACCCCCGATATTATCTGACAAAAGCAGACCCTGCAACAATGATGGATGGGTTGAAGCTGCTTCAAGCTAAATAGGTCTAAAACAGAGGTCTGCATTTTCAGGATCAATCTGCAGCTGAAGGGCCTATATTAACTAGCCCACTCCCTGCCCTAGTCGTTAGTCAGGGCCCCTTTACAGGGTCAGAAATATACCAATGATGTGCATTGACAGTGCCCAAGCATGAACTTCCAGGTCAACACAGTTACCAAAAGGGCCAATTTATTTTATTTTTTTAATTAAAATGATATAGTTTATACATAAACATTTCATTTGGGCCAATTTCCACCTCAAGCAGCCGAGGAAAGCACTGCCATAAATCACTAAAAATGTGTTGGGTACCATTATCAACCGGAAGGTAGGCTATGCAAAGAAGAACTACACTGGCCTCCCACAATAACATCTAGAGAGAAAATTGGAAATGAGGCAGGAAACTAAAAAAGGGACACAGTACTAGGTTGGAACCACGCAATGTTCACTCCATTCCTCTGTTAATCATTGTCAAGTACATCATGGGCTCAGCCTCTACTATCTCTGCAACAGGAACTCCAAACACATCCCCTCCAACCTACCATCCCATTTTTGCTCCGCCCTATAAACGCAAGTAAGACAGCCTCTTTGTGAGCATCAAAAATCGGGAAAAGCCCTCTTCTCCAAAGACCAAACCATTACACCTATTGACTGACCCCACACCAGAGAGACTCCCTGCCTCCAAATGCATCATGCAGTCCAGAAAAGGAATAGTTCAACTGTCGACACTGAATAACTTCCATCTCGGGTGGTTACATATACAGCCAGCATGACATAAATAAGAGCTTCAGTGACATATCCAACCCTTGCCCAGTTCTTCACATTGCACCTAAAACTGGTGTTCTGTCTATTTCTACGAGCTACCAATTGTAGTGGGTAAAGAGGGTGAGGCACAGGAAAAATATTTGCTTTGCCTGGATTCACGCAATTCTGTCAAGTGGGGATGCCAAGGCTAGATTTCAGTCAACTGAAGCCTCACCCAGTGGCTTAACGCCTGGATTGGAACTGTGTCCTCACTGTCCCAACCTAAATCCACCTGTCCCTGTCTTTGGCAGTCAGTGGCGTGTGAGCCACACTTGTCTCTCTCTGCCCGGGCCCCTTCATTGAGGCATACATCCCCTGCCATCTGTCGTTTTCTGCGTGGATGGTACTCTGAAGTCGCGCAGACTCTGCTCGCGTAACTGCTCCTGGTCTCCAGCACTCATCTATCCTGCCTGTGTGGTGAGACCCCCGAGGGACCCTCTTGGAGGGGTTCTCATCCAGAACGTTTTCATAGCCTTATTACTGTAGCGGCGAAAAAATTCCTGCCTCATTAAACTTTGCGAGATGAGGCTTTTATGACATTTTACTCAGCCTCTAAAATATTAATGTATTGAGCAATCTATTTGAAGATTGGTGATAAGAATGGTTTCCTGCTGAAGAAATTCCAACTCGAGTGCATTGGTACACTGTAAGGAGACCCACATACTCAAGCAGGTGGCACTGGTACATAATAGGAAATCAAGAGTAAGAACTGGGGCTACATTAGGACAAATTGAGATCTTAAAGAGCAACCAGACAATCTCTTCTTATGAGGATCTTATCAGAACCTTATGGGATCTTACAAATCCTACTAGTTCAAGGCCAGCTCCACTGTCACAACAGTTACAGAATAAGTGCAGACTTGAGACCTGGGAGACCGACTCCCCACTGTTCCCCAGCATTACCATGGAGGCCACGAACACCACAGGCTTTACGTACAGAGTGACATGTCAATACTGGTAAGGGAGACATTTTTTCTTGGAATTCTTTATGCTTTATTTGGGACACTGAGCACCTAACCCCACATTTGGTTTTCTTTGATTAAAGGTGCTCGGAAGAACCAGGACCTAGCCGTCCCGAAGAACGTTTTCATTCGGCTTTTCTTGAACTTTCCTGAGAGACACTAATGTATGTTTTGGCCACAACTATCCTTAACATGATGGGGCTAATTTGAGGCATATCTTTGCCCCCCTATTAGAGCTGGCTTAGTTTGGCCTTATAACCTTAACAAAGATCTATTTGGAGACATACTTCACGTCTGGCTCATGTGTGATCTTTCTATACTTCATGACAGCACGTAGCGTTGCCTCTTTGAGATCCAGGTCCCGTGCCATCTGCCAACATTTGACGCCCTTAGATATGAGTACCAGTAAAGCCCTGTTAAAAAATGTAAAGTCCAGTTTGGGAAGATGGGTGAACATGCAATAAAAGAAACCACAAAAGCATTCATTTGAAATGAGACTTCAGTTAAATTGATCAAAGTTGCTTTATGCACATACAGGGCAACTTCATGTGTTCAATGACGGTGAACATTTGGAATATGACTATAGTTGTGTCCTCCAAATTTCAAATGCATAAATACATGAGTCGGTGCTAGGATTCTTCGGTGTCTGAAATGACAGTTTGATAATACCAATAATGGATTCCCTCGTCATGTAAACGTTAACAGCATTTATGCGGCTGGTTTCTTTTCTTTTATGCAATTGGCTGGTGAGTTTGACACTCCATTCACTTGCTTTCATCGCGCGACTCTGATGTAGACAAACATTTATCAAACAACCCTGCTTTCGGCAAAGATGCCAGCGGTTCATGAATCCACTCTGCCATCAGAGCGAAATGTAACAACCGAGCTCTGTATTTCTGACGCAGTAGGGGCTTGAATATTTCAGTAGGCTTGAATGTTCCTTGTGCTCTTAGCCAATCAAAATCTCCTGCTCACAGCTTTCTGGTTGGCCAAAACATCTGCATGCCCTATCCCGTTGAATTTATGGCCTCCAGGAAATAGGACAGAATCCAGGCTAATTCGAGAGGCCGATGGGCAACATCATTGGATACACACCATGAGTGGAAGGCCAGAGGAGCAGATTTTGTACATAGTCCATCATCCCTGTCCTCCAAATGGGGAATGGGATTTTCTCTAACTGTATCTTCTCATTTTATGTAGGCTGCGGGTGTCAAGCAAAGTAACGGAAATCAAAGTCTTCCCTTAATTACATTCTTCATCCAGACGTTTCCACCACACACCCATACCAATCCGCTAAGAATGGCATGAACTATGTAAGATTATGAGCAAGAACGCTTCTGCTTTCTTCAAATGGTGGAAATTAACAAGTCTAACTGTGAGGAATTTGACCATCCGCGCGTGGAGTGTGCACTTGCCTGGGATTTTTTGATGTTTTTTAAAGAAATTGAATGATGGGAGATCAACTTCAGAACATGTGTGGGACTAATCCACAAACTTTTTCCTCTGCTCACCGCACAACAAACACATAGTCATGTGTACTCTGGGGGGACACAGCCTACAGGCGCAGTCCTCCCTGTCACATTTAGCTAGAATGGAACAGCCAAAGCTACATCAAAGCATCTCTGAAGGGGTAAGTCAACACCTTCCTCCGCCACCACCACCCTAACCATTTAGCCAACAGCAACAATTCTCCTGACTTTGAAACCAGTGCTATTTCTGTGCCTGTACCAGGTGCAAATCCAATACGATAATGGTCTCAGTAAGGCCTGCGGCTTGTGGGAAACTGCAAACTCCAGGATGTTACCAGGGACTGGGGATCTCCAATCCAATGGTCTTAAAGTTTCAAGACAGTGTGACAACAAAATGTTCCAAAATAGGAGAATTCTGGAAAAGGGAAATGAAGGAGCTGGAAAGCAGTACGAAAACACACGAAAATAAAGAACAAAACTAAGCAGAAACTGGTTTAACCAGCATCAAAAGGAACGTATGCAACTACTTTATGGACCAGAGGCGTGGCTTAATCCAGGGCAGCGCGTTCAAATGCGCAGTGCACATCTGAAGGACTATATAGAAGATAAATAAGGGGCAGACCTTAGAAGTTCTTCCATCTGCAGCAGAAATTGAACTGGGAGAAACTGAAGCTTTAACATTTGTACAGGCTGGTCCAAGATGGGGGAAGCATGTCTGAGCTATCTTAAAGGCTTAAATACTGCACAGGAAGAGAGCATGTCTCTTTGTACAAGGAGTCAAGATGCGTTGGGAAAAGGCAAAGGCATTTCCTTACAGGATTTATGGAAGCTCCGTCCAGCGGGAATGGCAGGAACAACATCAATACCAGAGTCTGAAACATTTGGCTCAGGCAGAAGCGAGTATTTGAAGAGTGAGAGGTTGACAGAAATAGAGATGTAGGAGGTATACAGTGTTGCAGAGGGCCGAAATAGGTAGAGTCTATAAGACTTGCAGCCCTAAACCACTGTCTGTATGTTTCATTTCTGACTGTTGAACTCTACTAAGGGTTGGCAATAATACCATACTCCAAAGAACTTCACAGTTTAACACACCCCTGGAGAAATAATGGACTGTTCGACTATATCTCATTTGACAGTGGAGCAGTCAAGACCACCTATACTGTGATTTGAAGGTGTATGGAACCTCTCACTTTACTCTGATAGGGGCATTCTATCTTGCTGTGTGCCAAAAACATGACAAATGGACAGAGTTAAATTTGAAAGCTACAGCACCAGGGATGTCATTTAGGGATTGCCAGGGGGTCGCAATTGCGCCCGCTGAGGTCTCCCTTGCTAACCCTGTGGTCTTCCTTGCTACCCCTATTTTTTTTACAAATTGAAGCTGCTGGCCTGTGGCCAATGCCATATGTCTCTTTGTTTCTGGGGTGGCTGGATTTCTTGTTCAGGCTTCTTACAAAAAACAGGAGGTCCCACAAGTGTAACACTTTGAGCAGTGAGCCTAAATAAGAAACAATAGGAATAACAAATAATGTGTCTTTCTGGAATCCTATACAATAATTTCTAGACTCATTAAAGGTTTATTTCAGGCACACTTCAGGGGGCGAGTCACTGATTTAGTCTGTTCTTAAACACCTCAACTTCACAATGCAGACAATGTCCTCCAAAAAGCATTTAGAGTACAATAAGCATCCAATTCGGACTGTGTATTTTGCTTTCCGCAAGTTGCAGTTATGGCTTGTTTTTTTCTGCCGTTGTTTTTGTTACGATCATCACAAGACATTCCATCTCGGTGTCCTCAGTCACTTGACAAAATCCTTGTGCATTAAAGCTTCTGTACAGTGTATAAATGTTTGACCATAGCACATAAAGTGGCCCTTCATTTCATTGTGCCACAATGAATGCTTTGTTGTAATGTGTCTATCTTTCATATCTCTCTGGCATGCTGTTCAGGATGTTTGTTTGCATATATGAGGTAACGAGTGCCCAGAGTACGGGATGCTGTATGAGTGCACTGCTTTCCCTGCGCTACTCTAAATTTATTTAATACACAGTTATGAACCCTCCCAATGGTATGTATTTTGCCAACCTCTGAACCCTGGAAAGTAGAAACACGCAGGCTTGACATGTGGCCAACTTTGCACCAGACCTAAAGATGAACTGGTTTGCTGTTAAATCTCAGTTACCAGTTTTATGGTATCCACTACAGAGTGTAATTTGCTTTCTGACTTTGAGAACATTCAGACATATATTGCTCATTTTACAATAGCCGGTAAAATAGCTCTAACCAGTAATATAGCGTGGTGGGTTGAGAGGTTGCTGCTATGATGTGTGTGTGTGATCTGCAGGTTGCAGGTTGGAATCCCCGGCAAGGCCAACTCAACCATTCATCCTTCTGAGGTTGATAATTGGGTACCAACACAGGTTGGGTGATACTGTATGTGTATTTGTTCTATATAAAGCTCTTAAGCGTAAGTGCTCTATAATAACACATCATTATTATTGGCCTTGGACATCTTCTTGCATGCACAGTAATTTGGTAATATGGGCCTATACACACTGCTATTAATGATACATATAGTGATCCATTCTTGTATGAAATGTATATAACATTACAGTGATATTGTAACCATATTTTTCGCAGTATACTTAGGAACAATGCTATGTGATGCCACTTCCTGTTTTGTCAAGGGGTGAAAGGTTGTGTTCCATCACTTCCCGTGATGTCACTTCGGAGTGGGGTCAAATGATATAACTTTTTGTGATGTCATCAGAGGTCAAGGGTCGTGTGATGTCACTTCCGCTACCCCGGGCATTTTGGTTAAATGACGTCCCTGCCAGGACTATCACCAATAATCCCTTTCCTGGTATACTCAAACAGCCAGGATAAACACTCCTACCACTACTACAAGTACTCTGTGGTGAGGCTTGCTTCAAACTTTAGAAAAGTCTTTAGGCCTCATTCTGAGTATGGAGGCAGCCATGCCCTTAATGAGGGCATGTATGCCTCCATACCGGGTTCCAGGTCCCGCGAAAGGGGACTTACCGGGCCATTCCGACCTTGGAGTGCCCGGTAAATCTCATTCGTGGGACCTGGAGCCGGTACTTCCCCATTCCCATTTCAGCCCCCATAGGGCTCAATGGGAATGGGGAGGGTGCTAACAACGGGCCCGTTTACTACGGGCCCGTTGTTAGCACCGTCTACTGCTAGCGGGTCCAGCAAAGGACGTCTGATCAGACCAGACCTCCTTAGCGGGTCCCGCTGCAGACCTCAGAATAGGGCAGCCTGTAATAAACGGTGCCGGTCCTAATGAGGCCCTTTGTCTTTCAACATCATTGAGATTCACAACTTCTTTCATAAGTATACAGTATACATTAATGTTGTTTGTTCCACTGATTTGTCTGCCACATGCAATGCAGGTTATGTTCCTCTCCCCCTTGATACTCACTACAATGAGGGCTTCTCTCCTGCCACCTTGGGGTTCCTACTATCACTTCAGTGAACTGCTGGTAATGACTCTTATTACAATTTCTCTTTTTAAGAAAACTGTGTCCCCTTTTTTTGTAATTGCCCTTCTTTGGAGGCAATGCTGGTTGTTGTCTTGTTCTAATGTTGCCTCCTCTTTACTTTGGCAATGATGGTTATAATCCTTGCTGCTGGAAAAAAACAACATTTCCACCCCAATATTTCCATCTCAGAATGATGGTGCTGGAAACTGGAGGGGAGAATGTTGGCTTTCCTTGTTATATTTAGCACAAGCTCAGAATTAGGGCCTGCGAGTCAAGAGGGCAAAGATACTCCAAGAACGGGAGTGGTGGAAACCCTTACACTTCACCTGAGCCTATTAGGCGGTCTGCTTCAAGAGTAAGCAGAAATGCAGGATTTGGAACCCCTGTTAACCTTGATTTTGTGTTGTCCCAGGTCATAAGACTCACTCCTATAATCAAATTTCACATGTTGTTTTGTGACAATTTGCTAACTTCCTTAAATATTCTTGTCTGGGTATTTATCTACGCCACTCTCATGACCCTTTCTGTTTGCTTTGCATGTGCTACAAAGCAACTGTTTTCGCAAGAGATTGCTTGTAAGACTCCAATAAATAAATAAGGAGGAAGGGGGTAGTTTACCAACCTTGGTTACCTGGGTCCACCACTACCAAGGCTTCGGTGGACTGGATGACTTAGGAGATCTGGGGGTTTGTAGGCAGACCAAATAGCTCCTCCTGGAACTGTGGCTATACAGAAGAGACCCGCAGGCCGGGCTCTGGCTGTGACTGCAGGACTTTCAAAGGTTCCTCCGCTGTGTGTCCTCGGGTAGCTACTGCTTCTGAAATGTGGAGTTGCCCCATGAACAGAAAATAGGCGAAGTCCCTAACAAGTTAGGTCACAGAAGAATCAGTCTTAACACAGATTTTGCTCCTAGGTAGAGCCCAACTGTGGGTTTGCCGCTGGGGTGGGCCCCCGCTGTATTTACGCTCCTAGCCTATGCAGCACTGTCTTTATGCTCCTCACCTTGATTGCTGTGCTCCACGGCATTTATGCGCCTGTTTTGATTTGGCTTCTGGGTTGCGGCCTACTGCATTTATACCTCAGCACTGTATTAAATCATAGGTTGTTTACTCCCCTGCACTCCCCAACTTATTGTCTAAATCTTCTACTTCTTTACACTACATGCACAGACCCCTCGCGGACAGCGACTTGCTGCCTAGCCATATCACGTTAACCTTAACAGAGCTTTGCCAAAGCTCATATCGTTACCTTCAAGCAGCTAATCCGGCCATGCAGCGCTGTGATTGGTCAGATCATGGCCTCTCTCCCCTCTAGATAAAACACATCGCCAAGTGTCACTGTCAAGCCCATGGACCAGATTGGCACTCAGGACAGGGTACTTCCAGCTTGCACTCGCCAATACAGCAAATGTTGAAACAAGCCAGCAAACTACCGGCTTCTTTTGTGACAGGGTCACTCACAACAAGGTGGCCACAATGGCAGAGGTGGTCTATACAAGACCTCTTTACATTACACTTCATTACGGAACATGACTGGCTTTGTAAGACCCTATCCCTGGGATGCACACATTTTTAGGAAGGTTGTGCAGTCCAATAAAAAGGCATTTTACGCATGCAGGGAACGAGTGAAAAGTCTTATTGTGCTGGACTCAGGTGTCCAATTAAAATCTGGTCATTCCACAAGAGCAGTTGGCTGGACTGGGAGGTGGGGATTTTCAGTGCAGGCCACCGAGTTATGGAACTCCTTGCCAGAGCACCCTCGCCCCATAAGAGAACACGACTTCGCCCCATAAGAGAACACGATGCTGGTCAGGAAGTCCCTTTAGAGTGTGCTCTCATCTCCACTTCAGATGCAGCATACAATTTGATTGCCCATTTTTTTTTTTTTTGCACCGCCATTCATTAGCAAAGACAGATATTGCGCTTAAAATATTTTGTGCAAAAACCGGAAATTTAAGATCTCTGCCTTCTTTGAGGGATTGGAGGCAGGGGGGGGGGGGTACAGCATCTGCTCCGCCATCTTTTACTGCAGCCCTGGGGACCTCTCGCACGCTCCAAGGTGTAATACTGCAATCAGCCGACAGACCTGGTGCCTCAGGGTCAGACTGGGACAAGAAATAGGCCCGGTCACCCAAAAAAAAGTGTCCCACCCCTCGCCTCACGATCCTTGTCCTCTGATGACATAACCAGAAGTGATGTCATTTGACCCCACCTCAAAGTGACAACCCAGGAAGGATGAAACACGACCTTTCACCCCTTGACAAAGCAGGAAGTGTCATCAAATAGCATTGGCCCTAAGTACAGTGAGAATCCAAGGAGACGTCCAAGGCCAAATGATATTTTATTGTACAGCACTTACGCTTAAGCTCTTTTTTATGGAACACATATGCATACAATATCACCCAACCTGTGTTGGTACTCATTTATCGACCTAAGAAGGATGAAAAACTTTTAGAAGAAAAAAAATTGAAAACAAAAACTTTGTTTTCTTTTTTTTTTCTAAACTGGCCCAATCATGGCCAGAAACCGGCCCCCACACCCCAGGGACAATTTCAAAGGCCGAGGGGCCAATCCGACCCTGGTGCCACACCCTTGTTACTACTGTAATCTCTGCTACCCTCCAGCAGCCCGTCCAGTAGGCCGGAAGCGTGCTCTGCTTTGAACAGCTCGGCGTACGGCAGCCAGTCAGAGGAACGCATGCATTTATCGTCGTTAAAGGTCCCACGCGTATTAAGGAGAGAAACGCACTACGAGGCCAACAGAGCTAAAGATAGCGCGCGCAGTTAGGAAGCCTGCATTTTTCTACGTTCAACGGATTAAAGGAATGGCTCCTCGGGCCCTGTGAAATATCCAACACTTTTTTGAGCGGGAATGTGAGATAAAATGACAAAAATAGCGGCGGTTTGTTACCTCCGTGACGAGCCTACGTTTTCTGTGAGCTGTGCTGCACCTTTGCCTCTGAGTACTGCATAATCTGCCCGGCAACGAGCTGTCAGCGGGGGCTCAGAGACAAGCTCTTTGGTGCATGAGCGATGTCTTGTTTTTAGCATTCCAGAGACTCCCGTGCACCTATTAAAGATGTACCAACACCTTACCCTCGAGTGCACCTGTATAGCTCGATGCCCTGAACCATTTCTTTAATCTCTTGCAGCCCTCACTTTGTACACCTACATCTGGTGCTGCTTAATTTTGCTACGGTCTCCGATATTGTCAAACAAAATCCAGATAACCTTCGTGTCCTGCACCGCGAGAGGGAGCTACACAAACGGGTTGGGGAGATGGAGGAAGGGAGTCGCCTCTACAGATCACGAGGGGGCAAACCAAGAGGCACAATAGGTCTAGAGGCATTTTGGGGGCACAAACAAATAAGGGTTAACGCACCAAGCGGATTTAAGTAACATATTTTGCCAAGATGTAGTTATTAATAAAGGGACACTGCAAGTTCAGAACAGGTTTATTTACACAGTAAACTTTTGGCATCAAGATAATGGACACCCTATAAATGGAGCATGCTCAAAGGTTGCAAAAAGGCCCTCAGAACACCTTGCAAAAACATTTGGCGCCCCATTACAAGTACAGTGGTGCAGGGAAAAATTGTGGTAAAATGCAAGAATTCCTTTACCATTGCATTACGGCACCACTGTACAAGTTTGGTGGTGAATTGGGGGATTTGCCTACAGCAAAAATCAGCAGAATTTACCGCCCGTGGTAATTCCACCAAAACCCTCATAGAGTACCATGGACCCCAAAAAGGAGCACTTATACTGTCCGGCTACCACTTGTAATCCTGCAGTAAATCCACGGGACCAATTGGGCAAACGGGCTGAATTTCCGCCGAACTCATAAAGGGGCCCTTGGTCTTGCAGATTGTTAATGTGTGATTTTCTTTTAACAAATTTCATCATCCTTTGTTTCTGTTGCTTAAAATTAATGAATGAAAACAAAGATAAAGAAATAGTCTGCAATGAGCTTCCTCTCCTCCCACTCTACCCCCGTCATCGTGGACCTTCACGCTCCATCCCCGAGCACTTCAATTGCACCTCGGCCACACTTACATGCTGCAACTCCAAGATGACAGTTCTGCGGTTTTCCTTAGAGTGCTGTGATAAAGTCACTGTGCCAACATAAAATCCATCCCCCGGGCCGCCTGAGGGTAGGACTGATAGGACAGCTTTGAACTATTCACAAACCCGCTGAGACAGGAACACATTAGAAACTACAAGGTCCCAAAGAAACATGATATTTGTTAGTGCAACTCCCAAGATGCCTCAGGTTTAGTGAGCCAAATACCAGGAGGGGATTGTTGTGTCTTTCAGGGAAAGATACACTATGGGGAAACACTATCACATCCAGAGATGCCCTTAGTCAACAGGTGCAGATACTTGAGGAAAACCTAACGTTTGCCAGCCCTCCCTCCGAACCCCTCTACCCCCAGCAGTAGCGCATGTGAGGAACGATTTTCTCCCTCCCCTGAAGTGGAAGCATTTAAGAAGAGAAATACTTCCTTTACCATAGGGAAAACGATTATACAAGGTGGGAACTTACTAGATATTTTCCTGTCCCTTGGGCTGGCCTTTTAACCACCAGAAACCCCTAAAACGAACCTCTTTGCAGAGGGGCAGCCAGGAGGCAAGGAGCAGAGCAACACCCAAACACTAGATTCTGCACTTGGAAACCAACTGAAAGAAATCCAAGATGACTGCACACCTTCCTTCCCCGGGTTTGGAATGGGAAGCTAGTTAGGGACCACATTTCTTGGAACTCTCATAGATGAGGGAACGCATATGAGCGGTGAAGACTGGTGGACATCGTGCTTTGGCGGAACAAACAAAGAAATGGATGTTTGCACTGACATTCTTCAGGGACCAACTAGCCAAACTATTGGAGATGGAAGATAAAATGTTGCCATTGGAAATTAATGTGGACTGCTTCCACGGGACATAGTGGTAAGCGAAATCCAAACCTGATAAGATGATGAACTTGGTACTGAAAGGATGAGTTTAAATTGCTCACATGATTGATAATGTATGCTCTTTTAAAAGTTTGTAACAAACTAATAAAAGTAATTTAAAAAAAAAGGAAGCTAGTTAACCAATCAATTCAAAAGTTTGCCTTAGCCAATGAGAGAACAGCGAGGGCTTTGTAATTGATCCTAAAAATCAGTGTCTTTTGGCCAGGGAGCTGAGGAGATGAGTTTGCTAAGGGAGTGTGAGAGCACCAGAGCAGGGGAACCCCTTGAGCCCATAGGGGGTGTGCTCCATTGGGGAAGAACCCCCTGAATCCCAGAAGATGGGTGCAATCCAGTGAGGGTTACAAGAGCCCCTTTTCACCTCAGAAAAAGTATTTGCTCCAGTGAGGGGTCAAGGATCCCCCTGAACCCCAGAAGTAGGGTGGGCATCTAAGAGGGCAAAAAAGCCTCCCATATCCCTAAAAAAGGGGCCTGCTCCAGTGAAGGGGAGAAGAGACCCCGAACCCCAGAAGACGGGAGTGATCAAGTGAGGAGAAAAGCCCACCTGAACCTCAAAAAAGGGGTCTTCTCCAGTGAGGGAGAGAGGAGCTCTCTGAACCCCAGAAGAGAAGTGTGCTCCAGTGACAGGGAGCAGAGTCCCCCACCCCCAGGTTCCCCTGAACTCCAGAAAAGGGAAGTACACTAGTAAGGGGGAGAACATCCTCACCTGAATCTCAAAAAGGGGCTCTGATTCAGGGAGAGGGAGACAAGAATTTTTCTGGTTCCAGAGGCCCACCTGAGAATGAGATCCCTTTAATGGGCTCTAAGAACTCAATGGTGCCAGTTCTCAGGAAAGATGTCGGACCTACTTCAGGTTTCAAGCAGGGTCGCATAAAATGTCCAAGAGTTGTCTGGCTTGGCAACTAAAACAAACAGAGAAGATCAAGGTCTTAATAATGGTTCAATAATATCTGCCTTCAACATAGTCTCTACTCCTTCTTTCAGGTGTTTCATAGGGTTTTTGGTGGACTACTTGTCCTGGAGGAGTATGTATATAATGGTATACTCTTTTCACTCTTCCTGGCTCAGGTCTAAACGAATCCGAGTGATTTTCCCGCAGCTGAAATTACAGCGGGCAAATCGTTCCCAAAGGAAAGGTGCGAACTACCAAAAGTTCACACCTTTCTCATGCGAACACACATACAAACTCACACCCACACACACAACACACCCATAACACTCCCCCACCCACACCCTCAGCACACCCCCACCCACATCCCCAACATAAACAAACCACACTTACCTTGTCTTCACGCTGGGTTCCTGCAGCGCCAGTTCCCTTTCACTTCCGTGATCGGGAACCGGCGCTGCAGGGTCCCTTTCTTCTCTTTTTTTTTTTAAACGGAAGGCTGCAGGGTTGTCCCCTGCAGCACCCGCTCACTATACCATGAAGTATAGTGAGTGGGTTGATGCGGGGGACACCCTCAGAGCCCCCATTAATTTATAATGCTACCACCAAAGGTTCAAACTTTTGGTGTTCGAACCTTTGGTGGTAGCATTTTTAGAACAAAAGGTTCATGCAAACCTTTTAATGCGGGAAAATCGTCCTAAACCGGTCTAAACACGTCAGAGAACTGTTGTAACAGATCTAAACGATCTTGCTTTTGAATTTTTCCTAACTCAGGAGAGATCAACTAATTAATTTCATTTTATTCTGATAAGAGGCTTGTTAGCATAATGACTGTCTCTTTCTCTTAAGGTTGTTTGCATTCTTTAAGTAGATTAGTATGATAAATATGGCTTTTAATTTTCTGATCTCATTGGAATATCTTATAATTATAGGGTCCCATCTGTCGAAGTGCTTCATACGGCCGTGCCACCTAGATAGTATCTTATCATCCAATGAGGGTAGAAGTACCAATACTCTCTGACCAATGGAAAAGGATCTTCTTACCACCTTTGTATCATAACATTCTTTCTGATGCTCCTGAGCCTTAACCATATTAAGGTGGACTAGATTTCTTAAAGCTATCAAATGTTCTTTCAATCGTTGGGCCGTTTGAGATAATGAACAGTGGCCCAGTCCCTTTCTTCCCAAGTTTCACATAACATATCCAACACATCCCAGGGGTTCTCTTCCATACCATAACTCAAAGGGAGATAGTAGATGACTGAGGAATTTTCCTTATGGCAAACAGAGCCCAAGGCATCATAATCTCCCAATTCTTTCAATCTACCTCATTTCCTCTGAATATGTTTCAAAGTTTGTTTCAACCTTTCAACCAATACATCGGTTTATGGATGATAAATAGTGGTTCTTAAAGTTTTAATCTGTAGAATATCTTTTACCTCAGCCATAAGTTTACTCATAAAAGTAGATCCTTCATCAGTCAGAATTTCCTTTGGGAACCAAATTCTGCAAAAAATTACATGTTTCAAAATCTGCTGGGAAGTGTTATTCCTTAAGGGAAAGGCTTCATGGTACCTGGTTGCATAATCTAGAATGACCACAATGTATTTATTCCCCAATTTCGATGTTTCTAATGGTCTTAATGTGTCCATCCTAATCCTGGGAAATGGAACATAAATAATGAGCAAAGGTTGTAAAGGTGTGGGAGGTTGCATTTCAGTACTGGTCATGTGACATAACTCACATTCACCTATGAAATTCTTAATGTCAGCATAAACACTTGGCCAATAGAATATATTCACAATTTGAGCATGTGTCTTAGTTATTCCTAAATGTCCCCAAGTCAAATGCGCATGGACCATTTCCATTGCAAAATCTTTATGACTCTGCGGGATCACAATCTGTATTCTTGGTTTGCTCGATGTACCCACATCCCCTCTATACAACAACACATTATTTTGGAAATAAAATGACCACCTTTCTTCCGGCCTTCTTCCTCACTTGTTACCTAATTAAAAGGTTCTACAAGTAAAGGATGATTATGCTGTGCAAAAGCTAAATCAGGAACAATTTCTTCTTTCTTCTCTATCTGTTGTAGAGGTTGTAGAAGAGCCCAGAGGAGAGATTAGAGGCATCCAGGTCGATGTTGTGATCTCTGAGGAGAAGTAGAGAGGTAGAGATAGGGAGAGCGGAGCAGAAGTCAGCCCACTCTGAGAGGAAGAGGGCGACCTGGCCAGGTGGCCTGTAGATGTTGGCTACAGTCAGAGAGAGGCCAGGAGAGACAGAGAGCCTGCAGACAAGGTATTCAAAGGAGGAGTAGGCCTGCGTGGGAATGACAGATGCAGGGAATAACTCCGGAAAGATCAGAACCACTCCACCTCTGGGTCGTTTGGTTCTGGTCTCAGAGAGGATCTTGTAGCCCTCAGGGAGGCGAGTGTCAAAACCTGTGACAGGGCCAGACATGAACCATGTCTCTGTGAGAGCGAGGACATCAAGGTCAAGGTCTTCTAGGAGGTGACAGATGTCAGAGGAGTTTTGACAGTGGAGCAGGTTGCCATATTTGAAAGACTTCCTGGGAGGGCTACAGGAGTGAGGTACACCCAGCAGAAGCGATGGAGGTTCCTGCGAGTGGGTGGAGACAGTAGAAGGAGGTGGCAAAAGTGCTAGAGCAGAGGAAGTGGGTGCCATGGAGGCGGTGAAGGAGGAAGGAGGTGGCGTAAGAGCAAGAGAGGTGTTAGAAGGAGTAGCAGGAGAAGGGAGGAAGTTGATAAGACTCGGGAGACGCCTATCAAGTAGGAGGAGGTTGGACTGAGAGCCCTGGAACATGACAGTGCTATTCAGATAGACATTGATGATGGTCCTGGAGGAATGGAAGGGGGCCATGAGGAACTCCTATCGGATGCCACCATCAATGGTAGAGGAGGAGAAAGGAGAGAGAGAACAGAGACCATATGAGCAGTGCGTAGGTCAGAAGAGGGAACAACAAAGAGGATGAAGCGGAGAGTCTGTCTGGAGGAAGCACTGATGTGGGCATCAGCGATAGGGAGGCCTGGGTTGGAGAGCAGGATGTCCCTCTTGAACTTTTTATTTCCAGACTTAGTGAGAGGGATGGGATAAGAGAAAGAGTAGCAGTTAGCGAAGATGGGAGAGATGGAGAGCACCATAGAGGGTGCAAGGAGGAGTAGTGTTGGAGGAGGAGCGAGAGAGGAGTGGATCACAGCCAGCGCCGTGCTACGCAGGTGGCGCTGAGGGGTGGGGGTCACTAACTAAAGGAAAAGACTCTAACATAGGATATCTGGCCCTCTCACTTGACCATAAAAATACACAAAGAAATGTATAGCAATCCTCATCAACATCAACAGTTGCACTTCTGATATATTAACAGTCTCTCTTGGTAACATGGGTGAATTCCCCATCCCCAGCTTTCAAGTCAGTTCCAATGTTCAACCGACAGAAACAAGGAAATCCTGGTTGGAAACAAAGTCTCAATTCAGTACTTGTTTTACTCAATGTGTCAAAAGAAAGTTTTGTCAACCAACGTTCCATTAGCAGAAAAGTTGTTCTTCTTCCTTGAACAATGAATTTCCAGTTCATCAAATAGTATGGGTATCATTTCAAGTCATGATGGTTTGCCTCAAAATGTCAAAAGAAAAAACAGTTATTTGTTAGGGTTGAATAAAGACAACATCTTGATAAGGTTAATAAAATACCACTTCTTATCTGGTTTCAAAGAACACAGTTTATATCTTTGTAAGGATGACCTCACAGCACTTACACTTCATCTGAACCACTCACATATCAGATTAACTTCTGCAAGACTTCACTATGCAGGTCTACTCGCCTTCCCAATAGTATTCCACATTCCACATTCCACTGTGCTTCTGAAGTTTTAAATCCACTGACAAACCAACACTGATGCAACAACTTCAACAGTTGTTTCTTTGTGACTTAGAACAGATTAGACAAGATTCACTTTAGTGCACTACAACACATTCATGTAAGCAATGCACTCTTCTTCTGACATTCACTTTCCAAAGGGGCAGAGGGGCAGCCTTTCAGCCACTCTTATCAGTCTGCAACAACAACAACTAACGTTAGAGAACAATCACAAGAAGCAAACTTTCCTCTTCCCAGCCATGTCTTTGTCCCTTGATATCCTGCTAGCCAGAGTATTCTAGATATGGAATTTGATGTCAGTCGCTTTTGACTCTAGGCAATATGTGCACGCTGTGTGCTTGGGCAGCGCTTGTTTCCTTATTGACTCAGGACAATGTTTGCACCACTCTTTGGGTAATGTTTGATTCACTCTTGGCTTTAGGAGTGCATGTTTCCCTCTTGGCTTTGGGATAACTTTATATTCAGCAACACACTTCTCAGCTACGGTGTCTGGCAAGCCTTCTGCTGCGCAACCTCTGCAGTTCAGATTTTGGGGAAACAGGACCCTCTCAGGACAGAAATCTGGCATCTGCTTGGTCAAAATACTGGTTTCCCTTCTGTTCACCAACTTCTGTCTGGATTGCAAACACTGTGCTCTGCATCTATTACTACTGCAGCTGCACTGACTCCAGCTACAACTCCATCTAATGGCCTGCACCTGAGGGGGCCGTTTAAGCCTCCCAGCTTCCCTCAGGTGTGGGTTATTAGGCTTACTTGCCTGATTTCTGCTGCAGCATTTCTCTTCAGCCCTCTTTCTCTTCTCTCTTCCCAGTACATATGGGATTATGGGACTTGTAGTCCTAATTAACACCATTAGTTTTTCTCATTTCTTCTAAGCAATATGCCATTTAAAGTGTGGGATTGTGGGGAAAGTTAAACAAGGGGGTTTCCCAGTCTTCCTGACCCCCCCACCTCAAGTGATCCTCCCGCAGAACACCACCCAAATGTCGGGATCAGGAAGCGTCTGCTCTTCCCTGGCCACATTAGAAGGGTCCCAGGCCAGGTTTATGGGCGGAATCATTGCTGATTCATCACAATCCTCAGAGCATACCTATTTTACTGGGATTTACTTCAGAGATTTTTGTCTCTGATAGATTGTGTGAAGCAGGTTCGCTGGACCCAATATCGCTACCGGATCAAACTAAAGAAGAGTGCCAACTATGCCAGTTTGAATGGCATCTGTCACTTGATTGGAAAACATTCTGACTGAGTGGAGATTAATTTCCAGGACACACAGGTCCCAGACATCACTATCATATCTATGAAAGAACAAGATGATAGCAAAGGGACTCCCACAAAATATCTGAGAATACATCATCCTGCAAGAACTTGCTGTTCTCCACTTTGGAGGGAACTACACTCAGGTTCTATCGATGGCAGACCTCCAGTGAGGATCAAGGTCAACCGACAGATAGACCAGGAGACAGAATCGGCAGTTTAACTTCACTCCAAAGGAAAGGAGAACTCATATTCTTCCTTATTCATTTCACTGGAGGTAAGGAATCATTTATTTCCAAAGATTGTTTAACTCAAAAAGCTGCATTAGCAAAATATTGCATAGGCAATTAGAAAAGGATCAGCAAATTCCCACATTCAATCTGATAGGTAAATGGGAATCTAGACTTTTATTAATTTAAATAATGTTTTCCAGCAACAGGGACTGTCTCTACAGCCGACCCCATTAGTAGACCTGAAAGATGACAAGATCTGATAATAAATTGATAATAATGATACCTAATGGGCCATTTTATCCCCAGATACCTCTATTGTAATGGTTGATTCAAGACACTTTTCCAGGGCTTCAGCCATTCCCAATATTGGTCCTTTGCCAGAAGATTGTTATAACAGAACTGGTGGTAGCATACCAAAAACTCTCTATAACTGACAAGGTGGAATTTGATGGAGTACTCCATGTGCTCTGTGGAGTGGAGGATGATATCTGTGACATGCTAGAAGATGAGATAGTATTCAGAGATAGTAGTAAATAGCTAGAGCCAGGACACGTGCAGACTTGAAATCGGCTGCTGCAAAATGGAAAGGACCAAAAAACAAGTCTTTTCTTCCTGCGCCCCAAGACTATGGAACCGCCTCCCAGGGACTCCATTTGGGGGTCGCAACGGCGACCCCTGAATTCTCCCTTGTTACCCCTAAAAACTAAATTGTTTTCTTTTTTTTTTTGAACGTGTTTATTTTAAGAAGGCAGGTTATCACAGTACATAACTTAAACATTCGCGACGTGATGCACAGTACAATACACTACGATATCACTCCCCCTCCATTCCCCAGTCTCAGGTTCCTTCCCCTCGCTCCTGCTGGGGCTCCCCAGCTTGCATTGTTCTCCTGGCCAATTGGGGCTTAAACTTTTGGTCATAATCGAGGAACGGGCCCCAGATGTTATGAAATCGATGTAGAAGGCCTGCCCCGGCGGCCGTCACCCTCTCAGCTAATGGAAGCTCTTTGGCTGCGGCCAGCCCCCTGTGGCTCTTTGTTTCTAGAGTGGCTGACTTTCTTGTTCAGACCTCTTAAAAAAAACAAAAACAGGGGGTTCCACAAGTGTAACACTTCGAGCAGTGACCCTAAATCAGAAAGAATAGGAATAGCAAATAATTTGTCTTTCTGGAATCCTATACAATAATTGGTAGACTCATTAAAGGTTTATTTCAGGCACACTTCAGGGGGTGAGTCACTGATTAAGTCTGCATTGTGAATTTGAGGTGTTTAATAACGGACAGAAACTTCCAAAAAGCATTTATAGTAGAATAAGCATCGATTGCGGACTATGAATTTTGTGTTTCACAAGTTACAGTTATAGCATGTTTTTTCTGCCATTGTCTCTGTTAAGATCATCACAAGACATTCCATCTCGGCGTCCTCGGTCACTTGACAAATCCTTGTGCCTAAAAGCTTGTGTACAGTGTAGAAATGTTTGACCATAGCACGTAAAGTGGACCTGGATTTCATTGTGCTACAATTAATGCTTTTTTGTAATGTGTTTATCTTTCTTATCTCCCTAGCATACTGTTCAGGATGTATGTTTGCATATATGAGGTAACGAGTGCCCAGAGTACGGGATGCTGTATGAGTGCACTGCTTTCCCTGCACTACTCTAAATTCTTTAATACACAGTTATGAACCCTCCCAATGGTATGTATTTTGCAAACCTCTGAAGCCTGAAAAGTAGATACACGCAGGCTTGCCATATGGCCAACTTTGAACCAGACCTGCATATGAAGTGGCCTGCTGATAAATCTCAGTTACCAGTTTAATGGTATCCACTACAGAGTGTAATTTGCTTTTTGACTTTGAGAACATTCAGACATATATTTGCTCATTTTACCAAAGCCGGTAAGATAGGACAGTGGGTTCAATGCTTGCTGCTGCGATGTGTGTGTGGTCTGAAGGTTGCAAGTGCGAATCCCGGCAAGGCCAACTCAGTCTTTAATCCTTCTGAGGTTGATGAATGAGTACCAACACAGGTTGGGTAATAACGTATGTGTTTTTGTTCTATATAAAGCGCTTAAGCATAAGTGCTATATAATAGCACATCATTATCATTTGGCCTTGGACATCTGCCTGCATTCACAATAATTTGATAATTAGGGCCCATACACACTAATATTAAAGGGATGGTCTAGTAAAAAATGTTATTTAAAAAATAGATAGGCCACATAAAAAAAAATACTAGCATCCTCCGTTTTATTCAAGCTCAAAATTCGAAAAAGCAAGCACAGGGGCGCAGCCATTTTGTGAAATGGAGGCCCTCCTGTGCTGGCTTTTGCTTTTGCGGCACTAATGAAGGAAAAGCCAGCTAGCTGTAGTAAACAAAGTCTACCGCTGGGTGGCTTTCCCTTCATTAGTGCCGGAACTCGGAGGACGCGGACTGGAGACCAGAGCAGGAAAGCTGCAGCTGAATCTCGGTAAGTGCTATTTATTTTTTTTACAAAAAATAAGCACTAGCTGCGTTTTTTTTTCTAAGTTTTCCGGGCTGGAGGAGCCCGGAAAACGTAGAAATAAAACCGCAGCTTTAAAAACGCTGTATTTATGTTTGCGGTCGCTTTTGATGCGACCGCAAACATAAATACAACGTTATTGTGTCGGAAAACGCTGCGGTTTTTCTTTCCAAGTTTCTCAGGCTCCTCCGGCTCGGAGGAGCCTGAGAAACTTGGAAAGAAAAAACGCAGCGTTTTCCAACACAACCGCGTGTGTTTCTGCCTGCTGTGGCTATCACTTTGGGTCTCCGGTGCTCCCAGGGGACCCAAAGTGAAAGCCACAGCAGGCAGAAACACACGCGGTTATGTTTACATGCCACGTAGTGTTTCTACCTGCAGCTGATTTCCCATTTGGGGCTCTCGGGCTCCCTGTGGGGAGCCCGAGAGCCCCAAATGGGAAATGCTAAATGCTGCGTTGTCTGCCTAAATCTGCTTTCCCATTTGGGGCTCTCGGGCAATGGGAAAGCAGATTCAGGCAGACACAACGCGGTTGTTTTCCGCAATGGCGCGTTGTGTCTGCCTGAATCTGCTTTTCCATTTGGGGCTCTCGGGCTCCCTGTGGGGAGCCCGAGAGCCCCAAATGGTAAAGCAGATTCAGGCAGACACAACGCGATTGTGTTGGAAAACGCTGCAGTTTTTCTTTCCATGTTTCTCAGGCTCCTCCGAGCCGGAGGAGCCCGAGAAACTTGGAAAGAAAAACCGCAGCGTTTTCCAACACAATAACGTTGTATTTATGTTTGCGGTCGCTTCAAAAGCGACCGCAAACATAAATACAACGTTTTTAAAGCTGCGGTTTTATTTCTAAGTTTTCCGGGCTCCTCCAGCCCAGAAAACTTAGAAAAAAAACCGCAGCTAGTGCTTATTTTTTGTAAAAAAAATAAATAGCACTTAACGAGATTCAGCTGCAGCTTTCCTGCTCTGGTCTCCGGTCCGCGTCCTCCGAGTCCCGGCACTAATGAAGGGAAAGCCACCCAGCGGTAGACTTTGTTTACTACAGCTGGCTGGCTTTTCCTTCATTAGTGCCGCAAAAGCAAAAGCCAGCACAGGAGGGCCTCCATTTCACAAAATGGCTGCGCCCCTGTGCTTGCTTTTTCGAATTATGAGCTTGAATAGCTCAAAATTTTACATAGGAAGTTTTAAAACGGAGGATGCTAGTATTTTTTTTTTATGTGGCCTATCTATTTTTTAAATCAAAATTTTTACTAGACCATCCCTTTAATGATACATATGGCAATCCATTCTTGTATGAAATGTATATAACATTACAGTGATATCGTAACCATATTTTTATTAGTGTACTTAGGAACAATGCTATGTGATGCCACTTCCTGTTTTGTCAAGGTGTGAAAGGTTCTGTTCCATCACTTCCCGTGATGTCAATTCGGGGTGGGGTCAAATGACATCACTATATGTGATGTCATCAGGGGTCAAGGGCCATGTGATGTCACTTCCGCTACCGCAGGCATTTTGGTAAAAATACGTCCCTGCCAGGACTATCACCAATAATCCCTTTCCTGGTATACTCATCTGCCATGATAAAAACTCCTACCACTACTACATGTACTCTGTGGTGAGGCTTGCTTTAAACTTTGTCTTTCAACAACATTGAGATTCACAACTTCTTCCATAAGGATACAGTACACATTGATGCTGTTTGTTCCACTGATTTGTTTGCCACATGCAATGCAGGTTATGTTGCTCTCCCCCTTGGTACTCTCTACAAGGAGGGCTTCTCTCCTGCCACCTTTGGGTTCATACTATCACTCCAGTTAACTGCTGGTAATGTCTCTTATTCCAATTTCTCTTTTTAGGAAAACGGTGTCCCCTTTCTTTTGTAATTGCCCTTCGTTGGAGGCAATGCTGGATGTTGTCTTGTTCAAATATTGCCTCCTCTTTACTTTGGCAATGATGGTCATAATCTTTCTGCAATATTGCCCCCTTTATACTTTCGCAATGATGGTTACAGTCTTTCTTAAATAGTGCTCCCTCTTTACTTTGGCAATGATGTTGGTTCAATATTGCCCCCTCTTTACTTCGGCAATGATTGTTGCAAACCTTCTCCACTCGTTTTTCTCTCAATAAGAGTATCACACCAACTTTTCTTTCTTTCATTGGTTCGGTATTGAAAATACTTGCGAGCAGTCAACGGTCTACTGCAGAGTGCCCCTGGGTCACCCAAAAAGGCCAACTCCCTGGTCTGTTACTACTCAGCCACTCAACCCACTGATGTTGCAACCTCGTCTTCTCTTGTCGTATACTGAGCTTCTGACAGTTCCGGTCACACTCCCCCGGCCAGCGCCTTTCGGAAAGGGAGCTTGTCTTGCTCCTCGCATGCTCCGATGCTCACCAGCCACCAGAGTAGGGCACATGATAAGGAGAGCTTCTCTCTCGCATAGAACAGCTTGTCCCAGCAACGCTTCCTGCTGGGCGACCTATGTACTTCAGGTTTTCGATTCCTGCAACTCTCCCAGAACCATAATCTGCTGAAAACACTTCAGTGGTTCAGGCGTCTTCGTTTCTCTGCCTCTCCTGCTCCCACTGCCGCTGGCGACTTCTTCTACTTCTTCTAAAGACTGCACCTGAAGGGGATTTAAATATTTAAAAGTCCCGCTCAGGTGTGCATCATTAGAACCATTAGACTGAACACAGCAGTTCTGTACCTCAGAGCCCCTCTTCCTCGTCCCAGTATCTAGAGCATTATGGGACTTGAAGTCCATAAGGTTCTGCTTCCTTTTTACATCAAAGGCTTCAAGTTTAACGTATTTCATTCCCTCTGTTTATAAAATACACCTTTACGGGAGGGTTTTAGGTGAATTAATGGTAGCTTTGGTAAAGCAGTCCTGCACTCGGTTCATGAAAACAATTAAATACGTGGGAGGAAGGATTAAGGAAAAACATTTTTGGCAGAGGGCGCTGTGCGTCGATGGCGTCGACTTGATATCCCACAAAGGCCTCCGTCTCAAGGATGATGTCATCGAAGGCATGTATAGCACACGCAGCGCCCATTGGCTTCAGTTCTGTTTTTTCCTTACAGCAGAAATACCTACATAACTACCGGAATGACCGTACTCAGTCTTGAAGGAACAAAAGCTGTAATAGCATGGGAAATTGTACTGTGGGGTAGGCTGGTAGGGCAGTCGAAAGAATGTTACATGGGGTAAGTAACTTGTTCTTCGAATGGATTGTGTCCTCTCACATATTCCTCATCTTTGATAGACTCCCAAAGCAGTATTTGATTTGGCGGAGGGAGTAGAATGTGTATTTTAATTGTTTTCATGAACCGAGTGCAGGACTGCTTTACCAAAGCTATCATCCTGACCGAGGGAAGAATCCAGGCAGTAATGCTTTATGAACGTGTGGATAGTAGACCACGTTGCCGCTTCACAAATATTTTTTATTGGGCACCCCTTTGCAGGGCTGTAAAGGTGTCCATGCCCCTGGTGGAATGGGCCCTTAATCCTTCCAGAGGATCCTTCCCTGCCAACCTGTAGCATTCTGAAATGGGCAGAATGATCCATCTGGACAAGGTCTGCTTAGAGATAGCCTGACCCAGTTTGTGGCCTGTATAGCCAATGAACAGCTAATCGTCAATACAGAGTTTTGACATTCTAGATATATAAAAGCTTGACACTCTACGAAGGTCCAATCTATGTAATCTCTCCTCTTCCTCGCTAGGTTGAGGGGGGGATAAAAACAAGGCAAAAAAATGTTTTGTCCTATGTGGAAATCAGAAATGATTTTGGGTAAAAATGAAGGTGTAACCCTTAGAACAACCCTATCCTTGTGGAAGATAGTAAAGGGTGGTGTGGACGAAAGTGCCTGCAAACAGGTCACTCTACGGGATGATGTTAGAGCTACCAATAGAATGGTCTTAAAGGTTAACAACCTTAAGGGACATGAATGTAAAGGTTCAAAAGGGGCACACATTAGACATTTTAGAACTAGATTAAGATCCCAAATTGGAACCTTGAACAGAGATGGGGGAACACATTGGTGAGCCCCTTTAGAAATTGTGTCACCAGTGGAATTTTGAAGTATGACCATTCCTCTGACGAGCGCTTTAATATGGACAGCGCTGCCAAATAGCCATTAATATTACCAATCCGGAGCCCCAGATTGGCTAAAGATAGCAGAAAAGATAAAACATCCAGTATTTTACATAGAAAAGGATCTAAATTCTTGTCTCTGCACCAGTTACAGAATTTATTCCAACGGCAACGGTACAAAGACTTTGTTGCTGTTCTTCTGGCTGAAAGCAAAATCTCCATTACGTCATCCAGGAGGTCCCAATCCTTGTATCTCAACCTTTCAGAAACCAAGGTGAATGTTGAGTGTCTTGACCTCTGGATGGAGAACCCGACCCTCCTCTCACGAGAGAAGGACCTCTCTTTGTGGAAGACGTATTGGAGGACAGATGGATATGTCCAGAATGTCCGGGTACCATGTCCTCCTTGCCCAATCTGGGGCAATTAGGATCATGTGTTTCACAAACTTTCTCAACCTCCTGATCACTTGAAAATTGACGGGTACTGGAGGAAAGGCGTACATGAGTGGAAATTCCCAGTCCACCACAAACGTGTCTCCTAGAGCTCCCTGATGGAGGAAATTCCCTGGAGCAGTACAGTTCGCACTTCCGGTTGACGCTGGTCACAAACAGATCCACTTGAGGGGTTCCCCAAAGGGTGAAGATTTCTTGAAGGACTTCCTGATCTAGTTCCCAGTCGTGGGAGACTGTGCTCTGCCAGCTCAGAGCATCCGCCGCTGTGTTCTCCTCTCCAGCTAGGTGAACTGCTGATAGTGAGATTCCTTCTTGTATTTCCCAGTACGAGAGCTGCATTGCCTCTCTGCACAGTGGTAGTGACCCTACAACTCCTATCTTGTTGAAGTAGTACATCACCACTGTGTTGTCCATCATTATCAGGACATTCTTTCCCCTTACAGAGGGCAGGAAGGCCTTCAGCGCTAGTCTGATTGCCCTCAGCTCCAAAAGATTGATATGTAGTTTGGACTCCGATGGGACTGTCAGATTGTTGGTTTGGGCTTCCCACCCGGTGAGTGAGGCATCTGTTACTACTGTTATCTCTGGCCATGGTTGCCAATATTTTTCTCCTTTCAGAATGTTATCCTTGCAGGCCCACCACAGAAGATTCTGTACGATCCTGCTTCGAACCTGAAGTAGGTCTGATATCTTTCCCGAGTACTCGGACCATGGAGTTCTTAGAGCCCATTGAAGGGATCTCATTCTCAGGCGGGCCTCTGGCACCAGAAAAATACAGGATGCAATGAGGACGAGCAACCTCAAATAATTGAAGGCCGGTAGATCCTGGGCACTTTGAAATTTGGTGACCATCTGAAGAATGTCTTGAGCCCCCACCTCGGGTGGCGAGCTCTTTCCCAAAGATGTATCCAGAACAGCTCTTAAAAATTGCAGTTTCTGAGAAGGTGTCATATGTGACTTCTTGTAATTGAGGGAGAAGCCCAGTCTGGAAAGTTAGTGGCAGGTGACGTTGAGATGATCCAGGACTTGTTTGAGAGAACGCGCCCGGATCAGCCAATCATCCAGGTAGTGGTAGATGTGAATCCCCCCTCCTGAGACTCATTGCCACCACCGCCATCAGTTTGTTGAAAACCCTCGGGCGGAGGTCAGCCAACTGCGAACCTCAGGTATTTTATGTGCTTGAGATGGATTGGCACATGAAAATAAGGATCCTGGAGGTCAAATGACACCAACCAATCCTGGAGTTGGAGGACCTGAATGATCTGAGAAAGTGTGGCCATCTTCAACTTGTCCTTCCTGAGGAACCTGTTCAAGTATCTCAAGTCCAAGTTGGGTCTCAGTCCTCTGTCGGTTATTAGGAAATAAGGGGAATACCAACTTTTGTTCCTCTCCGCTACAGGTACTGGTTCAATAGCGCCTTTCTCTAACAGGGTTCAAATCTCCTGCACAAGGAGCGCAACTGGAATCCTCAAAGAGTGGTTCCCCGGTGGATTGTTCTGAGATCTCTGTATAAAAGGAAGGCAGTAGCTGTGGGCTACGGTTCCCAAGGCCCAAGCATCCGAAGTAATGTCTCGCCATTCTTCTAGATGCCGAGACAGTCTACCCCCCACTGGTAAACTGTGACTCAAGACTTCAGAAAGGTTTTGAAGCAGCTGATGCAGCAAAAGATGGTAAAGAAGCCCCTGCTTGAGCTGGCTTTGCACCCCTTCCTCGTCCATCACGAAGAAATCTTCTTTGGCCCCTTTGACTGGCCATTCCTCTCACCCTTCCAACTGATTAGTAGAGAAAAGATCTACCCCTCCAAGGTTGTTCGCTAGTTCAAAAAGGCTGAGATTGCCCAATAGCAGCGCCTAAAGATTTGACTGCCGCCTTCGAGGTCTGCAACTTCTCAAGACTCTCGTCAGCCTTGTTGCCAAAAAGGTGAGACCCGTCAAAGGGCATGTTGAGAAGTCTAGATTGCACATCCGGTGCAAAATCTGACTTCCGCAACCAGGCAAACCTGCGCGTAACAGTGCTGCTAGCCATGGCTCTGCTGATGCTATCAGCAGAATCCAAACCTGACTGAAGAGACTCGAACATGGCTTCTTTGCCGTCTCTATCTATGGCTAAAAACCAGCCTCTTTCATCCCCCTCGGGAATGTGCTCTGCCGCCATGGAAATGCGGTCCCATAGAGTGAACGTACATTTTGCGATGGCACATATGGAGTTGGCAGATTGTTGTGCCATACTCCCTGCAGAAAATACCTTCCTTGCCCATCCATCTACTCGTTTGTCGTCCCTATATGGAGGGATGGTAGGGTAAACCGCTTGTTTAGATGTTGCAGTAGCTGCCTGCACCACCAGACTCTCTGAAGTGGGGTGCTTCGAATGTTAGTCACGGTCACTACCAAAAGGGCGGTACTTCTTTGTCAAGTTCTTATTTACAGCCGGATTGGTTTCCATTGTTTCCCAATTTGTCGCCAAACCTTTCTGCAAAGCAACATGAAATGGTAATATGGGATCTGACTGAGGACCCTTATCTAAGATGTCTGTTAGATCATCTTGTTTGAATGGCACTTGAGGTCTACTCCACCCCATATAGTCCACTACCTTAGACATGAGTTGTCTGTAGGACGCATCTGTATGCGCTCCAGCCTTTAGTCTCCCAAACTCCAACTCAGGTGAGGTATCCACCCCACTTGCAGTCCGTAGGTTGTCATAAAGGTCCCTCAACCTTGACTCCTCTGCAAAAAAACTCTCAGGTACATCTGGCGTACAAAATTGCAGGCCAAATGGAGCCTCTACACATGACTGCTCATTCTCTTCATAAATGGAAGAAAGAGATTTAAAATAGTCTTTCCTGGGTAGTGATACATATGTTTTCTCAGGAATTAGGAATTTTGCAAATAATGGGTTAGACGCTGAAAGAGTTGCTGAAACTTTCTTTATTGGCGCCGTACATTTTACTGGGGCGCTCGGCGTCGATGGCGCAGCTGGCAATGATGGCATAGCTGGCGTCGATGCATTTGTGTCGATTTTGACATCGACGTTGAAGGTTTAGCTGGCGTCGAAGGCGCTGCCGGCGTCAAAAGTGTCGATGACGTCGAGGACGTCGATCTCTATTTATGCTTCCGGCTCGACTGATCCTTTGATGAGACTTCATCGCATCGAGGCCTCAGCGGCTCTCGATGCGGATCGGGCCTTCGTCCCGGGCTCGTGGGCGTGCTGGATTTAGGTCAAGCACTTTCCTTCCCAGGTTCTTTCGAAGGCGCGGTAGGAGCATGGCTTGGAGGCTTTCATTTTTCTAATATTTGAAGGGGGCTTGGAGTGTGTGAAGCAGAATTCTGATAAGAGGCAAACAAGGGCCTGGTTATGGCTGAGACAGCCTGAAGACATATGACTATACAATGAAAGATCGGAAGACAGAGCAGTCATAGTGAAATATAGCTATTGTTATGTTTGAAAGCGCCAAATAAAAGGCCAGTTACCAACTCACTCTCCTTGTTTAGGTGGAAACACTGCATAGCTTGTTAGGAAAATCTCAGCATCCTCCACCCATTATTACTTACCCAGCTACCATCCTGCATTGAAGATTGTATCATAGCAAAAATAAATGGTGTTATGTGATACAAGGCCCGCAATAAAAATATTATTGCTTTAAACGGATGCACACTCACAGCTTCCAGGTTCCCCCGTGTGTGCAGTGAGAAAGTCACCCAGTTCTGTTTTTTTCCTCAGAATTCGGGGAATAATAGTTTTGTAATTTCAATTTAAACTTAAAACCACAAGTCTTAGAATTCCAAGGGGAAAAAAGGACTGAAAGACATTTTCAGGTATGGAGTGGGGAAACCTGAGAGCTCTGGTGTAACATTGTCTTGCTGGATTTGTAGTAGTTTGGGGTGACTGACTTGTGTGGCAAGCTCAGCAAGCTGACCCTCTGAAGAGGACATGGGGACCCCCTCAGACTGGGGTGGCAGGCCCATCAAGGTACACCGGAGGCGGAAGGTGGCAGTTGGAAGGGCCCCAAACCCTGTCCCTTCTGTTAGTGCCAGTTTGCTCACACACAGTGCCACTGTCAATCACCCCATACCTTTCTCACATGATTCTGGCAAGTCTTTCTCTATTTCTTCCAGGAAATGACATATCCCACCATCCCCAGCAAGAGAAAGCATAACTACCAGCCAACCAAAAGGTACCCAGAGTGAATGGGAACCTGTAAGCCTCAACCAGCATTCTATTGAGGAGTGGGCACTGCGCAAACCATAGACACAGTTAACAGTGGAGGACACAGACACAGAACGTTCCAAAGACTTTACACTTACCTGAGAGATAAATGCGGAACAGCTCCCTAGTCAAACTAGCTGACTGAAAGACCCACAATGCCTTCACACAATCAAGGACTTAAGCTCTATTACTCACCACCATGGGCTGCCATTGCAGAACCCTGGTGTGACGCACACATGGAAAAAGGGGTGGAGGTTAGACCACCTTTTATGGCTTTTGATGTCTTTACCACCTCCCAGGAGGGTAGAACAGTGAAAGATTGCCCTGGGGAATCAGTTGGGAGGGATAGATAATGGGAAGAAGGAGGGCAGTATAATGGAAGAATCTAAGCGATTTGCCTGCGGCTGAAAGTACAGCGGGCAAATCGTTTCCATGAGAAAAGTGCGAACTACCAAAAGTTTGCACCTTTCTCATGCGAACACACATACATTCTCACACACACACAACACACCCATAACACCCCCCCCACCCATACCCTCAGCACACCTCCACCCACACTCCCAACATAAACAAACCCCACTTACCTTCATCTTCACACTGGGTTCCTGCAGCGCCAGTTCCCTTTCACTTCTGTGATCGGGAACCGGCGCTGCAGGGTCCTTTTCTTTTTTTTTGTAACGGAAGGTTGCAGGGGTGTCCCCCGCAGACCCCGCTCACTATAAAATAAAGTATAGTGAGCGGGGCGATGCGGGGGACACCCCCGCAGCCCCCATTTTCTTTTTCAATGCTACCACCAAAGGTTCGAACTTTTGGTGTTCGAACCTTTGGTGGTAGCATTTTTAGAACTTTTGGTCAATGCAACCATTATGTTTCGGTAATTTAGACCTAAACCTAATGGAAGGCCTGTGGCACACAAAGTGGTGGGTTGTTTGGGTGAGGTCAGAGGAGGCAGAGGCAGACCAACAGACAAGGCAGAGGAAGGACGATGCAGAGGAGCATGGAGTACGATTATACAGACAGTGTGGTTGACGAGAGGAAGTGACGAGAGGAAGTGGTACTCAAAGTGAATGAGCGTGTGTGTGAGTAGAGAGGTAGGACAGATTAGGGAGTGAATGAGCAGGTGAGTGTGGAAGTGAAAGGAGAGTGAATGTAACAGAAGAGGTGAGAGAAAGGTGTAGTTTCTTACCTGTAACTCCATTTCTCTAGCATTGGTATCTTTCATAGATTCGCATGCTGTAAATATTCTACGTCGTCAGGCTGGGAATCCCTGGTTACTTATATTTAAATTCCTTTCCTAAGGAAAAACCTTTGACATCTTGAGTGTCCTACCCACATCATTGTGGGTGCTTTTGGTCCCTAACAATAGGACGTCGAGTGCATAGCTTCGCCCCAGCAGCTTTCCCTCAGATTTTAACCACTTTTAGTGGAGGATTAGCACATACAGATGGTGTTTGCCTGCAGGGGAAGGCTGGAGGGCGCATGTGAATTTATGAAAGATACCAACACTGGAGAAATGGAGTTACAGGTAAGAAACTACTCCCTTCTCCAGCATTGGATCTTTCATAGATTCACATGTTGTGAGTAGATTTTATAGCATTATACATTACAGGGGGGGGGAAACAAGCAAACAGAGATCAGAACTCCGCATTATACATTACAGGGGGAGAAAAACAAGGAAACAGAGATCAGGACTCCTGCATTTTATGCCTGTGCAAGAAGTATACATACATAAGGATAACCCTGGAAGCTGCAGGGCTTACCTTACTGGAACAGCCATTGAAGGACTGCTCATCCCATTTGTACATCCTCTACATGCTGCTGTAGAGCCTTGTGAAGATGTGGGGCACTGCCCACGTTGCTGCCTGGCAAATGTCTTTGATGGGCATTTCAGACCAGAGAGCTGATGAGGCCGCCACGGCTCTTGTGGAATGTGCCCTGGCTGTAGTCTGCAGTGGCCTGTTGGCCTTTGCGTGGCAGAATGAGATAGTAGAGGATATCTGCCTTGCGATAACCTGCTTTGTGATAGCTTTCCCTTTGTTTGATGATCGAAAAGCGATAAAGAGCTGTCTTGCTGCTCTGAAGGATTTCATCCAGTCTAGGGAATATTTCAACTCCCTTTGGACTTACAGGGTGTGCAGTGCTCTCTCTGCTGGGGTGCTGGTGTTTCAGAAGAAGGTAGGCAACGTGATAATTGCGTTTTTGTGGAACTCAGGCGGCACTTTTGGGAAAAAGTGGGGATTGGTGGAGAGGATCACTTTGTCTCTTGCAAATCTGAGGAATGGAGGGTCCACCACCAATGCTGGTAGCTCTGAGACCTGCCTGGAGGATGTAATAGCGACCAGAAAAGGCAACTTCAATGTGCGCTGAAGAGAGAGGCTCAAAGGGGGGCTTCATGAGACCGGCTAGGACCGGGTTTAGGTTCCATACCAGTGTTAACCTTTTCTTTGGGGAAAATAGTGAAAAGGTCCCTTTAGAAAATGTTTGAGTAGTGTGTCGCTGTACATGGGCAGTCTCCCTCTTTTCCTGGTGAACCTGGAAATTGCTGTCAGGTGTACTTTTATGGAGGAGATAGCAAGACCTTCTTTTGCTAGCTTCAGCAGGTATGGAAGAATCTGTTGCAGTTGTATAGCCAGGGGTTGCAGGTTGAGCTGTTGCGAACACCATGTGCAAAATCCTTTCCACTTTTGGTTGTTTGAGCTGTTAGTGGAATGAGCCCTAGCTGCTGCCAGTATGCTTTGGCATTCCTGTGGGATGTCTAGGTGACCGAATTCAGAGTGATCAGGAGCCACGCTGTCAGCTTGTGGGATTGTGGGTTGTGATGTAGGATTGCACCGCTGTTCTGTGACAGGAGATCGGCCTGGGCTCCCAGATGGATTGAGTTGTCCTCTGATAGGTGGAGGAGGTCCGAGGGGCAATTTTGTCTGTACCAGTATGGTGCCACTAAGATTATTTTGCAAGGGTATCTCTGGATCATTTGGATTGTCTTCCTGATGAATTGAATGGGAGGGAACGCGTATGCGAAGATGTTGGTCCAAGGGAACGAGAACATGTCCCCCTGTGAGCTTGGGTGCAGCAACCTGCTTGCAAATGTTTGGCACTGCTTGTTGGATATTGTAGCGAAGAGGTCCAGGGAACGCTGGCCTCATGCGGTGAAGATTTTGTTGATCTAGCTGCTATGAAGCTGCCATTTGTGGTGTTGCGTCCTGTCCCTGCTGAGGTTGTCTGCACGCTGGTTGTGTATCTCCGGCAGGTGAAATGCTTGCACAGTGATCTTGTTGTGAATGACCCAGTGCCAGATGGTTTGAGCTTCCTGAGACAGAGAGCTTGACATGGTTCCTCCCTGTTTGAGGAGGTAATACATTGTGGTGGTATTGTCCATGATGATCCGCAGTACTGAGTTTTGAATCATCGGAAGGAAGGATTTTAGGGCCCAATGGACTGCTCGCAGCTCTAGGAAATTGATGTGCAAGGACAATTCGTCAGGAGTACAAAGGCCTTGGATTTGGTGTTGGCCTAGGTGGGCTCCCCATCATGCCAAGGAGGCATCGGTCATCAGCGTGAACTGGTGGGTTGGTTCTAGCAGAGGCATCCATTTTGATATGTTGTTGCGCATTGTCCACCATTGCAGTGAACCTGAGAGCGCAGGTGTGATGGTGATTTTGTCTCCCAATGAACCTTGGGTTTGGGACCATCTGTCTGCCAGGAACTGTTGTGTCGGTCGCATGCGCAGCTTGCAATGAGGTATTAATGGGATGCAAGACGACATGGTTTCGAGCAGTGCCATGTATTTGCACACTGGGAGTTATTTGTTTGGGGTAAATGAGCCTGCCAGTGACATCAACCTGTCCATTCTGTCAGCGGAGGGTTTGACCAGGCTTTATGCCATGGCGAAATGTGCATCCAGGAATACCAAGCTTTTGGATGGCGTGATGCAGGATTTGGTGTAGTTAATTGTTAATCCTAACTGTTGGAGCAGATTCTCTGTCCGTGCCAGTGAGTCCAATATTTCTTGGTGCATTGGGGCCCTGACCAACCAATCGTCTAGATATGGATAGACCTGGTGGCCTTGATTTCTGAGGAAATCTGCCACTGGAGCTAGGCATTTGGTGAAAGTCCTGGGGGCTGATTTGAGGCCGAAAGGGAGGACTCAGAATTGGTAATGCTTCTCCCCAACCTTGAACCTGAGGTACTGCTGGTGCCTGCGGTGTATTGGAATGTGAAAGTAGGTTTCTTTTAAGTCTAACCCCGCTAGATGTTTGTGAGGTTGAATCGCCTTCATAACGTCTTGTAGCGTGACCATTTTGAATTTTTGCCTCTTTATGTTTTTGTTTAATTTCCTTAAGTCCAGGATGGGATGTCATTTTCTGTCCAGCTTTTTTACTACAAAGTACCTTGAGTATACTCCTTTTGCCACCAAGTGTGGAAGAACCCTGTCTATAGCTGTTTTGGATAACATTTGACGCACCTCTTGTTGAAGGATCTGTTAATCGGATGTGACACCATTACGGGAGGTATGGGTTTTTATTTGCGCTTGAATTCTAACAGACGGCCATGTTGGCTGAAATCTAGCACCCATCTGTCCTTGGTTATCGATTGCCACCTATCGCTGTAAAGTGCCACATATCCTCACACCGGTGCGCCCTTGGGGCAGTCATTGCTGAGATTTGTTCTGTCTAGCCCTTTGTGAGGTGGCAGAGCCGCGTTTGCAATGCAGTTGGCAGTAGTCTCTGGAGCGTTGGAAGGACCAATAGTTTCTTTTATATCCCTGGGAGTAGTTGCCGGATCAAGCACACCCCTTGGAGATTTTAGTTGAAGACAACCTGGTTTGACCTGAGGCTTCCCATAAGGGACAAAAAGACTTTCTGCCTTCTAAGGAAGTCAGTGACCAGGCAGAATCAGAATCCACCTTCATGGCCTTAAGAACCTTGTCGATTTTGCCACCAAAGAGGTTTTCGCCCTTAAAATGGCATCTTCATGACCTTATGTTGCACTTCCTACCTCACGACACGGCCATCGCTATTGGATCCAGTTCCTGGGGGTGGAACAGTGCGGGAGGATCATCTGGATGGTGGGTCCTCGGGGAGTGGAAGTGCAACACCAACGGGTGAGACGTGGTATCCTCTTTATGATAACACCTTACACCATACTATCACGTAGGATGCTCGGAAAATCTATTCCCCGACACAAACACTTTCTTACATCACAAAAGACAACAGACTAACTCCAGAGCCAATTACCTGACATGTTGCAACACAAGGGTCAGGCAGAGTCAGGCAATTAATAATAACCACACACACCTGACGGCTCTTTCCCTTCCCCAGAGGGATAAAAGGTGTGAGCACGAGAGCACATTACGAGCTAGGCAGACCGCACAACGAGAGAGCTATTCCAGGACAGCAGTTAAAGAGGAAGAGAAAGGCGGAGAGAACCGAAGGAGAGAAGAGGACTTGCCCTTTTCGAACCAGACCCACAAAGTCTCCATAGGAGGAATCATAAGGCCGCATATAATAGTCGACATGTGTTGTACCAGATGTCAATGGGGAACAGAGCCCTCCTCTGCTGATAACCAAACCAGGGAGAGAGGCTTGCTACCGTGGTACCGTCCTTGACTCCAGAGACAAGAAAAGCCAAGCGGTTCATCACAGCCGGAGAGTCGAAGGGAGAATCAATAAGAAACCGAACCGTGCTGAGCAAAAGTTGCAAATGGCAAATTAAGGAAAATCAAAGAACTGTTATCGCCGCAGGGGAAAACCAGCTGCAGGGGGGTCTGGCACCAGGTGGGTGCTCTGACTGATAGCCCTTATTGTTGAAACTACTGATACCTGAAGGCCTTAGGAGAGCCGTAAGGAAAAGGTTAAAGTGGTCATATAGGGGTCATGTAAAATCCCCTGTACAGTCGAAAGTCTTTGGCTGGCAAGTAAATGGAAAGCCATCCCGTATCGTGATAACGTAGAAGGAACTGTGTGACTGGCAAACATGAACCCGGCTGAGGGATGCCTGCAGAACGGGGTGAAGCATGATGCCCCAATGAACATTGTGTTGACAAGAGGGAACATGACGGAGGGATGTCCATAGTGGATTGTTTAAAAAGACATTGAGACTTGTGAATGCACCAGGTGAAATCTTTTGAATACAATTCATAGTGTACCCGACGGAGGAGGCTAACATTCGAGAAGGGTCTGAGCCGGAAAGAGGACGTCCCAGGGGTGAACGCCATCACCCAACCTACATACATAAGGGGAACGTTTGTTTTGTTATTTTGTTATTTTGAACAAATCAGGTCCTCAGAGGCAAGAGACTTTTTTGTAGAAAAGAGACTTAACAACCGAAGATCCCGATACCTGAGAATGGAACTGTAGCCTTGTGCTGGGAAAGCTCGAGAGTGTGCTGTGCTCAGGAGTCCCACCTTGTCCTGTGCTCAAACCGTGGGGAAGGGAGACCCCGGTTTTAACGTCCTGACTTATCATTTGTGAACACTTCCTTCTTTCATGTGAAACCTATCCCACACTCTTTGTTTGTATTTAGTTGTGAGGATTGGCAATAGTTTATTTTTTTGGTATAGGCCCTTCTTATTTGAGACGACGCCACTAGGACTGCCTTATTATTATTTGATGCTCGTAGCTGGCTCCCATCTTAGATTTCCAACCCACCTATACAGTTTAATGAATACCCTTGCACTGTGATCACTTGTGTCTGTCTTTATTGTTGCCACCATGAGTTCCATACACATACAGCCTTGCCTTCACAGGACCACTCCCTTACAAATCTGGTTAAACCCCATGTCTCTGAGGCGCGCCACATTATTTATGCTATGGTTAGAGGCATTTTCGACCCTTGCATACGATTGTCATGGTCTCCTTTTGTTGCTGTTCGGGTAAATGCTCAAGGATGGGAGCTAGCCGGTGGCACATTTCGTGGTCATAGTGGGCTACTATGTCTAGGGCGTTGGCCACTTTAACTGTTGTTGCCCCGATGGTCAGTACCTTCTTGCTGAATGAATCCATTTCTGCTGCAAACGTGCTTTGCCAGTAGCAGCCGTTGACACTCCGGAGAGGGTTGAGAGGTGAGGCACTTCGGAGTCATATCCGGTGCTTTAAGCGTTTTGTCCGGTCTACCTTTGACTGCGGGTTCTGATGGGTGCTTCAAGGTTCATAACCCCTCTTGCCAAACGTGGTCCAGAATGGTTGTAGAGAACACGGCCTTCCGGCATTCCCGATATGATCGAAAAGAAAACAGTCTTTCTTTTCCTCCACCGGTGTTAACCCACATTCTTGGCATGCTTTTGAAACCATGGTGTGGAAAGCCCCAAAGTTGTCTGGTGGAGAGGGCTGCGCCAGACTACCTTGCGTGTCTTGGTCTGCATCATCTGTATCCCAGCTATCATCTTGGCGCAGGCAGTAAGATGTGGCGGAAGAGTGTGTAACCTTTGGATCAATGTCCTGATCCATTGTCCGCCAGCTCCCCTTCTTCTTGTTTGCCTACAAGCGGACTACCCCTACATGGAGGAGGGGGTCTGAGTGGAGATTGAGACCTGTGTGCTGAGCGTGGCCATTTGGCATGGTCCCGGGATGAGTTCCCCTGATCCTTTTGTTGAGCAGTTCGGGCATGTTGAACTGGCGCTATTTGGTTGCCACTTTGTTGAGGGACCGCCTGAGGTTGAGGCAGTGGTAGCCTGGCGCTGAGTTGTCCCAATAGACCTTGCAAAGTTGACAGTGCTTGCAGGGCTAGAAGAGACAGCAGGTTTAATGGAGGGTATGCTGGTGTCACACTCCCCACCCCCTGATCCTGAGGGTGTTGCAGGAGGAACCCCTAGAGGTGCACTGGCTTGCTGTCTTACTGATGTTCTTTCCGTCCTTGGTTGGAGGGGAACAGAAAATATGTCCTGTGAGGGGGACTGAATTATTGTGCATTCTTCGGAGTCTGAATCTGTAACCCCTGGGCAATCCTCTCTTGGAGGCTCGAAATCAGACGTAATCTCATGCTGCAGAATTTTGTCAGGCATGATGTCAGTGTATTCGATGGATGATACTTCTAGAGGGTGTTCCCTTGGTTCCATAGGGTCCTCTGTTGAGGTCCTAAGGATTCCTTTAGCACCGGTGGGCAGGCTTTCTCCCTGCAGCTGTGTGATCGGCTGGTCAGGATGTTTTGTGGTTGAAACTGCGGGAAGAGCTGTTGACAGGTAGGGGTGTACTGCTTTGGAGTACTTGTTTGATGTTTTCTCGTTGCTTGGCGATTTTCGTTTTATCGTCATCGACATGTGGACCATTGACGGGTGATGCCCCGATTTCATCGTCGAGGAGCGGGTCATCGCTAATTCCTGTCCGGAAGAGAACCTGTGTCGGTCTCTGGGAAAATAGGGCTCGGCGGCGAGCAGTGTTTTGTCTTCGTCGACAAAGGAGATTTTGTGGACGACCTATCCTTATGTTTATCTTTCACTGGCGATGTTTCTCTCGACGACGAGCGGGAAACCGATGCCATTGTCGGTCACAAACCATTGCTTGTGTGAGACTTGGATGGCGATGATCCCGTTTTGGTTGTCGTTGCTGTCGTCAATGGTTTCTCTGACAACTGTTTATTCGCAGACAGCAAGCCCTTGTGGCTTACCGGTTTCTTCTGAGAGATGAGACCGGGGTCGCTGGGATGCATGGCCTTGACTTGTCGATGATTTCATCTCAACTTGAGTTTTCTCGTTTTTCATAGGTCATTCTTCTGACCTGGATTCATGGCTGGACAGAGACCGTTTTTCAGAGGGAGTAGTAACTCTCCCACTCCTTGAAGAGCCCGCCTCCAACACACGGGAAGACCCCTTGTTCAGCCAACAGATTAGGCAAAGCTTTCTGTCTTTGAGGGTTTTTTGAGCGAAACCTTGACAAATCTTGCAGTACTCCGAGTGATTTGGGTACAGTAAGTATTTACAGTCCAGATGCCTGTCGCCTTCACACACATTTTTTAGGCCTCACGTACCACAGGCTCTAAGCAAGGATTCTTTGATTACAGTGGTTTCCATATTTGTCGGGTCGTCGCCCGTTTAGTATTCCCTTTTTGTTGAAAATTTCAAATTTTTAAGGTTCAAGAAGATTTCTCTCTAAAGAGAAGAACACGAGGATTCCTACCAGCTAAGAAGATGGTTGAAATCTGAAGGGAATCTGCTGGGGCGGGGTTATACACTCAACATCCTATTGGTAGGGACCAAAGGCACCCACAACGATGTGGGTAGGACACTCAAGGTGCCAAAAGTTTTTTCCTTAGGAAAGCAATAAAAATATAAGTAACTGGGTATTCCCAGCCTGACGACGGGGAATATTCGCAGCATGTGAATTTATGAAAGATCCAATGCTGGAAAAGTAGTAGTGGTGTGAAGAGGGGAGAGTAGTAGTACTATGAGTGTAGAGAGGGAGAGCACTAGTGGTGTAGAATTGGGAGAGTAGTAGAGATAGTGCAGAGTGTGGTTGTAGTGTAGAGAGAGGAGAGGAGTTCTACTGGAGAGTCGGAGGGAGAGGAGAGAATGTGAGTGTACTATGGGGAAGAGTATAAAGAAAAGGTGTCAAGTGGTGGAGATCTAGCGAGAGGAATATATGGGAGCCGAAGGAACAGCAAGGGATGCCTATATGCCTGAAAAGCACACACTTTAAGTCATTCCTGTGGGGAAATCATCTGATAGGAACCTGTAGACTGCTTCCTGATGAAGCTAAAGTAGCAAAGCTTTCAAGCCATCACAAGAAGAAAGATCATTTTTTATAAAGAAGGGTTACGAGTCTGGGTTTGAGAAACGCCCAGATTAGGTTGGGCCAGCAGCCCCCCAGAAAGTCTGGACCACAATCACCCGTCCATGCCTGCTCAATCTTGTAGTTTACAGGGAATTGGGAGACAGTAGATACAAGTTTATAAATCCTAGCCACTGATGATGGAGTACAACTAACCGCATTGCCCTACGGTGGATAGCTTGGTTGCCTCCCACCAACTGGCCATACTGTACAAATTCCCCTGAAGGAAGTTTGTACACATTTTGAAGTTGTCAGAATGTTTGGTTAGCCATGTAGAATGTGTAAGTTAGCCACATTCTGCATCTAGTCTAGTAGTATAGCTAAGCCTTATGCTCCCTGCTGCACTCTGAGATTGGCACTATAGGGCCTCATCACGAGTTGGGCGGTAATGCCAGCAGTATTAGCGCCGGCGGTATTAGCCCTACCGCCAAACCCCCGGCGCTATTAGCGCCGGATCACAGGTTTAGCGGTAATGGAATTCCCCATTCCCCACCGAGCCCAATCGGGAATGCCCCATTCCCCATTGGGGTCAATTGGGAATTTTCACGCTCTTACCACCGGCGGATTTCCCGCCATCGGTAATAGTGCAAATTTTCGGCAGATTTCCCCCCAGCTCAGAGCTGGGGAGAAATCTGCCGAAGCCCTGATTTGGCGGAACCTTAAATCCGGCGGTAATAGCGCGACCGCCGGATTTAAGGGTTACCGCCAAACTCGTGATGAGGCCCTATGTAACTTCTCTATTATGACAGGCTGATTGAGACGGACTGTGTGGGGTGGGAAATGTATCACACTTCGATAGACTGTTGGGGACAGGAGATGTATTGCACCTAGATGGATTGTTTAAGGGTGAGGAGAGTCTCGCAACAGGATGGAATGCGGGGGTGGGAGATTATATTTTTAAATGTTTTTTATTGGCATTTGTGATTAACATACCGTTTTGCATTGCAATTCCTCATCATTGTCAAGCATGTGTGCAATCACTGTTTAAGCAACAAACAACTTACATAACAATAAACAACAACAAACAGTCTTCAGCAGTGTGACTATCCACTAGGGTACTTGGTTTCTCAATTCAAATGTCCTCCAGTACAGGGGGCCTTTATGGTTGTTTATGCTGGTGGTGGGAGATGCATCACATGTGGATGGTCTGTTGGAGACCAGAAGGGTAACGCAACGGGATGGAGTGTCAAGGATGGGAAGTGTGTCTCAATTGGACAAATGGTTAGGGACAGGAGATGTATCACACTTAGATGCCGGGGTGAGAAATGCGTGGCACAAAGAGGGATTGGTAGGGGGCAGAAACCATGCTGCACTAGGATTGAATGCTGGGGACATTGAATGTGTATCACCTGGAGGAATTGCTGGGGAGGTAAATCCATTGCACTGGAATGAAAGGAGGTGGGAAATATATCACATTTACATGGAATGTCGGACATAGGAAAAGTATTGCCACTAACTAACCGTACTAAAAACTCACCTTTCTGCATATGCACCCTCAAACTCTGAACTAAATACAACCATACCTCTACCGCACCACAAACCACACGACCCTCACAAGCCCCGACATGAAAACAAACCATACACAATCATACCTCAACATCACATGACAGATACCAACCGAAAACACATCAACGCTCAGTGACTGGTTTCTCCGAACTGAAGCTGCCAACAGCACATCAAAGCTATCTTGCTCTTCTCCCTCTTAACCCCACTAAGAGACATTGCACTCCTCCTTCCATTGCAGATCCACAAGAGCGGCAAGAGACCACGTAAGTGGCAACAGTGAGCGGTACACGATTCATTAACATTACCATTATAGTTCCCTCTCTCGCCCAAATCTGATCCTCATATAATATTCTGGCTTTGACCCACACTGCCTAGTATATTGGTTTGCCAGCTATCCTAAACTTGTTGTTATGTCAGACTGGTTGCTACCTGACTATTCCCTGCACCCCTGCTACATTGTCCGCCCACCAATAGAGTGCCTCACTAGTATACTGAATTTCTGTTACAATCCTTAGCGAAGGCTTAGTTTTAACATAGGGAATAGCCCCTGATCTAAAAGGCACGGCTAGGGCAGCTTCCAAATGCAGGCATTGTGACATTGTCTTACAGTTAGGACCTGAATACCATTCCAACCTCTGTATGATCATAAATGTGCCCAAGTACCTTTGAAAGTGTGGGAAATTAACCCCATCTTGAGCCTGTTTAACAGGATTCTAGCTTTCTTATTGTTCCATAAGAACTGGAAGAGTTTCTTATTGACTGTTTTAAAGAGTAACAGTGGCCATTTTAGGGGCAAAACCGAGAGGTCATATAGTATTGCAGGAACAATGGACATTTTGATTGTCTCTTATCTCCCCTACCATGACAGACGCATCAGCGTCCTACTAGAGAGCAAGGCAGATAATTTAGATAATACAGCTTGAATATTTTCTTTGAGTCTGTCTTGAGTGGCTTTGGTACATTTAATGTCCAGATATGTTATCCCATGTGGCTTCCAAATAAAGCCTGAGTTCACACATTGTGCCTTGAAAAAAGTTTATTAAATGACATGATTTCAGTTTTGTCGACATTCAATTTAGAGCCTTAAACCTCCAAGTTCTCCAACAAGGTCAAGATGTAATCTGCATAAGCAGCAACTTTGATCTCTAGCCTGTGTGTTCCTATCCTATTAATACCTTTGTTCAGCCTTATTCACTGTAGAAGAGGCTCAAGTGACAAAATGAACAGGAGGCGTGATAAGGGCCATCCCTACTTAGGGCCCTTTTTCAAAGGGAAGACGGAAGAGAATACGCCATTTACAAATACTGTGGATCTGGGATTTTGATATAAGGTGACAACTAGGGAAATTAAGTTTGAATCAAAGCCATGCCATCTCAGTGACTCCGCCAGAAAGGGCCATCCCACCCTATCAAATGCTTTCTCAGCATCCACTGTGACTACTGCCCACAGCTTTTCCACTTTCCCAACCAGGTCAAGAACATCACAAAGCCATCGCGGGTACGACCTGGCAAGTCTTCCCTTTACAAAACCTGTCTGTTCTTTTTTATTAATTTTGGTCAAAGCGGGTCTAACCTCAAGGCCAGGACTTTAGCAAAGATCTTTGCCTCTGCATGTATTACTGAGATGGGTCTGTAGTTCTTTACCAAGGAGGAGTCCCTATTCAGTTTCGGGGTTACATGTATCATAGCTTCGGAAAGTGTTCCACGCGGGTTACTATTTTGAGTATAACCGTGGAATATCTCCAACAGTTTGGGGGCTAGTATGTCTGTAAATTTACGGAAGAAGTCCATGGGCAGTCTGTCAGGCCTGGGACTTTCCCCACCTTTAAATTAATGATTGCCCATTTATTCTCAGCTACAGTTATGTCTCTCCCCAGTATGTCGAATTCCTCCTTGGGATTGCTATGACGAGTGGGGTAAGGGATACAGTTGAGGTAAGAGATTATCAAATCAGCAGCTGTAGTCACTTTGGGGGCATATAGGGTAGTCAGCAAAAGCCTGTGCTATGCCCTCGTCATTCGTCACCACCTACCCACCCATTCTAAGAGACGCCACCTTATTATTCTGACTTCTAGCTTTCAAATATTGTGCCAGAAGTTTCCTGGCCTTATTAGCTCCCCCCAAAAAAGTGGAATTGTGCTCCTGCCACTTTGTTAGAACAATGTTTATAATATTCAATCTTCTCTTTTATTAAGGCCCTCGACATCCCCTGATTGGGGCATGAAAATACTCTACCTCCCTATTCTTAATATTGTGGAGGCTCCTGGTGGTTTCCTGCTAAGCCACACTATTTTGGGCCACAACAAGCCCTATAATGTGTCCTCGAAGAGTTGCTTTATCCGAGTCGTTACGCCCAAAGGAATTTACTGTAAACTGCTCTACTGATGTAACAAATTCAGGTGCCTGAAGTATCTCCGTTTTCAACCTCCATCTAGTGCTTCGTCTATATATCTTTTCCCATTCCATGGTTGACCCAAATGGAGCATGGTCTGAGATGAGGAGCAGTGACATTTCAGCACTGTGCACATGTGTCATCAGGTGTCTATTCATACATTTCGCCCTAGCTCTTTAACATATACCGTTCCCTGCTGGCATGCCTCTTTTCCTCCTTCTCCCCCAACTTTCAGGGCTATGCTGACGACACTCAACTCTTCTTCAAACTTCCCACAGATGCCCTTGCACCTTCCTTCATCCCTGACTGCCTCTCTGCCATCCAGACCTGGGGCACTGCTAATGACCTCTGCCTCAATGTCAGCAAAACAGAGATTCTCCCTATTGGGTCCCCTGCACCCTACTTCTTCCCTTCTCTCTGGCCTTCATCCATGGGCTCCCCTTTGCCCCCTCCTCTGAAGCCAGAAATCTTGGAGTCATCTTCGACTACTCCCTTTCCTTCATCCCTCACATTCAGGACATTGTTAAGAAGTTCCACTTTCAGCTCTTCCTTCACAAAGGAACTCTACCCTTCCTCACCTTCCTCCAGAGACTCAATGTTACCCGTACTCTGGTTCTCTCCAGGCTAGACTATTGCAATAGCCTATTTGCGCGTCCACACTGCGACCCCTACAGATAACCCAGAATAGGGCAGCAAGACGTATCCCTGGCCTCAAGCCAGGGACTGCATCTCTTCTGCCCTACAAAGCCTCCACTGGCTCCCGGTCTCAGCACGGATTACAATTAAATCCCTCTGTATCAATTACAAGGCTATCTGGAACCAGGGACCCCTCTATCTTCAACGCTTCCTGACCAAATACTCCCCTTCTAGACTCCTGCGTTCGCCTGGCACCAACTCCCTGCTTGTAAAGCGGTTTGCTAAACAGAGAGCTGATGGTCGATCACTTTTCTCGGCAGGCTCCCTCCTGTGGAATAGTCTCCCTCTCCCTCTGCATCTTGAGCATGACGTCCTTAAGTTCCATAAAATCCTCAATACCTTTCTCTTTACCTCTTCCTTCTTTTCCTCCCTTCCCTGCTAATCATACAGTAGCGTGACTGATGTGCTAGGCCCTTATGCATCCTCAGGGCCTTGATCACCTGCATCTCTCATCCCAGCCGCTGTCTATCTACTGCACTTACTTACGCTCACCCTCCCTACGGTAGGTTGCACTTACGTTTTTCTTAGCACCTCATCCCAAGCACTTTTCCATGAGCACCACAGCACCTATCCCTTACCCCCTCCCTCCGCACTTGCACGTTCTGAACACTCACAAGGTATGGTAGGTTCATCTCCTCTCGCTTTTATTGTCATTATTGTTTTGTAATATTAATTCAATTATTTATTCATCTGTGTTGTAATTCATTGTCTACCTTCCCCTCTCCCCACCCTGCTTCCCCGTGGGCACTTTGAAACAGTTTTACTAATTGTATAAGTGCCTAACAAATGACCAATAAAAAAATAAAAAATAAATAAAATATATAATCAATTCTAGAGAAGGAGGAATGGGGAAAGAAAAACAAGTTAATTACGAAGAGTCAGGATTACAAACTCTCCATACATCAACCAGATAATTATCCTAGACCAGTCGTTCAAAGGCCATGTGCATACTTGTTCTGTTGAAATCGGCTTGTGATCTCCTGTTAAGTAATGGATCTACTGGAATATTACAATCCCCACCAATAATCACAGACGAGCAGTTGAATTGTTGTAGGGTCCTACTTAACCTATCCCAAAATCTGGAGTCTACTTGATTAGGTCCGTAAATGTTCACTAACACCACACTGCTATCTCCCACCTTGCATCTGGCTATCAGCTACTGTGAAGGCATCATGAAGCAAGACACAGACAACAGATTTAAAGTTAAAAATAAAATGTTTTATTAAATCAAATGTCAGGATGATAGAAGGCCTAACTTGTCCTACGCTGAGGTGGGATTTTCCCACCTGAATGAAAGACTGAGTCAAAGAGTTCAACTACTTAAAAGTCTGTCTGTGTCCAAAACCTATATTTGCCCTCAGAACTAAAGCTGAACAATGTGTAGGGATGTCAATATAAAAATAAATTGTGTTTAACTCAAAGTTCTGAGCTTCTTCCATTTCGTAGCTCGCTTTCAGCACTCTTTCCCCAAGTGTAAGATAGTTCTACAAAGGTCTTAAGATGACTTTTTTCAAGTTCAAGGTGATACAATTCCAAACAATCCTCAGGGTTCACTCCCTCAAGTTCCAAGCAACACAGTTCAAACACAAAAAGGTCTTTAGGCTCCATTCTCAATAGAACAAATGTAGTTCCTCAAGTCTCAGGGTTCCCTTCCCCAAGACTTTAACTTCATCACCACAATGTCCTTAGTTTTCAGCATTCAGGGCTCACTGGTCTAGGCAGACCTGTCAGGCCGAACGATCACCTATCACAGGTCATGCAACCAGGATCCCTGTGTTCTTCAGCCCACACAGGTTCTTTGGTACTGGCTCCTGTGCACCAAATCACCTTCACTCCGTTTGTCTTTATCGGCCTCTTGGCTTTTATGTCAGCCTGGTGGCTCTGCCATCACGTGTCACACACCTCTTGCCAGTCTTTGGCCTTGCCGCACTGCATTCACTCTTAAAAGTTCACTTTGAGGGTATTTTGTTTGTACCCCACCTTCTTATGACTCTTTGTCACACTTGCGCCCTTTTACATAATTTATTTTCACATGGGCACCTTGGCTGTTCTCTTTATTTGCTTGGCCCTTAACATTGTATTCCATGCTGCATTTAATATGCTTAACTTCAGGGTTTCATTTATTTCGGCGTTCAATATCCATTTATGCTGTTTAATTTTTAAGTTTCCATTCAGTTCGGTATTCAATATGCATTTGTTTTGTTTAATTTTAAGGTTTCATTCAGTCCAGTATTCAATATGCATTTGTTTTGCTTAAGCTTAAGTTTCCAACAACCAGAGACTTTCGAAAATATTCTCTCTAAGACACGTGACCACTCCTGTACAAAATATTCCTTCTCAAACTTCAACAAGGGAAATGTTCCTGCTAATGCACTGGCATACCAAGTTATACCAGGTATCTCAACTTTAAGAAACTCACCGGTCCCATCAATAACTTTCACAGCAACTTGGAGCACACAAGCTTCTGATGTTGGGGTACCTTCTGCCCCTCAGATACGCCTGAGTCTGCTCAACAACATAGGAGAACAAGCACTTTTTCGGTTGAAGTGAAAGCGACGGCCTCGCCACACGGCTCCCTTCTCTGCCTTCAGTTTACCCCAATGAGTCCCAGCTCCCACATCACGCTTCGTGAGACCACCTCTCTCTCCAGTCCACAGCATCTCTGCATTCTGCAAATAGCAGACTGACTCACAGCAATTCCCTCTAACAGGTCGTCTCCTCTCAAACAAGGTCTCCTGCTGGTCTCCCCCACACAGGCCTGACTATGATTAAGAGGACATGCCTGACCTTCAAAACACTTTCTAGGCATCTTCCTCGTCCCAGTACTAAAGTGGTAAAATGGCATAGTGTTCATCACTCTTTGTCGCCTCTTCCTCATCTCAGTACTGTCAAGTATCACAGGAGGGGAAATTAGGGGAGCTGGTTTACAATAGCCCATAAAGGTCGGGGGGAGGGTTATGTTGGTTGTCAATAGGGAAAGGGAGATACCATGTCTCGCTTGTGGGCACCCCACTCCCATTCTCCAAGGACCCTCCACCCAGGTGATGCTCCCTCGTTTCTCTACCCCAGGGTCGGGATCCAAGAGTGATGGCCTTTCCCTGACCACCTGAGAAGAGGATCCAGGGGTTTAGGAGTGAGAATACCCTTAGGTTTCTCACCCTTAGGTTTCTCACACCACCTACCACATTTCCCACTCTCAGTGTCGAGAATCTGCACCTGCCAACTCTTGTGGACTAAAATGGGCACCCCACCCTTACTGCCCTTCACATCCGAAGCCGCTACCTGCCCCACCCATTGCTCCTTAAGCCTGACACATTCCTCCCTAGAGACATGTTTCCTGTATTAGGGCCACTTGGGCACCCAACCTCCTTGGATGCGACAGGATGATCTGCCGTTTTATCGGGGACATAAACCTCTTAACGTTCCACGTAATAATATTAATCATGACCAATGATATCATAGGAGATACATATTCCAAAAAGTATGGTATGCCCAGAAAGTCACGTTGCCCCGTATGCCCATCCGAGGAGGTAAGGCCACCCCCGCCTTCCCCAAAGAGTCCTCTACTAACACGCAATACTTTGCAATTCAATGTCACAGCCCTGTAGGCACTTCCCCAGAAGAAAGGGAAAGGAGAGAAGATAGAAGAAGACAGAAAAACCCATATGCAGAATTTCAGTAATACCATCCTAGTATCACAAAAAAACATTAAATAGCCATGTAAGGATCCACCAGTATGGGAATCTATATGCTTCGAATCACCCACAATCAAATTCACACCGTTAATCCACTCGCAATGGACCGGGAATCTGCAGGGTTTCTACAGGGAAGCAGTGGAGCACCAGATATGACCAGGCCCCCACCAACCATCATATATTCCTGCAACCATTAACCAGGTATGGGAAAACAGTAATAGAAAGCAGGCCACTGGATAACTTGGGTGCTTCAATAACAATTTGGAACCCTCTATGCGTGGCAGGCCTATATATTGATAAACATCAGCACCTCAAGTGTACGCTACAGAGAAGGAGACTTGATTAGTTTTTAAAAGGGACCTGGACTTGTCCCTCTCAGCAGATCCAAAGGACCTCACCACAGCTGCATCCAGAGACCCCGATATCGGCTTTGGTGATGATGTCCTGGACTTCTGCAATCTGTAACGAGACAACCTAGCCTCAGCAGCCTTCATAATAGCTGTAGGAGCTTGAGTCTCATCTTTTGGTGGCCATGACAGCGACTGTTGTACAGAGCACACCTCCATGTCATCCTTTGCAGTATATGTTGTACCAGATTTTAAGTAGGAGTAGAGGTCTTCAGGGTCCTCAGAGAATTTTATGAGTCCCACCTCATTGGAAATCTTCATTCTAGCTGTGGCAAACAGGCCATATCGCAGGGCCTTTTGTCAAAGAGTAGGTCGAAGATTTAGAGATCTCTTCCTCTTAATCATGGTCTGCTTGGAGAAGTCCTGTGCAATAGCTATTGAGCATCCTTGCACAGACATTTTCCCAGCTGCAGTTCTTCCCCATACTGAGGATTTGAGCCACCGAATTATGGCGCAAGAGGCACACAATGAGCGTTCTAGGAGCACCTTTAATAGTTGACCTCAAAAGGCATACCCTGTGGGCTGGGTACCTCCAAAGGCGGATCAATGGTTATATTCAGGAAGGAGGGGAGCCATTGTTCCAGCCAAGCTGCTGCATTCGAGCCTTCCATGTCCACAGGAATACCAAATAATGTTATGTTATTCCTCCTGTTCCTGTCTTCCAAGTTGGTCACGGTCGCTTCAAGCTTGAAGACTCTGCCCTGTAGATGTTCGAGCCCCTCCGCCCTATCTTCCAATCTGGAGATCCTTTCTTCAGCTTCTGTTAGTCCCCCAGTAAAATGATGCATCTCTACTCTAAGTGATTTCATCTCATACTGCATCTCTTGTGTGCATTTGTCCACAGAGGTTATGGTCAGTTGAATGGGTGATAGCTCTGGTAAAGACATTGCCAGGTCCCCCTAGGGGTGGTTGCCTCCTTGCCCTTGTTTTGGGTGGGAAGGTGGTGTCGTCATAGGCTTCTCCCCATTAAACTGTAAGGATTTCTTCGATGACATCTCTGTCAAATGTGGTGTGCATTTCAAAAACGTTGGCACACCAGCTGAAAATAGTTTGTGAGTTTCATCCACCACACAGTGTCACCCCAACATTGCACACTCATGTAACTGGGCTGAATATTCTATTTGATTCCCAATAGATGTCCTATATTAAAACACCACTCCAAGATGGCTGCAGGGTAGCCACACTCGTGTTGGTGATGGAAATAGATGATGGACCTTTCAAGTCCACTCTGATCTGCTGCGGAGCGCAGCGTTAGGTCCGGAGACAGATTAGAGTGGCAGGAGATCAAATGGACTTCCCTGCTCACCCCTAGCAGCACCGCCGGGACCACAACTGCTGCAGGCACGTGAGAAGAAGCACCCGCGGGGAAGAAGACTTGTCCGCCCCTCCACTATTCAACACCAATAAAGCACACCTAGGACAGTGCACCCCAGGCTCCACAGCAGCAAGCCTCCTACAGTGAGGGCAGACCTTTGCTCGTGTGGGCATGCTCCATAGCTTCCCTCCTGCCTCTGCTCACCGGCTCCAGTGCCCTTAAAGGTAATGGTGCTTTCTTTTTTTATTGACAGTGGTGAGGGGCTCCAGAGAGTCAGTTATCCATGACCCTTTTCTGGGCTGTTAGCCACACCCCTCACCCTCACCGCCATGTCATGGCATTTTTAATGGCAAAGCCAACAGGAGTATGTTCTTCTGTTCTTACATGGATGCGTTTCCTTTTATCAGCATTACTGCCATTATGTGCAAAGCATTCATGAGTATATTCTTATATAGGAATACTGGCATACATTGGTGCAGCCATTATGGAAATCTAGTGGCAGAGCCAGCGTGGACATGGTTTTATACTGGCATATATTGTGGCTAAAAAGCATCATGAAATGTGTTGGGAAATGCTCCTATGCACTTTTGGTGAGCTTCAGCTATTGGATTTTTAAAATGGAGTTACCCTACAAAACCAATTGTAAATTATCTGTCTTTTTACCCCATTTTTCACAGAAAGTATGCTGTATAATGTACCATGTTAACCCATTATTCAAAAGAATGTCTCTGGGACAAGGCATGGAGGGTAGGGAAGAAAACCCTTGAACTTCTTTTGGTTGGTCCGGGCTCCCACGCTAAGCTTAGTCGCTCTGGCTTATTTGTGGGAAAATGGTAAGCCCGCCAATTAAAAAATTCACCAGTCGCCACTGGATGAGTGTCTGGTGGATGAATGGGTATGAATGTGTGCATGCATGGCTACGGCCCAGGCAAGGGCCATCGGAGCATGAATGGTTTCTTGCTTGTTTTACTATTTTGGAGAAAAGCTAACATGATGATGTTATTACTTGTTGGGGGGTGTATAGCACAATTTGGCTGGCAGACTTGACTTTTCCTTTCTGTGTTTTTACTCACATAAGGGGCAATATGTGTGTTCTTACATGGGAGGCTGGGAGCACTTGTGCAATCAGCAAGCAAATGTTTTCTTACTGTGGCATTAGATGTTCTACTGGTGTTAAGGGCAAAGTCAACATGATGAGTGATCTTACACAGCGGGAGGAGGCATTTGCGCAGCCGAACAAGGAAATGGCTCCTTGCTGCAGCTTTGCATATTTTACTGGTATTAAGGGCAAATTCAACATGAAGAGTATTCTTACATGGTGGTGCGGTGTTTGGGCACCCATTTGTGCAGCAGCAATAACATTTTCTTCCTTTGGCATTCGTTTTTTTTTAACTTGTCTTTATTAATTTTCCACATATTATTTTTTTTTTATTGTGCTACAGTTCAAAAAGAACTTTTCACAAATATACATATACAAAAAATATAGGAACATATAAACATATTATTTCAGCAGCGCTTACAGATTGGCTATTAGATACATAGAGAGAAAAATACAACCATAAAATACTATACTATACAATAATAAAAAGAGGTTAGACATATTGCACAGCAAATTCAGATACAAAAGACTAACCATCGTTATTCTTTAGACTCATAAGCAGTTTGACATCTTCTTCAAATTTACATAGGCATTATTTGGCCACTTTCCATATCTGAGTGATGGAAATAGTCAGATAATTACTCCTACTAGAAAGACAACGCAACCTGAAGTTTTCACTCTCAATATCATTAAATTCCCTAACCAGTTTTGCAAAATATTTGTTATAGATTGGACTCATCGAATAACAGCAGGTAAGGACATGTCTTATAGTTTCCACCTTATCATTCATAGCACAGAGTCTGCAAGTCCTTTGATCCTTCGGTAGGCCTCTCCAGGATCCGCGGACCCCCAGGAGGTATCTTTGAGGTTCTTTGAAGCTGAAAGGCATCAATGCGAAGGTATGCAAAGATGTCATAGCAGAAACCTTCTCATGGCTAGACACCCAGTCCCACTTTTCATTGACATCTTTAAGTTTTAGCACCGAACCTTCACCGTGTTCCCATCTGGGTTTCCAGCAGATTTTTTCAAACAATTGCAGATTGAGTCCTTTAAATTTATTAAGAGCTTCCATCTTACCCTCCTCCAAGCCTTCCTTTAGAATATGTAGGAGGTACCAGACCGAGCAAATTTAATTTTTGTGTACAATTTGGCCCTATTATGTTCAATTTGAGTGGCCAAAGAGATGAGCCCTACTTCCAAGTGAACTGAGTGTATAGGTGTATAATTATTCAGACCCAGTAGTTTGCCCCATATGATTCCTTCAGTGGTATCAGCCCAATCTGACCAGTCTGCAAATGAGGTCTCTAATGCATATAAAAACATAGCCACAAGTTTTTGTTTATATCCACATATCAATATAACATCGAACAGTTGCAACTTCCCTCCCCCAACTCCCGCCACCGTCCCCTTGGGGCGTGTGTGTCCATCTTTCGGGGATCTCATTATGCGCTGAAGATATCCATTACTTTAATGTTATGGGGGCACCATTGTACCATAAAGTCTGACTGGAGGTATTCTAGGACCCTTCCCCATTCCTTTATTCCTTGGATTGTTTGGGTGACTTTCTCCATCGCCATTTGGGCCCATACCTTTTCTAGCCATGTGAATGTCAATGGGGTGTCTTTCTTTTTCCAATTCTGGGCAATTGTTGTCCATGCCGCTATGAGCAATCCCATGAAACTTCTCCATTGTGTTTTTTTGTATTTCCATGCTATTTCGTCTCTTATTCCACACAGCCATACTCCCTCTCCCATTTGCCCCACCTCTGGAAACATCTTCCCCATCTCTCCCTTCACCTCCTCTCAAAAAGGTTTTATCCCTTTACAATCCCACCAAGTATGTTTCCATGTTCCCACCTCATCACATCCTCTCCAGCATTGACATCAGCCTTTACTGGCATCAAGGGCAAAGCCAACAGAGAATGTTTGTACATGGGGATGCTGACATTTACTAACAGATCCAGCATGAACATGTTTTTTTTTTAATGGTATTATTACTGTGCATATTATTACTGGCCACACACAGACTTGCCTAGTGCATTCGGGTGTCAGAACTCAGGAGCCACGCACAGACCCCTTGTTTCTACACCAGGTGAAAGATTGGTGTAGCCCTTATCTACAAGAACTCCCCCCTCTGCATTCTATCTACTCTGACCTACTCACCAAATGTGAATCCCTCTCAGCTAAACTAAACTACTCACCCAATGCCACCATCACACTACACTTCATTTATCGACCTTGAGGCGCTATCACAACATTTGAGGATGACTTCGCCCAACTCATCTCGTCAAACCTCAAGCCCACCACCCAAATCATAATACTGGTTCACTTCAACCGTCTTCAATGACCCCTCTGACACAGAATCCATTGTCTTGCCCAACTCCATGGCAGCCTTAGGTTGCATTCAACACATTCCAGACCCCATGCATTCCCATAGCTGCATCCTAGACTGGCTTTTGGACCATGAAAGTAACATCATCATCCTATTCAACCTTCCCTGCCCTTTGTCAGTTCACCATACCATCATCTTCACCATCCCCATCTCCATCAAACGCAGGCTTCCATGCACCAATCCAGCCACCACTCCAGCCAGTATTATGGCCCGTAGCACCCGCTACGGATCATCCCTCTTCTTAACTCCCCCCATTCCCTCTCCAGGACGCTACCACCCTGGTAGAACAATACAAAACCCTGCTGAGTAAAACCATAGCCCTCTTGGCCTCCCTCAAAGTCCAGAAAGCCAAAACCGCTCTACACCTAAACTCATGGTTCACCCGCAATCTCCGGGCCACCCAAGCTACAAAAAGAGCAGCCAAAGACCCGACTTCAGCTAACAAAGCTGACTTCTCCAAAATCTTTCGCCAGTGCAAACAAACAATTCATGGCACTAAAGATGCCGCCTCCAACGTAAGAATCACCAAGGCATCCTCTAGTTCTTGTGACCTGTTCTCTAATCATCCGAGAGTTAGAGACTCCAATCGCTTCCCCCTCCACCATCCTGAAAGACAACTCTTGGTGCATTATCGTCCAAGACACCCTCACTGGGATAATTACACAGTTCGTTTCAAGCCAAGATAAAAGCCAAACTATCCTGCACACCAACCGCCCCTCCTCCTGCCCCACTACTCCGAGAACCAAGAGACAGCTCCCTCTTCCATGTCCAACCCACCTGTGCCTGGACCCTAGCCAACATCATCAAAGTTCTCAAACCCTCACGCTGTAAATTCGATATCTGCCCAGCTTCATTGTAAAGGAATGTGTAGAACCATTACTTCCATTCATCTCCACCCTCAATAACTCCTCCTTCGCCACCTGCACTGTCCCTTCCACCCTGAATGAATCCTGGATCTCCCCACTGCTGAAAAAGTCTATCCATGACTCTGCAATCCCTGCAGCCAGTCAAGTGGCACAGCGAGTAGAGCGCTCGCTTTGACATCCGTGCAGAGCCTGCTAACGCAAGTTCGAATCCCGGCAGGGCCAAACTCAGCCTTTCATCCTTCCGAGGTCGATAAATGAGCACCACACACCGTGGGTAATAATAAGCAGTGCTCAGATACCTGAGGGTTCGTAGCGCCATATAAATGCCAAATTATTATTATTATTTTTATTATTTAACTACCGACCCATAACTACTGTCCCCCTCCTCCTGAAATTTATTGACAGAGTCGCCAACCTACAAATCCAGAATTTCTCTGAATCCAACCACATTTTGCGCACTCTCCAATCAGGTTTCCGCCCAAAACATGGGACTGAAACAGCCCTTGTAGACCTTAAGAATCAGCTAGATGCTGCAAACGACCTCACCAACCTCTTCCTCATCCTACTGCTTGACCTCTGGGAGCCTTCAACCTTGTTGACCACCAATGCTCTGCCACCACCTCACGTCCTCAGCCCACTTTTCACCTAACGCTGCCAAATGGGTTGCCTCAATCCTGGCGGACAGATCCTCTCGAGTCTTCACAGGTGATGCTGCCACCAGACCCACGCCTATATTCTGTGCAGTACCCCAAGGATCCTGTGTCTTCTCCACGCTCTACAATGTGTACACAAAACCACTCTTTGACCATCTTGACTCGCTAGGCATCTCATATACTAAATATGCTGATGACACACACATTTTCATCCCTCCCTCCAGCGACCATACTCAGGATACTCTCAGAGTGAACACAATCTATGAACCTATCCTATCCTGGATGGCCACACAGCCTCTGTCTCAACGATGAAAAACAGAGCTTCAACTCCTCTCTAAGCAAGGCTCGTCAGGTCCACTAGATTGCCTCATCATTAGGCTATGCAACAAAAATCATTAACGCTAGTAAACCTTTCCTGTAGGCTAAGAATTGGCTTGAAGTATCCTGTGCCCTCATCAGATCCAAACGTGGTTATTGTAACGCACTACTATGCGGCACGTCCGAAAAAAAAAATGAACATGTTACAAATAATACAAAACAATGCCCTCTGGGCTGTGCTAAACATTGACAAGCCAACTGGCCTCCGGTTAAGGACATACTCAAGTTCAAGATCCTGTCCAACGGCCACCGATGCCTGTCTAACGGCACCCCCATACCGTTATAAAAAACTCAAGAAACAGATCACGGCAAGGCACTTAAGAACAGCCTACAAGCATCGCCTCATCACACCCAGATTTAATCGCAAAAGGTTGGGTGGATCCAGCTTCCCTGTTCTGTCCTCTGTCCTCACTAACAGCCTCCCACCCCACCTGCAAGATGAACCACCATACAACACCTTCAGAAAAAAACTCAAAAGCCACCTCTTCAACTAACTTTTCCCTCGCCCTGTTTTTTCCCTCCCATCTGTCTGCAACAGTTTTTGGCCTCATTGTAACTAGCACGTAGACGCGCAAGGGCTTTGTGCGCTTGTATAAATGTTTTAAATAAATAAATGTAAAGTTTGATTAAAACACATACTTGCATCTTTCACTTAGTGCAGTGTGCGGCGTACCCCTGCAGCGGCATGTTCATCATGTGCATTGCGCATGCATGTGGTGGTCCAGGCCGGCACAAAGTGTGGCGCAGCTCTTGGGAGGGGGGACCTCAGCATGGCTCGTAGGGGGCCCCCCACATTTTGTGTTATGCCACTGATTGTACATGCTTCTTTGTAAGAAGTGGAGCTACTTAACCTTTCCAATTAGAAGTGTAGAAGCCTTGCTGCAAAGTGCTATCTAGCACTTTCCAGTTCCAGGTATAGCAGCCTGTTTTGAACATATAGCGTTCAAATTGAGAACTAATAACCCTCTCTGTCGTTACAGATATAGAAGCACTGCCCCGCTATGAAATGTTGCTATTCCTATAATTGCCCTGCTGCGAGCTGCAAGCGCTGTCTCTTTACGCGCAATACAAATACACGCTTAGTTGCCTTGTGTCTCCTGTGGCCCTGCAGTCCCTGGTCGGAGCCGCCGCATGCAAGTCGCACACCTGACGCAGCAGAGGCTCAGCCTGATCCGCCTCTTAAATCCTTCCCTTGGCTGGGTTTTCTTCACCCGGTTGCTAGGCAGCAGATTACGCCTTCGTCGCAAACTTGACTGCATTAAAGCAGGAGGCCGGGAAGCGCCAGCTCCTGGAAGGAAGCACGGCTTCCCAGATGGCAGAGTCTTGGCAAACGCTTCATGAATATTCATTTGAGTCTCCGACTCCCCAATCGCTTTAGAAGGCCGTAGCACCGAGCGAGGCGCACCGAGGTTTGCAAAATGGCTCCTTTGAAGGCCTTCCTCGTTTTGTTGACAGGCTTCAACCTCAAGGAAGAGGTCACATGTGTCCAAGCTGGAAGATTCGTGCAGAGGCGAGCCATTATCAATCAGGCAAAATAGTCTGTTTTTTCCCGAAGAGTTGTATACAAATTAATGAACATAAATACTCATGTTGATAACGGGCTGGCAACATATTTAAAAATGATGTGAACTGCAGGGCAGCTTCTAAGCAATATGGTGTCAAGCCGTTGCACCTACATCTGGTTTTCCCGAGGGGGTGAGAGAGCACTCCCCCCCAAACTCCCCATCCCACAAAAAAGTCCTTGAAGTATAGGGACTCTAACGTAGACTGCCTTTCCGAGTCAAACAACTAGAATGTGCCTCCCATGACGCGGCTCACTCCCATGCTGAAACTCTGCCCACTGTGTACCCACTACCCAGCATCATGCCCAGGGCCAGTGTGCTCCTCAGGCCTAAACACAGCAGCAGGTCGAGCTTCCACAGCTGGAGGCCCATAGACTTGAGGGCTGGGGCAGATTTAAAGCAAAGGGCCCGTGGGTAAAAATGACAGTGGGCCCCAGGTGGGTGGGTCATGGAGGAGGAGCCTAGAGTGGACGGAGTTGCACAATGATTAGCTTTAGGGACAAATACTACATTTTTAATGTTGTTTTTATTCGTTTTGTGCGTTTGGGGTCTGACTCCAGCTAGAGACAGCTGTGCCTCCTCGCAAGGTTTTGCTGTAGATGGTGGTAATATTGAAGGATCAAGCCTGAAGCTGATGTTACAAATTAAGGCAATGGGCAATGGGACGGGACATTACAGGAGGTGATTTCACGGGAGCATTCCTGCAGCATGAAGAACCATCTTACCCCGCTAACTTGAAACGTCATTGAACATCACAGACTTAAAGGAGTTCACCTTTTATTCTCAAAACATACCAGGGCTTACTTTTATTGTGGGTGCTGCTTGTGGCACTTGAAACACCTCCTAACTCCAACTCATCACCTCCATATCTCCTCCAGCTCCACAGGGCCCTGCTGCAGGGCAGTGAATGGAAATGGAGAGGGAATAAGGGTAGGATAGTCAGGGAGACATGTAGAGATGGGGAAGGTGACATGAACACTGATGGGACAGGAGAGTGGAGAATGAGGGAGGGCAGAAGCGTGAGGGAGAGATTGAGAGTGAGGGAAGGCAGGAGATAAAGTGATTCAAGGGAGCCAGGTGAGGCTGAAAGGGTGAATGGGTACAAAGAATGAACAAGGGCAAGCAAATGGTCAATAGTTAATGAGGCAAAATGCAGGGTAAAGGTAGGGGAAATAGAGAGCAGGGGGTTCAGGAGTGTATGATAAGATAGGTTATTTATAACGCGCTTAATACCCAGAGGTTTCTAAGCGCGGACCCGAGGACCGAACCTGTGGTGCTCTGTGCCGTCTTGCTTCCAAGGCAAGCACGTTGCCCTGAGCTAGCCTCCCGGAACAGAGGCTGGGGCATAATGGAGGTTTTAAGAGTCAGAGAGAAATGAAGAGTGAGCGAGGACAGGAGCACGGGGGAGAAGGGAGGCAACTGAGTGAGGAATGGAGGGGCAGCAGTATAAAGGCAAATGATGTGTGACGTGGGTAAACGAGGGAGGGAAAAATTGAGTGAAATAAGGTAGATGAGTATGCGAATAGCAGAATAGCAGCAAAATGAGGAAGAGAGCGGGATCTTTATGACTAACAACCTTTGGCAGAAATGGAGAAAGAAAAAGGCAGGAAGATTAAGAGAATGAGGCAAGAACAGGGGACGACATAGTGTTAAAAAGAGATGGGAAGAGTAGGATAGTAGAGAGGAAATTGCTGGTAAGGAAAAAAGAGTGGGGCAAAAAGTATGCTGTATGGGAGAAAAAGGAAGCAGGAGTGAAAGGAGTAAAAGGGGAGCATATTTGTGATGCGAGGTGGGCAGGTGTGTGCCTTAGCTGCCCACCTATACGCAGTCACAGGTGCAATAGATACATGAACAGGGAAACAATAAATATGCAGCCACATGGTTGATGAAAATTCGTTTTTTCTTCAAGGTCTCTGTGCTCACCTTATATCAAGTTGGCAGCTAAATAAGTCCAGATGAAACCCAAGGTCGGGGAACAGGTCTGGGTGTGTCTGTAGGGTGGTTTCAATCCCGCATTTTTCAGGACTTTCCCAATTTCATGTGCCGTGTCTTGCACACAGCCAGTTTGTGTAAGGAATAGGCCCTGACCTTTCTCCTCTGAAGCAGGATCAGCTGTCCAAAATCTTCCCAGCTGACACTTTTCAACTGACAGTTAAAAATGCAGGAAAGCACAGCGCCTTTTCCACACCTCATTTCAATAAACCGTTAGAGGTTAATGACCCAGACACCAGGGTGCCTGGGTAAGTACTGTTATTCCTTAAAAGGTGCAATTGGTGGGTGATAGTAAATGGGTGGGGAGTATAACGCTGCATGCTGTGTAAAATAATAGCTCAAGCAAATTACCTTATATTAAATTCTCTTTCACTGTGAATTCCTTTTTTAAAACCAAATGATATTGTGTTTGTCGTCCATATTTCTTTGCAGGCTGCTACTGCAATCGTGCATTCGGGGTGGCAAAAATAAAGCTATACATATCTTTTTGCTTGACCTATTTCTATAACAATGTATATAAGGTCAGGTTGGTGTTTTATGTGATTTGTATACTCTTCCAGGCAATGATAGAAAAACAAATTTTTGTGTTTTTGGAAATCCAAACCGTATAAAAATATTTGTGACATACCACTGGGAAGATATGCAGTGAAGTGCTTAAATCACAGCCTGGGTCCAAATACTAATTAAACCACTTTAACGAAATGTGTGATCCTGGGCAAATCATTTAATCTCACTGTGCCTGATCTGCTGACATTGGGTGTCGCTACAATTGATTTAGTTTGCAAGTTTTGCTATGAAGAAAAATTCTCATGGTTTACTAAACTATTGAGTTGTTGTATATTAATAATAGTGAATATTTATATATAGCACAACACATTATTCTCTTGGCTTACACGTGAAAAGAAAACATCTTTTAATGTATTTATTAACGTTGTACTAGAGTAATAAAGACTGATGTTACTGCTTGTATGTTATTTACTGTGATGTTGCTTCTGATCATGTCGGTTCATATCTAGAAGGTTACAGACTGCCTTTGATAGCACGCAGCATCCAGCAGAATTATCACCTCTTTGCTTTTAACTCTGGTTTCATCTGCATTAGCACCTTGCCGACAGAGCAATTATTAACTTTTCAGCAGCAGTTTAGTGTTTTAGCTCCCCTCTGGCTGCCTGCCCCTAAAGAGCAGTCCTTTGTATCCATTCTTATTTAGGCAACCCATGGGTGCCACTGACTGTGCCCACCCCTTACTGTAAGCAAGTGGGGGCCAATCATACTGGAATAGCCCCCCACGAACCCTGAGAAATGTTTATCCGGGCCTTGTGAGCAAGAGCTAAGACGCTCTATGTTAGTCCAATGTGCCTGACTACCAGCAAGCAGGGATGAGGGCATGTGTGTTGTGGCTGATGTGAAGAGATTGGGATGGTGGTGGACCAGGACAAGGAGGCCCACCCGCCCTTTGTCCATCATCCGAGTACTAAATGTGCCTCTGGCTGGGGTTGGCAAAAGCTATAGGCAGACTCCCCACTCAATCAAGGGCCATGCCCCAGGTAGACGTGCACGCCCTGACCCACCACACAATGCAGTACATCATTCATTCCTCCCATCTTTCTGTTAGGAAATGACATGGGTAAAGAATGCAACGATGCCTTGTATGAGCCATCGCTCACAGACCACTCTCACACATCCTGGGATCAGCTTTCCGAGCTACTTCTCCCAGTTTCCCTGACACTGTCAGACCTCATTTTTCTACTTCCGGTTGTGGCATGTTCTGTCCAGTCGCCCTCACACCTCCACCGCCTCACTCCTTGCCTCACCTCTATCTCCAAGTCTGCCTCTTCTCCCCTTCACCACTCTGTGCACCTTCTCTCTATGATCTATCACATGGGTTCTGATACTCGCCTGTTTTACTCTCACCTTTATCCCTCCATTCTATGACTCCCTTCCACCCTTCTCTCCCTTCTGACTCTCCAGATCTGTCTTCTGACCCCGCCTCATGCATTGTGAACTCGCTATCTTCCTCCCCTTTTCGGTTTTACAACTCCAACTCTCCCCGTTTTTCACTCATCTCCTTTCACCCTCTCATTCTCTCACCTTACTCTCGGTTTTCCCCACACCTTTATCTGTCCTTTTTGGTCTCTGCTCCATCAGGTTTCTGAATCATCCTCCACTTGCCACCCCCCTTACTGTATGTTTTCTCCCCATCTATCATTTTCCGTCCAATGTTTCAATTTTATATTTCATCTGTCAACCCATCCCTCATTCCACATCTCCTCTTGGTTTCTTTTAGAGTATCCCTTCTCCCTTTCGTTCCCTCCTCGCTGTACATATTTCATTCTGTTCACCTCTCCCTTTCTTTCTCTGTCTACTGCCTGCTCTTTTCTGATTCCCTTCCACTGTGTTTTCTTACATTCTGCTAGACTTCTCTCCCTCCACCTCTTAAAGGGATGGTCTAGTAAAAATTTTTATTTAAAAAATAGATAGGCCACATAAAAAAAAAATACTAGCATCCTCCGTTTAAAAACTTCCTATGTAAAATTTTGAGTTATTCAAGCTCAAAATTCGAAAAAGCAAGCACAGAGGCGCAGCCATTTTGTGAAATGGAGGCCCTCCTGTGCTGGCTTTTGCTTTTGCGGCACTAATGAAGGAAAAGCCAGCCAGCTGTAGTAAGCAAAGTCTACCGCTGGGTGGCTTTCCCTTCATTAGTGCCGGGACTCGGAGGACGCGGACCGGAGACCAGAGCAGGAAAGCTGCAGCTGAATCTCGGTAAGTGCTATTTATTTTTTTTACAAAAAATAAGCACTAGCTGCGTTTTTTTTCTAAGTTTTCCGGGCTGGAGGAGCCCGGAAAACTTAGAAATAAAACCGCAGCTTTAAAAACGTTGTATTTATGTTTGCGGTCGCTTTTGAAGCGACCGCAAACATAAATACAACGTTATTGTGTTGGAAAACGCTGCGGTTTTTCTTTCCAAGTTTCTCAGGCTCCTCCGGCTCGGAGGAGCCTGAGAAACTCGGAAAGAAAAACTGCAGCGTTTTCCAACACAACCGCGTTGTGTCTGCCTGAATCTGCTTTACCATTTGGGGCTCTCGGGCTCCCCACGGGGTGCCCGAGAGCCCCAAATGGGTCGTAGAGGGAGAGGAAGAGGGTGAGCAAAGTTGGTAGAAGATGAGGAAGGCAGAGTCAAGCGCGGGGCAGAGATTGTGAAGTAACAAAAGAGTGTCATCTAAAATAAAGAAGCATGTACTGAAATACCAGCTCCCTACATTTCTTGTGTTGGATGGGTTCTGCGCTTTGCAGAGAGAAGACAGCACATGTGCCACAGAGCCTTAGTCCTTCTTTAGCTTTTCCTGATGCTGGGGACTGGTTCAAGTCTGGCTCTACAGTGCACACGCTCACTCTGCGCCCCTGGCATCCTCCGCCCTGCGAAAGTCATTGAATGTAACTAATCTTGGAAAGTGCTGCTTCTGACATTTTTGGGGGATCTTGGTGCTGAGGCCTGCAAGAAGAGTGGTGGGATTGGGAAGGGCCAGTGAGGAAAGACAGAGAGAAGTGTTAGTTGTGTGGATACGTTGATGCGTTCAGATTGAAAGAGCCTGCTTTCTGCTGCTCATTAGCTTCTAGATAGAAGAGTCACGTGTTAATGTTGTTAACGTTAAAGGTTTTTATATCGTGCGCAGGTGCCACTTGCATGGTCTCTCAGTGCTCTGGCGGTTCTGTGAAATTAAAAGTGGGGAGGGGGAGGGCTACTGAGAAGAGCGGGAGGAAGAGCAAGGGAGCTGTGATGTGCTGTTGGCAGCTTCAGTTTGTATGTACCGTTCACTGAGCTTGGGTGCGAGATTTGGAGGTGGCCGTCATGTGGTGTTGTGCAAAGTTGTGTTTGCTATGTTTTGTTGTTGTGATGTTGTGAAGTGTGTGCAGTTTGCTCTGCTGAGGAGTTCTGGTTGTTTTATTGCAGTATGTGAGAGGTGTATGCAGAGGGTAGATTGTTAGTAATAGTTTGGGTTGTTAGTGGCCATGGCTGATCTTCAGCTTTTCCGGTTTATTAGTTTTATCTTTCCTTCTTCTGTGTACCCTTTTCTAGAAGTATTAGTAAAGTCGTCTCTGGGGTGATGGGTTCCTGTGCTACATTGTTACTGCGTTGGTTGCCTGAGTTCTGAGTGCAGGCCCTGTTTCTGACTAGATGCCCATTCCTAGCCTAGAGAGTGATCAGTGGGGCGGTGAGGTCTAAAGTGGGGTCCCTCGTGGGTTAATTTCTAGTAGGAGCGTAGTTAGTGCTTGGTCCAGTTCCCTCTTTTTGCCTTTACTCGTGGCATACCTGGGGGCGAGCGTCCTTACCCATTTCCATCCCTAGGTTTTCCTTGGCCTACTTACCTAGCCCTAGCGTTTCTAGCTTATCACCCTCTTTTTTCCGGTACCTCTAAGTTGGCCGGTGGTGTGATTTGCAAAATTGATAACCTAACAGTTCGACTAGATGTGAAAGTAGTCTGAGCAACACAGTTCACCTAGATGTCAGAGCAGTCTAAGCAGTGCAGTTCACATAGATTTGAGAGATGGCTAAGCAACAAAGTTCACCTAGATGTGAGAAATGGATAAGCAATACAATTAATCTAGATGTGAGAGTAGTCTAAGCAACATAGTTCACCTAGATGTGAAAAGAGGCTAAGCAATACAGTTCACCTAGATGTGAGAAATGGCTAAGCAAAACAGTTCACCTACATGTGCGAAATGGCTAAGCAATACAATTGATCTAGATGTGAGAGTAGTTTAAGCAACACAGTTCACCTAGATGTGAGAAATGGATAAGCAGTGAGAAATGGCTAAGCACCACAGTTCACCTAGATGTGAGAAATGGCTAAGCAATACAATTCACCTAGATGTGGGAAATGGCTAAGCACCACAGTTCACCTACATGTGCGAAATGGCTAAGCAATACAATTGATCTAGATGTGAGAGTAGTCTAAGCAACATACTTCACCTAGATGTGAGAAGAGGCTAAGCAATACAGTTCACCTAGATGTGAGAAATGGCTAAGCATCACAGTTCACCTACATGTGCGAAATGGCTAAGCAATACAATTGATGTAGATGTGAGAGTAGTCTAAGCAACACAGTTCACCTAGATGTGAGAAATGGCTAAGCAACACAGTACACCTAGATGTGAGAAATGGATAAGCAGTGAGAAAAGGCTAAGCAACACAGTTCACCTAGATGTGAGAAATGGCTGAGCAATCCAGTTCACCTAGATGTGAGAAATGGCTAAGCAATACAGTTCACCTAGATGTGGGAAATAGCTAAGCAGCACAGTTCACCTAGATTTGAGAGATGACTAAGCAACACAGTTCACCTAGATGTGAGAAATGGCTAAGAAATACTATTAATCTAGATGTGAGAGTAGTGTAAGCAACACAGTTCAACTAGATGTGAGAAAAGGCTAAGCAACACAGTTCACCTAGATGTGAGAAATGGCACAGCAATCCAGTTCACCTTAGATGTGAGAAATGGATAAGCAACGCAGTTCACCTAGAGGTGAGAAATGGCTAAGCAATACAATTAATCTAGATGTGAGAGTAGTCTAAGCAACAGAGTTCATCTAGATGTGAGAAATGGCTAAGCAATACAGTTCATCTAGATGAGAGAAATGGCTAAGCACCACAGTCCACCTAAATGTGCGAAAAAATGGCTAAGCAATGCATTTCACCTAGATTTGAGAAATGGCTAAAATACAGTTCAACTAGATGTGAGAAATGGCTAAGCCCACAGTTCACCTAGATGTGAGAAATGGCTAAACAATACAATTCACCTAGATGTGAGAAATGGGTAATCAGTGAGAAATGGCTAAGCAACAGTTCACTTAGTTGTGCGAAATGGCTAAGCACCACAGTTCACCCAGATGTGAGAAATGGCTAAGCAATCAAATGTATCTAGATGTGAGAAATGGCTAAGCAATACAATTCATCTAGATGTGAGAGTAGTCTAAGCAACACATTTCACCTAGATGTGAGAAATGGCTAAGCAACACAGTTCACCTAGATGTGAGAGTAGTCTAAGCAACAGACTTGACTGTGGTGCGAGTCACTGACAAACAATGCAACTCACCTAGGTGTGGGAAGCTAACACATGGGAGAGGTGTGGATGTCATATGATTCTGGGTGCATGCATTGGGTTGTAGGCTTATGTGTTGATGTGTTCAGACATTCAGATTGGAAGAGCCCGATTGTCATGCATCATGTCCCCACACCCGTCCCCACACCTGCTAGGGACCCTGCAGCACCCGCACCCGCCCGAGTCCCAGCAGCACCTACACCTGTTAGAGTCCCTGCAGCATGTCCCACCACATCCACTCCTGGTTCGTATGCAGGACTAAATCAGCGTGGGGCCTGCTGTTCCCGTTTGTGGTATTCCACCAATCACTACAAGAGAAGGTATCACTGGGCATGATTGCATCCTTACCTGCATTGGCAACTTCCTTGGCGTTTTGGGTCAGGCAGAGTCAGGCGTTCCGATACCCAGCAGCCATGTTTGTTTCCGGCCGATGTGACAAGAAGGGCTCGCTCACGTGACCGCACCATGGGTCACGTGACATGGAAACAGCGCTCATGTGACAAGGTTCCCGTGACAACGGGATAAAAGCTGAGTTCTCATGCTTATACAGTGCTTCACAGCTGTTCCTTACCGACACTGTTTGGCGCGTTCTACTCAACCTTGTTTTTCGGCATATCTTAATAACGGACTACGACCAACAGACTTCCTTTGCCTGCCTCTTCTGTTTTGGCACCTCCCGAACTAATCTCTGGCTATCCTGACCCACGGACTGTTACATCGGATTTCTCTTGCCTCATCCCTTGGAATTGGTGTTTGCTTTCCTTCCACGAAATTATCTGGATTTACGAGCAGAACCAGAACATTCCTCTTGTTGCACACGTTTCCTGCTCTTGTCTCGCCACGCATCAGGCAATCATCCACAGGTGTGCCCAGTGACTGGTATCTCAAGCACACAGCGGTGACCCTCCTCTGTTTCACTCCTGAGGTCACTGCCACCATTCACTGAGGGTACTGCTCCCCTAAACCCCCACGCAAGTGTGTCCAAGATCCCAGTGTGGTTAGCCGTGACACAACTACCACACTTAGGTAAGCCATTTCTCTTACACAATCAGTTGCTTATCACAGACCATGACCGTTATTGCTTGTGCTAATAATTGTTTGCCTTACAGCGGCCTTGGGGTCTCCAGTGTTCCGTGGTTCCGGCGTTCAAGTACCTCATACCTGTGGCTTCAAAGATTGCACAGAGAGTTATATTACCTCTCCCTGTGTGGTACTTGGGGACAGAGGCCTCGTTAATCTACACGACAATCAAGTCTTGACACCGATGTCCGAGTATTTCTAGGCTTCTAGGTAGCACAGTTTCTTCTAGATTGTAGATGGAAGAGTCACAGGTGTGAATGTGTTATGCATTCACATAGGAAGAGCCATGCGTCTATGTGGTTCTCGGCTTCTAGGTAGAAGAGTTGCCTGTGTGGATCTGTTCATGCATTCCGATAGGAAGATCCCAGTTTCTGTGTGCTAATCGACTTCTAGGTATTCCGGGGTAGATATTGCTAGAAAGGCCCTTCTTTGTAATGATCTCAGTCTGCTACTCTGGAACAATTGTACCCCATGGGCTAGGATGGAGTAGGGATGTGTGTTGCAATGCAGTGACTGGTGGCAGCACAGACTATAGTGTGTATCTGCAGAGTTTTTGAGCAGATGTGTTTCTGTGGTGTGAGCATATGGCTGGCCACTGGCTGACGGTAAGGAGGTGAACATTGAGATCTAGAGTTAGTGGGATGAGTAGGCAGTACAAGGTCAGAGAAAGAACATCATCACTGTGTGGTACATTGAAGCACTGCATGGATGAAACATGCACTGTCCTAACCCTTGTTCTGTTGCAGACTTCTCTGGGTTGTGGCCTATTCGTTTCCAATGGTGACCTTGCAGTGCTCTTATTTTCTTTTTTGTATTAAAGTACTGAATAATTTACACATATAAACGTAAGCACTAATAGTATTAAAAAAACCTCTGAAAAGTTTCGAAACATCATAACCATATATAATTATGAATAACAAATAAAATCTATATAGAGTAAAATAGAAGAACAGTTCATGCAATTCTTTCAGATTACATTGCCTTTCTTGTTAGTAGTTGTAAAATTCAAGAAATCCATTACTTCATTAGCCATTCAGATAGCGCAAAAGTAAAGGAAAGCCGTCGGCCCTTCATAGATCATTCCGAAATATAGTTAGTCCATACAAAATTGAGTTCTATTTGCAAATCGTGAGAAATATTTACTATGTCAATTTTCTAAGATTTCACATTCAATTTAAAAATGATTACCGTGTCGACACGGTAGACAAAATTGACTAGTTTCCGGTATTTTAAACAGTAACCAATTACCTCCCTGGTCTCCCAACGGTTAACTCTAAAAGGATCGAAGAGGACTCCAAGGTTGCGGGTCTTAGGTGAGGGGGAGAAAAGATAAGGGGCAAAAAAGATTGGGGTAGGGAAGTGTAGTGGGGAATTGGGGGCCCAAAGGTAGGCTACTTCGGTCTTGAGGGAGTTTAGGATAAGACATTAAAGCACCGTTCAGGGTTGGGCTTCGGAGAGGCAATCACATGTCTGTGAAGAGAGGTTGAGGTGAAAGCAGGAAAGGAGTTGGTTTGGGTATCATCAACAAAAAAGCTGACATTCTTGTCATGGTTATTCTTTGGTGGCTGGACAGGCTTATCGCAGGATGTAGTTGTATGGGTTGTTCACTCCTAGCCAATACTCCACTTCCAATTTGCGCTCCTGCAACACCAGATGTGACTTTTTAATCTTTGTGGAGGTCTTGGGGCTAGAATAAGGATATCAGTGGTTTGTGGCTGTGATGTAACCCATGACCCATTTAGGGCCCGGCTAGGAAGGTTACGTGACACAACCCCCTAAGGGAAAATGAAGGAAATTAAGACACAGCCACCAGGGTGGGTTAAATATTTTAGTTAATGCGTATGTATGTTTTGTACTGCATTACCCATCTGTTCCCGATTGACTGCACCATCAAGCTCCTCTCGGGGAACACCTACAATATTGAGGATTGAAAGAGAACAATGGACCGCTCCAACTTGTCCAGGGACCATGGGCTGGCCTGGTGGAGAATGCTGAGAAAATAAACGTTGAAAGAGGCAGGGAAAGAGAGATGGCGCAGGAGGCCCAGCTTGAGGATTGCCGGCGCACCGCCTCAGGCAGCCACCTTGGGCAAAGAGAGCCCTTGAAGCTGGGGCGCAAATGCCATGAGTGTCACTGCATGGGTTCAAGCCCGGACCATGTGTGTTAGGTGGCCTGAATGAAGTCCCAGCCTGTGGACCAGTCAGCCCGCTTGGGGACCAGATCGAGAGGGCTGATGGGTAATTCCAGTGGTAATTGCTTTTGCAGCGAAGGATATGGCGGGTCTGCGCTCTGCGGGTCTCAGCTGCAAAGGACGAGATGGCTGGCTGCAGCAGTCATGGAGACATTTTAGTGCCCATGTATATTTTGTTAATATGAGTATTTATGTATATATATTATTGTACAAAGTTGTGACTAAGGTTGTGATAGATAGGCTTGTAGCAAAGGATGGCCTGGGTATGGTTATAAGGAGTAGGTTCAGAAAGGTAACAGTTGTGGGAATAGCCGGCCGTTATGAAGAACTTGTCAGAGTGTTGGCCTCCCAGAGGCTGCTGGGACAGTGGGGGAGTTCCTCGCAGCTATACTCTAGCTCAGAATAGAGGAGGGGAACAGGGTGGTAAGGAGATCCTGCATTTCATGTCCACCTCAGGGGTCTTCTCTGTGACCCCCCTTAAGGGTGAGGTGTGCAGGCTGTGAAGGGTTCCCATGGGGAAGGTCACCTCATGGTTAGAGTGTCCATAGACAATAACAGTAGGTAGTGAATTGTTAATTCTCTTCATAGAGTTCCCGCGGGTTGGAGCTAAAGCATTGCCCTGGTGCCTTGTAGATATTGTGTGGTGTGTATTTAGTGCATGGGTGGTTGCCCATCTCCTTTTGACTGTAGCATTGCTGGTCTCACAAGTTGCCTAGTGTGGCTTTTTCTTTCCATCTGGTCTGGAGTGGCCCCTCCCTGGCCTGGAGACAGGCACACAAGGGCAAAACACTGGCTCTACAGTGATCACTGCAATGGGGTGCCACAGAGGTACAGGTGAAAATGTCAACAGCCCCCAAAATGATGATTGCCTTATTTTCTATGTGAATATATAACTGCTCCATTCGGGCGAGTGCTGTGCTTGCTTCTGCAATCAACTCCATTTCGTTACTGGTATTTTGCAGCAGTATTGCTCCAAGTGTACTTGGACAGCCATCCACCACCAGTTTAGTTCTTATTTTTGGATCAAAGTACAAAATGCTTGTATCCACTAAGAGCGACAACTTTATCTTTTGAAGAGCTTGCTGGTGGGCCTATATCCACTTTCATTCTGAATATTCTTTTAACAGATTCCTCAGTGAATCTGTGAGGGTGTCAGCCTATGATTTAAGCCTCCCGCAGTTTGGAACCATCACAAGGAAACTGGGCACTTCCTAAATGAACTACAAAGCTGAGATGTCTGTTGGACCCAACCCCATTTGCTGAGAACATGTGACCAGAAAAATCCTGACTTTCCATGTGGAATTCCTGTTTGTCATGATGAAGTGTCAATCTGCTACATTGGGGTATGTTCACCACTGCTAGGTCATCCATAGTAGTGCGCTGTCGCCCTGGCCTGCACTCTTTGTTCTGTTTTATCATGGAGGTGTGGCTGCAGAGACATATTTATGGGAAGGCAAAAGGCACACTTGTCCGGGGCCCCCACCTTGGAGGGATACCCCACAAGGCTGCCTGAGCTAAAGAAGTCGGTTCCCATTGTTCTCCAAACTAAATTAGAAGATGCCAGGATATTGTATGGCCTGCTGCTGAGGCTCTAAACCTATTTCCTGTCTGTTGTTGACAAGCCCATTCTGCTCTGATCAATTCATCCTGTAATGCTTTCTGTGTTCACTGTGTTATACATAGTTTGTGCATACAGTATGGCACAACGTCTGCATCATTCTCACCTTTCTGTGGGGATTATATTGATCATGTGCAATAGCCAATTGAGTGCTGTGGTGGTTCAGAAGATAGCTCAGTGTGTTAAGCACTCATTGAAAAGTAAACAATACCACATTCCAGCAAGGCCAATTCAGCCTTTGCTATGTCTGAATTTGATAAACATGCATGTATATGTACTTTGTTTTGTACCACAAGAGTTCTATAATCAGCAATGTACCTGCGCCAGATAGCGGTTGCTATAAAAACATATCATGTGGTGAAGATCTAATCATTGTTTTTTCATTTGGGGAGTTGTATAACCTAGGCAGCTACCTCCAATGATGAGCATAACATGTTAGTCCGGAGAGGTGATCAGGTATCCAAATTTAAGAATGTGCAACCAAACCGTTCATGCATTTAACCTGGCTTTGCCAGCAGACGATACAATGATCCTGGATAAATCATATCACTGGCATTACTGTGCTGTCATCTGTGAAAAGGTTGGCCTTCTCACATGCTGGTGGCATTGTTTAGCCCATTACCTGAGCTTTCTTTTTATTTAGGCCATTTGAGTGTAGGGGGTTCTAGACAGAAGAAAGCGGACCAGATATCGCAGGCCTCTAGCAAGTATATTTTATGGTTTACTCATTTCACACAAAAAACGGTGTGCTTTTTGTACAATTCAGGTCTTCTTTTCCTTCTTGTTTATAAATAATGGCACAAACCTGGGTTTTTTGGGTGTATTTAAAGCTTTAAAATACAGAAGATAAGATAAAATCTTTTAAGATCTTCTCCATCAGTATGCTGGTACTTATATACTTTCCTTGATGATGGGGACAGTGAAGCTAGAATCATTCTGATTTTGCATAATACGCTTCTATAACAATTCGTTTAAAAAAATGTCATGTTGGGTTATGTTATTTGTGTACTTTACAAGTCAGCTCACTAAAATGGGATTATTTTAGAAGGCTGTAAATTGCAGAGTGGGTGCAAATCTCATCATCTCTGCTTAACCAATGTGTGATTCTGGGGATTTTATTTAACCTAGTTTTGCCTAACTTGCCAAAATCACCAGTCCCTAAACCTTCAAAATTGTTGCCACTCAGAAATATTTCATTCTCATGGCAGGGGTGTTGCTAGGTCTCGACAAGATCCGGGGCTACGCTAATTTTGGGACAGTCGGGACTGGGGGCTAGCTAGCCTTTTTGGTTGTAACCCCTGAGCTTCTATCCGGGGCTACAAACAAAAGACTCTGGGCTATAGCCCCCTCAACCCCCCTAGCAACACCTCTGTCTCAGGGTATGATTTTGAAAAAAGCCTCACTCGTGGTTTCACTGGCTATAGTGTTGCTTCCTCTATAATACTAGTGAGCATTAATATATTGCCCAGCACAGCCACTTGTTCCTTTGCTCTTTAATGGCAACTCTACTTGAAAACCATGTCCCTCTTCTCATCTAAGACTGCCTGAAGACTGGCCTTCCTGGTAGCATCTAATCGTCCTCCGCTGTCTATGCATGGCACGTGTATCATTCTTCTTGCTTCCAAATTGTCTTCTGTATCCATGATTGAGCACTTTCGTATTCTCTGACGCAACTAATCTGAGTCGTCTGTCTATTCTGCACTGTGTGCACCTTTTTCAAACAATCTGTGTCCTGCATTTATACTATGGCCGGTGTACCTTCCTCGTAGCTGGTATTGATGAAAAGTGTCCTGTACCTATGCTAGAACACAAGTACCCTTGTCGTGGATGGTGAATGTTGTCTTTGAAATGCTACTTGTTTATCATTCTCTTTACAGAAAGAATGTAGAGGGAAAGGTGGACTGAAAGGGAGTACCCTGGTTGTAACTGTAATAACAGGGTCGCCACCAGACATTCAGGATCCCCTTATTCATTTTGTTCAACAGTGGGGGGTCCCCAAAGATGTACCTGCCTTGGGCCCCAAAAGTGCTTAAGATTGGCTCCCCTGCAAACAAAGTATGTTAAACCTAAAACCCTTGGTAATAAGTGGCACTCTGCTAAGCTTGGACAGCTTCAAGCCTATTTTAGGAGAGAAGAGAGAAAATGGGGCACGGACCCCAGTCCAGATAACACATTGTAATAACAAACTCACCATTTTAGAGGCGAAACAAGTCTTTTATGCCTCCCAAACTGAGTCAGCCTCCTGGTTGAGATAGGCCTAGAAGGTGCCTCATGCAGCTCCATGGTTGTCACGTTCAATGACATCCAAGTGAATATCACTATCACTATATCACAGCTATCATCTGGGGAGGACTGCGGGACTCTGGGGTCAGGGGCGCCATTGAGCACTGTGACGAGAAACCCAGAAGTGGTAAAATGAGGATTGCCCAGTGTCTCACTCCTCTGCACAACATTTTATGTCAGTCAACGTCCCAGGGGAGAGATTATTTGACATAGCATCACCCACAACTAAAAGTCATTGCTGGGAACAAACAGCCCAATTGTCCAGCCTCATCTAGTTCTGACCCTCGCCTAGACACATCCACTTGGGAAGCACTATGCAGCGCTACATGGTCAGAGTGGGGAGTGCAATCAGGATTTTGTTACCAACAGTGTTCTGACTATTGCTGCAGCATAGGCCATTTATGCACAAAGCAATCACTATGGGATGTGGCCTTGTGGCCCACTGGAATGTCCATATATCTCCTTACCAGTAACAAAACCATCAACTTCAACTCCCTGTACCTTGCCCATAAATCACCAAATGGACAAGGAGCTGAATTCCTCCTTGCAAAAATCACCTAATACCAACTGAAAAAAAGACTTGGGATCTAGCACTGACCTCCAAATAGAAACAAGACACTACGAGAATAGAGAATTCGGAGGAACCTCCTTCTCCTATCTGATAGCTAAACTATGGAATTCGATCCCGAAGGAAGTAAGAATGACAGAAAACAACCCAACTTTCCGGAAACGATGAAAAATCTGGCTATTCAACTCACGAGATAAACATAGACCAACTATACATCTGCCAGCCCCAGAAGCAGACCACCCAACATCACACAATGCCTGCCTCTACAAACCATAAGCCTGGAAGAAGAAATAAAACACGAGTTAAATACAGAATGAAGAATCAATAACATAGCTATCCAACAACCAAACATCACCGAAAACCCACTAACCATCCCCGCTCTTTGCTCTTCCACACCCCCACCCCTCTCAAGTACAATACACGCCCAGAGGGCTAGTGAAACAATCCACCAAAACACGCAAATCACACATCCCTCTCTAACCATTATAGAAACCCAATACAAGCACAACACCCTCAGACAACAAATAACTCATTGGACGCACCCTTCCGGACACAAGAAGCCCCTGTGCCCAAAACAAAGCCCACGGAGAAAGCTCACAGGCACAGACAACAGTTACTCCTGGCTCTGTCGACATCAACAGATGGATACAACATAAATCCTATCACTCTCTCCCTCACTAACCAACTTAACCCATGTTTACCTTACAGAGCCACATGAGTGCCTGCAGACCATGAAAATGGCAGCGATGCACAGTATAAATCAAATGTTCTCTCTGGTAAGACCCGAGTCCATTCCTGAAGCTGAGGGCAGTGCGTGTAGCTGTACACTGCTGTACGTACTTCAATCTGACTTGAAGGTGGGAGACTGAGGATTTAAGTCTTCTATCCGGATTAGGGAGAATAATAAAGCAATTAGTGAGGACGTGGAGGGGGGAAAAGAATGAATACCTTACCTTAGCATGCTAACCAGGGGTCATGGAACACAAGAGAGGAAGGTAGGGAAATGGAGATCTGACCAAACCCACGACCTGCAGGAAATGGAGAAATTGCCCAACCATAGCTGGGGGAAACCATACCCCAGGAAGGGGAAAAGAAATCGAATGCTGAATGCTATACTGCAGACCCTGGCCAGAGCCAGAAAGCAAGAAGGAGAGTTTACTTGAAGCTGGTGTTTTCTGAGATCTTTAAAGAAGCTAGGAACCGAAAAGGAGAAGCCAGGGCCTGCTGAGATTCAAGCCCAGAAGGATAACCCTTTGCTGGTGGAGGACAATATATTCTGCCTGAAAACAATTCACCCAAGGGGGCAGAAATACTTGTTGACAACCATAACTGAAATACCCTGGCTGAGGGTGGAGGGAGGTATGAAATGCTCGCTGGTATGCTATCCCCCTATGTCAAGGGGGAATAAAAAGTAAAAGGCTCTTGCTGGTAGTTGCTTGTGATATGAATGAGCTAAGAAGGACGTCCCGCTACCCAGAGGGTGATCATTTTTGGCCCAAGCAGAAACTACTGAGGAACAAAGAAGCATTCTGGGAGCTTTATCCATGAGCCTGTGATTTTGGGAAAAGAGCAGGTTGGGTGCTACATCTCTAGGACTTTGGGAAGGGGGTGGTCAGGTTGAGGATTCCAGGGAAGGATGCTAAGTCTTTCATATAAGGCTTTTGCACTTATTCAGTTTTCCAGCCCCAGTCGTTGTCCAGTATAGATTTCTGTTAGGCTGTAGCGGCTTCCCTTAGAATGTTTGTCCTGTCCTATGGGCTTTGGGAAGTCAAGGCTGGAGGGAAATCCCCAAAAGGCAGAACTGGATATATTTCAGAAAGGCTGGATGGCTTGCAAACCTATCACTTTTTCACTTACTCCTGGCCCCTGCCCTATTATTGTAGCAAGCCGGAGAAGTACTCTGGAAATCATCAGCGCGTTTGCCTTCTCAATTTGAGCAGTGCCAGAATTATGGCTCCCATCAGTGTACATTTACTCTTTCCCTTTTGGGAATGTTGACAAAACTATAAAGCGGGTTCCACGGAATGCCTTTTCCTAGTGCGTGCTTTTAGTGAATTGTACCCCATTATCAGAGAAAGCAAAGGTGCTGCAGTCGTGTCTGTGTTAGATTTGGAGCTGTGGATGAGTCCCCCCATACCTAAAGAGAGAGTGGGGGCAGACTGAGTTACAAAGTAAACAGTGTGTCTCAAGCCTTACACGGTCATCTAGTAGTTCTAAGGTATCCATCTATGAGTACTTTTGATCGGACTCTAAATTGAGTTACATTGCTCATAACAACAAACAATAAGAAAAAAGCAGGTGACTTTATCACAAGGGTATAACCCAGACAGGAGTATGCAAATACCTCATGTTATCCCATGCCAGGTGTGAGATGCTCAGCCAGTCTGGACCTTTAAACTCCTACCACATTGCATTCTTGTACTTGTAGTCCTGACTTTATAGTGGGATAATAAAGTAGTGTACAAGAATACAGAATACAACAACAAGCAGGGAACCTGATTTGAGAAGGATAATGGCCTTAAATGTTAGGTAAAGCAGCAATTGTATCACACAAGAACACTTATAAGAGCAAAGGATAGTTTCTAACAATACTAGTTTACTATTTCCAATTAATGTGCATGCTACCAATGTCCCTAGGTGGAAGAACACCCTATCCCTATAGTGTGTCACTGTCGTTGGGCCGGAGCTGGTGCGCCGCCTATCTAATAGGAAAGAGGAAAGGAAAACACTGTCCCTGCATCTACAGTGTATACAGTTACAGCATTTACAAACAGATAAAATGGTTGAGCCAAGTCTATATAGCTTACATGGACATTTCCTGGAGGAAGTATTTCCTGTTGCTTTATTGACCTTCAAAGGAGTGTGTGGATGTTGTATATATCAGGTGGTAGTGTATGGTTCAACACGGTTTCTGTAAACATCTATTAAGATAGCTAAAAATTGAATGATTAAATATAGATGTTACGGGACCTGTAATTTCTTTTAAACTAGGTAACCCGTATTTTGTATTTTTGCTTTACACCACATGAGTATGGTGAAAGACACCAATCAAGAGGAGAAAAATCAGTACTCTCGACAGAAAGGTTTTCAATGAAATCCTGTATTTCCTTTAGGGATATCGTGCATTGAGATGGTCGACCGGTTTCGATGACATGGTGATTCTGGTCATCTTCTTCAGGACCTATAGTGTGGGTACGATTTATTGAATCGCCTTATCCATCAGATATGGTGGTGCCTCTACATCCCACCTCAAGCCCAAAGGTGATGCGAAGCCATCTGGGCTACTTTCCCTTTTTCCGTTCTTATTTGCATTTTTCAGTAAAGGCCTTTACTAAGAAATACAAATAAGAAAGGAAAAAGGGGAAAGTAGCCCAAATGGATGCGCACCACCTTTGGGCTTGAGGTCGGATATGGAGGCACCACCATATCTGATGGAAAAGGCGATCCGATAAGACGTACCCAAACGACAGGTCCTGAAGAAGATGACCAGAATCACCATGACATCGAAACTGGTCGACCATCTCAATGCCCGATATCCCGATATACCTAAAGGAAATACGGGATACAGGATTTCATGGAAAACCTTTCTGTCGAGAGTACTGAGTTTTCTCCTCTTGTTTGGTGTCTTTCACCATACTCATCTGGTGTAAATCAAAAATACAAAATACGGGTTACCTAGTTTAAAACAAATTACAGGTCCTGTAACATCGATATTTAATCATTACATGTTTATCTAAATAAATTGATTTTTACAATCCCGTGTTGAACCATACATTACTACCTGATCTATACCACATGAACACACTCCTTTGGAGGTGAATAAAGCAACAATACGGCCTTGTTCCACAAGGAAATACTTCCTCCAGGAAATGTCCATGTAAGCTATATAGACTTGGCTCAACCATTTTATCTGTTTGTAAATGCTGAAACTGTATACATTGTAGATGCAGGGGCGGTATTTTTCCTTCCTCTTCCCTATTAGATAGGCGGCGCACCATCTCCGACCCAGGGACAGTGACACCCTATAGGGATAGGGTGTTTGTCTGCCTAGGGACATTGGTAACACACATTAATTGGAAACACTAAACAAGAATACAGAATTACATGAGCTAAAAAGCCAAGACTTGAACACCATCTCCAACATGACAGGCCATAACCTAAGAGCTATGCTTCTGCACATTTTTTAAATGTGTAAATAAGTAGACTATTAAATGCGGTACTCCCTAGGCCGCCTTTCTCCCGAATATTTGGAGGGTTGGGTCTGACATGTGAGAGTCCAAAGCAACAGCTTCAGGACGATTCTGAAGCTGAGGCTCAGGCCCGCTCTTTCCACCCTGACTTGTTTGGGGCTGGTAGCCCATGTGTTTTGATGTTAGTTTTGGCATCCACTTTAAGGTGTGAAAGGGATCTTTATCTGTTTCTTAATGTGAAGGGATACAATGGTGACATATTAACTCAATTCTGGTTAGGAAAAGGGGGGGTTCATTACTGTAAAAGGATCAATATAAAGATTCCTTTGCTGTAATGTGTAAATACCTACCATAGTGTACTCTAACGTTTGGTGTGGACATTGAATTTTGGGTCAGGTTGCCTTGCTGACTTTTTGGCTTAAGTTCCTATCAACTATCAAGGTGGAGGCACTGGCAGTTATGTACACTGTGCAAGTTAGGGTACTGAGAGGTAGTTGGGGTGATGGAGAACAGAGCGAAGAGTCAGAGTGATGAGGAGACCAAAGTTCCATGTAGAGTACCATATCGTAGTGAGGATACCATTATGAGGAATTAAATACTGCAAAATAGGGATACAAGCAGAAGTATCCCAAAAATGTACTTTAAAATTCCAAACCAAAGGGGCATGGCCTAGTTAATGGGATGACAACTCCATGCCCTGATTGGTCAGACATCTACAAACCAGAAGGCATTATCTGACAGGGTACACGGTTTACCCAGACAAACACTCCCAACACGGTTGAAACAAATACATGGTTGAGAAAGGCTCGACCTTTAAGGATCTTTAATATTTCTTCTGTAAAGATCTAAACTCCATTATGGATTACCAGCTCCCCCTGCATACCTTCCTTGTTACTATCCTTACCTCAAGCATCTTTCTGTGTTGCCACAATGTCCACAGACTCCACTCGGAAAAGTTCTCCACTAAAGCTAGCACATATTTATCCTTATTTCGGAAAATTCTAGTAAGATGCTGTGACCCTGTGTGGTAACTTTGGGGGTCATTACCAGTTTTGAGGCAGCCATGGTGCTATTAGCGCCATGGTTGCCTCCAAACTTGTGTCCGGGTCCGGGTTCCTTGAATGGGGATTTACCGGGTCATTCCAACCTTGGAAAACCAGGTAAGTCCCCATTCAAAATACCCATCCCCATTCGAGCCCCCATAGGGCTCAATGGGAATAGGGAGGGAGCTAATAATGGGCCCATTTATAACGGGCCCAAAATTAGCTCCCGGGTCCCTTAGCGGCTCCCGCTAAGGGCGGCTGGTAAAACCAGCCGTCCTTAGCGGGAGCCGCTAAGGGACCTCGTAATGCAGAGGTAAGGGGGTAACGGCACCGGCATCCTTACCAGCGCCCTGTGTTCCATCAATGAGTGCACAAAATACACACGCTAAATAATCTGAATTCCTTCAGTGCCACCCAAAACATTTTGCTGGCCCCTTTCATGATCATATTTCTCCATAAATATCGTGTATGATCTCATTGAAAAAATGTTGTTCCGAAAAATAAACGGTCTGCCATCTTTACGCCTAACTGTACTAAGCTCAACTCATCCTGGACTCAAAGCAGTTGCCGCAGTTTTCTCCAATTCTCGCTACCTCCAGAATCTACTTCGCTTGCTGTGTTCTTTCCATGAACTGACGTCCACCCATCCTGCACTAAAGCCATGTGTTCCCAATTCACAGTCATTTCAGCAGCAACTGAGAAGTTATCCTACTTGCCCCCTTCATAGTCTAATGTCTCGTGCCTACTTTGCCATTCTTGATTCTGCCAGCACTGGGCTCGCCCTTCTCAATTGACAGTTCCCTCATTGTGCATCCTACTTAAATTGTTGGCAGGCCTGGCATTTACTCCACCAAAGCATTTTTGTATCCGTTCCATGTCACATGAAATGGTGATTGACTGCTTTCTGCAGTGTGGCTATTGAGGGCCTGATTCACAGATGCAATTTATATTGGTGCAATTCCATTGGAAAACTCTGTGTGAATCAGGCCCTAAGAGTTGCCTTCATTTTTCAGTTAGACACACCGACATGAGCAGATCAAATACATATTTGCCATTAATACCCATGCATTTTCACATGTTACAGTTCTAAGAAAAGCCACATAATTAGGCACCGGCTTGCCCTGGAAAAAGCTCTGGAATAATGCATACCTTTCTAGGACCATATGACTTGGCATCAAAGTACTCCTTACACATACAATTCCTGCATTAACTGAATGACATACGTTGCTCAACTGATGTCTTTGACTGCACCACCAATGACTGGAACCGAAATCAGTCCTTGCCTCTCACAACTACTCCCTAGGGTGACACCATTCAGAACCGGCACAGCCCATCACCCCATCAATGAATGGCACAGTCCTCAATTCTACTGCATCACGAGCACTCATGAGATTCGCATCACCAATGCATCCATCTGATGGCACAGTCCCCAGGTATACTGTTGGGGCTACACCTCGCATCTGTCAACGTCAGACACATCCATGCAGTCCAGTCCACTGGGCACCAGTAACTTCCTGCAGACTGGGAGTCATGCTTCTTCCAATCAAATCCAGTATCCAGCGACATTTGAAGGGGCAGACATGCCGTACCTTAGCACAAGTCTGACAAATGTAACACTGAATAAAGAGGATGACAGTTTCTCTTGACTGTGATCCAGGACCACCTGCCAAATACTAATTGGCACCTAATACGCACATCACCGCATCCCAGATCTACCCACCTTAGTTCAGCACAGTTCTACTGTCATGGCATTCCATCTCACAAGTTCAATTGGCTCTCAGAGCGGGTGCCCCAGCCAATGGGATTTCTCTGAGCATAGGCTGAATTGGCCATTGCAAGCCTGCGTCCTGTGCACTTCTTTGGCTGCTCACGCCTGCTCCTCTTGCTCACCACCTGCTGCTCCACTTTTAAGCTCCAGGTTCCCACCTCGTCATTGGGCTCCTTTGCTGCCAAGCTTCTGCCACTCTGTGACAAATCTTCCATGAACATAGAAAAGGGTCTCTTTCTTGAGCTCCCTTTCTTTTTTCAAGGTGGCCATCTTGAATTGGATCTCTATTTTCATTCATTCCACGAAAACTAGCTGCAAATGTGCCTTTTTTCACAAATGTTCAGATGTTATTAACCACGGGTGCGAATTTTAATATTGATCGCGGATGTGTGCTGTACCAGATGTTAATGTTGCTGCTGCCCTTCTTAAAGATCCTTGCTTTCCTCAGGACTATTAAGTCAGTCATGCAGGCCATAACCATCTGGTTCAGCCTGCAGCGTTGGATAAAATGGGCTTCATTACAGGTCGGGCGTTCCGGAATTAACAGTGGCGTTAAACCCGCCGCCACTGTTAATTCCGGACCGCCTGATGGCGGGAGGTGATCTTCCTGCCAGGTCTGACCTGGCGGGTTTAACACCTCCCGCCTCCCGGCGGACGTGGAAACACCGGCACCATCACGAGATGGTGCCGGTGTTTCCACTTCCCCATTCACATTGAGTCCTGTGGGAAATGGAGATTTACCGAATTCCGCCTCCGGAATTCCCGGGACACCAGGGTTGTAATGCCCTGGTATTTCCGGGAGTCACAGAGGCGGAATGGTAATACGAGTCCAGCGGTAACCAGGCGGTTTTATCGCCAGACTCTTAATGAGGCTCATGTCTTAATAAAACCATATTACCTGCGACATAATGCCCAGTCGAAGTTTACTCCCTAAGACATGACATTTTCACAAGTAGTTCCCTCTGTGTCAGTGATTATTGCTTAAATAGAGACTGGATGTTTGTCCCTTTGGTCAGTTGCACGCGCATAGGCAATGGCGGATGGGTCTGTCTACTGGCCGGGGTTATTGGGAGACTGGTAGGGCTGGGGATGAGGCAGTTGTGTGATAGGCAGAGCCTTGCCTTTCCATCTGCCCATAGGCGCTGATTTAAAGATGTCAGAATCTTATTGACTACTCCAAACCTATCTGCTTTTCAGAGTTACCCACTAAAATTAGACCCTAGTCAGACACATTTTAATGAACTTTCAACTTATATCCTCCACTGATTGAAAACTAAAATGCACACAAGCACATATGGTCGGTGGGGATGTAATTTCACCAAAATGCCAGGGGTAGCAGAAGTGACATTACCTGATCCTTGACCTAAAAGGCTGAGTTGGTTTTGCCGGGATTCAAACCTGCAACCTGAAGATCACACACACATCACAGCAGCGAGCGCTCAAACCACTGAGCTATCTTACCAGCTATAGCTATATTATCGGGTACAGTAAAATGAGCAATTACATGTCTGAATGTTCTCAAAGTCAGAAAGCAAATTACACTCTATAGTGGATACCATTAAACTGCTAACTGAGATTTAACAGCAGGCCAGTTCATCTGCAGGTCTTGTGCAAAGTTGGCCATATGTGGATCTAATTTTCAGGCTTCAGAGGTTGGCAAAATACATACCATTGGAATGGTTCATAACTGTGTATTAAAGAATTTAGAGTCCTGCAGGGAAAACAGGTCACTCACACGGCACCCCATACTTTGGGCACTCCCATACTTTGGGCACTCGTTACCTCATATATGTAATCAAACATCCTGAACAGCATGCCAGAGAGATATGAAAGATAGATACATTACAACAAAGCATTAATTGTGGCACATTGAAATCAAGGGCCACTTTATGTGCTATGGTCAAACATTTCTGCACTGTACACAAGCTTTTAGGCACAAGGATTTTGGGAAGTGACTGAGGACACCGAGATGGGATGTCTTGTGATGATCCTAACAGTGACAACGGCAGAAAAAAAACATGCTATAACCGCAACTTGCGAAAAGCAAAATCCATACTATGAAATGGATGCTTATTCTACTCTGAATGCATTTTGACCATTTTTGTCTGCATTGTGAATTTGAGGTGGTTAAGAACAGACTAAATCAGGGACTCACTCTCTAAAGTGTATCTAACATAACCTTTAATGAGTCTAGCAATTATTGTATAGAATTCCAGAAAGACAAATTATTTGCTATTCCTATTCTTTCTGATTTAGGGTCACTGCTGAAAGTGTTACACTTGTGGAACCCCCTGTTTTTTTTAAGAGGCTTGAACAAGAAATCCTTCATGGTGCTGGTCACAGCCCAGGAGTTTCAATAAAAAAAAATCTTTTTTTAGGGGTAGCAAGGGAGACCTCTGGGGCGACCCCTGGCGACCCCCAAATTACATCCTTGATGGTCGAGCGGACAAAAAGCCTGTTAGGCCAAAATTCCCAATGAGGGTGAAACGGTTGCTTCTTGCATCCTTGAGAGATGCCAGTCTTTGGTTGATAAAGCTATGTACCAACTAGCACAACCCTACAACCCATATGACACCTGTCTCATATGGGGCAGCTCATTTGCATACCCATCGTGCATTGCTGTGTAACTCTGATCTGGAGGTGAACTTCCATTGATGGCTATTAAGTAGAAATGTACCTATGTGGCTTTTTGGATGAAATGGTCTATTCTGCTATTGATCTTCCATGGAAGTTAGGACGAAAATATAGGGGCTTAGCAATTAAGCTGTAGGATTCGTACTGGAGACAAACTTTAACTGTACATGTCCCTAGATCCCCTTGGAAGGGTAGGTTTATGCCCCATGCCGGTGAGTGATTTCAGTGGCACCAGTCAATCTGGAAATTCTCCAATTTCCCAATGCTCCCCCAAACATATTTGCTTCGGTACATTTCAGGCAGACTAGAATAGAGACCCAGGAACTCAGCAGGAGAGGCCGAGTGGAGGCAAGAATCAAACTGACATTTAATACAGTCGATCGCATGGTGTCTCTGTTCTGACGCTCTGCGTTCAAAGCGCCTTTTCTTTCCTCTCAAGATTCTATCCTCCTGTCATCAAGAGTACACACTACAATTGAATAATAACTATGTTATGCATCTTGTTTGGAAGGCATTCTGTGACTACAAAGAGAAGATAAGGAGCAATTCATGTCCCACATGACTGGTGTAATTAGGTTATCATGTAAACTATAGTATACAAGAGCCGAGGACTGCCAGCACCAAACCACTGATCGTTTCTGAATACGGGGATAGGAGAAGCTGGCAAAAGGCAGCCATTTTGTTTCATGCTGCTAGTGCAGTTGTCTTCGAACTGTGGGGCTGTGGGTCCCAAGGGCGCCCAGAAGGGGCACTGGGCCATTAAAAAAGGGGATTACGATGACTGTTTTCAATAGACAATATAAGCATTTAATAGAAAATATAAGCGATCGCCGCTCTAGGAGTAGCGGCTGCCCTGCTCTAGGAAAACCAAGCGATTTTCTGATAGGCTGCGCTGCTTCTGAAAGGACAGTAGGGCTGGGGCAGAGTCAGTCTGCATTTGAGTTTTGAATAGTTTTATTGCAGCTCTGCTGGCCTTTAAGAAGAGGCACTGGTCCGTTTGAAAAGCTCTGTTTGCTCCTATATACCACCCCACCTGAGAAACGCCTCCGACTACTATTCATGGGTGAGTCTGACGTCAGCTTCTTATTCGGCCATATTTGCATTTGCAGCCTGAAGTTATTTTCTTGAGCGCCTCATTAAAAGCGCATTTCCCTGGCTGGATGGTTAGTTTTTCAATGCGCTGCGTGAAATGAGACTACAGGTTTTTGTATCAAACTGTTTAACTAATACGCGGCAGCATCTGCAAGGGTTGAGCTCCACGATCCATCCTCATTACATCCTCTCCTGTCCCCCCAGGGGGGTGCTGCCAGGCCTATTGGCAGGGCCCCTTTGTCATGGTTAGAAGGTTACCGCGGCTGCAGGAGAAATCTGTATGCAGCAACACGTAGTTCAGAGAGGCGAATAAAAACAGCAAACTCAGCCACCCAACATTGCGGGCTCCTGCATACAATCAATACCCGTGGCTTGGGCCATAGGAATGACGGCTCTTTATAATGTTGCAAAGCTGCAGGACTATAGCAAAGTGCAACATACAAATACAAATACAAGATTAATATCACCATCACGTGATCAACATGCAAACGTTTCTTCACATGCCTACTACTATGATACAAACATATATTGTATGGCTTGTTATGTTTACACCACATCCCCTCAGCGGGTGCATGTCTTTATAACGACACATTTTATGTAGAATGCACTTATACCGAACATTTTACAACAAAAAACATAACACATTTGTTTTTTGTTTGTTTTTGGGGCGGTCTCTGTTTCCCACCCCTAAAAACTCCCCCCAACCATTTCCCCAAAAGGTTTAACCCTTTACCCCACGTCCCCTACATTTTCGTTATGTTTTGTCGTTGTAAAAGTTTCAGTATGTACATGTCTACATAACATTTTCATTATAAAGACTGTATACCCACCTCAGCTCAGTTCCTCATATTCTAAGGAGCTAATGCCAACAAAGCGCCATCATGAACAGTCAACTGTTCATTGTGGCTGGCCTCCTCACCAGTGAATTCTACCTTTATCACTAGCTCATTCGAATCTTCTATAAAGTGTAACATTAGAATAATCCATTTAATTAGCACCCATTGTGGGTGTGGAAGCCATTCAAATTAATCCAAACCCGGGCTGAATCTACCAATACATGCCCAGGTTCAGAGCAACCCGAGTGGTCGCTGCACCCGATGCTGCTGTTTTGCCTCCTCCCTTCCCTACCTTCTGTGCCAAATCCAGCCCCTCAACACCCTCCCCCCCACCAACTTCTTACCTGAAATGGGCTCCTCCACCAGGGCCATACCGTCCACCTAACTTCCTGGTCATAGCAAAGGAAGTGGCAGAGGGGCTTTGAGCGGAGCCGCACGTTCCATTTCCATGACAATCCTGACTCTCGCCAGCCGCTGCTGCGAATGACGCAGCATGCCGGCTTTTTAAAAATAATTGCTATTACCATCTCAAGGGTTTGTCTCTGGGTGCTAACAGCATTAATACCACGTTCTGCGGGATTCAACTGGCCCGGTAATGGCACCGGGGCCCGGCGCTAAGACCCTTGCGCATTACTGGCAAGTGAAACCCGCAGAACGTGGTATTATTGCTTTATTATTTGTCACTGCTGCATTCCATGCATTAAAGCATATAAACAGTTAGCACCCAGGGAATGTGTGCCGTCCAATCAGCTGCCAAGGAATGCAGTCTTTATTTACAGATAAAAGCCAACTCTACATGTTTACTGGCCAGCATCTCATTCCCTTAGCCACCTGTTGCCAGCCTACCACATGCCCCTCCTATCATTCCCCTCTCATTCCCGTGGTCCTTCTTCCCCTTTGCTCCTTCTTACCTACCAGCAACACCACTCACTACTGGCCCTTTCATTCAAATCTTCTGGCCACCTTCCTGCTGCCGGTCACTCTCCTACCAGCTCATAGAAATGGCTGAAGGGCTCGCCTCGGATCCCCACATTCCATTTCTCTGGTGGCCATGTTTTTGTTTTTATTCCACCTCTAAGGTATGTGCCCCTGCCGTGGACGGTATTAGAAACGTTACTGGGCACTTTCCTTGGGTTGCTAATAGCAACAGTACCCGATTCTAACGTCATACTGGATGGTAATGCGCTGTGGCTCGCTCAATGACCCAGGCTATTACAACCCAGTACAGAGTTTACATAACAGGAACATTCAATTGAATTGTCACTGTATCCATTCCATCCCGATTTATCAAACATAGACGACGGACAGGAACATTTTAAATCACTTTCTTTGCTTCTGTGGCGTAGCATTCTCTTACACCTGGACTATGCAAGAAAGGCTTGCTTTTACAGAAAGAACTTTAAAATGGAATTATAACAAATGCAGCAACAATTAAAATACGAACAATGTACCCACTAACAAAAATAGCTTTCAATTTCCTATTTTCTTTTACAATAGACTGCAAAAAATGACTCCCCTTTCTATTTTTACTGCTTTTCAAAAATGTTATGGGGGTGGGTGGGGTCTCGCTGTGAGGATGTAACCAGCCTGACTTTTACTGTGGGTTATGGGGTAACAAGAGTGCCGGATGCTGTGGTGTAAGGATTTGTCAAGCTTTCAAAGAATGTCACAACAATCCAGTCAATTTAACAAGGTAACAGAAGCACAATGGATTGACCATTATATAACCTTATTCAAGAAGCAAGGCCTGATCAAAACACTGCAATACCAGTGCCCAAAATCTTGGAGCATTAACATCAGCTTAGATGATATTTTGGAGACTGTTTAACAAACCAAATACTAAAACAAAACCCTGAAGTGTGGGCTGTCTTTTGCGATAATTTGTTTAAGAGCATATTGAAAAAATGCAGGATACTGATGACATGGAAAAGTGCCATTATAATACCTGTATTAAAAAAAGGATTAAGATCAGAGCCCATCAACTATCGGCCGATAGTGCACTTAGACGTGGTAGGTAAGATCTTTGCCACCCAACTATTAATCCATTTAACAACTTGTGTTAAATCAGCTGGAATATCTGATCCCCGTCAAACAGACTTTGTAAAAGGCGTAGGATGTGGGCTGAACATACTAATGCTAAATTTGCTTAAAATGGAAGCTATCATGAAGGGAAAAAAAATCTACCTCGCATTCGTCGATCTGGCTCACGCCTTTCACTCAGTAAACAGAGAGCTGCTATGGACGAAATTGATGAAGTGGAAATGCCCACCAAGTTTATTGATGCCAATCAAAAGAAGTGTACTCAGAAAAAGAAATTAAAATCCGCTTGGATCAAAATGGCTCATTATCAGCCCCGATAAAAACACATTGTGGCGTGAAACAGCGGTGTCCTTTAGGATCAACACTGTTCAACAGTTCATAGCTGACGTAGCCACCGCGCTAGAAGAAGTTCAATCCTTTCCTCCTAAAATTAATGGAAACCAGCCGAGCTGGATGTTATATGCAGATGACATTGTTCTACTGGACGTAACTCCAGTTGGTCTGCAGCGCAAATTGTCAGCCCTAAAAACATACACTGACAACAACGGTCTAGAAATAAATGTCGGAAAAACGGAGATCCTGGTCATAAAAAGTTTCTAAAGAATCTAAAAGAAACTACAAAGAAACATTCAGTTGGAAGCTAGGACAAGACCAGATAAAATGCGTAAAGCAGTCACAATATACATTTAAAAATGAAATTTAAATTACTAGCAGCGCAAGGCGCAGCCATAAACGGGAAGTTCAGCAAGTTCACAATGAAACCTGTCATCAATTTGTACAAAGCCAAAGTAATACCGGCTTTGATTCATGGTGCAGAAGCCGCCTTGGGATGCTTCTATGTAACATGGTCACAGTGTGAAAACATGTTCTGGAGAAAAATCCTCCAACTCCCAAAGGGTACTCCCACAGCTTGTATCCGGTAGGAGGTAGGCCTCACATCAATCAATGCGACAAGTTATTTGGAACACAAACACTTGTGTATGAGCGCGATACAAATAAAATATCATATCATATGATATCACACTGTCCTTTTACAGAAAAGTAACCAGCGTGGATAGCCTCCCGCAATTCCAAATCTTGAACACACCGCCTCCCGATAAAAATGAATCAATATTGGATAACTGGAAGCAACTATGCAAAAAGACTCTTATACAACGAAGCACCAACATAGAAGATCTTCTACACAATCCGAATGCTGTAAAAAATTAATTACGGCAGCAAGATTTGATCGAAACCATAGAACAAAGAGCACAGCATAGATGCATGCAGCATAGCGCACCAGAAGCCAGGGCACTTAACAATTTGCCCACCTATATGGAAAAGTTCCGTTTAAACTTCTTTCATACTAAAGAAGTACAGAATTTGAGAAAAAGAAGAGACACTGAGACGGATTCCAGATGTCGCTTTTGTGATGATGCAAATGAAATGCTGAAACACCTAGTGTTATTCTGTAGAGAACTCAGAACATTGAGAATTAAACATCTACGGCCTGAATTCACAAAAAGACCATCTTTGGGCGGATCCGACAATAAACTAATATTTGCTTTGACATTATCTCAACCAACTGAATAAGGAACTGATAAAGGAAGCTCAACCAGCGTGACACATGACTGCAAAATGGAACACTGGACGAAATAGCATTCATTTGCATTCTTGTATCTACCTTTTGCTTCTTATCTTTTTGTAAAGTTTTTTTTAAAAGTTTGTAATAAACTGTATTAAAAAACATAGAATGTCAAAATGGGAGGCTGGTGTTAATTTCAAGCCATCTCGGCACTTATTGGGCATGTCAGCCCTCTTGGGAATGTTATGCTTAATGGACATGTCAAAATGGGAGCCTCCTGGCAATGGCAACCTTACTGGTAATGTGGAACTGGGAGCTCGATAAGAATGTCAGGCCAATTGGGAATTATCAATTGGGACCTTAATGAGGCTGTCAAACTAACGGAGAGTTTACTCGGTACGCCAAGTCTACTGGAAATTACAAAGAGCAGCCTGCTCTGACTGTCGAGGTTACAAGGAGCCTACTGTGTATGCCAATTTTACTGGGAATGCCACACTGGTAGGAATTTAAAACTGGAAGATTACTGAAAATGTCACGCTTACTGAAAATATCGAACTGGGATCTTACAGGGAAGGTCAAGTTACTGAGATTCTCAACGTGTGAGATTACAATGAATATCAAGTGTAATTGTAATGTCAAATGCAGAGTCTAAGAATTTCAAACTGCAAGCTTACTGGGGTTATCAAGCTTACCAGGAATGGCAAACTCTGATCTTTTACTGGGAATGTCAAACTGTGACCTTACCGGGATGCACATTTTACTGGAAATGTAAAAACGGGAACCTTTTGAAAATGCCAGAGTGGGAGCATACTTGGGTGGTAACTGTGAATGTCAAATTTGGAACTTACATAGAAGGCCACACGTATATGGCGCTTACTGGGAATGCCAAGCTAAAGGAAAATGCAAAACTGGCAGATTACCAGTATATACAACTGAGATTATACTGGGAATATCATGCTTACAAGGAATGTGAAACTGGGAGCTTAATGGACATGTCAGATGGCAAGCTTAATGGGAATAACAAACTGCGAGCTTACTGAAAATGCCAAGCTCTCTGGGAATGTCCAATTCGGAGCTTAGTAGGAATGTCGAACTGGCAGCGTATTGTGATAACTGGTGGATCCTGCTCATGCCACTCCATCGCCCAGTATCAAAAAGCAGATGAAAGCAACAGGTCGCCTTGGCTACCCCGCCATCAAGCCCTGGGGACAGTGAGGGGACCCTTTGCAGCCCCCGTACAGAGATATAGAGGAATGAGAAGAACCAGAGGAGGAGAAGAATTAGAGTTGCAGCCAAATGTCAAGACATAATCATGTGTTTAAAGAACCAACATACTTAAAAGAGGACTCCAAGTTGAGGAAAAGTGTAATCACTACTCTTTCATCATACATACTAATGACACAAAAAGTACCCGTTGCAACCCTACAGTCAGGTAATAGGAAGAACGTTTGACTATACTTCTTCAAATACGCGAGAAAGCTTGCGTTGAAGAACATTTTCCACAATGCCTGCTTTAATACACGCTCACCCTCACACGTCACATGATACAACACAGGCAGACATTTGAGAGGTGCAACTATCACTCTCCCTGGCAGACAATATTGTGGCAGGCACCACAACTCTTCATAGAAGGTTTACAGAATTGGGCCTTGAATGTATGGATACCTTTGCAAAGCAACGGGCAAAGATGTACAACATTTTGATGGTTCTCGGCACACAAATAGGGGCTATGGAACTAGTTGAATGTATAGTGAGGGTAGAGCACCGAAGGCATTACAAAAATATAACACCATAACCCTAAAGAAGCTAACACAAGTGGAAACATCATAACTGTGACACACAGGAACTACACCCGAGAAGTCAAGACTAAACTAGGAAATCCCAGGTGTTTTAAGAAACTCAAAAATCAACTGACGCCAGAGATGCAACAAATAATAAAGTGTCTCTTTGTCACACATTCCTTGATGGCCACTGCATGTTTTCTGCCTATGGCACACAAAACCGGTTTTGCATGCCTGCCTTTCTAACCAGTAATTAGCAGCATTTGCTCACTGGCAGGACCTATCTATGTACATTGACAAGAATCCAGGGCTAGCCTCATTTTAATTTACACAATGCTTTGTCCAACATAAGTCTTTCAGCAGCAGCAAGTTAAAGCAGTAAACAAAAACAATTTTGTGGTATACATTAAATAAATCTGTGCCTCCATTGCCATACACACAACATAAAATCCATTAAAATACATGGTGCAGTGCAATAAAATCCAATGTATGTCACAAGTTTGATAAATTCCCATAGATTACGGGAGACCCTTTGCTAATAGATTCCTTGCTACCCGTGCTTTGTGATTAACATTTGAAACATCTAAGCACACGGCATGGTATTCAGTAGATTTACAAAAGTGAATTTCATCTACAACAGTTCTGATAGAGTGTTGGATCTACAAAGGTTTCAAGTGATAAGATCTCAAATCTCTAACGGGCAGAAAAATATAAAGTGCTGCAGTGTCTCTTTTATTGATATGCATGACATAGATACATACATTTCTGGCGCAATCCATTTCTTCGTTAAATCTGATATCGGGAGGATACCTAACCAAAAGTTGAGGGCGAACCAGATAACCCTCAAACCATAGCACATTTTTGCACAAACAATATTCACGGACTAGAGTGGATTTGTGTCAAAACGCAATTTGCTGATTCCACGCCTTGTCAGCATACGCTCTTTGTACCTGTTTCTAAGTGCTAGGGTATTACACTTGTAGGGATCACCCATAGCACAGAAAGGTTAAGATGTTTTAAAATAGACTTAAAATATTTGCAGCAGGGCAGTTTAGAACTCCCATCCTGAACAAGGTTGTCTAACATTGCAGGGCTGAATTTGGTTAGCATGGGGGAGGACCATAATCAGAGCCTATACATGACAGGTTTGATGTCTATGTAGTAAATTGTACGTTTCAGATCAAGTTCACTTTTAAATGATGCATTTGGTGTGCTATTAGGAAGACCTAATAACCCCTTTATGAACTTGTTTTCAATTATTGATAATTTTTTCGTGTTCAAACGGCCTCAGGGTATGGTGCCAAAAGTTGACGAAGAGCACGTTTGTGCTTTATATATGCTCATAGCAGGACTAAAAGCATCATTACCATGTAAACGAGCAAAACTACAGAGCACGTTAGAGGATCGTGCAAGAGCAATGTGTGCTTTCTCTATTTGCTTATCCTACTTTCCCTTACTATCGAACCTAATACCCAAGTAATCATATCTGGTGACTTGTTTGATTGGTGTTGCCCCAAAGAAAGGGACAATTTGGGTTCCTTTGACCTCTGCGTACTGAACACCACAGACTTGCTTTTTGACAAATTGAGCTCGATCCCATTGTCTTTTCAAAGATTCTGTAATATTATTCATTGTTCACTGAGACCTGTGGGTTTTGTGGAGATCCAAATAGCATCGCTGCAAACAAAAACATAGGAATGTTTTCCTGGGCCAAACGCCGGGCATCCGTGGCTGTTGCAGTGAAAAGATATATTTCAGCATTAATAAATAAACAGAAGAAAGTTGGTGAGAGGACACAGCCTTGCCCTACTCCCTTCTATATTGGGAAGGCCCTTGTTTCTTCTCCCAATTGATCCATTGCACCATTGCTTTATTGTTAGAGTGCAGTCTAATGATAGCTCTTAGCAGTGGAGGGAGTACACCCATATTTCACAGCCCTTCCCAGAGATGCATCCATGGGACACTGTTGAAGGCTGTTTTAAGATCAATACAAATCACATAGATCTTCATCTTCCTGAAATCCGGCTTGGAGGTGAAGGATAGCCTCCATCCATTTTTTAAGATGGATGGAGGCTAAAAGAACTTTGGCGTATATTTTTCCTGCTACATCTAACAATGAGGTAGTTTATAGCTACTTGGCATGTTTCCACATCCCTTTCTGTAGATTGGGATTATCTCATCTTGGGTCCATGACTCGGGAACCACTGAACCAACCACTAATATATGTGACAGAAGAAGGGGGCCCATATCTCAATATCTTCCTTGAAAATATCAACCAGGATTTTGCCTAAACCCAGGGCTTTCCCATGTTTGTGTGACTTAATCGTTATTAAAGTAATCTTCAGTGTACAGTGCAGGTGCTTGGCTCCGTGCTTCTGGGTTCTAAGGAGGGGAGCATATCTTCCTATGCAGTTTTTTAGTGTCTGTACCACCTATCCTCAGTAATACTCCCAGCCAAGGGAACACTAGCTTCCAGGGATCCCGGCTAAACCACCTTCTTAAAGATAGTGGAATTATTCTCATGGACAGCATCCAACTAGAGGCTCTATTTTCCTTCAGCATACCCCTTGTTTTTTGTTAGAGATCAGATTTTTACACCACGGTCTAAACAATCGTATATTAACACTGCTGTAGCTTTCAACATTTTTTGTTGCCATAATTAAATCTCTCGACGATTTACGACAATCTTTGCCATACCAATGTTTATATTTAACAGTTGCCTGTTCCACCATTTTACAGGGTTTGGCAGCCAGGGGGTGAATTTGGAAGATAAGATCCTTGAAAAGTCCCAGCATCTCTGTGCTGGAAGGCAGAAGATAATTGAATAATTTTTCCAAAATGGGCATAATATTATGATAGCTTAGGGGATGGATTTTAGTTAAATCACAATGTGCCCATTTTAATGATGTTCTTTCGGGCCTCCAAACGGCCTCATTACAAATGCAACGGTAACCGCCCGGTTCTACTGGCGTGTTGCCGCCGGACTCGTAACACTGTTTCCGCTGCCTGAGATTCCGGTGCCACTGGGACATTACAAGTCCTGCCGGCCCGGGATATCAGGCGGCAGAAAGTGTAAGTCCCATTCCCATAGAGTTTCATTGGGCACCATGGGAACGGGGACACGGAAGCACTGTTACTTGCAGTGTTTCTGTGAAAACTCAGCGGGCGGGTTCCGTTATGCCCTGCAGGTCAGACCTGCCGGGTGGTATGGCCCCTGCCCCCAGAGTTTTAGTGTGGCAATCCGGAAAGGGGGCCGGTTCGGTGCAACCAGCACCCTTATTTCCAGACCGCCAAACTTGTAATGACGCCCTTGGTCTAACTGTCAATACTTTCAGAGTAATATGTTCATGACCGCATGGACATTTTTAACAAAGTACAATCTATTGAAACAAAGTCATCTTACATGTTGGTCACTTATGAAGCAGCACTCCTGTTTACATGTATCAAACATGAGCTCAGAAAAGCACATTACAATTATTGGATGGATTGGGACCTAAACACGCACTTTCCTTGACCCAACTTTCCATCGGACATTAAGAAAGCTCACACACATGAAAACCAACCAACAATAACTTTTTGAAAATTGTAGTACTGTGAGGGGTGTCTTGGTAATCTGGGATGGGGTATTAAAACATGAAATGACTGTAGAAACTACCTCAATGAAAACCAATTCTGAATTAATATAACACTAACCCATAATGAAATGAGAATAATACACTGGACAGTAAAATACGCAGACAACACAACAATGTATGCTGGCAGCAGAAATCAAGGAACCCCCAGAGAGAACATTCCACTTGGGGAGATGCTAGGAACTAACATGAACTGCAGCAGAAACTGATATCTTTGAACAGCAGATATAGCAAATGAGAGAATGATTCCCAACCTGTGGTTATGCAACAAAGACAACAAACAGAGGCAGCCAACGGGCAGTGGAAAAACCATGACATATCTTATTGATGCAGAGAAGAAAAAGAAGTTGAAATTATCTCTCTGAAAAGAACAGAGTGGTAAGAATGAGCACACAATACTCATTCAAAAGTCAAATAATTCATAAAGTGTTAGACGTCCATTGGCTTATTGTGGGTGGGAACAAGCCTGCTTTGATTATAATGCGCTTAATAACCACAGGTTTCTAAGCCCGGACCTGGGGATCGAACCTGTGTTGCTCCGTGTCGTCTAGCAGTTGCTGAGCTAGCCTCCTGAGAATTTCCCCTTCTGTAATGTCTTAGTGGGCTGAAAAACAATGGTCCTTGAGGGCTGCCCAGAGCCATGCCTGTGGTTATGATTGATTCAAAATCTTCTAGCCGTCACCTTTTGGTTTTAACCCAGAGCATGCATTGTCAGCATCCTTGAACTAAACTACACCGAACACCAAGTACCTGCTCCTATTAAGGGTTTTGGTAAAATGATGGCACTTTAAAGATGCATGTTATCACTATTTAAGAACAGCATCATCGGGTGTATATTTGTCATTACCGACTCCCAACCCCTGATCTAAAACTAAGGCCATTCTCCTACAAACTCAAGGTTGCAAACGTTTATCATGATGAGGTACTTATCCACACCACATCATGCTAACAAGGCCAGAGCAACATTACATGCTACACAATAGCTCAAATGAACAATGCTACCCCTGTCAAAATGTTTCACTGAGCATATTACAATACCCTTCTTGTACAGAAAATAGGGTTATTTATTTACTGTTATGTAGTGATCAGATCAAATCAGCATTAGACCATCATGATTCCAAAACTAAGCTGTATGTTTATGCACCATTCTGGTTCTAAATTTAGTTTGTAACCCATTCAAACAAGACAGCCACATACCATACTACAACAGAATTCTTTTCTGTTTTGGGTGGCAGTTGTGAACAGACACATGTCCAACTATCCTATGAGTAAAAATAGCTGCCCAACCGTACATCAATTATTCATAGTTTTATTGTCAAAGATTTCGAATGTATACCATGCAGAGCCACTAACCGATTAATATGTGTTTGTGTGATTGAATGATGGGCCATCATTTATTTGTTCATTCTTACTTTTTATTACATTCAACATTAATTGCTACCTGGTCATTTTGAATCGACCTCTTGTGGGCTCTCAGCCAGTTTTGATAATCCATCTTTGAGTTATGTATTATTTGGTTGCGTGTCAGGCACTCTTTAGAGGGATATAATCTGATCCTCTGACAATCAGGGGATCACTGATCAGGCTCTGGCCTGGCTGCCTTTTTTCCTCTCTGACTGACTCTCGCAGGTCCTACTTGGGTCCTTCCTCTCCTCTATCTCTCTCTCCACCTGTGGGGCTCCCCCTGGGTCTAACCTTTCCCCCTGCTTGTTCAACCAATACCTTGCACCTCTTGCACACCGCATTGCTGCTCTCTGGTCCAAGTTTCAGTGCTATGCTGATGACGCTCAGCTTGCTTTCAGGCTCCCCTCTGCCGCCTCTTCTCCTTCTCTCATCTCTGAGTGTCTTTCTGCAATCCAGGAGCGGTGTGCTGCCAATGATCTCTGCCTGAATGCCAGTAAGACGTGATCCTCCTCATTGGCACACCTGCACCTCTTTTTCCTGCCATTTTCGGCCCGGCCTCCCTTGGGCCTCTTCCTGATCCCACCTGTGAGGCTAAGAACCTTGGGGTCATCTTTGACTCCACACTCTCCTTCTCTCCCCACATCTCTGATGTCTCTAAGAAGTCAAACTACCAACTGCACCTCCTCAGAGGTATTCTTCCTTTCCTCTCCTTTCCCAGAAGCTCTCTGTCTCTAGAGCTCTGGTTCTCTCTAGGCTTGACTACTGCAACAGCCGCTTTTTAAATCTGCCTGCAACTCATCCAGAAAAGGACTGCAAGACTTGTCCTTGACCTCAAACCCAAGGATCGTATTCCTCCAGCCCTGAAATCTCTCCATTGGCTCCCATTGGCTGCAAGGATCAAGTTGAAGACCATTTGCATTGTCCACAAGGCCTTCTGGGGCCTGGGACCACAATACCTCCAACTCTCTCTTCGGAAATACATAGATGTATTTATTATTTATTTGTATTTATTGTTTGCTTGTTAGGCACTTATACAGCAAGTAAAATACTGTTTCAAGGCGCCCACAGGGCGAGGGGAGGAAACAAGGGAGTGAAATACATCACAAAACACGATCGTTAAGAAGAGCAGTGGAGGGGAAAGGAGGAAGGTCGAACCTACTATGCCCTGTGAGTATTCAGAACGTGCAAGTGCAGCAAGGAAAAAGGGCAGAGGGCATAAGTGCTGGGGAGCCCAGGCTCATGGTTGTGCCACAGAGGAAGTGCTTAGGTTGATGACTGCTACATGGCCAGGGGCCACGTTAGTAGTACGTGTGAACCTCAGAGGCGCAGGGTGTGCTAAGGCAATCGCTGAGGGTAGACGGGAGCTGGGCAGGCCTCCTACACCCACACACTTCTTTTTCGTCTGCAGTCCCGGATAGAAGCCCCTTCATTTTCCCTTTCTTTCGTGGATATTAGCACCGTTAGCTCCCACAAGTGCATACATTCTGCCCATCTTCATCTATTGCTGTTACTCAAATCACTGACAGAGTTATCTTTGTTGAAAATCATAAAAGGAGAAAAAGGTGCATTTTTGTCATAGTTTTTACTATCTTTATCGTATAATTTTGCCAATAGCTCATCTACGCCCATTTTAGTCTTTATATTAATTCCTCCAAATGTTTATTACAATAAAAGTCGTGGTCATTTCTTGCTTTACAATAACTTGGGCCGCCAATATATACATACTATCAGATTCAATACAGATTATATAGTTCTGGACATAGCCAGGTTTCCTGGATGAAAACAATATCATGCTTACATAATATATCCAATCCCACTTTTCTTTGTGCAACATGCATGTGTCTGCCCATGTTCCAGGAAGCGAGGCTAATTTGGGAGCTATTATGGCCAGGCACATTCCTTCCTTCCCTTTAGAAGGGCTGTAGGAAGCCATGCCAATTATTGTCATCCTTTCTCTTGACTGGTGGGTGTGTTAAGGGCTTGTCTTGCATGATCCTTCTCTCTCTCTGGTCTTTTTCATTCTATTCTAATATTATTTCGGTCTGCCTAGCTCTCATTAAGCGATCAAAAATTCTCTTGTGGTATTGCATATATATCAGCGCCCATTTTAAAATAAAACAACTTCAAGTGGGCTAACACCAGCTGTGTAATGTGTGGAGAATGACAGTTAACATGGATTAATTGACCATGGAGGAGTCTTTAAATTCGATGAAATCGATTTCTTCAGACATAAGGACTCGCAAATTGGGGAGAAGATACAATGAGGAGAGAAAAGCTGATCTATTCAATGATGCTGATTCTGCTGTACTAAATATTTAATTCCCATAAAAGTTTTTTGGGACATGGCCTTCTGCATCCACCAGAGTTAGAGATTTACAGGTCCTTTTTTTCAAAAATCTTTAACTTCTATTTGTGTCGCTTAGTTTCCTTCAGACCCGATCCCTTCCTCTATTAAACTAATTGTCGTGTGGCCCATTATGTTTACATTCTAAGTCCTGTCCTCTAGTATGTTAAGGAGTCAAATTGTCTGCTGGCGTCGGCAGAGGTACAGACCTCAGCCATTTACCCAAATTGCTGCCTTGTAGCTGGCTTTGGTTTGGGTTTTTTTCCTTACTCGCTTAGAGGTGGGTTTTTGTGCCAAGTTGTAAGATCCCCCATCAGTATCTATTGATATACAATTGTTCAAATCCATTGGTGCTGTGTGTTTACGTTTTTTGTTCTTCTGTCTTTTCTTTCTCTGAATAGTTCTGATGTTTTTTCTTTTTTGGGATTGTCATAGGGGAAGAAGACGATCTTACAGCTGGAGAAGAACCCTGTCGAATTTCAGTTACTTCTTGGTTGACAAACTCATAGACATGCATATGACATCAGCAGTTTCTATTGCCACTGGCAGATCAATGTTACGTATCAGTGAAACGGAATTAGCAACCTTGTTAAACGTTTCAATGTCCATGTCCAATGGCAGTTTCTGGCTTGCTCTAATAAACGATCTGAGCGCGATGTTCACCAACGCCATGGATATTGTCTGCCGCGATAGGGTGGTCATATCTGTAGCCATGACACTTATATCCATTGTCGGCGTTAAACTTAAGTTGTCATTGTCACGCCGTATAAGATTTGGGTTTGAGTTCGTAGCGGTGCCTTGATTAATCTCAGCTTGACGAGTTACTGCCCTTGCATCTCTCTGTATACTATGACATAGTTCTATCAGAGAGCTGTTATCGATTGTGGGGCTGGGTAATGATGCTGTATTGGCCTTGTTATTTGTTTATTGATTGATCTCTTTTTTCTTGCTTAAAATAAGTAGTAATTTTACCTCAATCAGTAGGTCCTCCCAGAAGGGCATCATTCTCACAGCTCTTTGCTGCTGTAATAATGTTAGATAACCTGTCTTGTCTGACATGTTCTACTTGCTCTGTGGTACTTGCCACACAAGTCGCTATACTCCTCAAATTATAATTCATATAGTAGTTGGTGAACAGTATAGTTAATCAAACAATGGTGTGAACCAACAGAGACAGTATTTTTTACCACGGTGGGGAGTGTCCTTAACCAGAAGACACGATGAGGAGGTCTCCTTTCCTCCATCAATGTGCTCTGATCAATGACTTATGTCAGAACGCAGAATGCAGTCTGCAGACAGCTAACTGCCCTTACACTTTACACACTCACTTTATGCACCTGCTTCGCATGGTGCCGGGTTTTAAGTATGCCTCAAGGTGGTATGGGCATGTCGTCATGCAGCAAGGTGTTTTAATTAATTCACCAAGAACGCAGTGAGCAATCTCCTTGCAGCCGAGTGCCCCTACACTTTACTCGCTCATTCATGCATGCGTGCTCCACACGTCGATGGAGGTTACGTATGCCTCCAGGTGGTGTGGGCATGTCGTAACACTGTGAGGTGTTTCAGGTAGTCCACCAAGAACAAAGAGAGCAATGTCCTTGCTTCAGACGGCCCTTACACTTTACACACTCACTTCACACAAACACAAAAAGCTTCACTGAGTCCATTATAAAAATGAGAAATTCAATTCAACATGTTAATATGGTGGCCAGAGAGTACGGAACAATCTAAGTCACCTTTTCTATGTCGTTGTCATATTTACAGGAATTCCTCTGAAGCCCTTTGTGAAAGCACTCAGCCAGGAATTAAGTTTATTTGTTTAAAGTTCATGTTTACACTGAATATGGTCTCTTAGAGGACAATTTCCCACAATGTAAAAACCCTAAATGGCACCAAGCTTGTCTTACATTATATTTCAATTCATAGTTACTATACAGAAGAGGGAAAGCCACTCACCACAGTTATCACCCTGGATTACATTTACAATATACTGCACCTTGCAAATATGCACCTTTTAACGAAGAAATATGTATGTGCCCTGAAGTCGCAATACTTTTTAACTTAAAGATATAAGTGTTGTGTATGTGCACTCATTCTTGCTTCAGATTTGGAACATGCTTTCCTTGAAGGTCTAACTGTGAATTCTGCCAGTGATAATGAGTATTCTCTACCAAGACCCAGAAAAAGTGAAAGTGAAAAAGTGCTATCTGTCTGAAACCCCATTGAGAGACAAAGGGACACCAAGTGAAACCTACCCTATATCAGCAAGCTCAAAGAGCAACTGCCAAGAATGGCGGAAAGCAGCTCTAAATCAAACCCACTCTACACAAGTAATCAAAAAGATCAAGAAGGAAGATTATTGAGACTTCAACAGACATTGATAGTACATGATCAACCACATCAATTCTGTACTCAATGTATGACCACAATGCAAATTCTAAGCCAATCCATTTGATAACTGATGCTTAGCACATTATTAGTTGAAGATAATACTGAAGCTGCATGTCATTTTTAAGGAATACACATAGAATACACGCAGTGAAATGTTATGTTGAATGAGAGTTCTACCAATGGATTCAATTCCTAATTGTAAATCAGAATGCAGCCTTTGTATTAATGACACCACATGTCATTTCAAGCATCACATGCAATACTTGGTGTTAGCTGTGAGTGACATTTCTGGTTGGGAATTTTTGTTTTGAATTCTGAAGCCTGGACTGAATTTGTGATGTTGCGATTAATAATGTAAAATTACATGGCCATCATCTCTGGAGTTGTATGTGAGTAAAAGGCAATGGGCCTCATTCCGAGTACGGCGCTAACCAATGGCGCTATTAACGCCTTGGTTGACGCCGTACCCGGACCGGCAGCGCCTTGGTGGATGGCGGAATTACCGCCCCATTCCAAGGTTGGCGGGGTGGTAATTCCCCATTCACTTGGGCTCTTCCCCATTCCCAAATGAGCCCCCATAGGGCTCAATGGGAATGGGGAAGATGCAAATAACGGTGACCGTCCATTACGGTCACCGTTATTGGCTTGGAGGCCCCTTTGCGCCCTCGACTTTAACACCTGCTCAAAGCAGGTGTTAAGGACGAGGGCACAAAGGGAACTCGGAGTATGGCGGTAAGGGATCACCGCCACCGGTCTCGTTACCGGTGGCCGCTATCCCTTACCGCCAAACTCAGAATGAGGCCCAATGCGTCCTAGTTATTTTTCTTACCAAAATTGAGAGCCTTCAAAAAACCGCATGAAAGCAAGAATTTGAGATGTGCCATTTTGTTCTCACTGAAAGCTCTTTGGGTGATTTCATCCATGCCCTAGCGCTACAGAAGCGTCCTCACTAAGAGTCAAGCAACCCATTAAAAACCTCGACAACAACAGAGATTACACCAGCAACGGAGAAATGACTCAATGCGCAAACATTTCAATTGGACCCCTGGTGATATTCTTCAGGGCATACTGAAAAGTCCCAAACAAGAGAACAGGTGCCTCTGATTGCTAAACACCTTTGTTGTGTTATATAGTTTGCTGCCTTTAAGTTAATAGGGCGTTATTCCCGGGTTTTACTGGCATGAATGAAAGCAAAAATGTGAAGATGCTTATAATGGCCTCTTGGGATTGAGACTTGATTCTCAGGTGTGGCAGGGGCACATTATCTCAGGGAATCTGATTTTTGTTTTACCAAAGTTGTCTGTTAATTTCACTCTGATGGTACTTGACAAACGTCAAGAAAATATCAGTGTAATGATTAATGATTCAAGTAACTCCACTCAAACAGCTGTAAAGACGGAAACCCGCAACCTGGGGGACAAATGAACCATTGCCAGGGATTATCCCTTCCCCTCCTCCTGATTTTCTGAAATCATTTTAGGAAATATGATGTGTTACTTTATGATTTCAAACGGCTGCTGTGCAAATTCCTAAAAAGTCCTGACACAGATTCCCAAATAACATAACATGCATACACTTGCCAGTAACACTCCGTTTAGGAATACTCCAGGAGCGTTTCCAAGGATTGCACAAGGTGTATAGTTCAGCAGAGCTGCTCCCAATGCTGTGCTTTGTGATCACTGCACAAACGACTTCTTATATCTTCACAAGAGAAGAATTAGATGTGTCAGAAGGGGTGTGAAAGGAAGGAACAAAGGGGAACATGAAAAGTCGAGCGAGACTGAGTAAATAAGCGAAGACAGAAAGAAAGACAAAGACAGAAGTAGAGATAATAAGAAAGGCAGAAAGAAAGATCGAAAGATAAAGAAATTCAGACAGAAGAAAGGCAGAATGAAAAGGGGGACAGGGGAAAGAAAGGGAGACGAAGGTTAGAGGGAAAAAGGGAGTTAAAGGGAAAGAAAGGAAGAAAAGGGAAAGGAAAAGGACAGAAAGAGAGGAAGAAAGCAAGGTACAAAAAGGTAAGAAAGGATGAAGAGATGGATGGGTTGGAAGGAAATATTTAAGAAATCTGGGGAAAAGAGACCATGTGTGAATACGGAAAGGTCAAAACGCATCTATACGAAGAGAGGAGGGGGGCCTGAAGCATGCAGGGAGGTAAGATAGAGGGGCGAATAACATATTGTAAGGCGAACATATGACACATCATGGAATGTTGTGAAACCTTTGCCTCCATATCCGTGGACAAAGCCCAAGGATCTTCACCTGAAATTAATGGTTAGGACCTTGGTAAATGGTTTCTTGTACACCAGTGTCATCTTTCATATTCCAGGGCCATGGTGTGACAATGACTGCTGAACTGGGGACGAGGCTGGCCTGTGAACTGACAGCCCCATCTGCAACTTCACATCTAAAGATCATGGCTGCTCTGATTCTGGCATGATAGCGCTAAAGCGTGCCCCAAATCAGCATCTGTGTACACAGGTGACAATCGTGTGGCTCACTTACTGTATTAGGTTTGATCTCCACCGTATTTTCCTCGTCAGATTCTAGTGCAACAGGTAAGGACTTCTGTGGCGGCGAGAGGGTTAAATCCCTCCTCAACAGCCTGGGTTCGGCCTTGTCCCCGAACCTCAGGTTCTCCAGTTTTTGCACGGTGGGCTCGGCGGATGGCGCCGGCCGGAGGCTGTCCTTGCCGGCGGGTTTGGACTTCAGTCTGTGCACCCCACAGCCATGGTCTTCCGGGCGTGGCTCATCTGCTCTGTGGCCCGCCTTGACATAGTGCCTTTTTTGGGTGTGAATCTCTTGCATATAAGAATCCATCCGCTTGAGCGGTTTCATCTCCATCTCGTAGTTGCTCAGCTTCTCCTCGTCCACCTCGAGGAGCTTGGAGCTAGCCGAGCTGTGGTTATGGGCCCGGTGGGTAGTCCATGAAATGATGCCAGGCGGGTCTGTCCAGCCCTCGCGGGGCTTGTGGTTGGAGGCTGCATGCTTATGGCTGGAGCCCCGGACCCTGATCTCCCCGGGCATGGAGCAGGACCCAGACATGCTGCTGTGTAGGATGCCAACTCTCCCACCCCCAGTCACACCTGTACGCTCATCATTCCAACTGTTGGGTCTCAAATAATCCCCTCCTCTTCCTTCCAGAAGCATCTGGATGTCCCCGCTCCTCTCCTCATCCACTGAGACCTGCCTTGAGAAGTGAGCAGTCTTGTTCCTGGGCTTCGGAGCGGGTTGTGTGGGCGGAGGGGTGGACGTTGGGCTGGCTGGGAGACTCTGCAAGGGGCTGTCGTCAGGGGAGCCATCGGACGGTGTGGTCCCCTTTCGGTAGAGCTCTGGGCTCTCTTGTTGCGGTGGGGAACCAGCTGAGATCACCTCAATGTCTTCGCTGGAAGCCTGGCGTGTTGGCCTCTGGCACTCAAGCCCTGCAGGGAAAGATAGAGCAAAAGTTACCTAGGATGTCATAACTCCACATCTCTTGTCTTACACCAATCTCACACTGAGTGGGCGTTCTGGTCATTCATAGGTTTTTACAAGTATTCAAGAAAGAAATGTAATAGCGGACAAGGACTGATTTGCCAATCTCCCAGTCTAAAAACAAAACCCTGAATAGTTCACTGTTTCACACCTGTTTATTGCTGCACAGAATATATCACAAGTCTTTCAAAATGGCTGTACTGTTATTGTCTCCATCACTTCTACCGGATACTTTCTAGTGCTTCTGCCAACCCCTTATTCTGCTTTACTCCACGTTTATTCATGCCAACCCTCCATCTCATATTGTGTTCTATAGATTTAAGAGTGCTTTCTGGCCGAACAATCTATGCTATGTTGCGTTAGTTGGGATCTGTAACGCATTTGCTGGATTTATTCCCTTTGATTAGTTACAGCTTTCTTCACACTGTTACACCTCCATTTCAAGAATCCATTTCTGAACTGTCTACAGCTTGCCATTGGTATACAGTGTTTATATCGAAAATTGTACATCGAATCCCACATATATCTAAACTTATATCTTGAAAACCTTTATATCGAATATATTTAGGGTGGGGTAAAGGGTTAATTTTTTGGGGAAAACGGTCGTGATGGGTTTTTAGGGGTCAGAAATGGAGTTTATGGAGTTTGAGGGGGACCCCCCACCCAAAAAAAATGCATTCAATATTAAAGTTTTCAAGATATATGTTTCGATATATGGGCATTCGGTATACAATTTATCCGTATAAAGACATGTAACCCCTGCCATTATCCTTCTGCAATGTGGTCTTAAGAACTGGGCACAATATTCCAGACGAAGCTTCCAGAACAGGGCAATTTACTCCAGAGTTAGACCTCACTAGTAATGTGTGCAGGGGTAAAGCACGCATCTTTACTGCCATGTCCTCCTATCCCTTTGTATGCTTTGCAACAGTGTTTATTTTGGGATATAAAACGAATACATTGAAAACCCCTATAGTGTTTGCTGATTTGTCAGATTGCAATGACCACCGTGTGTAATTCTTTGGGTTATCTGCACTTTAAGTGCATGGCCCAGATTCTCCAAAATCAAGTGTGAATACAAAAAGCACAGGTCACCTTCTTCTCAAAGGGCTGGAGAGCAGTGAGAAATATGCGCTGTCCAGCCCCTTTGCATACATTAGTAATATAACTTCAGGCTCCCAGAACCCACGTGGATGCTGGGGGCACATTTCAATGTGAGGGAAAAAGCATTTCTATCCTTATGTGAGGCGCAGAAATGCAAGTGGGAGAGCAGCAGTTCCATTTAAAAAACATTAAGGGCAGCTTCGAGAATGACCCTTTAATGCAATGTGCATCCCCCTTTATCTGTTCCAATCAGGTTTAGAGGGGATACCTTTTTTTTCAGCGCTTCTTAAAGTGCATCCTCTTTTTGGATACAAGGTGCATCTTAAAATGTGCTGAAACACCCCTATATTTGCGCAAATGAGAAAGGGGGAAAAGCGGGCATTTGAATGTTTTCTTGTATGATTTCCCAACCGGCCACCTGTGTCACACCTAATATGTCTTCGAACGGATCTAATGATCACAGAGGATGGTCGGTCCCATCCCACAGATCAATTCTAATAAGCCAGTCGATTTGGCTTTATTTCGATCCTTAGATAATAAAAGCAACAACAGAAAAAAAACATTTAAAATTGCAACGGCTGGCAGAAAAGGTCCATAGCGAACCATCATAACAAATGAAAACTAAAGCGCATAATTACACATAGAGAGCATCAGTTCATTCTTGGGGTCGTAAAGCTACAGCCTAAAATCAACAGATAAATATAGATACAGATAAACACCGAAGATAAAGGAACATCATTGTCATATTGATCTTCAAGGTGCAAAATAGTTTTGGTCCATTACTTGACTTTCACATGAATGTACAAATAACTATAACAAGTCAATAGTACAAAAGATCTGAGTAGAATCGTTGGTTTCTTAAATGCAGGCCCCCTAGTCAAATCACCTCTTTTCTCTCTGAGTGGGCTGACCTCTCCTCCTCTCTCCTGGCCTCAACCACTCAACTCCTCCTCCTTGGTGACCTCAACATTCACCTTGATTCTCCCTGTCCCTAAACATTGCTCTTTCGCGACCTCTGTGATTCCCTCTCTCTCTCTATCCTCCCATCTGGCCCAACGCACTCTGCACACTTGATGTGTTTGTCTCCTCTAGCCCCCCCCCCCTATCTATCCCTCTCTCCACTCTCCTCTCCTGGAGTGACCACTACCTCCTCTCCTCTCATCTCTCTCTCTCTTCCCCCCAAGCCAAGCCTACCCCAACACTGCCACCTACCTTCCTGGACATCCGGCCCATGAAGCATGTGTCAGTCGAGGCTTTTGCTTCCACCTTCTCCCCACCCCCTCTTCCTCTGGCTGACTCACACCCTGACACAGCCCTGTCTTCTCTCTATTCTTCTATTTCCGATACTCTTGATGTTCTTGCCCCTGTCATGAGGTTCCGCCTGAAGTCCAAAGCCAAGTGCAATACCTGGTATGACTCCGACCTAGCTACACTTAAACGTAGGTGTAGGGCGGCTGAGAGAAAATGGAGGGATTCCTGCTCATCCTCTGACAAACTGGCCTGTCGCCTTCTCCAAAGGCAATACCGTCTCTCTGTCCGTACCAAGAAGAGAGTCCACATTCAAGCCCGTGTCTCTGCAGCATCTAACAGCTCGGCCGAACTCTTTAAAATTTGTATGGAGCTGGCCAACCCTGCTGCAGTCTCTACCCCTCCCCTTGCCTCTCAGGCTCTTTGCAATGCCCTGGCCTCACACTTTACCTCAAAAACTGAGGACATCCTGTCCACACTCTCCTCCACCCCCTCTCCTCTACCCTCTCCGTCGGTACTCACTGACCCTCCTCCAGCCACCCCCCACCCTCCTTCTCTTCCTTTCCTCTCTTCTCCCCTGATGAGGTCGGTAGACAAGTCCGGTCTATGAAAGCCTTGTCAAAACAGGCTCATCCCTGTTCCTCTAAAACTCTCAAGGACCGCATTGATACCCTCGCTCCGGCCCTTGCCGACTTCTGCAGCCACTCCTTTGCCTCAGGATCCTTCCCCTCCCCTCTTAAGCACTCCCTTGTGTATCCTCTCCTCAAGAAACCCACAGCGGATCCCTCTTGTCCGGCCAACTATCACCCAATTTTCATTACCCCCTTCTTAGGCAAACTCCTTGAAAACACAAAGCCAGTTACTACACCACTCCCTCCATGGGAAAACAAAAGAATGACAAGGTAATGTGACCAACACAAGACCTTAACACCCCAACACAACACACTACCAGAATTCCGCAACACAGCGGCCGCCTATGTACAGAAACCCTGGTAACACCAATAATGGGAACCACAAGAAAGGACATCATTTGCAGGACACCCTCGGACCAAGTAGAAAGTGCCAACGGCATGCAACCTAAAAACAACTCACCACTCCCTTGGTCCACACCTCGAGGCCACAAAATAACAAACAGAGCACTTGCGCCTGTCCCGAGCTGCCCCTCAGGACCTAGGGCTGCCACCCCTAGCCAAACTATTGTTAGCCAACACTAACACAACTACAACCTAACCAACATACTCTCCTTAGCACAAATCACCTTCCACTTCAGTCTGCCACCCCGAAGTCTCGGAGCTGCCCCTCCGAGCACTAACTAACCGCCCCCAAAGGAAGCAACAACAAAAGCCAGGCAATGACCGAGGAACCACACAAAGAACCATGAACCACAGTGTAAGGAAGAACCACAACCCAATACTGCTCCTCTGCACAAACCGTTAGTCATTCCATCCACCTACAAAACACCGTTATTGAACACACCAGGAGACAACCTGATTTACAGCACTCGGAATCAGGAAACACACTGGTAAAGCTAAATTCCAAACCATAGTAACCCATCTCAGCTAAATGGGCCGGAAACCATAAATGATCTAAAATTCGACACAACCCACGCCAAAGGTGACCAACCCTGCAACCTATGGCACCAGAAACAACAACCGCTCGGGCCGATAGCGACCTACCCTGACCCATCAGGCACTAAAGACCTTAACACAACACCACCGCCACCTAACCTGGAACACTCCAGTTAGAAGGAAACTCAAGATAACGAGATCAACACCCCTGAGTGCCAAAACATAGCGACCAACCCCGGCTTAAACCAGGCACTACACAGGGACCCATGCACTCCTGACCATGCACTCAAGACACAAAACACACGGGCAAAACAACTCAACCCATGACAGCACACAGCAACCACAACGCCACTCATACAAGGCGTAAACATTCCAATGCTGTAATAACACGTGACTACAGGAGCGCCAAACCACAGCATGCACCCGCACACACATTCCAATACTGTAATAACACGTGACTACAGGAGCGCCAAACCACAGCATGCACCCGCACACACATTCACACCCCAACACTGACGACATCAAGCATGCATAAATGCCATTTGGTAACATTGCATAACAAGGATGGAATTTGAATGGAACATCGTGAAAACACATCACCTGTTCAAAGGTGAACAAAACATCACATGTGAAAACATTGGATGATGAAGACCCCCAGCCCATCCCTCAATGCCACCAGCTTGGGCTCCCGGGCACCACACAATAACGACTTGCATGAAAGTCAGTGTTCGGTGAAAAGTCACATTACAGCATTTTCCCGCATAAGTAAGTTCACGATGCATTTCCTGCACAAGTAAGTTCATGATGCATTTCCTGCATAAGTAAGTTCACCCCCAATCCACACTCCTTGGGGTTACATTTCCCCGACCAACGCTCCATCCCCCAGGTGAAACAAAGCAAAGAGATAGACACTTTAATTGCATATTCAATTACATTGCAGGTTCCATTGCATTTCAAACCCTCACCGCTTGCCTGGCAGTTGAAAAGGAAAACCTAAACCCACACACAGAGGTCTATTTCCCATGAAAGGCCACGACACAAGGACACCACAGGGGACTGACAACGGCCTTCAGTAACACCCTTATCCTACTCCGGAAACTAAAATGGGAACACCTAACCCTCTAACATGGACCACAACATATACACACTCATGCTCACACATACGGCCCAAAACACTAACCTGATGAGAAAATGTCATGGCCATGCTGGCGTGACCGTCCCAATGTCACGCTGAACACTGGCATGTCCCAAAACTCCTCTGCCGAACAGCGTACAAGAAGGCTTGCCACACAGGAAAAACAACGTCGTCGATGTGAGCTCGCCGAACGGTAGTGCTGGAACACCGTGGAAAGTCAAAACATGTCACTTCTTGACAGCCGACAAGTCCAAGTTAACTACGGCACTATTATTCCTCTCATTTCCTGTTGATGCGACGCACTGCCTGCGTGAAGGAACTCATGGCAACGTTACGCTGATAAGACGTACCATGGAAATACCAACGGCCTGGCTCATGGTTGGGCGGAGACCTGCCAGGCCGCCATGACGTCACCATTGCTCCCTGGGACGCCCGACCAGCAACATGGAAACTGCAGTACGACCCGATGCGAGTCCGGCCCCCTTTCCTTCACTCAACAGGGGTCGGAACAAAAGAAGAGCGCCTGCCGCTCCTCCCATTCCTTCCGCACAGTGGACATGCTCCCCGTACCGACACTCAGGAGTGTGGATAGAGGAAGCATTTTTCGTTTCCGCTACCGCCGCCTCTGCACCCACAGGCTGGGGATGCAAGGGCACAATTAACACAGCCCATGCCCGCTCCCCGTTGCAGCAGCCCAGGATCTCCTGGCATGCAGGAAACGCGGTGCTACACTGGGCCGGTAGCGCAGAAACAGTGCTCAACCCCGTCAGACCAGGGAAACGCCAGCCAGGTGCAGCCAATTTCTGCCCGCCGACACCATACAGCAGAACCATCCCCCCTGGCTCCAAGCAGTGCTGACACTCGCACCATGTGAAGGGCTCCAGGCACGGGCCAGAACTCAAAGGGAGACCTCGAACTCCACACGACAGATTCACTAGACCGGACCCGCCTGGGTGTGGGGGGACAACACGGGGGCGGTGTTCCTGCGATGCTGCACCCCCCCAGCAGCGCCAATGACCAGGCAATCCACCTACCATCCCATCCTCGTTGCCAGTGTAACAATGATGGACCGCCAGTACATTAAGGTAAGTTCTCGGGTTCTTTATTGTCCATGTCCTGAACTCCTCCACAAGACACAGGGATGTAGGGGACACAAGATGACACGGGAAACACCGGGCTCACCACCACACCCATCTTCTCAGCTCACAGCTTCACTCTGCTCTCCAGCCGTCACCAGCAGAACACCACCACACAAACATTCCACACAAACATTCCACTACAGATGACATCACACTCAAAGCTTATCTGTAGGCCAGATTACTACACTTCTCCTCCCCTTAGAAACACAAAGCCAGTTACTACACCACTCCCTCCATGGGAAAACAAAAGAATGACAAGGTAATGTGACCAACACAAGACCTTAACACCCCAACACAACACACTACCAGAATTCCGCAACACAGCGGCCGCCTATGTACAGAAACCCTGGTAACACCAATAATGGGAACCACAAGAAAGGACATCATTTGCAGGACACCCTCGGACCAAGTAGAAAGTGCCAACGGCATGCAACCTAAAAACAACTCACCACTCCCTTGGTCCACACCTCAAGGCCACAAAATAACAAACAGAGCACTTGCGCCTGAACAAAAAGCTGGCCATCTCTCAGCTAAACCTTCATTCTGATTCTGTTGGCTGTCTCCATGACCATCAGTCTGGCTTCAGATCTGGCAGAAGCACGGAAACTGCTCTCCTGAACATCCGTGAAGATCTGCTTTCCATCCTTGACTCTAGCATTCCCTCTGTTCTCATCCTACTTGATCTCTCCTCTGCCTTCGACACGGTCAACCATACCATCCTGCTCAACCGTCTCCGGGATAACTTGGGCATCACCGATCAGGCTCTGGCCTGGCTGACCTCTTTCCTCTCTGATCGACCCTCCCAGGTCCAACTGTGGTCCTTCCGAACATCTGTCTTCCTCTCCACCTGTGGTGTTCCCCAGGGGTCTAACCTCTCGCCCTGGCTTTTCAACCAATACCTGGCAACTCTCGCCCGCTGTATTGCCATTTTCTGCTCAAACTTCCAGTGCTACGCAGACGACACTCAACTCATTTTCAGGCTGCCCTCGGCCACCTCCTCCACCTCTCTCATCACTGATTGCCTAACTGCCATCCAAGATTGCTGTGCCGCCAACAATCTTTGTCTTAATGCCAGCAAGACAGAGATCATCCTCATTGGCACACCATCACCTTCCTTTCCCCTCACTCTCTGGCCAGCCTCCCTTGGCCCTCCTCCTATCCCCACCTGCGAGGCCAAGAACCCCCACCTGCGAGGCCAAGAATCTTTGTGTCACCTTTGATTCCACACTCTCCTTCTCTGCCCACATCGCTGATGTATCAAAAAAGTCAAACCTCCTACTGCACCTCCTCAGAGGTATTCTTCCTTTCCTCTCATTCCCCCAGAAGCTCACTGTCTCCCAAGCTCTGGTTCTCTCTAAGCTGGACTATTGCAACAGCCTCTTTCTTAATCTACCTGCCTCTACTCTCCGCCCTTTACAACTTATCCAGAACAGGACTGCGAGACTTGTCCTTGGCCTCAAGCCCTGTGATCGTATCTCTCCAGCTCTGAAATCTCTCCATTGGCTCCCAGTGGATGCAAGGATTAAATTCGAAACCCTCTGCATTGTCCACAAGGCTTTCTGGGGCCTGGGTCCAACATACCTTCAGCTATCCCTCCGCAAATACCTCCCATCTCGAGCACTCCGCTCCTCTACCTCTAACTCCCTCAGGGTCAGTCGTTTCTCAAAGAAACGAGCTGGGGGTAGATCTCTGTCTTCGGCTGAGGCCTCCCTCTTTAACAGCCTCCCTGCCACTCTAAAACTTGAGGAGAACCATCTCCGGTTCCAGAAGCCCCTCAAAACCTTCCTCTTTGCTTCTGCCTTCTCCTCCCCTCTCCCATGTTGATTCTACTCTCCCTCGGCACCATGCACCTGGCCACCCTCTGTCCTCTGGGCCCAGGTACCTGCTCATCTTGCCACCCTCACACACTGCCTCCGGGCCACCCCCTGCACCTGGGTCTGTATCTGTACTTATACAGCCCTCCCCTTTTCTTCCTGCACTTTCAGACCTACACGGCCTGCTGCCATAAACCCAGCACTTGCCACTTGCTGGCTGCACTCCCATTGTTTGTTGCCTTTTTATTTATTATTTTATTATTATTTTTGTTTTTTCCTTCTCGCTCCGCACTCTCCTTTTGTTCCCCCTTCCATGCACTTCTCCCCCTTCTCCTTCTACCCTGCACTTGCACGTTCTCAATGTCACTGGGCCTAGTAAGAACGTTCTTTTTGTTCTCCCCTGTTCCCTTTCCCTGCCTGGTCGCGCTCTGAAACACTTGTGTATGAGCGCGATAGAAATAAAATATCAATCAATCAATCAAAACAATCAACTGTTGCTTTGGATACAAGGAGCACAAAATACACATACACACAAACCCATTCCAAGAATTATGGTTAAAAAATGTGACATCCAGAGGGAACCATTAATTGATTGATTGATTTGAAGCATTTATATAGCACATCATAGCCATATGATATCTCTGAGCACTTGGGTCCTGTCTAGAGAATCAAATATTGTTTGAGCATCGACCTTAAGTCGGACAGAGAGTTGGCTGAGCAAATGGACCAAGGGTTTGAGTTCCATAGTTGTGCTTCTTGGACTGAAAGAAACGTGTTCTTCCCTTCAAAACTAATTTATATTGGATGGTTCAAAAATGCTAGTCCCCAATTCTGCGGGCTTGGTTTGATGAGAGTGAAACATATATTGGTGCCAGACCATGGATATGTTTGTAACATAGATAGGCAATCTTAAACTTCACTCTCTGGCGCTAACTGAGGAGGTATGTTCAATTTAAAGCAGTTCACAATTCAAGTGGAGTGCTGCAGGTTGTGGTCTCTGAATCTTCATGGGAAAAGACCCAGGCCGGCTCGCTTACAAAGCATGGCAGTAATATAGCCTAGAAGTGACAGCAGCTCCCATCCCCAAGGATTTGAGTTTAGGGGAAAGCAAAGAGATAACTTGTCTGAGCTGTTAACTTGAGGTAATAAGGATCGATGGCCATCACCAATGAAGCTACGATTTCTAACTGTGTTATTCAGAGGATGGATGAGCTCCAATAGAGGTGGAGTAGTGAGGGATCGTAGAGATCTCCTCTGCTTGGATCCAAAGGGTATGACCTCAGTTTTGGTCTCATTCAATTGCAGACCATGAACCTTCACCCGTTGCCTGGCTGCCAGAAGGCATTCCTGGCGTGCCCAGAATTCTCCCCTCCACCCCATTGACATCAATGTCAACTCGGGTATCATCAGTAAATAATTAAATATTAACCTTCCAGGTCTTATATAGCCTAGCAGTTGGGAGCGAATATACATGTAACAGAACCCTGGATAGAAGAGACCCCTGAACCACTCCAAATGCGACCGCCACTGAGATTGATATGAAAGGGCACTGTTGAACTCTCCCTTCTGGGAAGGAATGAACCCAATGCCTGGATCTGCTGGACATGTGGAACCCCGAGGATACTGTGCCAATTCAGAGGGTATGATCGACAGTGCCAAAAGCCATGGATAGCGTAATCATGAAACGCGGGGCTTCGTTGCCTTTGTCCACCATAGCTGGCACATCACCCCAGAAATGTAATGACACAGTTTCAGTCCTGTGTAAGGTCAGAAGGAATACGACCAAACATTCAATTAGTCTAGGAGCTGCTGAACAACTTACATCTCCATTATTTTGGATGTAACTGGCAGATTTGTTTTACGCCAATGGCTAGTGAGCACAGCAGCATCTAATCTAGGCTTCTACAGGAGGGAGATATAACTCCTGCTTTAAGATAATGGGTCACAGAGCTAGAGCTGAAAGTCATGTTGATAAGTGTTGTAAGACATTCCACACAGGCCTAGGTTAGTAAGAGTTAGTACCATGGAGGCTGCACAGCCTTTAAAGGGAATAGTTTATTTCCAGGTTAGGGGCCGTTGGAAAGCAGTCCAGGTGTGTGGTGTGCTTATCAGTCACACACAAGTTATTTTGAATGGTAGCAATCTTCTCCAGAAAGAAACGGTTCACATTGTCACACAACTTGTGATAGGGGAGCGCCAAATGGAAGCATATCTATCGTGTTAATGAATTAACTGGGTGGAATAGCGTGTAGGTTTGGTTAGAGACTGAATCGATTGCTTTGTCCCAACAAGCTTTCCTACCACAAATGACTGCTTTTTTATAGGATGGAATTTATAACCATTTTTATCTTGGGCTATTAGGTAGCAAGGCCACCTATAAGCCACCACTATTGCATTAGATTACAGATAGAGAGAAATGGCATATGAGGAAGGACTCAAAGCTTGTACGTGTTGTGTGGTTATTAACCCACCCATTGACTGCCCATGGACATGCTAATCCCTAGGGCCTTCCCTCCAGTTCATGCCCCTCTCCGCACAAAACACCTACCGATGGGAACTCTTTGAGCTCCCTTTAATCAAGCATTGCCATCAAAGTTTGCACTGGAAGGGCATGCCAGTATTTTTTCAAAGCAGTCTTTTGAGAGCTAATTACTTAATTGAAGCTTTAAAAGTCTACTAGTGCAATAAAAATATCTGAATCAGGTCTGTCTTCAGCCACTGAATTATAAGCAGTATGCGTGCCCTTCACTGAAGTCCTGTTAAAAACAAGCATTGCAAAGTCAGCAGTTTTGGCCTGTGTATACGTATAAGCCATTTGCCAGGCACTGCTATTAGATTCCAAAGGAAATGGACTGTTTTGTGTGAGGAATTCGACCATCCGCACAGTGGGTGCGCGCTCACCTGGGTTTTTCGACATTTAAAAAAAAAATTGAACGATGGTAGATGAACCTCCGGAAAATGTGTGGGGCTAATCCCAAGGGCATACACTAAAACCTGTGTACTCTGGGTGGACACAGCCTACAGGTGCCGTCCCCCTGTCATATTTAGTTGGGATATGACAGCCAAGAGTACATCAAGGCATCTCAGAAGAGGGATGTCAAAACCTTCCCCCTGCCATGGCCAGCCTAATTAATTATCAAAGGCTCCATGGATCCGCCCTGTCCTTTTGTGTAAGCACCGCAGATGGTGGCAGCAATTCATATCTGTCATGACTCGATGGGCTCGCGCCTTCTGGAGATCGTGGTCAACACAACACCGTCTGGTGGCGTCCATTTTTCCTTCCAAAATGGCGACCAACGTCTTTCCAGCCGCATCAGCGGTCTAGTTTCCGGGGTCCTGTTTTCGTCACCGCAGATAGGCGCCGGACTCAAACTCTGCGGCGCGTCTCAACGCTCTACTCTGAGCTCAGCGCGTTGTTGTTTCTTTGTTTCCCATACCCCATTTAGGCAGCCTCTCTCCTTCCCAACCTCCTTGCTGCCGCCTTCCCTTTTTTTTCTTCCTGGCTCCTTGCATGCTATTAGCACGTTTCTTGGATTCCTCCTTTCTGGTGCCTCGTCCCTGGCTCCTTCCAGGAATCCTTCCGGGACCGACTCCATTCAGACCTCTAATCGGACAGTACCCTCCGGTGCCTGTCAATCCAGCCCTGGCTGGCAGGGTGGCGTCTGGAGATGCGCGCCCTTATCTCAGAGACACTCGCACCAAGAAAAAGGACAAGCCTCCTGCAACTAAGAAGAAGAATTCCAAGTGCAAACAGGTGAGCCCGGGGCTAACATATGACAGTTTGAGATGCACACCGACTGACATTGATTCCGGAATGGAGGCTCCTATACAGGATGTCCTGCGTGGAATGCAGGAATTATCCACTGAGGTTCCAAACCTCAAAGCAGAGAACGCAGCCCTAAAACAGTTAGTTCTGTCCAGAGATGCAGCCCTACAAGAAAGTGTTCCTACAGGCGGCGTGGTTGAGAAGTACGATGGGAACCCCAAGACTCTGCGCCCCTTTCTTGATTCCTGTTTGGTTCATTTTAGTTCCAAGCCCTATTATTTTTCTACCCCTCGGGCTAAAGTAGGGTTTGTTATAGCTCATCTCTCAGGAAAAGCCCTCTCTTGGGCCACACCTTTGGTGTCTGCCAAAGATCCACTCCTGACTGATTATAATGGATTCATCACTGCTTTTAAAACGATGTTTGATCGCCCAAATCAGGTTTATTCAGCCCAGAAAAAACTCCTGGAATTTCAACAAGGTAGCCAGGACATGCTAACCTATGTTACTCGATTTAAACAATTGGCCAAAGAAGCGGATTGGAGTACAGAAGCTTGCTTCACCCTGTTTCACCGAGGCTTAAATGAAGAAGTCAAAGATGAGCTGGCTATGGTAGCCCGCCCAAGGTTCTTCCAGGCTCTATTGGACCTCACACTTCAGATAGACTTCCGAATCCAAAAAAGAAAGGCAGAAAAGAAGAAAACATGCAGCCCTTGCCAGAAACCAACTCCTGTGTATCCGAGCTCCCGAGAACCCCTTCCATCGTCTACATCAGAACCGTAACCTATGCAGTTAGGAGCACTACGTGGGCCCATCACCTCAGAAGAACGGACTTGCAGGATTAACAGCGGTCTCTGTATGTACTGCGCTTCTGATAAGCATCTGATAAGGAATTGCCCCATAGCTCCTCCAAAATGGTCGGGAAACGCCAGCTCCCGATCCTGAAAGGAGCACAGTGTTGGGAGAAGGAGAATCACTCAGCCTTTTCAGCCTCGATGAATCCAACATTCAAATCCTCCCTGGTGATTCTTCAAGTCACTCTCACTACCCATACTGATGAAGTCATTCCAGCCCTGGCCTTGGTTGATTGAGGGGCCATGGGCATTTTCCTTGATGACGAAGGGCCAGACAACATGGTCTACCTAAGGAACCTAAGGATGTGGTACAAGCTGTTGAAGGGATTGATCAATGCCCTATATCCTCTGGAACTATAACTGAACGGTCCACAGCACTCCTACTTTCTATAAATAATCATCAAGAGATCCAGCATTTTGATATCATAAGGGCAGCTCACTATCCCGTGGTTTTAGGAATGCCCTGGCTACAACAACACAATTGCTACATCAACTGGAGAGCGGGGTCCTTGTTCTTGGGATTGGAATACTGTTTATCACATTGTTTATCTCCCAAGTCTTGTCCCAAGTCAATCCCAGCTAACGAACCTCACGAAAACAAAAATATCACTGTCTCTAACATCACCCAAGTCCCTGAGGCCTACCATCAGTTCTCAGATGTCTTTTCAACAGCTATAGTGCAAAGATTGCCTCCCCATAGACCAGAGGACTGTGCCATCGACACTGTTACAGATGCAGTCATTCCTTTTGGACGGATGTTCATCCTATCTGAGCCGGAAAAGAAAGCCCTATGAGAGTATCTAGATACCAACCTGACAAATGGAATAATCCGCCCTTCCAAATCACTGGTGGGTGCTTCCCTGTTTTTGTTCCCAAAAAAGACTCTAAAGAATTCCGTCCTTGCCTGGATTATTGGGGGTTGAGCCAGTATACCATAAAGGATTGGTATCCTCTACCACTTATTTCAGATATCCTTGAAGTCCTTTGTGGATCAGTAGTTTACACCAAACTAGATTTGAGGAGAGCTTACCATTTGATCAGAATCAAAGAAGGCGACGAATGGAAGACCGCATTTAGGACTCCTTTTTGTCATTTTGAATACCTTGTCATGCCCTTTGGACTCTCCAATGCTCCCGCTGTTTTTCAGCGCTTCATGGACCGGGTCTTTTCTGACATGTTATTTCTATTTGCGATAGTCTACCTAGATGACAACCTGGTGTATTCCAAAGACCAAGCTGCACATCAGAAACACGTTACGCAAGTTCTGCAACGCCTGCGGGAACATCATCTATTCGCAAAACCAGAGAAATGTGTCTTTCACGTGTCCTCTGTGTGATATCTGGGATTCATTATAAGCCCCCAAGGAATAGCAATGGACCCATCCAAAGTCACTGCAATCACTTCCTGGCCCGTTCCTTCCACAGTCAAACAGATCCAATCTTTCCTGGGCCTAGCAAATTTCTATAGGAAATTTATACACCTGCATAACAAATGTGTCGACTGTAATATCATACTACTAAGTCTGACAGTAGTATTTGGAACAAATATGATACACTTATGCTACTAACCCTCACCTAATTCAACTGTGATGTTAACAACAGTTTTTTACTTTTTACTTGTTTCTTAGTTTATTATAAGCCAAATGAAGCTTATATACGATTCTTCTAAAATTGTTTCTTTCTTGTGTTTTCTTAAATAAAACTGATCTTGAATTTTACAACTATATGTGACCCTCAATAACTAGTTATTATACACTAGTTTCCTGCTAACCTAGACCTACCTACTATATACGGTTGACCTGGGGTAGATTTGTTGACTCTCCTTCTGTTCCTTATGCAGAAATAGCAGACAGGCATGATGGGCCTATTTTTTTGCTCAATATCAGTTCCATACACAACACATTCCGGGCAAGGGAAACGTCCTAGCAGACGCGCTCTCTACGAGACCAGACTATGCACCTTGTGAAGCACCACTCTTTCCCAGACTACTGCCGGATTCTGTAGTTGTGGCTCAAGTCAAGACACTGATAGACGACATAAGAATTGCTACTCCCCAATCTACCCTGTGGAAGGACTACGTGGATATCAACCGATGGTCTCTGACGTCCGAAGATGGACTCCTCTTTAAGGGCACAGATCTGGCCATTCCTACACATTCTCTCAGAAAAAAGATTATACACCTCTGCCACGACACCTTATTCTCTGGACATCGTGGAATCAAGGCAACTCTTTTAACCATCAAAAGGAATTTGTGGTGGCCGAACATGTATGAAGATGTCAAGAACTACATCCAGACATGTTCCATGTGTAACCGAAACAAGACAGATAATAGGAAGCCGGTCGGTCTCCTTCTTCAACCTGATTTACCATCAAGACCCTGGGAAGCTATAGCCAGAGACTTTATTGTGGATCTCCCTCCTTCCAAGGGGTATACTACCATTATGGTGACTATTGATCTATTCTCCCACATGGCACACTTCACCCCCTTGCCAAAATTATCATCAGCACATGAAATGGCACAGATCTTTGTGAACCACATATTTAGACTCCACGGATTACCCACCAAGATAATATCAGACCGGGGACCACAATATACCTCCAGGTTCTGGAAATATCTCTGTCAATTGTTGGGAATACAACGTGCCTTGTCTTCTGGATATCACCCACAAACCAATGGAATCACTGAAAGGGTAAACCAAACCCTTGAACAATACCTTAGATGTTTTTCCACCCAGGTCCAAGATGACTGGTCGGCCTAATTCCAGAGGCAGAATTCGCCTACAATAACTCTGAACATTCTACGATTGGGACCAGCCCATTTTTTTGCAACCAGGGGTTCCATCCTTCCACCATACCCTTGGTTGCTCCACAATCCTGTCCGGCCCCTTCTGTGGACTCCTGGATAACCCACCTGACGACAGTACACAAGGACGTGAAGGGACATCTGGAAAAAGCCCAGACAGACATAAAGCAATATGCTGACGCCAAGCGACGACCCTCCCCTTCCTATATGGTCGGGGATAAAGTGTCGCTTTCTTCACGGTATTTACCCAGGCACCTAAGACCTAATAAATTGGCTCCTCGATTCTACGGCCCATTTACCATAATCAAAGTGGTCAACCCAGTCGCTCTACAACTCTGCTTTCTGGCAACATGGAAGAGAATCCACCTGGTTTTTCACTCTTCCCTTGTGAAACCATATCATCAGTCCACCAGGTCCGCTTCTCATCCCCCTCCAGTCCTTGTCAACAATCAGATTGAGTATGAGGTATCAATGATATGTGACTGCAGGTATAGGAGGGGTCGGTTGCAGTATCTGGTGGAATGGAAAGGCTATCCGCCAAGTGATCGTACGTGGGAACCCGTTGGCAACATCAATGCCCCCCGTTTGCTACTTAGATTTCATCAGATCCACCCAGGCAAACCTGGTGGGATGGGTTTTCGGAGGGGGCATGCTGTCATGACTCGATGGGCTCGCCCCTTCTGGAGGTCCTGTTCAACACAACACCGTCTGGGGCGTCTATTTTTCCTTCCAACATGGCGACCAACGTCTTTCCAGCCGCATCAGCGGTCTAGTTTCCAGGATCTTGTTTTTGTCACGGCAGATAGGCGCCAGACTCAAAGTCTGCGGCGCGTCTCAACGCTCTACTCTGAGCTCAGCGCGTTGTTGTTTCCTCGTTTCCCATACCCCGTTTAGACAGCTTCTCTCCTTCACGTCCCTTACCTCCTTGCTGCTGCCTTCCCTTTTTTTCTTCCTGGCTCCTTGCGTGCTGTTAGCACGCTTCTTGGAGTCCTCCTTTCTGGTACCTCGTCCCTGGCTTCTTCCAGGAATCCTTCCGGGAATGACTCCGTTCAGACCTCTAATGGGACGGTACCCTCCGGTGCCTGTCAATCCAGCCCTGGCTGGCTGGGTGGCGTCTGGAGACGCGTGCCCTTATCTCAGAGACACTCACACCAAGAAAAAGGACAAGCCTCCTGTGACTAAGAAGAAGAATTCCAAGTGCAAACAGGTGAGCCCGGGGCTAACATATGACAATATCATTAACATACTAATAGAGTATACTTCAAACAGGCCCACATGGGGCCTGGCTGCAGAGTTTTACAAAAAAAAGACAGGAAACCCCAACAACCTTTGATATGCTCAGTATCAATGTAGGAAACCCTTTCATGGGGACCCCATTCAGAAGGTACGAGTATGTGGATTGATGGAGACAGAAAGTCTGTTCTTGCCACAGCTTCAAGTGAGACCTGCTGCTTCTATAGGAACCACAGAGAGCTTCATTAATTAGAGAGACCCTTTGATCCACAACAGACAGGCAGATGGGTGAGACTTAGTATTACATGTTTTCGACCCCTCTACCTTTTCTGTTGCAAAGCACTCTGGTTGTGATCTCATGCATACAGGAGATTGTTGGGGGGACCCAGGATTGGTTCATTAATGTAGGCTTAGTCTATATCAATCACGGTAGCCCATTTGCTTTAAAAGAGGGCTGAGCCCCTCTTTTGGGAAGATCATCTGAAGACGTTGCAAAGGAGTAACAAGAAGGACTCATTTGGACCCTGGCTGAAGGTACAGTCTGCCTTACAGCTTTCGCCAGTGAAGGAAGGCCAGGACCGACAAGAGGGAAGCAACATCCCTCCACTAAACATCTCCCAGGGAACAGAGGGAGATACTGAATCCATAGGACCCTCCAGCAGCTCCAGAACCGGTACCCAGCCAGCACACAGAGTACCCTGCTAGGCTCTGAAAGCAAGCTTCTTAGTTGGGAAGTGCCAGAGAGTCTCTGAACCAAACCGAGGACACTGCCAGTTCCTGAAACACTCTCCTCAGCTTTGGGCCGTCTGCCTTTAAGGACGACACAAACCCAGTGAAGAATCTAGGAGGAGTACATCGACAAGCATCAACCCGCGTCCGCTTTAAAGGACCTTTTGAGCCAGTTGAGCCCCTCGAGATGCAACCGGCTGCACTGCTGACTGTTGGCACGCTGCAGTCACTAACGCTGTCTGAGATGCCACGACCAGTGCTTCATACCCGCCCACCAGCACTGAGACAGCGATTCCTGACCCCGAGACGCAGTGAAGGCCAGTCTGCAGTCGTCCGTCCAGCCTTGCTAGCCGAACTGCCTGCCACCTGATACCCGCCTTGAACCCTGTTGCAGAAGCTGCAAAGCATCCTGAAATCGACTTGACGCTGTCGAGCATCAAGAACTTTTAAAACACAAGGTACATTGGGATTCTCTCCCCCTGGTCCTTTCCTGAAAGCCCCTAGTGACATTTTAAGACCCATTGCTCCCTTTGTGCTGAAACCAAGTATCCTTGAACTATCACGATTAATTACTTTACCAACTACCCTCCTGTCAGTATCCAGAGTGCATCCCCTTTCCTTCTTGAAACTGTCTGTCCTTTACATTCCTTTAAAGGGTGGGTTGTATTTTGTAGTGTGCTAGAACTGTCTGTTGTGATAATAATAAAGTAAATATTTGTATACAACCTTGACTGAACAGTCCCTTTTATCATTGGGTAATAATTGTATTTTCACTGTGTTGCAACTAACCAACGATCCACGACCTTGCAGGGGTAAGTCTGCCCTTCCGTCCACGTTTATAATTTGCTTGTGTTTCTAATCCGTTTGGATCCCTTCTGGTGTACTAGAGGTGTGGGGCTGATAGATGGTTTAGAAACCAATATACATCCCTGGACCACTGGTTCCCCCGGAAGTTGATTCATCACAGCCTGGCAACGGCATTTCCTATGCCTACACAAAAGCCCACACTGCTGGAATTGTTAGTGCTTGTTTATCTTTTGCATAAAGCCATACACTGGTTAATAACGGAAAGGATCAGAACTTGGCCAGACATGTGTAAGCATCTCTTTTCCATATAGCTGTGTGCAGTGTGTAGTCTGCAAAGTGCTTTAGTACACACAGGGCCTGATTTAGAAAGAGTTTTTCAGAGGGATTTTTCCATTTCCGTGAGGGAGTAAGAGTTGATAATACATAGACGTCTTCCATTTCGCCACAAATGCCAGAAACTGCGACCGTTTTTCGAGTCACTGGGGCCTTCGCCCAGGCTCTGCCAAGGTTCCTCTTAGTTGTAAGTAAAGCCAAACGGACACATCTTGTATTCTTCACACCCGTGTCACATCAAGCTAAGTGTGAAAAACAAACAGGCTCAAATGCACCTCTGGCACATGCCAGTGAGTGGGCAGCAAATCCCCTACTGAGAGATGTAGGGTCATCGTCAGATTGATGCACACATGTGAACTGCGTGAAGTGTGTATGGTGACAAATGCACCCCCAATGCTGCTCGGCAATCTCCTCACCAGTCTCCTTAGCCAACTTACCTTTAATTACCCAATTGTGCTTTCTGGGCCTCATTCACCTGGGAGTACAGGCACGTGCCAGTCTCCCTGTGCTCTTCGCTCCTGTCGCACTGTTGTCACCTGTGAAGCTCAGCTGGGAAGGAGGGAGTGTCTCTCAGACATGTGCAGAGCAGTGCATCCATAGGAATGCTATCTCCTTTGCTGCATCCCTCCCGAGCAGTCAGAAAGTCCCTGCCAGTGGTCACTATTCCCAGCATCCTCCCACACCTATGGAAACTGTGTCCAGAGAATACAGGGCACGGGTCTGTCTGCCATGCCCCTACCCCTAACCCTCTTCCAGGCCATCGTCACAGTGGCGTGTACTGTTTATCTGTCTCCTGTTACTCGTGTAACCACTTGCAAGTATTCATTTCAGAGCATCAGTGTCCACGATGGATTTTTCAGTCGTGAAATGTGGATGTTCCACACTTTCCTGGTACCACAAGAATGCACACTGAGCCTAGGCCACACACCAGCATGTCTACCAATTGTGGCACTGGTAGGTCTCCTTAGGCACATGGCAGCGTAATCATATCCCTAGCTCTTGCGATATCCAATATGAGCCATGCAAACAGTCCCCACATTTTACTGAACTATAGTTCTGACAGCTGCACCAGTACATTCATGAATACTTACAGGAATCTGAAATGAACCACCCTCTTATTACCTGCTCAGCAGTGATAATGGTAGCTTAACCCATCCATCCACATACCTCTCCAATTTTTCCAGTCCACCTTCACAGATTAATAACTGTTTCAGTGTCGCTGGCTATCAATACCACTAAATATTTACAACGTGTAAGACTCCATACAAGACCCACATCAGTGTTAAAGACTTGCACTTGTTTCATTTTTATTTGTAATTGGACTTATCTGTATAGGATGTTTCAGTAAGAAGCACTAACAGAGATGCATACGGTCACCGAGCAATCCCAGAAGTGGTTGCCTTACTTTAGAAGTCAATTAATAATGGCCGAAGAGCTAGGCAATGATAGGTGAATGAAATAACTTAACCAAGGAGGAAACCTGAAAGGCAAGAGAACAAGGCGGAAAATATCACAATGGGATGTCAGGGTATAATCAGTGCTATGAGGAAGAGTTGGAATTGGGTGAGGATTTCCAGGATAGCGTGATTGCTTGTTGAAGTCCAGAGGCGATGGAGCTAGAGGGCACACTTGAATGCATGAGTGTTTATAAGAGTGTTGATGTTCTATGGAGGTAATTCCAGTAGTGTGGTGCAAAGAGCAAGAGGTAGAGGAAGCCAGAGGTACAGAGAGATTGAGAAGGGCGTTGAAGTGGAGGGTGCGCAGAGGTGACTGGCAGGAAACAATACAAATCAGCTATGAGGAAGCAAACCCATACATAGATTTAAAGACAAGCAGTAGGGATTGGTTGTCCCTAAAGAGCCAACTGCGTGGAGACGCTGGAGGGAGATGGGAGAAGACTGGACGAAATAGTAAAGACTGCGAGTATCGAAAGTAAGGGCTTCGTCGGGTGCAGCTAAAGAGTGAGGCTTGAGCAACAGCTTGAGTACCACAGTGGAGACGGGAGTTCTGTGGAGACGTATGGGAGCAGAGGGATGCTCGTATTGATGTTTAGCAGGATGATTGAAAAGCAGCAGTGGTGGTCAGAATGATGAAATGATGGAGTATACCTTTGCTGCTGAAAAGGGCCCCAAGGGGTAGGGAGTGGGCAAAGAGGTTGAGTGGAAAAAGATATTGCTGAAAGGAGAAGGGGTGTGGCATTGATGCAAGAGAGACAGATTACATCCATCTTGGAGGAACCGAACACAAGACTGAGAAGTGTTAACAGGTCTTGGATGCCAGAAAGACAACGTGTGCTCTCTCAGTAAAGTTCGATGATGAGTGCAGGAAAGCAGAAGACTTGAGTGTTGTTAACAAAAACGTGGATAGGAGAATAACAAAGCAAGAGATTACTTTGGCGAGCATGAAGGCTAAAGCGAAGCAGGTCAAGTACAGGGCCTTGAAGGACTCCCTCCTTGAGATATGATATGATAGGTTATTTATAATGTGCTTAATACCCAGAGACATGGGATGCGAGCTATCCATATTCTAGAAGATGGAGAAGTTGTAATCCGAGAGTTGAGTGAGATCCAGGCAAGTGTAGGGTGCTGGATCCCCAGGTTAGAGAGAGGGTGAAGTAGAGTGGGGTGGTAAACAGTGGCTGCAGATAGGTAAGCCAAGGCACTTCCGGCCTAAAGAGAAGAAACTCATCCAGACTTAGGCGTGGAAGCCGTATTTGGACCCTCAAAGGCAAGCAGTGTTCAGTGAACCACTGAGACATGGGATGTGTACCTCATGTAATGTGTGGAGGGATAATAAAGCATGCATCTCGATTGACTGCAGCATTGTGTTCCACCAACTTCTTAAGAAAGGCTTGCAAAGCATTTTGAAAAGAAGAACCTCCAAGAGTGTCCACTGCCACCCCGGGTGATTTGCAAGATCCTTAATTGGCTTTAGGCAACATATATCATAGAGCCACCAGGAAATGCCACTGAGTTGGTCTTTGCACAAGACAGAAGTTCAAGGATCTGGCAAATCGCGGTCAGAAGCCATGAGCGAAAAATCCCAATCCTTTTATCCAGACATACCTTATGGTCCAGAATCTGATCCAGATTGGTGTTTGAGGAGTTCTCTGTTGGTCTGTGGGCCATCTATGCGCTGGTTGAACTGATAGCGACTTGTGTCAGAGTCCAATTAATGGATTTCTCTTTGTTGTGTTCACAGCCTTTGGTTGAAAAAGTACACACCTGACCTAGCATTGCAGAAGATGAGGCAACTTGTGTCTCTAAAAGAGAGCCAGTAAACCTGCACACCATCAGAGACTTTAATAGTCACACTTTCATTATAGGGTCAACCCAAAGAGATTCTGTGCTTTTGATAGGTTCTCAATGAGAGCTTGAAACCCTGGTGCTTTGCCAGAATGGCACCCCAGGATTAACCACATTAGTTTTGTCATAAGCGCAGTTGGCCATTGACTGAAAGAATCCTTCTCTGAATGGGAACTTCTTTCTAGGAAGAACAGCTTACTGGGATGGGAGAAAAGCGAATTCACTTTCTGCCTCGGGGCACTAAAGCCCATTGGCTCTCTTGGTGCATTGATACCAATGGCACTTAACACCATTCTAACTAATGCTTGATTTACCTAACTCTGAAAGAATGTAAAATAGATTATCTAGGCACTGTGTGGCCCTGTCCACAGCATTACAAGCATAACTGATGAGGTAAGAGTCTAAAAACTGAGGATCGCCTGGACAGGCATTCCTTCAATCTAGTGGCCTGTAGAAAAATGGGATAACAGGAATAAGTGCATGGTCAGATTAAGAGTCGCTGGTGTAAAAGGTGGTACTGATGTGCCAGGGAAAAGGGGGGGGTTGGAGGGCATGTTGCACTTTTGTTTTCTGATGACCTTAGCCTGAGAATATGGACACATCTAAGGGATGGCAGTAGGGGTGCTGTTAGGCAGAACACTGCAGTGCTGGCGCATGCACACAGGTTTCTAAATCAAGGCATAAAATAAGCAGTGTCGCATAGCAATTTGCTATGCAATTCTGTAGGTTTGCTCATTAAATTGACACTTGTGTAGTACAACTATCTACTTAAATTGCCCTGTTCAATGAATGCGCAGCTCACCCTTCATTGTCTCTCTACCCTCTTTTCTTTGTTCACTACAATTTCAAAGGAGCTAATGGAGAGAGTGCAGCAGTAATAATTTCCTACACCCTTAAAAGTGCCAAACACCTGTGTGGTAGTGCTAGCCAAGAAAAGTTATTTTTCAAATAATTGCAATATGGATGACACTTTTATACTGCTAATGATGTTTTGTTTGGCAAAGACCAGAATGTATTAAGTTAATATTTTTTAAAGACATTCCTCCAATTTCAGTCCTAAAAATGTAAGTCATTACATAATGCAAATGTACAGAATTGCTACTGTAAAACACTGCATTGTCTCCATGTTTTTCTGTAGTGAATCTAAAGTTCATAGTGTCAACTATATTTCATTTTGTTCGGGAAGATGCATCATATTGGCAAGTGAACACTTTCGAAAATGTACATGATTACACGGACACATGCTTTTGACGGCACATCTACTTCTGTGATCTGTTATTTACATACATCTGTGCAACTTGTGTGCAACCTTTGAGCTGATGACAAATGCCCTGACATGTTATCTTATCACCCTGTTGCTTTATACCAGCAAGCCTGAACATGAAATTGAAAGGCTTTTTGCATTGTTTGTAGATTCCATGATGCATTATGGGACATGTGTCCGGAATACCATAGAAACTCGGTTCACTATTGATATTCCTTTGCAGGACTTGAAACTAAAATCCTTGCCTTATACATTAAATGATAAATATGATTTATTCATACATCCAAATGCGACTATTGTTGGCTCAATATATTACTTGTTTCAACAAAAACCTAAATAATTCACGTATTGATTTACAGCCTGAATTCCTAAAACGGACTGGTCTGCCGCCTCAATTAAATTGATTCACGCAATCGTTTTGCCCATCACACCAAAAGAAATCATTCTAAGGTTAGCAACTTGGCTACTTGTTTGGTATGCATATACACACCATCATCACAGTTTTTATCAGTTTGAGTAAAACATTTTCATTTATCTTTTTAGGTCTTTACACTGACACATAGGCGCCATGTTGCCAGTGTAACCTGTTTTTTTAACCTATCGCGTCCTGAAGACGGGGCTTGGGGCTTGACTGATGAGCTTTAAACTGCAACAGTGTTGTCCTTCTCCCCAGAAACATATTTAAGTGTTGACGCTATTATACCATGTTGTTGTATAATTGAAATACAATCAAAACACACCATTACTAACATCACGCAAATTGTATACTGCAAATGTCTTGGTGTTTGCTTTTCTCGCCCATTTTTGTTTCTACAAATGACGAATTCTGGAAATGGGTTTTTTATGTCATTTTATCATGTTGTGTTTGATATAATGAGTAAACTATGCTAAATACATCACTCTGTCTATGGTGGGAGATATAATCCTATGAAATTCCTACTGTGAGGTTAATTTCTGACATGTAGCCTTCCTTCGGTGTGTTAGAGGTGGGTAGCTAGTGGTATATGTACGTTTTTTCCTGTTGTATCTTTCCTCACATACCACAGCCCCCATGAAAAATTGAGGAAATCCTTTTGCTCATCACATTTGCTTACCCCCCCAGCAAACTACAATATCCACCTAGTTTGCCTGGTTCTCTGCCTGCTGCGCCATCTACTCTGTTTAGCCTCTTACCTTCTTTCCTCTTACATAATGAATACACAAAGCTCACAGGATGTTTTCACAAAATAGTGATAATTAGTTCCATCCAGTGTGGACACCTGCAGATCTACTGCAATTCCAAACACTGTAGTCTGCCTCCCGAGCTCACTTCGCACTACGATTATGATTGCATTATAAATTAGCACCTGAGGGAGAGAGCTGGCCAATCCAAAGTCTGGCAACACAAGTGGAATGTGCAGGTAGCTGCCCGCATTTCATGCAGAGCCGCTGACCCTCTGCCCAGCCTTCACCCTGTCCTTGGAGGAGGTACCCCAGGCTGAGCCGCCACTGGAGTGTCATGTCTCAACCTCGCCCCGTCTACTCACCTGCACCTCCTGGCTCACCTGCAGATCCTGAAAAAAGTTTTTTCCAATCACGGACATATGTTACATTTCTTTTTAAAGTAAGCATGAATTGCACAAAGCCTTGTTACCTATAAAACATATTTAAAAATAGTTTTGGTGCATTAGATGGCAGCTAATAGTGATAAACAGCGCTTTCATTGGTACACAGGGCTGGAATGCTGCTCTTGGGCCTACTGGTCTCTGCCTTTAGGGTTGTTAGCAGCTCTGCCCTACCCCAAAAGTGATATTTAATGCTACATTGCAAACAGTTCATATCAATGGGCCTCATTAGGAGTGTTGCGGTAAGGCAACAACGGCACTGGTAGTGTTACCGGCGCCGTTGTTACCTCGTTGCAACATTCCGAGTTTGCTCGCGGGTGCCGCTCTGTATGCCTGGTCAGACCAGGCGTGCAGAGCGGCACCCGTGAGTAGTCTAGGAGGGTAGCACTGGTACCGTTATGAACGGTATCTCTGCTACCATCCTCCACATTCCCATTGAGCCCTATGGGGGCCCAAAAGGGAATGGGGACGTACCGGGTCCGGGTCCCGCGAATGGGAATTACCAGGCCCTCCAAGGTCGGAATGGCCCAGTAAGTCCCCTTTTGCGGGACCCAGAGCCGAGTTTGGGGGTAGCCATGCCCTTATTAAGGGAATGGCTACCCCCAAACTCGTAATGAGGCCCAATCACAGGAAAGGGCATCTTGTCCACATGAAGTTGACAATTACCCTTCCTGCCGCAACACCATACTACGTACTTAGTGTCAGGCTATGACTTTCCTTTAACATTGTGAACCTTTTGATTTATGGAACATCTCAACTTTCCTTGCCGAGCAAATGATGGGCCAATCCTACAATATAGAGGACATTGCTCTGTGCAACACAGACTACACCCAGCTTCACAGAGCCTTGCACTGAAAACTGTTTTCAGAGCCTTTTTATAATTTCTATGCATTTATTTGTGTTCATCCATGCAGCAAACCTTTACATTTTACAGACACTCATCTCACTACTGTCTTACTTCAGCGGAACCCAAAAATGCTGTATTGTTGCTTCTTTCATGTCTTGGGTACAAATAACTTCTGGTGACATTCAAAATATTAGTACAAAATTGCTAATCAAATATGTTTGCCTGCTAATCAAATATTTTTTAATTAGCACACTCTGCTAATCATTTTTAAAAACGTATTTATGCCTTGCAAATGCATTCCTACTTGTGCTGTGTGGAAAAGCTTTGATCGAAGGATGTTTCACAAGTTTATTTAACGTGGGAGCGCACGGAACACTAATAGGACTCCAAAGTTATGAACAGGACCTCTTGAATGTCTGCAGTACACTGCGAACGTCACAGAAGTACACATCAGTCACTGAATTTGGCATCTGCCATTCAATTTCCAAATCACACGTTTCTACTAAAAACAGTGCATGTATGGCACAAATAACTCGTGTCTATGAATTGTATATTACATGAAAATAAACACTGAAAACAGACCGCTCCCAAACTCGGTGAGGCTCCATTCACTGGCGTGAAGAAATGGCGAAGAACCATTAACAATACAAGGGAGAGCAATGAGCAGCATGGAATTACCATTAAATACGTCGCAAGTCTTGGAGTCAGCGTCGGCTGTGGCAGAAATCTGAACTGCTTGAAAAAAACTAAATATTTGCATTTTCAGTTCACGTGGAGTAATTTACTTGAACAGACAACACGATTTGCTGTGGGTAAAATATTAAACCGGTGGTGTGTGCCTCCATTCTATGTGAAACCAAAAGTATTTGTTGTTTTCCAGTTAATGAACATTTTTTTTAAAATGGCGGACTGTTTGCTCTGCATATATTTAGCTGTGTTTTAATTCCCAACAAGGTCTATTTTGGGAGACCTTCATCAGTAAGCCTTTTTCATTAGTTCTCAATGAAAGCGTAAAGCACCTTGTGAATGAGACTGATTAATTCATCATCACTGTAGAATGCCAAGCCCTCCTCCCCGCCACATAAAATGCCTCCAGTGACCACGCATTTCCAGGGCTTCTAGCTAATATTCTTTAAAACCAGGAAGGAGCAAGTAAAGGTAATGTATGAAGGAAGTAATTTGACGTCATAATGTTGACAAGTGCTAGGGAAGTAGAGGCGTGTTCCCCACTGTTTCAAAAGAATGCATGCATTACTTAGCATTAATCCTCATCACTCGCATCACTGAATGCAGCATCACCAGAAATTAGCATATCAAGGTGCCCTCTGAAAAAAGTGGGGGACTCCGACCACACGCGTGTACCCTCGATTTGAGCCCTGGCCGGGAGACTTTACTTGGCAACGCCTAAAGGACATGGGTAAAAAGATGCATTTTTGGACTGACATGTTCTTAATTAATGAAACTCCAAACTTGCTCTAATTCCCCAGCTGTTTGTAGAACATGGACGTTTAATCAAAGCTTAGACACCACATTGACTCTCTAAGTGTTAGACAGGGTAATGCGCTGATTACTTACCGGTAATCTTCATTACTCCTAGTCCTACTCTTCCTCGTCACAGTACTTACTTCATGAGGCACCTGCCTCCGACACAGGACCTTCTTCTATTTCTTTAAATCTCTATAACTCCTCCCCCACATCCATGTCACTCAGTTTCATATTACCAAGCCGGAGCATGGGACCTTCCCCGGAGGGAGGGTGAGGAGGGTCGTCAGTACTGTGACGAGGAAGAGTAGGACTAGGAGTAATGAAGATTACCGGTAAGTAATCAGAGCATTACCTCCACGTCCACTCTTCCTCGTCCCAGTACTTACTTCATGAGGTATACCAAAGCAGCAACGGGGAAAAGGTCCCAATGAGACACCGAGCCAAAAACAGTGCAGCAAAACACACCCACAATAACTCTTAAATCACATCCCCACAGACAAAACTCCAACCACGAAGGAACCAACCCCGAGTGGGAAAAGCTCATCCCATAGCGGTTGATGAAAATGCCTAGACCAGCCAAGGCGGCAGCCATACAAATCTCTTGCAGAGAAAAACCCTCCTTGCATCGGCCCAGGAAGCCGCCAAACCCCTGGCAGACCGCCCCCGATTGTGCGCAGGCAGGCCAGAAGCCACATAGGCCCTAGAGATCACAACCCGGAACCACCGGAAAATGGAAACCACAGATGCGTTATGCCCAGCCCCAGCCGGACCACAAGCAATCAGAAGACTATCAGATTGGTGGAAAAAGCAAACCAAGCCAAATACTCCAACGCGTCCCATCGGACATCAATGTTAAGCCGAGCCACCTCCTCAGGCATTCTTGGATCATGAAAGAAGTCAGGGAGAACCAGACCCTGAGAGGTGTGAAAACCGAGAGACAACTGAAGGGAGAAACATCGGACCACACCCCGGCACCACTGAGTCTGGCAGCACCCTCAGGAAAGGAGCGTGTCATAAGAGAGCCCCAATCTCCCCAAGCCTACGGGCAGAAGTGAGGGCAATAAGAAAAGCAGATTTCAGTGTAAGATGTTTGATATCAATCTCGGAAATGGGCTCAAAAGGAGGCCCGTGAAGGAACCGTAATACAAGAGGGAGATCCCAAGAGGAAAGCCCTTTATCAGCACAAGGACGGGAAGAAGAAAAACCCTGGATCAATTTCCCCACCAACACTTCCCCATCCAAGTGACCGTCAGAGTCCCCCAAAAGTAATTTCATGGAGGCCTACTGAGAGCGAAGCCTGGAAAAACTGCCAGGCCCCTGTCAAAACCCCTCCTGGAGGAACTGACGGATAGCAGAGGCCAGAACGCAGGGGAGGGATCCCAGACCGCCCATACAAGTCTCGGAAATGGCCCCAGTGTCTGCCTAACACCTTCAGAGTGGAGGGTCTAAGAGCATCCATTTGGACCCAACTACAGGATCTGAGAACCCCTGAGATATCAACCTAGACTGAGCAATAGCCACACCGCCCATTGCATCTGGTGGAATTCCAACCGCAGATCCCCTTGAAGGGGACACGGCCACCTCGGAACCAGCCAAGGTTCCTAGGACCGAAGCTCCAACAGAGAGGGGAGCCAACTCCGGCGGGACCAGAACGGAGCTAACAACAACACAGTCACCCTGGACACTCTGATGCGCCAAACCACCCGGGGCAGAAGGGGAATAGGCGGAAAGGCATAAAGGAAAACCCCAAGGCCACTGTACAGAGAGGGCGTCCATCCCCCAATCCCCTCAGCCTGAAACCTAGAGCAGAAGAGGGGAACTTCTGCTGAGGCCGGGGATGCAAACAGGTCTAGAACCAGGGACCCTAATCTGACACAGGTCACCGCAAAGACCTGGGCCAACAGGACCAGTTCCGCAGAGGAGTGAAAACCGGCGTCTGAGAAGATCCGCTTGAACATTGTCCACCCTTCTGATACGTGAGGCCACCAGATGAGAGTGCTCCCAGGTGCCTATCAGCGCTGCCAGAGCATTCAAGGAGTGGCCGGAACCCCTTTTGCAGTTGACATATGCCAAGGCCGTCGTATTGTCCGATCGGACCAAAAACCGCCGACCGTCCAGCAACTCCTCGAAGTACACCAGAGCTTGGACAATGGCACAACTCTTGCCAATTGGATGATCGCCGGCTCTCCCCAGATCTCACAACCCTTGAGCTGAGAGGACCCCCAATGTAGACCCTTTCTGCTGGTGTTGGTAGTAGGAGAGGCCACAGGAGGAAGGACCATGCACACCTCAGCCTGTAGACCTGAAACCCCCCGCCACCATAGCAGGGACACTCGCAGCTCTGGGGACACTGAAAACAAAACTACGAAAGCTGAGATGTCGGGAGCCAGTGGGAGAGAGTATAAGACACCAGGAGACGTAACCGAAGACGGGCTCAAGGAACTGAAAAACATGCAAGACGCCACGTGCCCCGTAACTTCAGCAACAGGCGAGCCGAGACATACTGCCTTCTGAGAACCCAGCCCAGAACAGCCAGCAAGCGCCCCCCCTGCACAACATCCAGAGTACGCTCTCCCCAGACGTCCGGACAAGCAGTGCAGGGTCTTGAGACCCATAAGCAGGTGACACATCCTAGAAGGCATAGGGACAAGGAACACCCGCAAGTAGAAAACTTGACCCTGAACAGGGAGAGGAACGGGCAAGACGGTAACCCACAAAAACCGTTCGGAGAGAACGGATCCCATGGCCAACTACTTGGACCGTGAGCTGGGTACCAAAGTCCTAACCATGCAAACCTGGACAGGAGGAGACAGGAACGGCAACTGATACCCCCTCCAGAAGGAGCCCATTACCCAGGAAGCCGAACCCCACCGGTCCCATACACCTCCGAGAAGATAGCGACGAGGAGCCAGGGAAAACCGCCAGTCACTGCACTTGCACCAGAGGGAAATCACAGGACGTTGAAACAGGCCTGCGCCACAATATAACAGCATGCTTGTCAGTCCACAAAAAGATCTGACCTATCAAAAGGAAGATACTGGACAGCCCAGAAGTCCAGCAGACTATGGCCCCCTCAGCTGACAGAGGAGCCACCAGGCTGGCGTCAAAAAGGCAGAGTACTGTCACAAAGCGGGGAAAAGCAATCCATCCCGGATAGCCGACATCAAAGGCAACCCCCTACCTGAGGTATGCCTATACTGGAAAACCCACTGAAGTGACATCCCCCTCCACCGGCACCAGGGGCTCTGAGAACCCCTCTAAGCACAGACATGTGCCACCATGTGCCCTATCACTTCCCACAAGTCTGAGAGGAGGCGTGAAAGCAACACGTCGGCACCGGAGGACCTAGGCCCTAAAAGAAGAGACACTGGGAACCCCCTGCATGGCCGTTACTTCCATGATGCATTTTCCATAATCCCATGCCGGACAAGGGAAAAGCAAATCAACTCCTTCGACTTTCTCTCGCGCAGTTTAGAGGAAGAGGACAGGACAAGGAGTCTGCGTCCATAGCTAGCACAGACCCAAACACACCACTAACACCCCACATGACTGAGAGGTGGCTTGAGCCCTGTATCCAGTAGCTGGTAGCCCCATGCTCTAGATCGTTCCAATGCGTCGGTCTAGGAAGGTTGAAGGACCGAGTCAGCCCGCTGATACTCGAACCCGAAGTGTAGACTATGCCAGGCCGGTACCCTTCCGGCCGCTTGCAGACGTGTCCAAATCTGCGCCGTATTCACAGGCAGCACGCAAGGAATGCAGCCAACATCCGGTGCATCCTGGGCTGTGTGTCTCTGAGGAGCGGGTGGTATGTGACATGCCTGCGACAGAAAAGAGCCCCTGCACTTTCAAATACTCTGTCATAGTCACCCCACGACAAGAAGCAGAGAGGCCTCACAACAAAAAGGAAGGCTTAGCCCATACTGCCAAGTGCTTGCCATCATTTCCAATAAAGATGTGCACACAAGGCACGAGGAAAATGGCATGTTGAAGGAGTCAAGATGGCCATACCAGCAGGAGAGGGGAAAAATATCAAGCACAGTCCTCCCCTCTCCTTACCTTCCCCCAGATAATGCAGCTAACATCCGGTGCATCCTGTGCTGTGTGTGTCTGAGGAGCGGGTGGTATGTGACATGCCTGCGACAGAACAGAGCCCCCGCACTCCCAAAGACCCTCTGCCACTGTCACCCCACGACAAGAAGCAGAGAGGCCTCACAACAAAAGGGAAGGCTAGCCCATACTGCCAAGTCGAATCAAGACGGCCAACACAGGAGGAGAGGGGAAAAACATCAAGCCCAGTCCTCCCCTCTCCTTACCTTCCCGGGGCCGTGCAGGACCCGGGACACAATGCTCACGCTGCGGTCCGGAGCCCAGCAAAGAACCGAGCGAGGCAATCCAGCTCAACTGTGACCCCAAGCCCCGCAGGGGGCCCAGGAGCAGCGCCGCACCTGAGTGAGACGAGGGCCCCGCCACACAGCCCCCCAGGGGGCCAGCAATCGGTGCTCCCTGGTGCCCCGCACCAGGAAGAAAAAGTCCAACCTGCCGGAGGCAGGAAAAATTAAAACTGAGTGACATGGATGTGGGGGAGGAGTTATAGAGATTTAAAGAAATAGAAGAAGGTCCTGTGTCGGAGGCAGGTGCCTCATGAAGTAAGTACTGGGACGAGGAAGAGTGGACGTGGAGGTAATGCTTATTTGAGAGGATCGAGGAGAAGCATTGCTCTGGCTACACGGTGGCTCTCACTCTTCTGCTTGCCACTTTTGACACATGTCTCTTGTGAGAGAGCTGCATCAGGACACTAGTCCGGCACAAAGGAAAGTGAGTTTTACGGAAACCTGCGCATTGTGAACAAGCGACAAATGTCCATACAAAACCCACTTTCAAAGTCATTTAATTTAAAGGTGCATTTAAATTGTAAAACGGTAATAATATTTATTCATCACAATTGCTGGGTGTTTTTGCCATTGTTTTCACTGCTCCTAGATCTCAAATGTCTTGAGAACAAAAAGGTTTAGATGCATACGATATGTGCGTGCCTTTCTCCCGTATGTCTCAGTGCAAAGTAGAGGACATGACACATCATCACAAAACCCTGTCACATAGATTTAGCAACAGTGGCGGCATTCGTATTAATAGAGAGTTGCTGAACATCAGCTTTCTCATCAATTGAAATCATGACTTTAAATCCATTTGCCCCGTTTGCTGACAAGTCTTTTATATTTATTTAGTTCCTTCCAAATGTGCATAGAATACAGGTCCATGACCGGAGCTTAGCTAACATGTGGAGAAACCGTGCAGCATTTTGGAAAATTGGCTTCGGTAAACACTTCCACGCCTTTCTGTCGTTGTACAAGTGCTGGAAAGTCTGAGAAGAGGGACCTTCCCATTTTCCCAAAACATTTGCAGCTGCTGAATATTCAGCAGTTACGTTTGGGAAAAGCTAGTTCTGATCAGTGCTCTTTTCCTCAAATAACACCTTCCAAAACCAAAAGAGTGAAAGAGTCCCAAAGGCTGGGAAATGGTTGGAATGTGGAGATGTCTCCATGGAGGTGATGCTACGAGCCTCCATCGCTTTAGCTGCGGCTCTTTCAAATCTTTTCAGAGGTACCAATGGTTTGTCATCAGCGGAATGATCTGTTATATCCGCTAGATAAAAAAAGCTTGGGCGCAGCACAGAAATCTTCCGCAGACAAACCTATCAATGACAAACCAGTTGGCTAACCATTGGTATTGGCTCTCTCGACGAAGAAGTAGAGGGCTGCAGCAGAGACGGCTATACGAGGTCCTTCCCTCTAAGAACCTTTCAGAAGAAAGAGCTTCCCACAGCTTCTATGGGTATGAATGACAAAGGTCTACAAGGTCCACCTGGCTCTTCTCTTTATCTACAGAGCAATCCCAGGACATTGGTGAACTGTGCACCAAGTGAGTTTGAACTGATTCCTTCACCAAAGTTGGAAGGAAACCCCCTTTTGGCTCTTTATACAAAGAAAAACACTAAGCAGAAAAGTGCAGACGCTAAAAAATCACGTCTGGGACACTACATTTGTCAACAATAAATTAAGTAGGTGAAAAAGGTATTAATTAGAGAGTGATTCAATCAGAGGCAGAAGCAAAAAGGAAGAATTGAAGCGGAAGGACTATAATCAAGACAATCACTAGCTCTAAACACGCTAGATTTAACAGTGTACATTCAGGTCGAAATCCATTGTCAAAGCTCTCTGGTACTGAGCCTGGCACCATTGTGGAATTCAAACACAGGGGTGGAAGACCACAGTGGAAAAAGCAATTCAGCCCAACATTAACTCTCTGTAGATAATTACTTTCACTTATGCTTCTCCTTGTCTGGTGGGCAACCCAGAGCAATGCCAGAGGTTAAGAATAATTCTAAACCTTCCAGTCATCACATCTCTTGTTTTCTGCACGTCACCTCCAGTGGGAATGCTATGCCCTGATGTGGGTCCTGAGCTGGCTGGGCCTACAGACCCAAGCTACAGCTCACTGATGATGCCCAATGAGATGAAACATGTCGGCAGTAGCCTGTGGTCTCGTGCTGAAGGGATGTGACAAGCAGTTTGGGCTGGCCTGCCGCTTTTGGGGTGGGATGAAGCCTGATTTGCATTTGGTTTTCCCCTTTCTATAATGGCTTGGCAGGCTGGAGAACAATGGTCTGGAGGGTTGCACTGAGCAATGCCAGAGGCTAAGAATAATTCTAAACCTTCCAGTCATCACATCTTTTGTTTTGTGCACGTCACCTCAAGTGGGAATGCTATGCCCCGATGTGAGTCCCATTGGTGGGTCCCATTTCTGCTGGGCCTACAGACCCAAGCTACAGCTCACTGATGATGCCCAATGAGGTGAAACATGTCGGCAGTAGCCTGTGGTCTCGTGCTGAAGGGATGTGACAAGCAGTTTGGGCTGGCCTGCCCCTTTTGGGGTGGGATGAAGCCTGATTTGCATTTGGTTTTCCCCTTTCTATAATGGCTTGGCAGGCTGGAGAACAATGGTCTGGAGGGTTGCCCTGAGCAATGCCAGAGGCTAAGAATAATTCTAAACCTTCCAGTCATCACATCTTTTGCTTTGTCTGGCTCGCAGCTGGCACAGCCTCCACGTTACATGACCAACAAAGCTCCCATGCCAAAACTATTAACACCACTGGCAAAAAATCAAGAGCTACATAGGGACATAGCAGGCCCTGGTCCTGGAAGCAAAAGCACTAGTAGTAATATTGCTGAAACTCCTGAGGCTAACCTTGCGAAGGACCTAAAATACTCTGTATTAATCAAAAAGATGGGCCGCAAACTAAAGATGCACATTGTTTTAATGAGGATATTGGCTCCAAATGTTTTAATTGGAAAACCCGCAAACTTAGTGGGCCTCGGACAAACGTTACTAAAAAGGAAATTGTGTTATAGTTCATTTGGATTTCCCGGAAATACTTTGTTCTTTTTAAACTCAATCTGTTTTGCATGAATTAATGAAAAATATGTATTTGTTTTATGGTTATAATTTTTCAACAACCATCAGTGGACACCCTAAACTCCCCTCAGCCCCATCCCCATGCCACTTTCATGACCTTGACCCAGGCCTGCCCGGGTCAGGGTGAGTAGCACAGTTGAGTATAGAGCCACATGTTCTCACAACCACTACTTAAACTTTACATCTACGGCTAAAATGGGTCCTACACCAACCAATACCTACTATGGCCTCCACACCTGATTTGCCCTGTTGTCGGAAGTAGATATCAATGAATGACCTTTTCCCGAGGCTCTGTATGAACCCCTTAACCAGTTGATCGCTGCTCCAAATCTCAGACATATCAAGGAATAATTTGAGATCATATTCTGGCCATCTGAATGTTTTGATATCTTCCTTCTGCAGGAGACCTGGATACTTGAAACATCATACACGGATAGATATGAAGTCATAACGGTTGAGGCGCGTAAAAACCACTAAGAGGAAAACACATTGGAGGAAAGAACATACATATGTCTCGTTAATTACCAAGCTAGCCATTGAGAAAGCAAAAATGCAATCAGGCACATTCATTCTTTAAAACTTGTTTGTCTGGATCTTACTTAAAATTGGGTCTGCATCTTATTGCAATACGACCAAGAGGAAAGAGAAGAGTCTCATCTTAAAGAGTTTTAATTCATAGTGGAGAGATTGGCATCGGCAGAGAATGCAGATGAACAAGGGCACCATTTCAGATCATATCTAGAGATTCCAACTAAAAGTTTGTATTAGGCCTAGAAGGGGGTGGAGCTAAAGATGAGGAGGATCTGGCGGGGTAAATGTCCATGCCATGTTCTAGAAGAAGAAATCGAGAAGGTTTAACATTTCTATTATGTCTTCATGAAAATTGTTTACAATCTCTTAATTGAAGGGCCAACTCACACAGATGTCGAAAGAGAAGTTGGCTCACCCAGGGCACAACATAGTACTTGGTTTTTTTAAATGTAGTTTTTTATTTTTATATTTTTAAAATGTTAATCTTTAACAAAGATGTGATATAAAAAGAAATCTAAATTTCATTGATAAAGTTAAAATATGTCAAATGTACACAATTCAATTTCACAGTTCACATTTCAAAATCAACAAGAAACAATACAAAAAAAGTATTACATTACCAGAACTCAGGTTTGTTGGAGAATTAAAGATACAGGGTTATGCCGTCAGAAGAGAGGGATCACGTCGCCTTGGTGGTTTTAGTGTATATGAATGATGGCATAGAGTCAATTAAACCTGTACATTTTTAGCTCCCAAAATCCCACAGGAAAAAGGAGAAACATGACATGTTCCACGCTAGACCAATGTAAAAAAAACAAGTAACATGGCATTAGTAAGTGTTGCAGTAGTGGAGCTAGAAAAATGCCTGACAATCGAATTCTCCCGCTACAAAAAATATTTAAGACATTTGAGGCATAGTGCGGAAGTGGGCAGAGCTTACAATTATTTCCTATGTAATTCAGTAGGAAAATAGATGCACGCCCTTAGCACTTAATGGTGAAACAATGTGTCAAAATGATGTGAAATAAAACATGCCGGTCCCTTTCTGCAAGTAAGCCGCAAGTTATATTTGAGAAACAGTTCAGTGGGAAAAAGAGAGAGTTCTTGAAGGCTCTTAAGGAAGAAAGCCAAAATATAATGGCAGAAAAGGGGCAAATACATACATGGACTCAGACAGCATTGTATGGTCCAGCTAAAGAAAAAGACACCTCACATTTCTGGGACATCTTGCTAAAATGCGAGACGTCAGATAACACCTGTCCCCAAGACAACAAAAACAACTACTAGGCATCTATATGCAACTTGTAGCCTATTACCACCAACGGTGGCCCACCTATTGACCCGTTATCTCTATATGGGAATATGTGGGGGAAGTGGCGGGATTGTGACCATCCAACAATGGCAGGATGCCTCTGGCAACACTTGGAGGGTTTGCATCCACACAAGACCCACCTTGGAAGCAGTCTTGCTAGACTTGTATAAAGCGAATGAAGAATGGAATTAACGGTCCCATCCCTCTCTGAGATACTGAATGGTGTTGGAAGCTGGAGCAAAGTGACTGTTGTCCCAATATTTAAGAAGGGGAAATATGGCGGATCTGCTACCAGCCTCTCTCTCTTCTAGATTCACCTGTCAACGCTTTAGGCAAAAAAATCCAGATATGGCTGGAGGAATCGGTGAATAGCAGTAAGGCATCAACATGTGTTCAATACCGATTTAGAGTGGGTCTAGGCGTGGCAGGGCTCCCGTGTTGTGCAGCAACATGCCTGAGTTCTAATGGGATGCCAATAGTTCGCCTTTATGGATGCCTCACAAGCCTATGACCATGTAAAGAGACCTAAATTGTTAGAAATATTGGATGACCGGGAGTTCTTTCTCCGGTACTACAAATCTTAAGCGTACATCACAAATACCTTAAGTCTGGCATCTGCTATGGGGTTGCAGCGAAACAAAAACTTGCTTTAAGGGTGGGCCCCACGTATAAAGCACTAGATTCTTTATCAAGGAAAGAAAGTATCAGGCGTCATTCATGAACACGATCGGCACTCTATCGGGAACAACACCTAAAACCCTAATCTGGTGTAACCACACCAGTACTGAAGATGCATGCCTATTGTGTAAATACAACTGTACAATATCTATATGTATAAAACTGTTACCAGCACAATCAATCCATTCAAAAGATATGAGAAGTCTTTATAATTTGCATCCCTTAATTGTGTGCTCACTGTTTTCTTATGACAGAGGGTGGAGTAACAGCAGCCAATGCATTTCAGACCAATGGGTCCATCCTCAGGGCTGATTGTACAAAAACATACAATGCTTATATCAGTAACAACATGCCATTCTGGTAGGATCCAAAATGTATTGTTTCTAATTGACCGTGTGGTTAATCTGGCCGAATTCGGCCAGACCATTCAATCGTTTGGAAGCAATCAATTTGGGTAATCACTACCAAACATGTTAATGTTAATGTTAAACGATATTTGTACCGCACACTATCACCACCGGAGTGGTCCCCTGGCGCTTTGGCGGCTCTGAAAAAGGTTAAGGGGGGGGGGTGAGTTAGTGGGAAAAGCTGGAAAAGTGCAAGAGAGCAGTGATGTGCTGTTGGCAGCCTCAGCCCGGTAGGTCAGTTGGCTGGGCTTGGGGTGTTTTACAGTGGGTGGTCGTTGTATGCTGTTATGCGAGTCTATGTGTGGTTTGTTTTGTTGTTGCAGTGTAGTGAAGTTTGTGCGGATTGTTGTGTTATAGGCTTGTGGTTGTGTTTGCTTAGAGTTTGAGAGGTGTATGCGGAGGCGTGAAATTGTTTGGGGATTGGTTAATTGGCATTGCTGTCCTTGCCGTTATGTCTAGGTGTGATGCTTGCTATCATTCACTATTCCATCTGAGTGTGGCACTTGCTAATCTTCAATATCCTATCTGGATGTGAGGCAGGCCAGAGATCACGATTCCATCTGAGTGTGGCACTTGGTAACATTCACAGTTTCATTTAAGTGTGGTGCATGCTAGCATTCACATTTCTATCTCCAAGCGTTGCAGGCTAAGGTTAAGAATTCCATCTAAGTGTGGCACATGCTAACATTCACATTTCTATCTAGATGCGACGCAGGCTAAAGTTAAGAATTCCATCTAGATGTGGCACAAGCAAACATTGTTACATCTGTCTAAATGTGACGCATGCTGATCTTCACTGTTCCCACTGCTAACCCTGTTTGGTAGTGATGGCCTTTAGGGGTAGTGGGGGTGGCCCCTGCTTCCAATGGTTTGAAGGTGGGGGATGGGAAGAAAAAAAGAAAAGCGGACTCTGCAGCATCGGATCCGACCCACCTAGGAGGGACGGATCCGATGCCGCAGGGTCAGAAGTTGAGCCAACGCCAAAAAGGTAAGTAGGGAATAGGTGGGGGAGTTTATGGCGGTAGGTGGGGGTTTTCAGTTTGGCCAATTCAGCCGCGAACAATTGTGCCACGTCCAAATCATATACATCCGTCATTCTGACCTCTAGAGCATCACTTTGAATTCATGATGATGAAACCCTACCTGTCCTCTGATTCTCAACACACTAAAGGATGTTTGGAGAGAAGTACTTTTACAAAACATAAAACACAAAATTTGAGCCTGCTAATATCATAACCGTTTTTGATTCAATTAGATATTTTTGCTCTGATTTATGAGTTCAAAGAAAGACAAATAATCACACCTGATCTGTGTAAGAGTAATTTCCTAATTGCTAAAGATATGCTCTAATCCACTTCTTCTTGTCACCACAATTCCCACATGGTCCATTAAAATACAAAACACGAATGTATACTAACTATAACTTTCAGCAAAGCAGGTGGCAAATTCTCCAAATGTTGCCCAAAACCACTTCTCAGAGGACATCAAATACTTGGTATCTTGAAGGATAGCCTGGAATCTTGTAACTATTCTGGGCCTGTCTAAAATCAATTCAAAGTTCTTTAGTGAGTGTTCCCTGCTAATTCTATCTCACTAGTCTAAAACTACTCAATGCGCTGCTCTCTCACGCCTTCTCAAGAAGGGATGCATGGGCACTGGACATCTCAACAGCACGGGGCAAACAAGGAAATGCTTACCATAGAAATTACTGAAATTGCGAGGAATCGTCACGCCTTGCGAGGGGTGACCCTGCATGTTGACAGCTTTGTGACTTTATTACATTTTGTAAAATAATCAAAGGCATGCACAAAGTGCCTTGATCTGCCTTTGTATGCGGCATGGCACTTTGTTTGTGGCATGGCAATGTGCTAAACTGAGGCCATGTGAAACTGTCATGGCCATGAGCAAATTGGCATGGCGATGTGATCGCTGGATGGCCCAATAAGCATCACATCCAAAGAGATATTTTTGTAACACCCACATATTAATGAAAAACACCATGAAATATTTGAGCACCATTCTGATATACTTTGCAAGTAAGATTGCATCTGGCAACTCCGTTTGTATTATTTGTTCATGTCATTTCTGAGTGTATATTAGTGTCACAGGAATAGTGCTATTCTTTATTTCCAGGCGGAGCGTGTCATTATATCCCCGTAAAATAATATTGTAACCTGGGCTAACCAAGACCAGTTGTTCTGTGAGCAGGACCACTGAAAGAGGTGGGTGGCTCTGCAGCAAGCCTGTTAGCTAAGAAATGCGAGCCTGCGACCCTGGGCATGCTTGCATAGGAGAAGGAATACACCCACAACGTATTAGAAAAGGAATCTCCATAGGTTTCTCATTCGTTCTTCAACATCTCGAACTGGGACAACCTTTTTGTCTTCGACCTTGCCATCCTGCAAGAAAGATTTTGCCACCCAGCAAAATGAGAGGCAAAAGTGCAGATTTGAACCTGTCTAGGGAAACAGCATGCACACTCAGAAGTGTTCAGACTCATTACTGTTGTTTAGATTTATTTTAGATAGTGCAGTATGCCGGACCTGTTATCCCCAACAGACAATTTTGAAGTCTTTGAAATTAATACATGTTTGTCTATGTTAATTTCTTTTATTGCAATAGCTAATCAGATTCCTGCCATTTTTGTTACCCTGGTTCGTACAGTAAAAGCCTTAGTCTTTCATCTGTTTTGCTTTTGGAGATGGTTTATTCCTTTAAATACCCGGGATATCCCCAAAAGTATGTTGACCTCGATCTTTGGTACTCGAGGGCGAACCAAAGCTCTTTTACTGAGTATGTGGTACACCTCAGTTAGGCTACCCAAGACCAAATATCAGTGGCATCTTTGCCACTGCTGGCATCCGAGTCTTCAGCAACTCCTCCTCCTCAGCTAAGTGACTTCTTGACGCCCATCACCAGAAATGTCCAAGGGCTCTTGTAAGGGCCAGCTACACATGCAAAGATGTCTGTCAAGCCATGCATCTCCCCCGTCTCCTACAAGAAAACATGACCTCATACACATTGGACTGACCATTTTGCTCCAGCAAACACTTGCTTGTAAGCACACAAGCCTTCAAATTTGTGGTCAGAGGTGATCACTATTCAGCGGTCCGTGGAACCAATTCCAAGTCTCTCTCGCCAATTCTTCAGAAAGATCCAACGACTGAATTCAAGCCAATCCAAGGCGAGGTAGCCCAGCACGCAGCAACACAAAACTTGCCCTCCCTGTGGCGCAGTCAGCCAGCTACATTACATAAGCAAGTAATAACAGCCTGTAGGCCCTCCAGGTTGGGCGCAATATTGTCGTGCGTTTTCCTGTGTGTAGCACTTACCAAGCTCTGCGTGTGATATTGAGGCAAAATTACTGTTATTATTGTTCTCCGACTGTCTGTCTGCAGCTTAGTCACCTCCCCCACCACCGTATGCTCCGATTCCTCCACCACCCACCAGCCCACGACGATGCGGACTATCAGAGCTTTTCTCGAAGATAAGATTCCCTGTGTTCATCATGTAATTATCCAGAGTTATTTCAGGAAAAAGCAGATGTTAAGCGATGGGCGTGTGCATGAGGAGATGTGATGAATTCCACACAGTGCATGTGGGAGGCAACTGGCCTGTAGGGCGATCAGAATATTGAAAAGAAGCCGGTGCCTCTGAGAGGCTGGGCTGGTGCAGAGCCAGCCAATTGTCAGGTAGAGCGATTGACACGTGATTGGTTCGCCTACAGTTTATTTGGCTAGCTGTCTTATGCAGCACTAACATGCGGCCTTCCGGTTTGTGTATGCATGGGTGGAATTTATCAAATGCAAGCCTATCTGGGAAGCAACAGAGCGCTGCATGCAAGAATCGACCCAGGGGGGGACACGCAGGAGGCAGGAGATGCAGGCAGAGAAGGGGGCGGGGCAGGAGGAGGTGGAGTGATCAGCGTTTGGAGAGAGGACCTTTGGAGTTGGGGAGCATACGTCCTTCTCGAAGTGTCTGATGGAGGATGCCAGTCTTCTTTGCATTGGTAACTTACTCCAAAAACTGGGTGGGCGGCAGGAACACTTTTTTTGTACTTGCAGTTCTCTATTTCCAATCTTGTGTTGTTGTTGTCAATGATCGAAGTGAGCGGGAACGGTCGGGAACGGTCGGGAGCGGAGTTCCACTACTTGTATTTTTGCCTGTTTACCATTCCTCTACTTTCTACCACCATATTCACCATTGTGCACCGAGGGTTTGTCCATTCATGTCCATTCATGTCCCTGTGCAAGTGTGAAGTTGTAATAGGAGCCTTAGTTACTAGTCACTTAGACTATTGCAATGTCCCGGCCGCGACACCTTGCCCCATGTTGCACTATGCTTCCGCCTACCGTCTCCCCTGCTGAGACCACAGTTCCACTACTTTTTTCGGTACACTTCTACCACTGGTTGTTGTACCTTCTCGCAGTGCATTGGCCTCTCGAGATGGAGAGTCTGGCAGTCAGGTCGAGAGGTCTAACTTTTTCAGAGCATTCTGAGACCCTGTGATCTTGTTTCAGACAGTGGCAGTAAAGGGAGTGGGCATCACTGCCCGAGAATGTATGCCTTTTTCCCTCAGGGCCCCTTCACTCTCAATTCTACAGTGGGCTTAATTGACTGACACGGAAGATCCCCACAGGTGAGTGCAAATCTTTGAGTTCTTAGAGTACATGAGTCCTGTTCATGGATTATTTTGGTGCCTCTCCAAACTCGCTCCCAGGAACTGCAGGTTCCTCCTTCTGGTAAAAGTGGCCAGAGGTGCGAACTCCACTTAATTTGGGTGTGAAATGGAATGAGGACCTCTTTTATTAGACGGGCACTAATTGGTTAAAGGAGCCAATTCGGTGAATCCTGCCAGGTCTTCTTTAGATAACTGGCTCTTTAGAGATGTTTTGTGGCTTCAGGGCAGACTCCAAAGATCGGGCCCAAAGGATGTGCAGATGAACACATCAGTATTTCCGCTGAACATGATGGGAGGAATTTCTGAGACAAAACGTCCTCACATGTCTCCTGACATTGCAGATTCCACATGTCATGGCACAGAGGGCGACTACATGTAAGCAGACACCCGTACACAGCTAGTGGCCCGCCAGGCGTTCAAGCATGAGGATTCTGTCGCCCACAGCATTGTGCCGTTTTGGGATATTGCTCCTGACTTTCCTTTGCCAACAAAAACTAAAACACGGTCTGTTGTACAAAATGCAGGGGGGGGTGAGGGGCTGCAAAGGAGGCTATCTTTGCAGATTCTCCACATATATGTTCTATGTGGTGCACAGAGACGATCCACTGCATCCGTGCAGTGACCGACCCAGTAAAATATCAATTCCCACACCCCAATCCTGCTTTGCTGGGGTTAAGGTGGACCACAACCGGATGGCAATAGCTAGATTGATGGTCCCTGCATCCGTCGGAATGTGCATGTCCCCATTCCAGGAAGTTTGGAATGAGCGTGTGAGTTGAGACTTTAGAAGGGATAACAGCCATTCAATTCTACTGTCTTTTTCCTGAGAGGCTGGCCTGCTGAGGATGTTCTCAGCATATATATGACAGATTTGTTAGTAGGCCCGATCAATTATTTCAGAGGCCCTGCTGCTTCTGGAAATCTGACCCTGCATTACCGAAGCCCCCTCACCCCCCACTGCTGAAAGGCACAAACCTACTGCAAATGATTCCTCGCCATGTGATAGATCTTCTCGCAACTAGACTGAGCTTCCAGAGGACAAAGCGTGTTTGGAAATCTCACCAGACCTGTGACTTGTTCCGTTACATACCTACAGACCTCTCTGTCATGAAATCTCACCAGTCATGTACCTGACTGCCCTAGACGTATTGGCCGTTGTAAATATTCTTGCGGCTATGGAACTAATCTTGCTGCGACCAATGTTTTTAGTGTCCTTCCCTGCCATGGAGTGCTCAGCTAGCCTGTGACCATGTGGACTTGCACACACAGATCAAATACTATTTGAAACAGAAGGCAACTCTGCCTAGCAAAGTTGGGTAAAAATGGTGCCCACATAACCGCAGAGGCAGATGGCAGAACTGGGGAAAAATCTACTCTTTGCCATTAGCTTCACAGTTTGTCAGTCAGGGACGGAACTGACGCCAGTTCTAGAGTTGTCAAGCAGAGGAGCAAAGCCTACCCGGTGCGCAAACCCTTTGGCCACTCAGTGGCCTGAAATGGTACATGTGATCTGATTGCCGGGCACTCCAGCCAGAGTGTGAAGATCAGACTGGCCTCCTGATTAGGTGCAATGTTTCCATTCGGTAGGCTTCTACTTCACTGATTGGGCAGATGTCTCCATATCAGATAAGAGGTGAGTGACAGGATATAGAAGGACTTCGACAGAGGGGCAGGTGAAGGTGGAAGAGGCGAAATCAACCTTTTTTTCATCAACACCGAAACCCCACCCTTGGCTGTTGCTTAGAGATAGTTCAGTTCACCGATTAAAACCGTGGAAGCATACATAACAGACGACTATTCCAAAGCAACAACTTGCATTTAGTTCTCTTGGTTTAAAAGTTACCAAACTGAAATTGTTTACCAGTATAAATGTGTATTTTTTCACGCAGAGCAACAGAGATTCGAATCCCGGATCCGCGCTTAGAAACCAAAATCAGGTATTAAGCACGTTATAAAAAAACAATTAAATAAATAAGTACGTTTTTGCACTTCACTGGACCAAAACTTTGCGATACAAGTCCAGGTTGCACCCCTTGCCCGGTCCTCTTCTTCAAATAATATCACATAATTGATCATTTACGTATTGAACATTATAAATTGATAACTCTCTTAAATAATGTGTTTTTATATTCTTAAATAATACTTATTTTACCCATGTTGAATACTCATTCTATCTAGTCCAGAAGGTTACATACGACTGGGTGAGTACTGTCCAAAAGTAACCCTGTTTCCTCAGTTCACTGGAGTAGGTAAACAACCCAGTCACCTGTCTGTGAGGACTCGCCATCTGGCAAGGGATTTAAATCTGACGCGGGCGTAGAAGCCTTTTTTTTTCTGATTGATTAATTAACACATGGTGAAGATGATTGCAGCTCAGGGAGGGTGATCTGCTAACCAGTTCCCCCTTTCATAAGCACCATGCCAAAATCATAAGGACATGTGACCTGCTGCATCAGTCTCCTGATCTTCAGCTCCTTAAATGCTACTGTGACCACCACATTCAAGCCTGGTTCGAACCCCTCACACAGTGCCAAAAACACTGGTTTGATAATAATTTAGCACTATGAACCCTCAGGTATCTGAGCGCTACAGTGTGTGGTGCTCATTTATCAGTCTTGGAAAAATGAAAGGCTGAATTTGGCCCTGCCGGGATTCGAACCTGCATACGCAGGCTCTCCACAGAAGTCAAAGTTAGCACTCTACTAGCTGTGCTATCAGACCAGCTGTCAAAGAATCAAAAACAGAGCAAGGTATCATTTCTCTTAGCTGACCGCCCTTCCCTGACCAGCGTTGGGCCCTAGAGATTTGTTAGGTCATCTTTGATCCCCTTTCTCAAACAAGACATATCCTTTTTCAACATTGTGGGCCTTGTTTTTCTTTTTCCTTCCTGCTAAATATCCAGAGTGCTTGCATCTGTTAAATTCTACATTTCTCTGTGTTTCTTTGCAGGGGTGGGTTTTCACATAGTGTTTTTAATAATTAGTTGTACATTGGTGTGTTTAGTTAATATAGATACATTTATCGAACTTTGATTAGGCATTCCTTTATTTTGGACTGTTGAACTTTGCTTTTTGGACGGCTACTGGTACAGATTCACACCCCTTTTAAGAGCCTAGCCTGCCCTTGGCCCACATTGACACAAAAGGCAAAGGGGGTGTAACTCTTACATGTGACTGTTTCAGCTTTATGATTGGGATCACTCTTGTTTTGTAGACGTGTGAGGGCCGAGTAAGCGGTTTAGCCATTACTCATCCTTGCACTCGCACAGGTCAGAAGTCATTTCGTCACAGCCCTGTAAACCACTTTTTCATTCTGCCTGTGAAATATGTGCCATCATTGCGGCTGTAAAATATTTTAATGATGGTGCACACAACGTATGCCAACCACTGTACAGCAGATTCATGGAGCCACAGACACATGCATGTGTCCTGCTACCAAGCACAGACAAACAGACATACACACGCACTCACATAATAAACATGCGAAAAGGCTCACGCATGCACGCACACTCATTCTCTCTTGCACAGACTCACTCAATACATTAAAAACAAGAATGCACACAAACACTATGTTGACATGTCTTTTAATGCAGTGATGGTGACTTTCTCTTTTGGCAGTAGGAATGAAAGCAGTCAGGTAGAAGGTCCAACACATGTAGGGTCCAGGGGGAGGGGAGTGGGCTCGGGATGGGGGCAGTGAGGTGGACACGGGCATACTAAGAGGGGGCATCTTGCAAGGTATGAAGACACCAATTTCTCCAAACTCTGTGCTGCAACCAGGCCCTGTGTGCTGCTATCTCAGTCAGCTCAGCAGGAGTACACATGAGCCACCCTCTCCTGCCTCAGATCTCTCCTTTATCGAGGAGTTATTTGGGCAAAAAACTGTCGGAAAAAAGCAGGCGATGTTAGAACGTCGTGCCGTTCCAGTGGTAGGAGGCACACAATTATGCCGTCTCAAGACCAGCAAATGCCATGCTCTTCACCATCATGCACAATAGGTACTCAAACCGCTCAACTACAACCTGAGATGGGTTTTTGTTCAAGGTGGCTACCACATTTCTTCAGCTTGTGCTCAACAACAACATTTGAATTGACAATATAGTCTGCATTGAACAGCTTGAGTACAGAAAGGCGATATTTTATGTAGTGTACACTATGAAACGTTATCACCTTTTGGCGCTGGTTTTTATGTAAACCTCTAATGCTGTGCACAAAAACAAAGAGAAATGTGTGCGTCTCCTCGCTGAAGAAAACTACACTCAGGCCACACGTCACCAACCGCAGACTCCACACCAGTTCCCAACCACATCCAAGAACCTAGAAACACACTGGCTCTCCACTTCACCTCCACCTCGGTTCTCATGCTGTTTTTCATCCCCTAAGCTCAGCTTCTGCCCTGGATCTGGTATGGTTACAATGCTCTTCTAAATCCAATGGAATGGCCTTGACAGCTTGTTTGGCTTTCAGCGCTGCAGACCACAGGGCCTCAGACTCCATCATGGCCTCTGCCTTATTCTCGTTCACCCTCTTTGGCTGATTCAAAATCTCTGCACACTTTCCTGCCCAACTCATATCAGGCATCATTTGGAGTCCCCCGAAGATCAACCCTGGCACTGACACATCACAGCACCTACCTTTGCCCTTGACTGAAGATCAGCAGCATGTACACATGGGAGGCGCCAGCCCCTGGCCAGGGAGGGCCCAAAAGGTATCACTCTGCTGTGACGCCCACCCGGGCTCCGACGTCAAGAGCCTAGCGAATTTCTCACTTTGGAGAGCGAAGGATTTACTTACTCCAAACAATCGCAATGTCAATATACATCCTACGATGAAGCTAACGCCTTAACTGCTCGCCTCGGCTTTTAGATGCTCCACACCTGCAAGGATTAGCATCTCTGTGGAACTAAATAGCCTGCGATACTCGATCAGCATCTTTCACCCCAATTCGGAGGCTATTTAGTTTCATAAAGATGCTACTCTTTGGAGGTGTGGGGCATCTAAGGAAAATGAAATAGGTATTCAGCCACCCGAGCTCAGAGGAAGAGGGGGTCGGGTTGACAGTGCAATGGGTTTAATTTCACCACTCACTATCAGCTTTCAAAACTGTCATCAAGACCCCCAATGTGTTGAGGTTGGCTCCGCCCCTACATGTACAACCTACTCTACTCCCCCACATGTTGACCATATCTTGCCCTACTTACTTACTATTATGAATCAGCAAAACCAACTCTGTACCATGCAAACCTATCTTTCCACTATCGATGTCAAGGAGCTCCAAAATCCTCAATGGTTTAAAAAGCAACCTACTGTTCCCCGTGTCCACCTCTATCTCGGCCAGCCAATCATGCACAGATCTAAGAGCAGAAGACGAGGGTTCACTGTTGTCTGCAAAAATCCAGTCAAAGCCGAGAATGGATCTGTGGTCAGCACTTCCCATCACTGCCTACAAGTACTCCAACACATCCGTGCCGTCTTCACAGCAGAGGAAGGCCTTACGGTGGCGTAGCCAGGATTGTCTAACAAGTGAGGTTGGAAGCTAATGTAGTTGGGCCCACCGCAGTGACATTCACATCTGTAAATGCCCACAGAGCACCGCTTGGGGGCATTTGTAGTTTCATGGTGGGCCTTGCCCGCTCAGGCCCTACCCTGTCTACGCTTCTAGCAATTAGATGTACCATGAACTCCTGTCTTGATGACACCAACTCACTCTACTTGGGCTTCCAACACATTGCTTGCCTCTAGATGGTTGAGAAAGCTGCAGCGAGAATTGTAGCCAGTAAGAAAGCCTGGGGGACTGTCTCATTCTCTCAGGAAATCCCTGCAAGATGCCACACCGAGCCCATGTTTTTAATAAATCAAAACAGCAGCCCCAAAATAACTTACGAACAAAATCCAGATCTAAACGACTCGACACCTGCATTCATCCATCCGACTGCTTCAGTTAAGAAGAATACTTTGACATCTATGAATGCAAAATGCATCTTCCCTGTCACGCTTGTACTAGGAGGCCTGTTAGCCTCATTATGTGGGAGGGGTCCAGTTGGGGCGTGGGGTGGAAAAAAGGAAGTGACAGGAACAAAGGGGGAAGTTTAGTTGGAGGAAATAAAGTGATGTGAAAATCTGCACTCGCCTGTGGCTCAGTTATAATTAATGTAATTTAAAAACAATTTAAAACCCAAGAAAAGCTCAAATCAAAGATAAACGAAATTTCAATCTAGATGACAAGCACGGTAAAAAGCTGACTTCGAATCGATCAAATCGGCAACAAAGAACAAGAAAAGTTATCTGTGCAAAATAGGCAGTATTAAAAGCAGCAGCAACAATAAACTGAACATAATATGTGAAATACTCGGCACAATTGAAACTGGCAAAGCAAGCTAACTATTGCAAAGTAGAACTGACACTGCACATTATTGGTATCTGGTAAGGTATTAGCATAACTGACCTAAAAACATTTGATCCAACTTGTTTGACCTTTTATTTTCGGTCAAATTTAATTAAATATATATATGGGTGGGTAAGGGTATAGATTAGGTAGAGGCGAAGTGGGGAGACTTGCGGGGGGTTTCCCCCACATTCTAGACTGAAAAAAAGGTCAAATAAATTTGATCAAATGTGATTAGGTCAAATGTTTTAGGTCAAATAGACCCAAACCATCTGGTAATGGGCAATGCATATAAACTCAGGCAACAAGTACATACAAGAATTGTAAAATGAGAATAATATTAATTGAACAAAATATCTGGCCCCTTATTGTGGCATTGCCACTTTGATTCTAGCTGTCCTCACTGTGTGTTGATGACAGGGCAATGTGGGTTCCCTCCTCTGATGTAAGCCTTGTTTATGGTCACAAGATGCATTCCTCCTCTGCTCTGGCCCGTTTACCAACAAGTTCAAATATTGTGTCTGTGTTTCATCCTGATGGGTGTTTCCTGAGGGATGCTCTTCACTCTCAAATGTCTTTATAGGTATATTGAGATGCCCGCTGACACGTCAGAGGGTCATCAGCTTCCCGCCTTTAGACCAGGAAAGAAGGATCCAAATCCTTCCTGGCCGCGCTGTGGTGTATGATATGATAGGTTATTTATAACACGCTTAATACCCAGAGGTTTCTAAGCGTGGACCCGGGGACTGAACCTGTGTTGCTCCATCTCGTCTTGCTTCGAAGGCAAGCACGTTGCCCCTGAGCTATCCTCCAGGGTAGTGGGTGTATTTCTTCGTGTAGTGCTCCTGTTCTACTTCTGTTGGGTGGGGGAGGGGTGCAGTGGCGCCCCAGATATTCTTCATAGGGGTGGCCTGGCCTGGCGTGGGCAAAGTTGCATTCATTGAGTGTGTGGGCTAGCGTTTTTATTAGGGTCGCTGTGGCCCCCCCTGGGCAACCCCTGGAGGTTTAAGGGGTGGGTTTAAGGGGTGATCTTGTTGGGCAGAAGCAACCTGGCTATGCGTAAGCATGCGCTTTTATGCACTTTTGCAAGTTGCAGTTGGGGGCTGCCTGCTTGCCCTTCCGTGGCTCCATTACTTTGCAGAGAGCACCCCTCAGTGATAGTGCTTTAGGTTGGTGCTGAAGAAACTCATTTGTTCTATTTCATTCTTCAAATCATGACTATTTCTTTCTCCATCGACAAAGCCATTCTGCGCTGCTTTGGTCCTTCGTCATTTAAATAAGCACAGTGACAAGGAAGAAGGGCCTGGGTGTAATAATCAAATGACTTACTGATATGATATGTTATTTATAACGCGCTTAATACGGTATGCAGACTTTCCATCTGAAAAAGTTCCATCGAAACTTTTTCCATCAAATTTTTCGTAACGAAAAAAAGTCCATCAAATGCATATGTTTGGAGGGTAACGGGTTAATTTTGTTTGGGGTGCGTTTTTGCAAAGTTGTCGATGCAAAGACATGTAACCGCTTAATACCCAGAGGTTTCTAAGCGCGGACCCGGGGATCGTACCTGCGTTGCTCCGTGTCGTCTCGCTTCCAAGGCGAGCACGTTGCCCTTGAGCTAGCCCCGCGAGACTGGGGTCCCGTGTGTTAATATCCCCACAAAAATATGGCCATACAAGAATGGTGCTGTGTTTGTGCGGTGATATTAAACCATGGAACCTGCGGGAGACACCCCCGCAACCGCCATATTCTTTTAGAGGGAGTGAGGGACACCCCCGCAACCCCTCTCACATTTACCCTATAAATTATCCCCATAAAGAATGCTGCCTATACCGTTTCCCGGCGCCCATATATATGGCGACATCATTTATGGGGATAATATTACCTGATAGCCTTACTGGTAATGGCCATCAGTGGCAGCACTACTCTGTCCTCACCACGCTGTTCTTGCCTTTCTCCCAGCCTCCCATATGCGTGGCCTTGCTTCGCTCGTCGTACTTCGTCATACGAGACAGATCGGTTCAAGGGAAGTTGGCCCTGCTTAAAGGGCACCGTGGAGACAGCTGAGTCAATTCAACACAGAAAGCCTGCATATGTGGGCACTTGCTTGTGAAAGGTAATGTCAGCATCTTATCTGCCGCCGTGGTGTGGAGACAAGATCAATGGAGATTACTGGTAAACCATAGTCATTACTCTCCATTAGTTAAATGACCAAGCTGCGAACAGACCAAATAAAGCACATTTAATTGGCTCCAACACCGGTGTGATGCCGCCTCTCTCTTCCACTCCCCTCCCCCATGTCCTCCTTAGCCCAGTCCAATTACCACTCGCTTATACGTTCAATAACAAATCTGTTTATATGTTTAATGACCCGGTTTCTCACAAGGTCACTACATTGGAAATACGCGCGTGTGGGCGTGTGTGTTGCATTGCCTTTCATAGTTTGCTAAATGCAGTAGAATACATTTGTAGTTCACCTAACATGTATGAGCAACAGAGATGCAATCTAAGGTCATTTGTCAAATCTTCGAAAAAATAAATCAATGAACACATGGGTGTATGCATGTGAGCTGCCTTTTGCCAAGAAATGCCACCTTGTTCAAAACAATGTTTGCTGACAGTAAGACGACCGGCCAGTCTCTCTCCGGGCTTTTCCCTGCATGAAAAGATAGCAGGCTGAGGTCGATATGAAAGGTTATTTATAACGCGCTTAATACCCAGAGGTTTCTAAGCGCAAACCCATGGATGGGATCTGTGTTGCTCTGCGTCGTCTTGCTTCCAAGGCGGGCACGTTGCCCCTGAGCTATCCTCCCGAGTCAAAGGCTTGATCGGACATGCCCTGTAATGACTAAAAGGTAACACATTCAGCCTGCACTTATAAGCACGCGGAAAGAAAAGGTGTGCTGTCAGCGTGAAGCATGTGCATGCAGGGCAAATGCTGAAGAGGATGTCTGAGATGATAGATTGAAGTCTCAGAACATGGGAATTGAGGTGGTCGGGTGATTTGCCTGTTTCAATTGAGAAGTATTTTTCGGGTGCAAGCACCCCCAAAACTGGAGATATAACATATATATTTTTTAAAGTAAAGGCTTAGGTCCACACCCACCATGCATGGTGGATATTCCGTAAAACTCCCATCATGTTTTTGAAAAGCTCAGAAAGCCAGGCTGGAGAGGCGATGAGGCAACCCTATAAGTAATGTTACATATGGATTCTGCAGGGAAAAGCCATTCCCCTTCAGAGTGCCAATGTCCATTTCACAATATTGCACCGTCGCTGGGGCACACCACTCAAGAGTAGAGGCTATGACCTATGGCAACCAATGGCCGCACAGAGGTTATTTATTTATTTGCATTTGTATAGCGCACTTACAGCCCAGAGGCATCGAGGCGTTATGTACGGTAGCCTCTACTGCGCATTCACGCATCCCTGCTACTCCTCACACATCATATAGGGGATTCTCAGTGGACAGGGGAGAGTGACTGAAGCTGGGCCAATGACTGTGAATAGGGACAAGGAGAGCACATTCCCGAGGAAGCTCCTGGAACAAACTTCGAATCAGAAATCAGCACAATTCCAGGCCTATCCGATGCAAGCATTTCATAGTCGCGGGAAAGCCCTACACAGTAACATGCTCTATGGGTCCATATGGGACTTGGTTAAGTGGCAGGTTTTTACCAGAGGCCCTCTGGTGTGCAATGGAGCAGCCTCTAAATCTAATCCATTTAAAAAGAAAAAGAAACGTTCTTAACCCAACCCAAGTCACTGCATTGGCTCTGGGTTTCAGCTCCACGTTCTGGATGCACAAAGGACCTGAGAGTCAAATGTAATGAACACAGACAGTAGCCAAACCTTTGCAGTAACACACATTCTTTGCTCCAGAGATGGCTATGGACTCATCAATAAGGCAGTACGTAATATTGACCCAATTACCCGTTTCTCTTTCACCATTTGCTTACTCCCTTTATATGTGTTGTATTTTTCTCTCACCCCATCCCCTGATCAGATTAAAAATGAAGTGTAGTTGTTTTGTTGCTTGGGTTATGATTTAATCTGAATAGTTTTATGGGGAGAGCCGGTGGTCAAACATGTTGTTATAAAAAGCTAAACCTTGTACACATCCTTTTTCTTTTTTAAAGCATTCGTTGTGGTGAAGTTAAGGTTAAAAATGAAATAAACGCAGTACTTGAAATTCGAATTGTAAAGGTGTTAAACAACCTTCATGGAGGAAAACCCACGATATAAACTATGAAAGCTGCAATTCCTCTAGACGAGCCAAATATTGTGTTGCATAAGTATTCCTATTGCTCCTTTTTGTATGAATGTGTGACCCGTGGCGATCACACTTTGAGGGTTGCTGGCCAGGGTGGACAGGCCTATAGCGAACTCTGGATCTTTCCCGGTAGGCCTCTGCCCCCTGGGCTTCTTTTGTGTGGTATTTCCACATTTTCTCAGAGGAGAAGGGTAGGCCTTGTTGAAAAAGTGTGATATGGGGCCACTTTGAGAATTATTTCCATGGCCGCTTGTGGTTCCCAGTCCACCCTTGGTTGCTGGTGGCTTTCTCGGCCTGTGGATGGACAGCATTCATATTCACTGTAAATAAGCACACATGTAGACTTCATATATTTGATATCAACTGTCTGATGAACTGCTTGTATCCTTCTCCCTAGTGGGGTGGCTGGAATGGCTGGAATGTTACGGCAGCAAGGCAATGGGGTGGCGCCCCCTCTGGGGGAGCGAGGAATGATAAGCCTACGGGCTCAATGGCCATTGGAAGAACGAAAGGAACGCCTTTTCATAAAAAGACAGGGGAATAGGCAGGGGTGGACTGGGAACAAAAAGAGGCCCTGGAAATCATTGTCAAAGCAGCCCCATATTACACATTTTCAGAAAAACAGCCCTTTTCCTATGGGAACATTTTGAAATACCACACAAAAGAGGCCCTCGGTGCAGAGGCCTACCAGGAAATACCAGGGAATAGGGCTGACTACCATCGGTCGCTGCTTCAGGTGGCTCCCAGGGCTACTTCCCCCTTGGAGTGAGTGAGGGGACGGGGTTGCCAGGACACCCTCCGTGCCGTGCAACAGCCGGCGCATCCATTCTTCACATGTCAGCAGAGCTAAGTCCCCGGCCGCACGGTTATCAGAGTGGCCTAGGTGAAGGCGGAGTCCGAGGCAGCGATCTAGAGGGCTTTCTGAGGTGAGGCCCCAGGAAGCGGTAACACAAATGCTGCTTTGGTAAAGACAGTACCTTACACCGCTAAGGTGGCAGTGGCCACCTGGGGTGTCGCTGGGCTCTGGGTGAAGCCTGAAAGAGCACGGGTAGGGTGAATGTGGTGATTTCATGTGCCAGGGCGCCGTAGAGGTGCATAGAGGAACTAGGAGGGACCTGTGGAAACGATTGCTAATTCACCTGTGGAACGATAATGTTGCTATTGTTGATGTGTACCCATAAATTATAATGACAATGATGTGTTTATTTATATAGAGCCTAAATCCAAAGCGCTTTACAGAGCACATATTTACATACAATATCACCGAACTGAAATTGCTACTGATTTATCGGCCTCGGAAGGCTGTAAGGCTGAGTTGGCCTTGCCAGGATTCGAACCTGCGACGTGCAGATCAGCCTTAGATCGCAGCAGCGAGCGCTCAACCCGGCAGCTATCTTAGCGGCTTTGTGTCTTGTATTGCAGTCTACCACTTGTAGGGTCAGAGAATATCTGAACACAGTCACTAGCTGAAGATGCTTCGTTGTGGAGTCAAATTTATCCCTCTCATGATTGTGGTAGCTCCCCAGGAACTCAGGATACTAGCGCTACAAATGTGCTGCAATGCTGCCACCCATAGGCCAGCCCTGCACAGTGAAAGCTATTTGCCATTTACTACAAACACATTTTGTTTGCAGTAAGTATCAAAACAAAATTTCAAACATCACCATACTGGCAAGCAAGGTCGAGTAGCATGCAAATGGAACTCACCCTTCGTAAAATCTCCTCGCAAATGCAAGTGAGCTAGTAGATTTGGCAAGCCCTGGAGTTACCCTAACCTCATGTGCTCTTGGCTCGGAGGCGTTATCGCTCAGTTTACCATATTTGTGCATACAGCTGCTTCAGACAACTGAAACATGCCTCAGGCTACACTGATGTTACATGCACATGCCTCATACAGCAAAGATATGACCCAAGTTACGCTCATCTTACAGTACATTGCTGCGAGAGCCACACGATCAGGTTGTGCAGGACTTGTGAGGCCTAAGACAGCAGATCTTACAAGCACAGGTCTCAAACATCAACAAATGTGGTAAACTGCAGTGTGCAATAGGAAGCCACAGTGTACAAGAGAATAACACAGCACCAGCATCCCATGCTCACAATTAGGGTTTAGGAGAGGCATTGGAGTACCTCATCCTCACTTCTACAAAAAGTGGGACTATTTGGACTCAGCTAATTATTTCTCTACACGTCCATTACCTGAGAAAATGGCACTAGGCCCAGTAAGAGCTCTGTTTCCTGTCACCTTCTAGGTTAAGGTGGTGGGAGTTTAAAAGAGACTATAATGCTCTGTGTGGTGCAGTTCAACACTACACCTCTTCCCTGCCTGCACCCCAAAGGTTTATTGTTATTTGTGGCTTTTAGGTGGCACTTGAGTGCCACTGATAAGTCAAACTATGCATTAGAGTATAGCTAGGTGGGAGATGACATGTGAATGAGGGACACACAGCTTGTGTGTGCTGTTTGGTTATTTACCACCCATTGACTGCCCGTTGCCATACTAATCCTTGTGGCCATCCCGACCCACTACCTGACCTTCCATGCCTCAAACACTCCCTCCCCGGACTCTCTTTGACATAGCTCTACACAACAGCAACATCAAACATTGGCCTGCCAGGGCTATTTCTAGGCAGTTGCAGAGAGGTAATGGCTTAACGTCAGCTGCAAAAGTGCTACTGGTGTAACATAAATGTCTTAACCAAGTGTACCTTCAGTTCCTTGGTTAATATATGGACCTTGCCATGAAGCCCTGTTAAAGAAAATGGACAAAGCTAATAGTTTGGCTTATGTATAGGTACCAAATAGTCATTTGCCAAGCACTGCTATCATATGCCCAGGCAATCCCATAATGTTCCAACTTTCCCCGTTTTATGTCCAGGTGGTACCATTAGAGCAGTGCCTGGCAAGCATCTGTTACATGCCTACACAAAAGCCGAAACTGTTGGCTTTGCCAATGCTTCTTCATATTGGTGTAGTTCATGGATTTCCACATCTTTTAGGAGAACACGTTTTGTTTCTTCGGCTGCGTGGCAGCAACCCCCCACCTGGGCTTGAATCGCAAAACAGTTCAGCGGTTGAGCCGATGCACAAACATGAATGGCGCATGATGCTTCGCGCAGCCAGATGCCACTTGGTAAATCAGCCCAGCTGCAGAAAGCGGGCATGGAGTGTATCAAGGCCGCGGCTGCGGCAGATCAAAGCTCAATATTCCTACTGGTCAAGCAACATGAATGTCCGCTTTCAGCATCGATATGCATATCCCACCGCTAATGAGATGCACTGTCACTGATGTGTGTTTTACAGGCTCTGTGAAGGAATGCACAAAGCATAGAAAGAGAACTTGTTAGCGGTCTACCCAGCCAGCGCTCGATGTGTGTTTGATCTGCAGATCGCAGGTTCAAATCCCGGCAAGGCCAACTCAGTCTTTCATCCTTCCAGGGCGATAAATGAGTACCAATTTAGATTGTGCATGAATAGTAGTGTATGTAAAATATGTCATATGTAAAGTGCTTTAGATTAAAGCACTATATAAAAAACACATTGGGCCTCATTACACGGACGGCGGTAAGGGTTTACCGGTACCGGTAGGGGTACCAATGCCGGTAAACCCTTACCGCCTTACTACGAGGTCCCTTTGTGGGACTCTACCTTAATGGCTGGTTTTACCAGCCGTTAAGGACGGGACCCGCAAAGGGACCTAGGAGGTAATTACGGTACCGCAATTTGTGGTACCGTAATTACCTCCTTCCCCATTCCCATTGAGCCCTATGGGGGCAAAAATGGGAATGGGAAGGGCCATGGTGAATGGGGAATTATGGCCCCCACACACCTTGGAATAGTGCGGTAATTCCGCCATTCACCATGGCGAACTCAGTAAAATACCGGCGGCAATCATGCTGCTAATAGCGCCATGGTTACCGCCGTCCATGTAATAAGGCCCATTGTTTTTTATTAAAAACAACGATTTTATTAGTAGCTGTTCTGCTAAATGTGGACAGAAAGAGTAAGGAAGGAGGAGACGAGTGAAGCGTGAAGCGAGGGATGTAGGGATGAAAACTAGCATCCGTCAAGTAGTTGTGAGCCAATGGCGCTCACAGCTGAGCATGGAATTATAGATATAAGTACCCGTAGGGTTTGACTGTATCAGTAATGACTGACAGTAATTTGATTTTACCCGGAGCGGATGCTTGCATTTCTGCGCGGCTTTTGGTGTATCAGGGTCTGGTCCGGATACGCTTTTAATTTCAGCCTCAAGGAATGGCCTTGCTGGGGCCCACAATCATATGAAGAATTCCGCATTCTCCCCAGCAAGGTAGCTCGGCGGGTTGAGCGCTTGCTGCTGAGATCTGTGTGGGATCTGCAGTTCGCAGATATGAATCCCGGCAAGGCCAGCTCAGAATGTCATCCTTCTGAGGCTAATACATGAGTACCGACTTCAGCTGGGTGATAATTGCATGTAAAAACGCCAGATAAATAAATAATTATCTCCACAACATGGGCAGATTGCCCCCTTCACTCTTGGGGGATTCTTTCCTTTGCCCCAGGAATATACCTTAGTGAGTAATATTGGGAGATGTGGGTATGAGTGTTCCCATCAAGCTGTCCAGTGTACTCACCTACAAGGGGAGTGTAGGGAGTTGGTAGCGATCAAGTTATTATGCAATTTTGATAGAAATAATAGCTTTATGTTAGTTGTACTATCAATTGTTTCACTAAATCTATGAGGAGGGAACCATGGCTTAACATTGATCTAACCACGCGTGACACTTCGCCCTGTGAAATGCACTCTATACATGGTCAATATTATTCTATGTAGTGCAACGTCACAGTCTGCTGAGCCGTGCAGGAGGGGGTCTCTGTGTAGTACATTCCTAAAAGAATCACTTCAAGGAAATAACAATTGTGTCCGTTAAGGGACCTAAAGCCCATTGATGCAAAGTGATTTGGCCAGGATCACATACTTTGGTCAAATGGAGAAGCTGAGATTTTAGGCCACTTTTATTGGTTCAACAGTTTCTAATATAGGAAGGAGACAATGGGATAATTACGGGTCTGGTGTTGTAGTAAAAACAGAATACTGGCACTTTTATCACACTGCAATACTTAGAGTTTGGAGGTACAGTGGAGGATATATGTTCAGGTGTTATTTTCTCCACTTTACCTCCAAAACATGGATGAATTACTGCAGGTGGAATCACCATCTATAGTAAGTCTTCAAAGTCCCCAATGGGGCCTTGTGGGACTCTATGAACGAGGACAACTCCACGTTACCAACACGCATAACCAGGCGAATTTACCGCAGATGCGAGTGGCAGTAACGGTAAATGAGCATCTTACTAGGCCCAGTGATTAAGAACATGCAGGTGCATGGAAAAGGGAAGAGAAGGAAAGTGCATGGAGGGGGAGAAGTGGAAAGTGCGGACAGAGGAGAGAACAGAATAAATAATAAATGGGATACATAAAATAAATAAGTGCAGACAAAAAGGTAGTGCAGCCAGACACGTGGCAAGTGCATGATTAGTCAGATAGGGTATATCTGATAAGTGCAGAGGAAGAGTGGGGGACTGTATGGGTACAGATACAGATTTCAGTGCCAAGGGTGGCCAGAGGCAATGCAGGAGGGAGGCAGGGTGCGCCGGTACCTGGGCCCGAAGGACAGAGGGTGGCCAGGTGCACGGTGCCGAGAGAAACAGATCAGCAGGGGAGAGGAGGGGCAAAGGCCGAAGCGAAGAGGAAGGTCTTGAGGTGCTTCTGGAACCGGAGATGGTCCTCCTCAAGTTTCAGGATGGCCGGGAGGCTGTTCCAAAGGGAGGACCCAACCGAGGACAGAGATCTGCCCCCAGCTTGTTTCTTTGAAAAACGCCCGACCCTGAGGAAATTGGAAGTAAACGACTGAATGGCTCGAGAAGGGAGGTATTTACGGAGGGATAGTTGAAGGGATTTTGGTCCAAGGCCCCAGAAAGCCTTGTGGACAATGCAGAGGGTTTTAAATTTAATCCTTGCATCCGCTGGGAGTCAATGAAGGGATTTCAGAGCTGGAGAGATACGATCCCAGGGCTTGAGGCCAAGGAAAAGTCTCGCAGTCCTGTTCTGGATTATTTGTAATGGGCGGAGAGTGGAGGCCGGTAGATTTAGAAAGAGGCTGTTACAATAGTCCAGCCTGGGGAGAACCAGAGCTTGGGAGACTGTGAGCTTCTGGGGGAAGGAGAGGAAAGGCAGAGTACCTCTAAGGAGGTGCAGAACAGAGTTTGACTTTTTAGAGAAGTCAGAGATGTGTGCGGAGAAGGAAAGTGTGGAGTCAAATATGCCCCCAAGGTTCTTAGCCTTGCAAGCAGGGTTGGGAGGAGGGCAAGGGAGGCCAGCCAGAAAGTGAGGGGAAAGGATGGCGAAGGTGAACTGATGAGGAGGATCTCAGTTTTGTTGGCATTTAGAGAAAGATCGTTGGCAGCACACCAGTTTTGAATGGCGTAAAGGCAATCAGAGATGAGGGAAGGCGAGGAGGTGGCTGAAGGAAGCCTGAAAATGAGTTGGGTGTCATCAGCATAGCAATGTAATTTGAGCAGAAAATGGAAATGCAGTAGGCGAGAGTTGCCAGATATTGGCTGAAAAGCCAAGGCGAGAGGTTAGACCCCTGGGGGACACCAGAGGTAGAGAGGGAGATAGCGGAAAGGAAGGACCCAAGTGTTACATGGGAGGGTCGATCAGAGAGGAAAGAGGTCAGCCAGGCTAGAGCCTGATCGGTGATACCCAGGTGGTCACGGAGACGGTTGAGCAGGATAATAAGGTTAAACGTGTCGAAAGCAGAGGAGAGAATAAGAAGGATGAGGACAGAGGGAATTTTAGAGTCAAGGTTAGAAATCAGGTCTTCACGGATGTTCAGGAGAGCAGTTTCTGTGCTTCTGGCATCTCTGAATCCAGATCTGTGGTCGTGGAGAGAGCCAACAGAGTCAGAAAGAAGGTTAAGCTGGGAGATGTTGAATACAGGGGGGTTGTCCTGTCCTCAAACATTTGTACTACATTAGTTTATCGTAGTGACAATTTTAGCGCTTCTCCATATTTATGATTAGTACATCTACATGAGTATGTATCATTAGAGGCAAGTATTGATCCAAATTCTGAAAAAACAATTACAGTATCCTTTATTAGTTAGGCTGCATGTTTAAACATTACTGATTCGATGTGGCTAATAGGAAATTTAAACAAAGAGACATAGAAAGACACAAGCTACAAGATTTAACCTTGTCACCGGTTCGGTGAGTTTCCTAAAGTAAGGACACAACTGTTGCAGATATTGAGTGCATGATCAGGTAACATTACATGTCCAATGGTGACACAAGGTTGCTAAATTTAGCCTATTGACATTTATACAGTGCAGAATTCTCAAAACTAATTGATTAGCAATGTACCATCAAAACACAAAAAGGCACATTTACAAACTTGGTATAGTGTGTTAACACCACACTCCTATACTAGTGCTGTTTGGTATTCCCTGTGTGCACTGTTGCATAATATTAAATCATATTAGCCCACCCAACGATGTGTTACTGGGAGATGGACAGTTTTTCCAGGAGCTTCCCCAAAAAGGGAGTAATGGAAACTGGGCGGTAGTTAGCAGACAAGAGGGATCAGTTGAGGGTTTTTTGAGGAGGGGATGCACAAAGGAGTGCTTGAGGGGGGAAGGGAAAGATCCAGAGGCAAAAGAGTGGTTGCAGAAATCAGAAAGGGCCAGAGCGAGGGTATCAATGTGGTTCTTTATGGTTTTAGAGGAACAGGGGTGGACCTGTTTTGATGAGGCTTTCATAGATCAGGCTTGTCTAGCAAACTCATCCGGAGAGAAAAGAGGAAAGGAGGAGAAAGACAGAGGGGGGGGGGGGTAGCTGAAGGAGGGACAGCAAGCTGGTTAGGGAGAGGGGAGAGGAGGCGAGGTGGAGGAGAGGGTGGACAAGATGTCTTGGGTTTTGGAATGAAAGTGAGAGGCAAGGGCATTGCAAAGAGCCTGGGAGGCGAGATGGGGGGTGCAGACTGCCGTAGGGTTGGCTAGCTCCTTGCAGATTTTAAAGAGTTCGGCCGAGTTGTTAGATGCCGCAGAGATGCAGGCTTGAATGTGAGCTCTCTTCCTGCAGTGGACAGAGAGATGGTATTGCATTTGAAGTAGGCGACAGGCATGTTTGGTGAGGATGAGCTGGAGGCCCTCAATTTCCACTCAGCCACCCTACACTTGCATTTGAGTGTAGATAGGTCAGAGTCGTACCAGGAATTACACTTGGCTTTGGACTTCAAACGGATCCTCATGACAGGGGCAAGAACATCAAGAGTAGAAGAGCTAGGGGAGTAGAGAAGGGACAGGGCTGTGCTAGGGTGTGAGTCAGCCTGGGGAGGGGGAGGAGGGGAGAAGGTGGCAGCAACAGCCTCAATTGACACGCGTTTCATGGGCCGGATGTCCGAGAAGGTGGATGGCAATCTTGGGGAAGGCTTGGCTTGGGCGGAGGAGATAGCCAGATGGGAGGAGAGGAGGCAATTATCACTCCAGGATAGAGGTGTGGTGAGGGGAGTAGTGAGGGGGAGGCCAGATGAGATCAAGACATCAAGTGTGCGACCAGCAGAAAGAGTGGGGCCGGAGGGGAGGATAGAGAGGGAAAGTGAGTTTCAGAGGTTGCAAAAGAGTGTAGATGAAGAACAGGGAGAATCCAGATGGATGTTGAGATCCCCAAGAAGGAGGAGTTGAGTGGTAGAGGCCAGGAGGGAGGAGGTGAGGTCTGCCCATTCAGAGAGAATAGAGATGATTTTCCAAGGGGGCCAGTAGAGAGATTTGCAATGTTGAGTGAGTGCCCAGGAGAGATTGAGAGCCTACAGGCAAGGTATTCGAAAGAAGAGTATGTCTGAATGGTGATGATAAAGGCAGGAATCCACTTGGGGGAAATCAGGGCTACTCCCCCTCCAGGCCGGTTGGATCTGGGGGTGGAGAGGATCTTGTAGACGTCAGGGAGGAAAGTGTCAAAACTTGTGACAGAGCTGGCCATGAACCAAGTCTCAGTAAAACCGAGGACATCGAGGTCAAATTCTTCTAGGAGGTGTCAGATGTGAAAGGCATGTTTGACAGCAAAGCCAGAGTTGAGAGTGGCAAGATGTAGACGGTTGCTATCCTTAAAAACCTTCCGGGGAGGGGTACAAATTAGGGGTACAACCTGCAGAGGTTTGGAGGGAGCATGGGAGAGGAGGGCAAGTTAGGCAAGTGAGGACAGTAGGGGACAGCTGCAGATGAGAGGAAGTTGATAAGGCGGGTGAACCTTCTATCAAAGAGGAGGATATTTGCCTGAGGGCCTTGCACCATGACAGTGCCATTCAGATAGACATTAATGATGACTCTGGAGGAGTCAAAGAAAGCCATGATGACTTCCCAGTGGGTGCCACCATTGATAGGAGAGGAGGAGATCATATAAGGTGTCCATAGATCAGGTGAAGGAACGAAAAAGAGAATGTCAGTGAGGGTTTGTCTGGCAGAGGCACTGAAATAGGTATCAGCAATGGGGAGGCCAGGGTTGGAAGCCAAGATCTCCTTTTTGAATTTCTTCTTACCAGACCTGGTAAGAAGGGAAGTATAGTTAATAGAGAAGCAGTTGGAATAGATAGGAGACACAGATAGCGCCATGAGTAAGTAAAGAGAGGATGGCAGTATGAAGAATATGCAAGAAAAGAAAGCTGTGAGGAAAAGTCGCTGGGCTAGCAGGTTGCAGTTGAGGTCACCAAAAAGGATTTTGAGGACAGTAAGAGATATTGTAATCACTTTGAAGAATGTTCAGCACCATGTCCCAGTCCTTGGTAAATTTAGTTTGTTCTCTCTGTATCAGTGATCGAAGTGAGCAGGAACGGTCGGGAGCGGTGTTCCACTACTTTTATTTTTTTTCTGTTTACCATTCCTCTACTTTTTATGAACATTATTCACCATTCTATATAGAGGATTTGTATATTTATGTCCCTGTGCAAGTGTAAACTTGTAATAGGAGCCTCAGTTACTAGTCATTTAGACTATTGGAATGTCCCAGCCGAAACACTTGTCACATGTTGCACTAGGCTTCCACCTACCCTCTCCCCTGCCGAGACCACAGTTCCACTACTTTTTTTGGTACACTTGTACCACTGCCCTGTATAGAGTATGTAATCCATTTTGAGTGCCACAAAGTTCCAGATCCTTAACAAAACATTTTGATTCTTAAGGCGCTATACGTAACATTCGCTGTGGAGGGCCTGGGCATTTAATGCAAATATGTGACTATCCTTCACATTGGGTGTGAGTGATGCATCCTCTTCTGCATGTTCCTCTACATCCTGTTACTGATTGTTTTGCTTTTCAATTATAAATGAAGAGCTGCAAGTGACACTGGGGAAATTACGATGACATTTTAGTCTGCTCTGGGTTGGTTATATTATCTATTGAGGTAGCTTGCTTTTTTCATTATTTGGAACCCGCAGGCAACATTTTTTTTTATAGTATATGGATAAAAAGTGCAACTTTGCAAAAAGCCATTTCGTTTTTGCTTGTCGGACAAGTAGGGAGCTTTGTACATTTTTAAACGTATTCAATTGACCTCTTCTTTCACAAATTAACCAGTTATCTACTATGGTCTGCTGTGGGGATTTTTTTTTAAATGCATCTGGCCCATCACAGGTATCAGTTAGCACTTTCCCTAAAGACTTGGAATATGAAAGAGTCACGCAGAGATACTTGCCCCATTACCCAGTTCCCATGAACTGCTCACTCCTTGGGAGCCCATAGCCGACAATAGAGCTGTACATCACAGCACACAGGAATAAGGCAAGGCAGGAAGCCAAACTCCACCATCACACCTGGCTGCACCCTGTACACCTGATAACCTGGTCAACATTCTTCCACCTCTCCTGAGGATGGACTTGTTAACATGAAAAGGAGCCAATTGGACACATTAGCAGCTCACTTATGACTCCAGGGAGCTGAATCAGGAAGCACCTTGTTTTGTTAATACGGATCCTCCACAGAAGCAAAGAGGTTTGAAAATGTGTTTGTCTTTTATGGGCAGTTAATTAGAGACTGTATGGAGGAGGAGCTGGGATTGTGCGACTGGCCCCATAGTTGTTCTGTATTTGGTGACGGGCCCTGTACCTGAATGATATAATGATATATGTTCTCTCTCTCTGCACTTGATTGCAGTCCTCCCTGTGCTTCCTCTCGCTCCTTCTCTCTTCTTGCTCCACTTGCATGGAATTCTCTTCCCCCGGACATCTGAGAAACAGTCCATGCGGATTTGTTCAACACCAAACTAAAATCCTATCTCCTCGCCTCTAGCACTTTAGCCATCATGGTCACATCCCGAGCACAGCTGGCCGTGCCGCTTACCTTCACTTAAAAATGCCCAATGTTGGTTGTCCTTAATCTATGTATGTCCATTTATGTATTGTCCCCAGTGCCTGTTCCATTTACTCCCCTGCACAGCCTGATCAGAATGTCCCACAAACTCACCCCATGCTTCCCATCAAATCTGATTTCTTATCTATTGAACTTTCATTTGTGATCAAGAGTATTGTTCCTCCTGTATATATAAATATAAATTAATACATACAAATACATATATTTATAAGCAACTCCTTCCACAACTAGTTTAAACTATAAAAACCTCTAATGTTCATTTACTGGTACACACTGTTCGCTACTGTACAATGACACAGTACTGATAATGCATGGGCATTTTGATTTAATGTTCTTTAATTTTGATATTTTTATTATAGCAGATTGTTTTGACTGTGACCAATTACATTCAGCACAGCTTTGAAATATTATCTCCCTTTCATGCACATTTCTCCACTACTTTATTTTAATAGGTTGCACCTCTTTTAAAAGTTCCTTATCTTTTTGCATCTTAGGCTGTGCCAGACACTTAGGTCCCGTGCCCAAGCATTGATTTGTGTCTCCCTTTGGCCCACCTTTTGGCGCACCATCTCACTTTCTTACCCCACTTAAAGCAGTGCATTCATGCCACCATGCGCAAGTGTCATTTATCCTCCCTTACACTCCTCGTGACCAGCACAGCTCCCATAGACGCAGGGGGTTTTCAATAATGTATTCTTCTTAGATGTTAGTGGCGGACTCATTAGGAATCAAGAAAGTACACACTGTAGGCCATTGCTTGATATGAAATAATTACTATTCTAGGAGAATATATGGAATGTTCTCTGCATAAGAATTTTGGAAAATGAATAAAACATGGGACATATATATCCTATTGGGAGAGTAAAATCGGTTCACACCAGCCCACCCCTGACCCGTGATTAGCCCTGGTGAATCCCTAGCTTAATAAACCATGTTGGAAAGGACGGTTGCGCTTTAATCGTCTGCCTGTGAAAGAAGTGGTGTTTTTTCTTTTCCAATCCATGCCCTTATCATAGCAAGCTTAGTTTGTGGCTTTCAATTTAGTTTTTTTTATCTTTGGAAAGTCACTGCATGCAGCATGTGCAGGCCTCTCCTAGCCTCAGCCCCATTCCATGTTTCCCCTCTCTCTGGACACCACCCAGGCTGCCCGGTCCCGTGATTGGCCCTGGTTCCCTTTTTTAACTACACTGTAAGTCAACCTCACTGCCCATGCAGCCCCCTGGCAAAGGGCAGCCCTTGCAGTAGCAGCCCCAGATGGTGCTTGCCAGTGTTCGCCAGAGAAGCTTGCAGTGCAGCAGTCAACCAGCAGTGACTGACCAGGTAAGCACCCTCTTATTACTCCTATTACCAAAAAGCCCACATCTGGCATTTAGGCCAACTGTGTTAGCCATATCTGGCATTTAGGCCAATTGTGTTAGTTAGCCATATCTGGCATTTAAGCCAACTGTGTTAGGCCTTTATCCAGGACTCTCGAATTTGGGTGTTTCGCATTTCCTGTTGTGTCTGAACCGTAGGCTTTTTTTCCCCCTTCCAGGAATCTCGTAGCAAGGGGTTTTGCATTTGCTGCTATGTTTTGAACTTTGGGCTCCCCTCCCCCTCTGTCCGGGAAACTCAAACCTAGGTGTTTTGCATTTGCTGCTTTGTTTTGACATTTTGAATTTTCTCCCTCTATCCAGAAATCTAGACTCCTTCCCTCCATCTAGCACCCTGCTCCCAGCTCTAGGTGCTCCACCACCTCTACTGGGTCCACTCTAGTGGTACAGCTCTGCTCTGAGTGAAACAACAGCAGAACTAAGTCTCTGCATAGTAAGAGACATCAACCGTAGATGTTCCACCACCACCACAATACTCAGAATACAGGGATAGCTAGGGATCGGTATCTAAAGGATATGGCCCCCCCTCGGAAGCACCATCCACCTCTGCCTCAAATCCCCTTCCTACTCAATCTGCTAGCTAAAAGACCATAAGACCCCCTGAACCACACCCCCTCGTCCAACACCACAGGTTCCCCAAAAACCACAAAGAAGCCGAAGAACAACTAGAAACCTAACAAAAACTCAGGAAAGTGTACCTCACCGGCAAGGGCCCCTCTGACTGAAACACAATAATGCAAACTCATTAATCTAGTAGACTCCAGAGCACCACATTATGCCATGACACAGAACAGGACGATGCAAGAGAAAACCAGGAGAAAGAACAAATCAAATGGAACCACACCATGGCATCATGCCAACAAACAAGATCATGGAACACACACCCATAAGCATGACAGAAAATAGATCAAACTCCAAAAGAAGGGAACCATCTTTATACCTAACACCATACCACGGAACGGATCACTCACCAGAACAATTCACAATCACCAATGATGCTAGAAGCTCCAGCAAGATACCAGGGCTGCACAGGAAAAGACCAGACACGTCCGGAAGTAACAATAGGGAAAACAGCACCCTCACTCCATATATCACCAAACCTCTAGGGCACCAACAGCAACTGCAATGAGATACAGATGAAGAACCAGAAAAAGGCAGGAACCCTTTGTGAAACCTAGCAGATCTGCTCAATGACGAAACAGACCCTACTGAATACACCTCACATCCTGAGAGCAATAAGGAAGCCCGCCAACAAAACCACCATAAGATGAGACCAATAACAAAACAAAGCACTGTTAAAAGAAATACATTTCAATCTAATAAATGATAGATCAATGTCCAGACATGCTACAGAGATCTACGAACTACTCTACAACGGTTTAATAGACATCTTATTTGTCACAGAAACCTGGTTACATGACAACTACAACAAAGTCATGCTACACAACTGTCTACCCGACAGCTTCAAATGCACACAGGTAAACAGAAAAGGAAAAAGAGGAGGAGGACTTGCAATATCCTACAAAGAACACCTAAAAATAAAAACAGACAACCCTGTGGACATCAGAAACTGCATCCCTCATTCTTCACCTGACAGCAAACTCAAAAACAAACCTCACATTTATGCTCATATATAGACCACCAACCTATGACTCAACCTTTGTAGACACCTTCATAGAAGCCATCACAAACCTGGCCATCAAACACAATCACCTGATAATCCTCAGATATTTCAACATATGGTTTGATGAAGAGAATGGAAACTCACAAATATCACTAATCAAGCAACTCGAGACAATGAAACTACGCCAGATGGTCAAATGAGCAACACACACAGCAGCTCCCCAATGAACACTTTCCCACCAGACACATATAAATCATTCCTCGCACAGGGCACTCCATTGGAAAGCCACGAAAACCTCGTCAACCAATCACTCTCAAGGGGGAGAGTACCACAGGCTTTCAAATCCGAGTACATCAAACCACTTCTCAAGGATACTACTGGCGATGTGGAAGACCTCTAACTACACACCGATATCAAACATTCCCTATCCGGTAAAGTTCCTAGAGACCTATGTCTACGGACAGGCACTGGAACACATAGAAAAGTGCCAACTACTGGACCAGGCAAAAATCGGGTTTCAGACCCATGAGAGGGACAGAGATGGCACTTCTTTCCATCTGGGATGACCTAAAAATCAATGCAGATTTCACTGATACTAGTAAACCTCTCTGAAGCGACATCCTCATCAACAGACTGGAAGAGATAGGGATCACCGACACTGCACTGCTCTGGATTAAATCCTTCCTATCTGAAAGAACAGAAAACATTATGGATAAAACCATTTGAACCGTGCCTTGGGACACCTCCTGTGGAGTACAACAAGGCTCCTCCCTATCGCCACTCCTCTTCAACATCTATATGACTCCACTAATCAACCTCATCAAAAGGCATGGCCTCACCTGCTACAACTATGCAGATGACACCCAAATTGTCTACAAAATAGAAAATTATACAAGAGGAGCACACCATGCTAGTAGACTGTCTCAAAGAACTCTACGAATGGATCAAGACAAACAGCCTCAAGATCAACCCGGGCAAGACGGAAATCATGATTATATCCATAAACCAAGAAAGCAACCAATACATCCCATGACCACAGAACTAGGAACAGCACCCACACCATCCAAAATAGTTAAAAACCTTGGAATCCTAATGGACAATGAGCTTACCCTAGAATCACAAGTAAATGCAATACTCAAGAAATGCTTCTTCCACCTACACATGATCAAAAAGATTCTACCATCCCTCTCCTTCACGCACCAAACACTGACCATCATCTCACTCATCATGTCAAGGATAGACTATGCCAACAGCCTATACCTTGGATTGCTGCATTATTTACTGAAGAAACTGCAATGTATAAAGAAGGCAGCGGCCAGACTCCTCCTCCAACTCTCACAAAGGGACAACATCACTCTAGTGCTAAAGATGCTACATTGGCTGCCAGTCAAAAAACAAATCACATTCAAAACAATGTGCAGAACACACAGAGCAATCCACGGCCAATGAGCAGAATACTACAAAAGAAAATCACCATTTACCAGCGGACCGGAACACTCAGATCCAGCAACGACATCCGCCTGGAACTCAAACCCCACACAAGGAAAAAACTCAGTGGATCAGCATTCTCTTGCCTAGCTGCAAAAATGTGCAACTCCCTCCCAAGAGAAATACGAAACATGAAGGACCATCTAAAATTTAGAAAACTCCTAAAAACGTGGCTCTTCAACTCAGAAGTGGAAGAAAATGAATGAACAACACCCGGAACCCTCTGAATGAACACACAAATGGCAAGACGCAAGACCAGACTGAACCACGACAAAATGCAAGGAGTTGGAGAGACTTCCAAGTGGGAGGGACACCGTTCGCATGAAGGGCCCTACCATAGGATAGGGAGAGAGATGGGAGCGTTTTCCGGTGGAACCACAGACAGAAGGCATTATAGTTAAAGGTGAAGAGTGGAGACCAAACAGATAACCAGGGCCCAGGGAGCGCAAGGGCACAGGGAAGCGCCCTCCTCCAGCCCGTCAAAGGGCCCAGGGAGGTGATGGTGACTGCACACCAGGATATGACAGTGGACAAAGTTGTGTAGACATCCATTAGTGGGGGCGGCAGAGGAGGCATCACCAACAAACATCCCCTGCTGATATCCCCACAGCACTGCACAGAATATAGGAGGGAGACACCCCCTCACCTAGCGCACTACAATGTATGACAGTGGCAGGGACACGTGTCAACAGGGGTCAACGTGGAAGTGGCACAATGGTGCACCACCATTAACCAACCCACTAAACAATTCATCCCTCTCAAACTCTAAACATAACACAACCATACCTACACAGCACAACAAACCGTACGCACTTCACTACACCAGAACGAAACATACCACACATAGCCCTGCACAACAGCACATGACTACTATCGACCGAAAAAGCACTCAGAGAAAGGTGTAAACTGAACTGAAGCTGCCAACGGCACATCACAACTCTCTTGCGCTTTTTCCCGTTCAGTCCTACTAAATTAATCTACCCTCTTGCTTTTCAGATCTGCCAGAGCGCCAGGGGATCACTCAGGGGGTGATAGTGCATAGTATAAATATCCTTCAACATAACATTACAGGATTTAAATACCACTTTAAAGGGAGTTCACGACAAAATGTTTAGGAAATGTAGTCTCTCTTAGAATCTTGGGTTAATCACAGCATAGGACAGCATATGGTAAGACAACTTTACAAATGGTCTGTGCTTATAGGTGGTTCTTTAGCACCATTCATGAGGCTAAACTAATGCTACAGGAGTTCTTGGAAAAGAGGAGATAGCTGATGAGAGTGGGCACAAGGCTTTCATGCATTGTTTGGCCTTGTCCTTATCCAGCTCAACAGTCAATGTTCATTTTTAAGGCAATGCCCTTTCTCCCCATTTGCCGCCCTTCAAGCCAGGACCACACCCATGAGGGTCTCCATTCCCAGAAAACTATGCACTGTTATGGGGCTACCATTGCTATTTTGAAGCAGTCTTGTTAAAAGGTAACAGCTTAAATAGAGGGGTAAATCAACTCCTGGTGTAATGCAAAGTCCCTAACTACATGTGCTTTCAAGCTATTAATTCATAAGCAATGCCTTCCCACAACTAGAGTAAACTATAAACACCTGGAAAGTTCATTTACTTATACACGCTGAATGCTACTTTGCAATGACACATAGGACTCCACGGGAACGGGTACACAGAAGCACCGGCACCATTAATGATGGTGCCGGTGCTTCTGTGACGGAACAGCCTACTGTGGCCGCTGTGCCTGGCAGGGTCAGACCTATCTGGCACAGCGGCTCCAGCAGGCAGACCTGTAATATGCCGGTCCGGAAATAACAGTGCCGGTAAGCTTGTTTCCGGATCGGCATATTTGTAATGAGCCCCTATGTCTTTATGTCTGTATGTGGTCTTTTTGAAAAAATGTTTTGATGATTGCTGGTCTAATGAAAGAGATGGTTTATCTGACATAGCAGTCCTGATCATTGTGTGTATGTAATATATATTTATGGACCGTGGGAGATCAGGATTTGATCAGGATTTGAACCGAGTACCCTATAATATATGTGTGTTGTTCCACCGAGACGATATCCAGCACTTTTTTTCTTCTTTTTTTTAAACTTCTTTTTATTAGGTTTTTCAAACAAGGAAAACAGCATGAGTACACATTAGCAGCAGGAGGCTTAACAGTGAGAACATAACACCTGACATTACATTTGGCAGTGGATCTGCCGACAGGTGGAAAGGATTGGTTCGCTGCTCCATACGGCTGCTCAAGGTGTCCGGGCTCCCCTGTGTCTTGGTACTTTACATATTCATCCCATTTTCCCCATATTTTCAGAAACTTCCGGGGGCACCCCCTTGCTGTATAGATTCGCCTTTCCAGGGAGGTGCATCTATCCATTTCATTGGACCACCGATCAATGCTTATCCTGTCCGCTGAGCCCCAGGTGGTTGCCGTTAGTCTCTTCCCCATCCCTAGCGCCACACTCAGAAATGTTTTTTCATATTTAGTGAGGTCAGTTTTGCCCCCTATTCCCAATAGAATCAGTTTAGGGTCTTTTGGGATTAGGGCGCCCATTACTCTGGAGAAGCACGATAAGCACGTTGTCCAAAATTCCTGCAGCCCCCTACATTCCCAAATCATGTGGTAGAAGGTGCCCTCCGCCCTTTTGCCGTAGAGACAGGTTGTATCGTCATTTCCCCCCCATCTGGACATTTGTGTTCTGGAGTAGTATGATCTGTGTAGAATATGGAGCTGCATCAGTCGGATTTTAGCATCTATGCCTATTCCCTGCTGGGACATCAGGGCCTCCGCCCATTCTTCTGCTTCTAGTGTCCCCAGGACCTGCTCCCATTTTTCTCTGAGGTGAGTGAGTTGATTGCCTTATAGAGGGTGGAAGTCACTTTGGAAGGGATACGATGTGGGAAGGTATTTGTCTCCAGGGGGGAGCATGCGGGTATGTCGGTGAGGCGATAACCCGTGTTTCGTTTTCAGCACTTCGAAATCCCTCAACCGACCATTGTAAACGATGTCTGCCAGGGTGGTTATTCCTTTCCTCTCCCAGGTGTCAAAGTGGCCCATTCTCTGAATTTCGGGGAGGTATGCCATAAGGGTTGGATCAGGGTTGGTCTGCCCTCCCAGCCTACGTGTTCCAGAATCGACGGATGTGAAGGGACCCTCTCGGGACCCCCTTTAGACTCTTATTGCCGTCGTACAGTATGTATAGGGGGGGTGGGAGGCCTGTGTCTCTTGTTTCTACCCGGATGTGTGGGAGTGTTGGGTCCCCATGCAGCCATTTGTTTGCCACTCCTGCCTATGCAGCCCAGTAATATATACAGATATCGGGCAGTCCTATGCCCCCCTCCCACACGGACCGGCAGAGTGTTTTAAGCGCAATACTGGGTTGTTTCCCTCCCCAGAGCAACGTGCGTAGGGACTTATCGATGTCTGTGAATGTTGCAGCCGGGATTGGGAGTGGAGCGTTTTGGAGGACGTACAGAAATCTCGGAAGTGCCAACATTTTGAATAGTGCCGCCCTGCCCAATAGGGAAAGTGATAGAGAGTGCCAGTGGGAAATGTTCACAAATTTATCCATTATCGGGTGCAGGTTTAGTTTGAGGAAGTCGTCTGGTGATGCACTTATCCGTATACCAAGGTAGGTAAAGCCCAGTATCGAGACATTGTATGGGCAGGGTTCTGGGATCGCTTGGTCCCCCCCTTGAACAGGGAAATAGGAAATATATTGTTTTTTGTGTGTTTACGCAGAGTCCCCTGAAGTGTTGGTATTCCTCCAGGGTCCTGGTCACTATCGGGCAGGAGATTATTGGTTTGCTTAAGTAGATCAGGAGATAGTCTGCGTATAGTGAGACGCATTCCTCGTCCCCCATTGGCCAGGTGAACCCCATCCATTGTGTATCGGTGCATAGCCTAATTGCCAGAGGTTCAATGGCTAGAAGGAATAGTAGGGGCGAGAAGGGGCAGCCCTGTCTATTCCCCCGGCCCAGCAGGAATGTCCTGGATGATTTTCTGTTGACCCACACAGATGCTACGGGGAGGGTGTAAAGAAGCTTTACCCATGACATGAAGTGGTGCCTGAATCCCATATTGACCATTATATCCCAGAGGGCGTCCCACCCCACCGAATCAAAGGCTTTTTCAAAATCGTCCGCAAGGAGGGGCAGCGGGGCTGGGATTTCAACCGCCCTGTCGAGGGCCACCCGGACCCTGCGGAGGTTCATTCGTGTAGATTTATCCAATATGAATCTGCACTGATCCGGGTGGACTAGGGACCCGATCACCCCAAGCAGCCTGTTTGCCAGGTCTTTGGCTAATATTTTGGCTTCCCCGTTGATTAGTGATATGGGCCTGTACGAGGCACAGCATTCTGGGGGTTTCCCAGCATTGGGGATCACTACAATGTTTGTTCTCTGGAGATCTGGGGGGTGGCTGCCCTGTTCTCTACTGCGGAGGAACATGATATCCATCACTTTTGATGGATTTCCCCCCTGACTTTTTGTGTTTAACAGAAACCTGGCTCACTACTGCGTCTGATCCTGATATCATGCCGATGCTACCCTCACATTTTACAATGTTGCACCTAGACAGGACCTCTCTGCTCATTGGGAGAGGTTTGGCTTTAATTTGCTCACTGGCTGCTAATTGCACCTCGATCACACTGACACATAACTTACCATGTGAACTTTTCATAGTTCGGCCTCAAATGACATCCAAAGATATCATCCGCATTTTGCTTGTTTATCATCCCCGTCCTCATCCCTTAGCCAGTTTCGCAGGTAAATGTACTCAACTTGTCTGAGATCTGGCTTTGGCCCACTCAAAACTAGCTCTTATGGGCGACTTTAACGTTTGGCCCAACAACCCTAATGACCCCCACGAAAGTAACTTGATTGCTTCATTGGCCGATATATATTTCTATTTACTTAGCCACCTCTCCACTCATTGTTTATTTTCTCGATTTGATTTTTTCAGATAAATCATTGATGGACGCTTTTAATCCTTTGATGGTTCGCTGGTCTGATAACTATCTTCTTCCATTTCTTTCCATTTTCTTTCCTCATTCGCACCCTTTACCTTCGAGAGCCCAGCAGTCGTGTCGCGACTGGGGTGGGGTTGAGCCTTCTTCATGGCTGATTATCTAATGATCAGTACATCTCATCATATCGAGACAAACAATGTGGATCCTTGTCTGGGGTTATTTAGTGCTATGACTGAGGTGGCGGAAACACTGGCCCCAGTCATGACCAACACCAGCCATGCTAAACCTTTGGCTACCTGGTTTTCTTCTAATTTTAAAATGATTAAACAAACCTGCCGCTGCACAGAACGTGAAGTTACTGGCATGGGGGTGCTGAACTTTGAACTTTGCATCCAAACCGACTTATTAATCATGCTGCGATTACAGCAGCAAAATCTCAATTCTATGCAAACCGTATTATATCTGCATCCTGCTCCTTACGCACATTTTTTGGAGTCATTACAGAACTCTCAGCCCCCACGTCTGCCAGCACTAGATCCTTCATGTTCCCAAGCCCCATTGTGATGGCATTAGTACCTATGCCGTACAGAAAATGTTGAAGATTTGCCAGTCTATTACTACTTTTAGTTCTCAGTCTTGGGTTTCTACTCAGGTTGAGCCATCCTCCACTTTGGATGACTCCCAAGAGCTGTTCAGGTTTGAACCTGCCTCTGGTGAGGCTGCTCTTGCTGCTTTGCACAGTCTTGAAACTGCGTCTCCAACCGACCCCGTCCCTCTTCACATCTTTCATTAGGCTCTGAAATCATTCCTTTATTTACGACAGCTCATCATTACCCCTTTTCCAAACGAGAGATCCCAGCCTGGCTTGGTTACCCCGCTGTTAAAGAAACCTCATTTGATCCAGCCTTCTCAGCTGTCTATCGCCCCTTATCTCTTCTCCAAATTTTGATGAAATTCATGGAAGCCATTGCCACTCCTCAATATTCACACTGTCTAGAAACCAATCATCTTCTACATCCTTTCCAAGCTGGTTTCAGACCTGTGATGGGTACAGAGTCCGTTATGATTTCCATTCTGAATGATTTGGCTCTGCTTCAAGACCGCCGTGAGGTCGGAGTACGGATCCTCCTAGTCCACTCTGCAGCCTTTGATACCATTGAGCATGGTGTTCTTCTTCACTGCGTCGAAAATGTCTGGTATATCTGGATCTTCTCTATCTTGATTTTCTTCTTTTTCCACAGATTGCACCGAAACGCTATCTCTTTTCCTTTTCCGTAATGCACTTGCAGCTGTCACGTGTGGTGTTCCTTAGGAATCCTCCCTCTCCTTTCTCTTCTCAATCTTTATCTCCGTCCCCGGCTGATCTTATTGCAGAACATGATGTGCGTTCCTATACATATGCCGAGGATTCCCAGTTGCTTTTTCGCCTTGATGCGCCTGAGTCCGACCCTCGCTCAAAACTGAGATCATGTTTGACGGCCATTGGAGACTGGATGTCGAATAACTTTTTTAAATGAAATTGGGATAAAACAACGATTTTAGTGATGGGATCTTCCAGCCCATATGAGGGTTGGATCACTGAGTACTGGCCTGATTCCTGGGGGTCTTGTCCTGCCCCTAGTGCCTCGGTTAAAAGCCTTGCAATGAAACGTCTATCTCCAGGCTCGAGAGAAGCCTAGATTTCCTTGCTTTGCAACTCTGGCTTTTTTTAAATTGAAACTCTTACTCTGATTCTTCCTTTTGTACCATCGAGTTTCACTCCACAGTTGTGACCTCATTGATCATGGGTTCTCTTGACTATATATAGATATATCTTGGCCAACCTCATTTTCTAGTTCAGCGTCTGCTGATCTCCCAGAATTCTGCAGCGCGTTTAGCCCTGGGAGCACCCAGGTTTTCACACGATTTACCTCTACTCCTGCAACTTCATTGGCTTCCAATGAAAAGCTGTATTCATTTTAAGATCCTGGGCACTACACATCATGCCAACCACGAATCGGGCAGGCTCGATCTTCAATCTAAACTGATACTTTATACGTCTCGCCCTGAGACCTTTGAGATCCACCTCGCCGCTTCTATTGAAAGTTCCGAAGTTTCGCAAAACACGTGCTGCAGGTCGTTCCGCCTCTGTCCTTGCTCCTTCGTTATGGAACTCTCCGCCCTTCCAGCTTCCGGAAATCACTGATCGTCTGAGTTTTCGTAAAGCTCTTAAGAATTATCTGTTTTAGTTGCTGTAGCTTCATGCGTTGGTCCTCCCGGACTACTTTTTTAGTACCTAGATGTCCTTGGGCGATAGTTAGCGCTTTATAAATATAAATACATACATACATACCCTGGCATCAAATCTGGGTAGTACTTGCCTCAATGTGAATATGAGGGCTGGGTTTGGGGACAGCAGTAAAAGAGCAGTAATAGCTCCTTTCCTTACCAAGCACTTGCATAATGTGAGGTGTTCAATTCCCAAACAAAGACTGAGCAAGGTTGGTGGATCACTGTCCGCATATTAGAATACAATTATTCATTTGTTGCACCATATATGTTATATCTGAAAAAGTTGGACAATATATAAACCTGCTTGATTTATCCAAACCATGATATCCATGTTAACAATAAGAGGTAGTGGTAGGCCTACCCTTCAATAATCTCTTAACGCCCCATATTCCCATCAGAAACCCGCAAATGTCCTTATGCGCCATACACACCAATACCCCCCATTCCATTTGAGAGCTACTAGTCCAGTCCTGCTTTTAATTTTGCATTCTAGGACTCGTAGTCATGGGTTTATGATGGGTGCAATCCAGGTTTGCAAGTCTCAGAATGCAAACTTAAATCTAGGGCTGGAAGGGCTGGACTACTATCTCCGAAATTCAATTGTGTATGTTGGCACGTGTGCTATTCCTTCAAGATTTCCAAGTTTAACCACATAACACAGTCCATGTACTCTCCCCATTGGCTTCCACTGACTTCCTATGGAGGCGAGGTCCTTGTGCAAGCCTCCTTGCTTCTTTCAGCTCGCGCTGAAGAGCTGGAGACTATCTTATGTGCTCTCAAGTTTCCCATGAGAAGGCCACCCGGTCCTGTATTTTTTTCTTGGCATGCTGGTACTTGTAATTCTGGCTTTTCCGTTTTAAATGGGGATCTACAAATCTCAGAATTCCAAGATCTCTTGTAGTTTCAGCTTTTCCATTTTTAATGAGTGACTAAAAACCCCAGAATTCCCAATAAACCGGGACTGGATGTCTTTCTCAAACATGGAACATGGAAACGTGAGAGCCCCGGGCGCACATGATATAGGCTTCAGTGCATCAGAGCAAGCTGACACAAATAAACAGAAACAGCAGATGAAACAGAGAAAACGGATAGGTTTCTTTAGAAAACTGTCAACTGGTGACAGGAGGTGTGGAGGGAGAACAAAAAGCACAGCACGTCAGTCTAAAGCTGAGAAATAATGAACGTTTGAATGTCAAGTTTGACAAATGCAAAGGGTGGGTAATTTTCTGATATTAAATAATAAACAGCCATCCACACATGAGTTATAAATGGGCTTTCAAAATAAACAGTAAGACAAGAAGTAAATAGTGCGGCAGATGAAGCAGGGGTTTTCCAAAAGAGTAAGAGATGTGGATCCAATGTATAGAGAACAAGCACTGGCAAAGCCAATAGTGTTGGCTTTTGGGTAGGAATAGGATAGGCATTTTCCAGGAAGTGCCATAATGGTAGGACCTGGCCATACAATGGCAACCGCTGGCCAATGGAATAAATACCTGGGAGTATGAAAGCAACGCCTAACTAACGCCTATCCAAGAGGCAGAACGTTTGCCTTTCCCAAAGCTTATTTTAAAAGCAGATGCAGGGAAAGGAACAGAAGCGAGGACACACATATTGATTAAGACATGTGTATTGCAGCTTCATTTAGGCCTTTCGGAAAGTCTGAGCAGTCCATCAGAAACAACAATGGCAGCGCCATAAAGGAAATAGGCAGCGTACAGAGATCTCAGGAGGGTGGGGAGTGGTGGGTGAGTGTGGGCATATGATCTGATCTGATCGTTTATTTATATAGCGCCTATACACAATGTGTTTCAAAGCGCTTCAAGGCAAGGGAGGGAACAAGGGAAAATACAATTACATTTTTACAAGCCATGAATAGTAAGGATGCAAAATTAACTATCGTACTCTGCCTGATGACATTTCAGATAGTGCAAGAGCCAAGACATAGATAATGAAGGAAGTGGGGGGAACAGTGGGAAGGAAATTGAAACAGACAGGCGACTACCGTACTAGGCCTGACGACATTTCTGGTAGAGCCGGAGAAAAATAAAAGGTGAGGGAGAGGGGTGCCGAAAGGGAGGGGAGGAACAAAACATGCGACTATCATACTAGGCCTGACGACATTTCAGATAGTGCTGAAGGGGCGGTGGGGATGAAAAAAACAGTAATGGGAGGATGGAGGAAACAGAAGAGGTTGCTATCATATTAGGTCCAGGGACAATTCTGATAGAGTAAGTGCATAGAAGAAAGTAAGGGGAGGAGATAGGAAAAGGGAGAAGGGAAAGGAGGAGAGAAAAGAGAGTAAGCAGTCAAAAAGAGTGGAGAAGCATAGGGAAGCATAGTCCCATGGGGATTAGCATGACCATGGGGGGGGGTGAATGGGTATGTAAAAAGCCAAATAATGCCCAGATGTTGTGGCCCTTCTACCATCTCTCTATTAAATGTACTCATATGCCAATAGTGCTGGCTGGAGCACCACCATATATCTAAAAACCAACAAGCATTGGCAATGCCAACAGTTTAGGCTTTTGTGTAGGCATGGGAAAAGGCACTTGCCTAATTCTTTTACACAAGCCAAAACTGTTGGCTTGGGCAATGCTTGTCTTTAACATGATTTCAGTGAAGGACACACAGTGGTTATAAATTGGGTGGCTGAAGGCAGACCTGGTTAGTACATTTGTATTACACCAGTAGCTCATTAGTAAAACTAGCAGGCACTTCAAGTGCAACGTTTGATGGTAAGGCTTGAATAAAGCGAGTTCAAAGAGTTCCCCTGAGATGGTGTTTTGGGCGGGAAGAAGCAGGAACTGAGTGGGATTGGCCCTAGGGATGAGCATGGCCATGGGCAGTCATTGAGGGTGCAAACAACCAAAAACAACTACAAACTTTGTGCCCAGCCGCATATGCCACTTCTTATAGGCTCGATACCATCGAATAGCACAAACTAAAAAGGTGTCAGACACTGGTAAGTGGGGGAGGTAGGAGGCAGAATACAATCTGCGTTGTCCTCTATCAAGGCAATACCAATGGCACCCAGTTCCTCTGCCCTTTTTACCACCTTCCCGAGCAGAGTAAGATTGCTCTGTGCCGTCCCACTCAGCCAGCACGTTATCACCTTACGTCAGCACCGGGTTACCCATTAGGCACACTCGGCATGATGTGTCTATGGGCTGCAAAGATTAGGGCGACACAAGGTCCACAGATTACAAGTCCCGCCTTTTTTGACATCTGTGTTCTGCCTATTTTTCATAGATGCAACTTTGTTTTAAAAGTCCCCAAACTACATTTGTTTAGGACAAAATCCTGAAAACCAATGAAGACGTTTTTTCAGAGCATTGGATAGACACTGGAAAAGCCAACAGGTTGCATGTCATTGAAGCCGCTCGCTACAATACAACGGCTAAACAAAAAAGTGATGGCTGGAAGGTTTTGAATTAATCATAACCACGGGCACAGCTCTGGGCAACCCCCAGACCATCGTTTTTTCAGCCTGCCAAGCCATTACAGAAGGGGAAAAACCATGTGCAAATCAGGCTTGGCTGCCACCCCAAAAGGGGCAGTCCAGCCCGAACTGCACTACAACGGCATGCCAAACAGTGACGCACAAGCTGAAACATAGCCCAATGGCTTACAGTCCTCACAGTAATGCCATGTGACTAACGTTTTCAGACAAGGCATGTGTTAGTATTAGATTTCAGTTATTGATCTGTGTCTCTAGTAATATATCTTGTATTCCTGTTAAAGTGTCTCATAGTTCATACCTCATTATGTAGAATTACCAACACGCTCCAATTAATCAATAGCGCCTTTTCCCCAAGACCTGTTATCCTCTAGTTACTCCTGGGAAAAGGCCAACCCAGACTATGCAAAGATACCGACTGCAGACATAAACATTGCCACCCAGGCATGGTAAATGGCCTGGGGTGTGCTTTGAGTACTTCTACCACTCGTTGGCAGTGCATTCAATCCCATTGTTAGTTAGCTGTACCAATTAGCACCTCATGCTTTTCTGCCAGATCAGTCCCAACCTTTTTTGGAGCAGATTGGAAAACAACAGCACAAGCCGTTAATGGGGCAAAGCTAGGCTACTGTAATGTTCTATTGCTGGTTGCTAACCCAAGCATCATTCCCCGCATCCACGGTCTCTTTAAAACAGTGGCAAAAAGAAAAGGCCAACCGCCCTAGAAGAAAACCCTTAACAGCGGTCATGGAGAGCCTGCACTGGCTCCCAAGATAGTCAAGAATCTCTTTCAAGGCCTTGACACTGGTCCACAAAGCTACGTATTGACTGGCCCTTTGCTACGCGTGATCACTACTCAAACCACAAGCACTGGTTTAACATTCCCAACTTGAAATGTATTTTTCAGGCTCTTGCAGCCAGACTCTGGAACTCTCTACTCGAGGACATTTGCGGCATTGAACATTGCCAGGCATTTCGGGAGAGACTGCAACCTTAACTCTTCAGGGTCATGTGATCCTTCTCTGTATCCAGTTCTTCTGCTTAGATGCCAGGTTGGGTCGTTTAGGGTTTCATAAATAAATTAAATAAGAATATGAATTAAAGCCACCTACCATACTGGAACTAGCATACCTACAATTCGCAGCTTGCAAATCATAGCTGCTGGCTATAAAGCCGCGATACCGACGACATGGGATTAGGGCCCATCTCCTATTTTGGCATTCATACGCATAACGCAGAGGAATGCACATAGGTTCTCAAATAGGATCAGGTGGCAAGTGTATGGCTTTCGATAGTTTGCTTATGGCCTAATTCAATTGGGTGAATGGGCCTATTGGGTGGGAGCAAAGCTCCCTCACCTCACACACCTATGCCACTACTTCACTTGGCCTCATGGTCCCAGATAAGCTGTCCCAGGCAGGAACAGCTCTCAAGTCACCCAATGGCAATGGGCAGTTGGTCATCGAGTCTTTTTTTTTATGTGTATTTGTATTTTGTATTTGGGTGTCTCTTGTGCAAACCTAGTTAGAAAGCAGCAAAGTGCTTTACACGTAATTTCAGGGTTAACGGAGGTTGGTGGAATGGGAGGTTCCAGGTTATAGTAGCTTGGATATCCTATAATATGGGGTGTTATATCATTAGGACTAAGGGGGTCCTACGAGACCCCCTGTGTAGTCCCTGACGAGAAAAGTTCTTGACTTTCCTCTATCAACTACAGGATTGTTGGAGCGGTCCTGATAGTGACCAGGATTGTGTTCCAGTAGGCTGGGGCCTTCCCGTTCTTGCAATATTAAGAGTGGAATCCACAAGACTGGTGCAATTTCTACTGACATTCCATTCATGACTGGCATGTTTCTCTGTGTGATCCTGATCATGGCACACTCGATCAGGCATCGCTTCATTGATTTGGCATCCAGTCTTCCCATTGGGTACACTCTTTTCCGAAGGATTTGGTGAGCTGCAATGCTCTTCTGGTCTGTGACAGACATAGGGCCTCATTACGACCCAGGCGGTAAGTTACCGCCTGGGCCGTGACTTTACCACCATGGCGTAAACGTAGTTTACGCCATGGTGGTTGGCGGACTTACCGCCCCATTCCGACCTTGGCGGGGCGGTAAGTCCCCAATCCCCATTTACCCTTCCCCATTCCCATTTTTGCCCCATAGGGCATAATGGGAGTGGGGAAGGCGTTAATTACGCCACCGTAAATTACGGTGGCGTAATTAACTCCATGGTCCCTTAGCGCCATGGATTTTAACACCTGCTAAAAGCAGGTGTTAAATCCGCCATGGCACTAAGGGACCTCGTACTCAGGCGGTAAGGGTCGGCGCTGTTTACGCTGCCGTAAACCCCTTACCGCCTGGGTCGTAATGAGGCCCATAGCATCTAAAGTATTAGGATATAGCATATGTTCCTGTTCAAAAAGAATCCTAAAGTCTTTGGCTTTTATTCAATTTGTTCTGAAAAATTGTGCTGCAAAATGTACCTTTTTCAAACAATAATGTTATGTTAACCGAATTTATAAAGCGCAGCAAACACGACAAGGCCATCTTGTTGCTAAGGAACTGAGGACAGAGGCCAGGGAGAGGGGGGTAAACAGAAAAACTAAAACAGAAACGTTTTCAGAGAACGACAAAAAGCCAGATGATGATCAGTAGCGGGAAGAGAAAAAGAGAGCTTATTCCGCAACAAAGCTGCTGGCACAGAGAAGGCACGGCCCCTGTTCTGGTGCAAAAGAAGCGCAGGACCTGAATTAAAAGAGCTTCAGCACAACAAAGGGCGCGAGAAGCAGTGTAAGGATGGAATTTAACCTCCAAGTATTCAGGTCCGATACCGTAGAAAGCGCGGTGAACAATACGCAGTGCTTTTAATTCAATACGCTTGGAGACAGGGAGCCAGCAAAGGGAGCAAAGCACCGGGGAGATGAAAATAGTAAGAGGGTTCAGAGTAACATCTCTAGCGGCCGCATTCCGCCAGATTTGAAGGCGATGCAGAAGATAGGCAGGTTATGATATGATATGATAGGTTATTTATAACGTGCTTAATACCCATAGGTTTCTAAGCGAGGACCTGGGGATCGAACCTGTGGTGCTCTGTGTCGTCTTGCTTCCAAGGCGAGCACGTTGCTGCTGGACAAGAAAAAGGGAATTACATAGTCAAGAGACGCGCAAAAATAGAAGATGACACCACAAGAGCATGCTGAGTAGGCAGAACAGGGAGAATGTTACGAAGAAGCCTGAGTTTAAAATGTCCCGACTGGCACACAGCGCTGACTTGGGCCTCAGCTGATGAGGAGGATGAGATCTTTAATCCAAGATCCTTGATTCCTGCAGCCGGTTTGGGTGGACACCTAAGGGAGGTGGGCCAGAAGGCTGAGTGAGGCAGCTGAAGGGAGTCCAACTATCAATACCAAGCAGTTGTTGCTCATCCAGCTGTTAACCGATTGCAGACATGAGCAATCGCACTGGGTGAGACCACCCCAGACCCTCCTGGAGCTGTCATTCAAGCTCATATTCTGGGTAGGTATTTACCTCACGGACATGTTATAATTCACCAGTCACCACTGATCACAACAGTTTTTAAACGTTACAAACTAAAAGTAAGGGACCCTAGTGTTTTGCTGCCTAGAGGCCTCAGAGGGGCTTTACTCAAGCCCTGTCTGTAAATAAGCTGCAAGATGGTGGTCTGCCCACGAGCACAGGTTGGATGTTTAAAACTAGCTGATTCGGCCGTGATCAAATTGGCACCAGTGTGTAAGACGGCCCCAAATGACTCTGAGAATCTCCTTGCCCTGAGTCGGTTTCCTACACATTCGCTTGTGCACTAGAATACAGAATTTCAGTTTTGAGCATGCACAGGTGAGTGCGGTTTTGTGGAGACACCTATTGCGACCGCTGCGGCAGAGGAGTTTTCACAGTCTTGGATTGCATGCCGATTCCATTTTTTGTTAGGCCCCTCTTGGTGATTGTGTTTGAGTAATGCACTGCCTGTATTTCCTTTACCTGTAGGATCAGTACACTCTAGAACATTGAAGCACCTCAACATTTGGTACAGCCTTAGAGGCTCCTTTCATTTCCAGGAACCTTTGCTAGAATTCCTGCTTCCTATATTCTAGCCCTACTTTCCTAAGCAGATTTTCCAATGGATTCTTAAAGATTCTCTGCAGGATTCTTCCTATGACTGCCTATTGGTTCCTTTGAAATGATTTCATGGCGTACAAGTTAGTTTGGAATTTGGGGCTCAACGCTTAGCATTTCGCTTTTCGGGTTCGAACTTGGTTAACGTTATTTGATTGAATGTCCAAAACCACATATCTTTAAGATCTGCCGGTAAGCGTAGATTTTCTTCTTCCCTAAACACTTTTCTCTCATCAAGACAGGGTGCCTTCATTTTACTGGCTACAAGCTTCAAAAGAATGTGACTAATTCTTTCGGTCACCGAGAGGATCATACACCGCAATACGCCCCCGTTTTTCCTATATTCAGCGTGCTCCTGCCCGCGGCGTTTGCAGCACTCCTCCTACCCACTGGAAACTACAATTCCCACTATCACTGGCCCGCAGTGTTTTCAGCACGCTCCCTGCATGGCCTGTTCACTTGCTCATGCCTGAACCAGGCAAGCCGGAAATCAAGTGCACTTGCAAGCTTGCTTGGCGCCGCTCAAGCTTGTGCTTCCGCCCCGGCATCAATGGCATTTCTCCTGTGGTTCCCTTCCTGATCAGGCTCGTGTAGTCATTTAGATACTCCTGGTGTTTTCACCTCAACCTGTTGGATCGTCCTCATTTGGATCAAGATTTCGACCTATGCTTTTCTGCAGGCATTTCAGACTCTGGCTTGTTGTGTCTTTGGACTGTTTTTTGGTTGCTCGTTTGGGATCAGATGCTTCGAACTTCTTCACTTCCCTGTGAGAGTTTCGGTTACCCTTTAGTGCTCTACAGTCTCTTGTGGAAATACGCTGTCAATTTATATATTCTGGGGTTTATTGGTTGCCTTCTCTTTGGTTTGATCTTTAGGCTGCTTGGCGCTCTACTGTTTTTTTCTAACTCATTTCTGCCTCGGAAGCCAAGAACTCACCCATTGCAAACCTTGGATACCTCCACCTTATTTCCCCCTGCTTTGCACTTTGGGACTGGACTGGCTATCTTTTCCCTGGATTATTGGCATCTCTATCTGTATTTTGCCACCTGGCCTTCTTAGTTGCACCCCGTGCTGCCCAGCTCGCGCTCCTTGTGGACTGTAGTGGACTCGTTGCTCAGTTCCGGGTCTGGGTCTTTCTCCCTTCACTGAGCCTTATTCCTGGTCTATGGACCATGGCACCTGTCTTGGGAGTGATTGTGCTTCGAGGTGCATTGTTGGCGATGGCTTTCTCCGACGTTTGTGTTTCGGGTGGGAGAGGACTTGATTGGATGAATTACGGTGGCTACTTGTATTTGCCAAGGCTGTTCCTAACTTTTCTTCTACAGCCAGGGAGAGAGTCTGGTGGTATTTCTCCTGCCTTTTCACTCGACCCCACGGCTCAGCTGTGATTCCTTATCATCTTGGCTGTGCTGTGGAGAGGGAAGCCCTGATGTCTTCCTGGAGCCACCACTGCAGCATTGCACATTTGCCTAGTGTTAACTGTGCATTGTCTATCGACTGCAACCTGACCCACCTTAAATCTACCGTTGAGAAGAAGAGTTGATCAGGTTTGGAAATGGTGAAGAGAGTGGGTGGGGCTGCCGCAGGGAATTATATACTGTAGATCAGGAATAAGACTAAGGTCAACCCCTGGCAAATGTGGGACCCATTCTCAATTAATATCTGGGGTGATGAACTCTGCTGTGAGATCTATTAATGCCTAATGTGCAGCTTTGGGGGCGCTGTTTTGCGTGGAACAAGATGGCTGCCTGAGATTGTGGCTCTGCAGCCTGGTTCCTTTGTACAACGCAGTACGTACTCTTACAGTACGCACAACAAGGTGAGGACGGCGAAATCATCAACTGGAGGGCTATACCACCTCCCAGACTGACTTTAGGCTAGATCTGCCCCAGAGCGTATGTTTTGTCTGCTGCCCACCCGACTGCTGGCTGGCCTGCCCGGCTACGATGCAGCATTCTATTCGCGGGGGTGCCGTACCGAGCCGAGGACACTGCGCGTAACTGCGGCGAGGAGCGTGGGGCTCCGTCTGCTCCTACAGCCTTCTCCTGGTGCTTGTGCACCCCCTGCCCCGAGGTTCCTGCTGCGTCCAGAGAGCTGGAGCAGCACGGGTTGCTTGCCTTGGTGCTGGCGCCGACAGAGTGAGGCACCACGCACTATCTGCACCCTTATCCCTCACTGCCTCTGACACAGAGCTGATCTCTCCCCAAGCTCCTCACCCACGTGTCGCTCTGTGCGGCCTGCTTCCTCCAGCCTGCACTGTCCTCTGGGCTGTGAGCCTGGCGGCCTCTGCCCGCTTTCCCTGAGCTGCTTGCTCTAGTGGGCTGGGCCGCTGAAACAGACACTCTGCTTTTCCTGCTACCTCCTGCGCGGCTGAAACCGCCACATGTCTCAGCAGCATTGGCCCCCTGTGTGTAGGGCCATATATGATTCCCAGCAAGGGCAGCAACACTAACGTATATCCCCACCATACCCTGGTTATGGTGAACGACCCCAGATACAGCACCCCCCAAAACTGCTGCTCTCTCCTACCCTAAACTTTCTACTGCTGTGCTGGTTGCCTGCCCACCTACCATCTCATCACTCTGCTCTTCCCGGCACTGCCCTCTGGGCTGGGTGCCTGGCAGCTCCCACCAGCACTCTTTGAACTGCTTGCCCCGTTGGATGGGCTGCTGAAGTTGACTCTCTGCCTCACCTACTACTGCAACGCCCTGTAGTGCTGGAAACTCCACATGCCATAGCAGCACCGGCCCCCTGCACCAAGTGCATTCATGATCCCCAACTAGGGCAGAGACACTAAAGTATACCCTCACCAAACCCTGATTGTGGTGAATGACTCCGGATGCAGCTCCTTTCACAACTGCTGCGCTCCCCGATTTTACACTCACTACTGCTGTGCCAATTTGCTTTCTTACCTACCACCTCAGCACAGGGTGCCACCATGACCAAAGGAGGTGGTAAAAAACAAAGCTCCATGAACATGTTCACCAAAACAGCTCCCAGGGAAGCAGTGGGTGCGGACAATCCTGGAGAGGGCCCTACCACGTTCGCTACTGAGTAACCCACAGAATTGTAGCGAATGATGGACTACATGCGGGAGGGGTTCAACACCCTCAATACTAAACTTGATGACATAAGTGGCGCAATTAGTGGCATAAAGGCCTGAATGCAGAAAATCTGATTCCCGGGTCACAGAGGCTGAGACCAGAATTGGGCTGGCAGAGGACAACATCTCAGCGCTCAGGGCTGACGTAACCTCACTAACCAGGCAGGTGCAAACCGTCAGTAGAAAAACGATGATCTGGAGTCCCGATCCTGGCGCAATAACCTGCTCATTGTCAGGGTTCTCGTGGACAACATTGAGGGCCACATGGAAGACTTTGTAGAACACACTCTCCTTTCCCCTCTTGATGCTCCCAAGCTGTCCCCCAGTTCGCTATAGAGTCCGCTCATCGGTCACTGACCACAAAGCCTAAACCAGGAGCCCCTCCTTACCCAATCATTGTCCGGTTCCTGAATTAACGTGACAGGGATGCAATGGCTTGACATGTGCAACAGGGTCTTGTGTGGGCTCCCACCCCTTGGGGTTTTTCTTGTAAGGTGCTTCTTGCTGGACCGTCTAAGGCCCATGACCAACTGCCTACAATGGCCGGATGGTGGCTGACACCCTGATGTGCATGAGCTGGACTGTTAGGGGATTAGGTAACCATGTCAAGATGCAGAAACTTCAGCTTTATGCTGAAAGACACAACGCCAGCATCCTCTTTTTACAGGAAACATATGTGCTAGCTGCTGGTTGTCGCAGATTTGCGAAGAGCTCGGGAACGCACCGCTTTTATACACAATATTCCACGCAAAGCCATGGCACCATGATACTCATTCACAAATCACTTGAATACGTACACAAGGCGTCCTATGTAGATCCCCTTGGGTGCTATGTTTTGGTGCACAGTACACTCTATGGTTTAGAGGTGACACAACGTCGACGACCCAGACTTCTACACCCAACTGATAGACCTGATGGCAACGTATCCCCTTATGCCCATCCTGTGGGGTGGGGACTTTAACACCATCATTGATCTTAATCTGCACCGGTCCAGCATTAAGGCCCGACAGCTATCTAGGGCCGTGCGGACCATACTTGATGAGCAGACTTAGGTTGAGGGTTGAAGACGCATGGAGATTGTTACATCCGCAATCCTGTGGGTACTCCTTTTACTCAACAGTGCACAATTCGCACTCCAGGATTGACCGATGGTTGGTGTCTGGGACACTAATAAACTGGTTGGTGGGAGCAGATAAACTGCCTAGGACTTACTCGGACCATTCACTGGTTACCTTGAGCCTGGCTTGGGAGGCAAAGCGTGTCTCAGGACGCCCCTGGAGACTCAAACCCTGATCACTGCTAGATCCAGTATTTGAGGGCGAGCTGGGAAAGTGTGTTCATGACTATTTCGAAATTAACTCGGGTACGGTTGATTCCCTTTGTGCTCTCTGAAAGGCTTTCAAAGCCTACATCCGCGGTATGGCTCTCGCTGAAGAATCAGGGATTGTTAGGGCCATCTGCCGAAGCATCTGGGACAGGGAAGCCTCCCTCAAGCTACTTGAAACGCAATATGCAGCAAACTCAGCAGCTACTACACTAGGTGAAATAAAAAACGTGTTAGACATTTTCAGAAACCTTGCCGACAGGGAACGGAAATTCCTAGACAGTCCAGAGGAAGCAACGCAGTACGGAGAAGGCGAACGCCCGGGCAGACTTCTGGCCAGGGTGGTGCGACAGGAGGAGGGAGATCGCCATATCCCAACCATTGAGGATGCTGCTGGTCTGATTGCCCACACTGCATCGGACGTCAATGAGGTGTTTCGCTCCTTTTATGCGGCACTCTAAGCCAACAATGACATGGCGTCTGGGCTGGACATAGAGGCGTTCCTAGACGGCCTCCCGCTCTCAGTGCTCTCTGGATAGGCTAGGAAAGTACTTGACTGCCCGAGGAGTGCCGAATAGATCTCTATAGCCATAGATGCTCAGAGGAGGTGAATGGATAAATTAGAAAAATGTGAATTATTCTTTGCACAACACTATGAGTGCCCATGTTTATTTGACGGCATCACATTATAAGGTAACCTTTCACCTTACAGGCAGACCTTGGGTCCACTCAGAGTTCTGAAAAGCACAACGTCCATCTCAGCCCCCCTCACTCATCTTCTAGTATCACTACTAAGAGGCTAGGTGAGTACTGCAGTATTAAGGACAGTTTTGTGTGATTAGGGTCTATGGGATTATTGATTCGGTATTTACATTCATCTTTGGCACAAATCCTTTTTATAGGAGGAGGACATTTTGTATATTCAAGACACTGAATGGTGATGACTCCAAGAATGTGGGTGCATTTGTTGGCAAAGGGAGAGGTAAGGCATTTCCTATCTTTTTCCAATCTTATTAAAATGTAGCGGCTATGAGGACAACATGCCTGATCACATTGTTATTGTTAGGCTGCCAGGGATGGAACGCTACCACGTGCATCACTTAGCTCCTCGAATGATACCTCCTAGAACATTGGTGCCATTAGGACCATGGAAATGCTAAGCTAGATGTTTGTACATGGTTCTATGATTCAACAATTGGAACTTCAATTATTGATTGAGCTACGCTGTGAAAAATTCTGACTTAAAGTAGCTTTTGTTTACTGCCTATAGGAATATTATCATTGATCTCTATGTGAGACTAGCTTTTATTTTTAATTGTTTGTAGAATTAATATCCTATCAAGACCCCTGATGAAGAGATTATTTCTCGAAACGAGTTGGGTAACAATACATTTATCTTTTTAACACTAATGCTGATTATGATGTATGAATTTGTATTGAAATGCAACATGTTCACATAATGATTCTATATCAATCAGACTATTAGACCCAGAACAGTTCATAGGTCTTTCATTAAGAATTTGGCTATTTATTGGCCTGTGAACGTACCCGCTTCCCTTGGGTCACAGCAGACCCAGGGTAGGCTGACAGAGAAAATGTTATATCCCATTTCCTTGGCAGGGAATCCATCATTCTCTGCCATGACATCACAGCAAGAGGACACATCACTCAGAATAATAATATTATTGCTTCTGGGTTCCAATGGAAGCCATTTTGTGTATGAAGCCCAGCGAAAGCCTTGAACGTATATTTTTTTGAAAAGGCTGTATCCTCCGACTATGGAACTACAGCATTTTCTCTGCCTTCCCGTGGTCTCCTTGGTCCTGAGAGAAGCAGAGCACAGGGGACTCTTGGTCAAAGGCTGCAACTCCCTACGCAGCCGGTCGCTGACGCAGAGAATCAAACAGCAGCGGTGTGGTGCTACACTCAGAGTGTGGACTGCCAATCTGACAAAACCTCTGCCCAGCCATCTTATGCCCACACAGAGCAATGCCTTGACCGCTAGATGGGCTCCCTGCGGCAGAGGCCTGCTGCGAGAATAACCCTGACTACAGACAACGCAGAGTGCACAGACCCCTCAAGAAGTCTGTGACCCACCGCAATATACTGTTAATGTTCCTAAGGGGAGTTACTTTCAAACATTACTCAGAAGGCATCCACTCATCTGATGGCGGGACTGAAAACATATTTAGATACATGCATTACATTTATTTAAATCAGAGGAGTAAACCCATAAAGCAGTTATGCGATGAGTTCATTATATCAAATGAGGAAAATATGAAAACATAGGTTATTAAATAAAATAACTGACAATGGAACCTACATCATAAAATAGTTCTCCATATCCAAAGGTAGGTTCTCAGTATGAACCATATGACGGTAGAAGGTGAGGGCAAGAGCTGGAACGCATTTAAAGATATGAATATTTTCAATGTTCTGTATATCACCAACATGGCACCCTTCAGTGACTTCTGAAGATATAGGGATACTTGCGGTGTGGAAATATAAAACAGAATCTCAAAGTTTAGAATGTTGGCAGTGCCAACGCGTAGTGTGGTCTAATGCATGAGAGGTTTAAAGGTGCTTGGAAGTAAATAATTGCAAGACTGTGTTTAACTGCACCTTCCTAACAAGCTCAAACAATATGCTAATGTCCCTTGACTATTGAGTCACTTGGAAACTTATTCGACCACTGGTTTGTCCAGACTGCCAGGCTTTACATAGTATGGTAGCGCTATGAGAGCTTGCTCCCAACAAAGCGGTCCGGTTACTCTCGCTGATTAGAAAAGACAGTTCAAGCCGATTATTAGGCTGGAAAATCAACATGAGGCCTTTACTTCTGTCTCTATTATCTATATGTTCCCACCATCTTGACTATTCGTTCTTCAGTCCCTAACCCTCTCCTTTCGCTCTTTTTGGGGACTTCAATATGTCCCTTCTTACAACCTCTTCCCACTCATCTCCTCTGACGCTCATTGATTCTTACCATCTGAATCTTCTCCCTTCTCCTCCCTCCCACCAATCAGACTCCTGCCTTGACCTAATCATCTCCTCATTCCTTTCCCTTGGAAGGATCTCTTTATTCTTTGTATCACCTTTTACTCTCCCTTTCCCTCTCATTCCTGTCTCCACCTCTACCCTCAATTTTAAATCCAACCTTCAGCACCCGGAATCTACATTGTTTTGATTCTGCCTCATTTCTATCCTCTCCTTACTCTTCCCCATCTCCTCGCAATGCTGCACATACTCTTCATTCTTCGCTATTGTCTACTCTTGGCTCTAACTATCCTTCTCACCTCTTCTCTCCCTCCGATAAACCCCATCAGCCTTGACTTACTCCTGCCCTTATCGCTCTCCGTTCCAGCCCCTGGAAAAGCTGAACGGCGCTGACGGAAGTCCCAATCCTCTTCTGACCTCTCAGCTCTTTCTTTATTTTGTTCTTCTTGCGATCAAGCCTTGCTTGTTGCTAAAAAAAGCTCCTTTTCTGAACTTACGCTTTCTCTCTCCCATAATCCTGTCGTCTTTTCAGCTCCGACAAACCATTCTCTCTCCCAGATCTCCTGATACCTCTCTTTTCTCATCCCGTTCCTCTCTGCTCTTCTTTCTCAACTTCCATAAACTAACCCCAATTCTACCCTTCTATTTATTATCTTCCTTTTCTCCTCTTTCGATCTTGATACCTCTGCCCTTCTCACGTGTGCCCATCCTACTTCTTCGCCCTCTGATCCTCTTCCCTCTGCTCTCATCCTTCAAATTCATCCTCACCTTCTCCCATATGTCACCTGTCCCATTAATTCCTCTCTCAGCAATTCTTTCTTTTCTTGTCTATTTAAACAAACTCATCCTTCCAACTCGGAAAAAGCCCTCGCTGCCAACTTTCACCCCATCTCTCTTCTTCCTTTTCTCTCTAAACTTCTAGCGTGTGCTGTTTACTTCCTATCTCAATCTTAACTCCCTCTTGCCTCCATTTCAACCTCAATTCTGTCATTCCTGCTGTACTGAAACTGCATGTCTCAAACACTCTTCTCAGGGCCCAACACTTTAAATGTTCCTCTCCATTTATCCTTCTCTTCGATAATGTCGATCACTCACTTCTTCTTTTCACCCTCTCTTCCTTTGTTTTTTCTGGGTCTTTTCCTTAATGGTTACACTCTTATATTTCTAATCATTCTTGCTGGGTGACCTGTGCTGGCCACCCATCTCCTCCCTGTTCCCTTCTTTAAAGGGTCCCTCAAGGGTATGTCCTTGAACCCCTGCTCTCTCGCTTTACACGATTCCGCTTACCACCATTATTTCCTCCTGTAATCTTTCTTTTCATCTTTATGCTGATAACACCCAAAACTTTTTCTCTTTCACTTCTTTTTCTGCCACATTACACTCCACTGTTTCCAACTGCCTCTCTGCGGCTCAACACTGGATACCATCCCGTTTTCTTCGCCTCAACCCTGCCAAAACCAAGGTGCTTTTCTTTCCCTCTACCATGATTCCCCCCATTACTCCTTCTTCCCTCCCTTTTCCCAGTTCCTCTCTTCCTTTCTCCCCTCAGCTCGTAATGTAGGTGTAATCTTTGACCCTTCTCTCGCCTTATCCCCACTTATCACATCTCTTCTACTGCTCACTCCTGCCGTTATGCTCTTTTTAACATTCGTCACGCCTGTCCTTATCTCTCCTTCCACCCCACTAAGCTTCTCCTTTTCTGCTTAGTCTTCTGCCATACTGACTACTGTTCGGCTCTTCTATCGTTTTCAAGTGTATCCATGGTCTCTCTCCTCTCCATCTCTCTTCCTTAATCTCACTACTCCCCCCTCCTGTGTCCTGCGCTCTCAGAAGCAGTTCCCTCTCTATTCCCAACCTCCCTCCCCTGTTCTTCACATGGCTTTCGGTCCTTTGCCTTGCTTGCCCCTAAGCATTGGAACTCTCTCCCTCTATCTATCCGTTCATCCTCTTCCCTGTGTTCTTTGAAACCTACCTGAAAACACACACATTTTCTATCTGCTCTCTCTAATAATTGATTTTACTTTTCCTCTGCCTCTTGGATGTATCTGGAATGTGTTACCCACTTTAATTGTACCGGTTTTTATTGATTTTCTGTTCAGCGCTTTGGCAAACGCGCTATACAAATTAAATAAATACTAATACACATAAATAAATAATCTATTTAAAAGGCATTCAGTCCACCATAGAGGCCTTCACGTCCAAAGGCGTACCCGTAATACACTCAACATGGGCACCCGTCTGCAGAGCAGCTACAGCAAAAGGCACACCATACAAATGAACACTCCCTCATTGTCATTATTAGTTCTTGTCTAAACTGGGGACTAATACTTCCCTCTTTCTCCCTGCGATTGCCTCTTGGCAAACTTGGAACTCCCCACGCGTGTAGCCTTGTGTGGAAAGAGGCCCCTGGGGTATTGCAACACAGCCCCTCAAGAACACAGTCAGATTTACCTTGCTCACTCCCTTTAACTGCAGCGAAGGAAAGAGTGCTAGGTGCAGATAATTTCCAGGAGGGCCTAACCTTGGCCAAGGAGGAGTCTTGCATTTACAACACTTTGGACTTTGGTGACATGAGCGCATGAGAGCAACATGAGTACAGTCAATCACACCAACAGCATTGTGCAAGCTTGTATTATAGCATAGCTTTGCCATGTGACTCTGTAGCTGCTGTGCTGTTTATTTAGGATATGTATACAGATCCCCAACAGGCACAGCAAACACAGTGTCACCGAAATGGAGCACTTATGATTTTGAGCAAAGGAAGGGACGCAGTGTGTATGCTACTGTTGGACAACAAATCAACTTGAACGTTATGCATGATCGTCTGTGGGACGAGCATGCCAGTGATGCGTATTTGCTGCACCAACATATCAGTGAGTGGCGAGATAAGCCCTTAGACTCATGGAATTATCTTTCTCTGATATGCATGTCTATGGGGCTTTCAGTTCTTGCTGTTTCCCCAATAGTGCTCCATCTATCGAGCTGGATATTTCTCTAATGGTGTGGGACACTGAGGCCATGATCACGTGTGCGGAACAGTTTTGCGCACGTGTTACTATTTTCCAATGTAGACCCAGGTGATTTCCACCTGATTTGGGGTGTCATACAATTTTGGGTGCTCAGAATGGGCGGAAGGTTCTGTCCTGAATGCTGGCTGCTTTACTGCATGTGGGCGGATTTTGGTGTTTACAGGTGATGTTCCTGTGTGCAAATAGTGAGTCTGGCGCTAGCACAGCTGCGCAGAAAAACACAGCTGTTGGGATGCAGGTACATCGTCCCTACAGAGGCAAGAGAGTTAGACTGCGCAAATTCTACTAGCAAAGAGTTTTGGTTATGAAGTGTCAGCATGTTCAAGGCCTGGATTGTTAGTTCTGCACGCAGCACAATTAACACACCCTAGAGAGTGTTACATGGTGAAAGGAAGAGCCACACCCATGTTGAAATTAAGAGGCAGATGCCAAGTCGTGCTGATAGCATGCAGCTAACTGTAGTGAGTTATGCCGCATTTTGTTAGTGTGAGAAAGAACTCTGCATATATCGTTGTATTGTGCATTCAGGGGTCATTTTAGTAGAACATAGATATAGTAGAGGGAATCTAGCTTTAGCAGTGTTAGTGTCGTGGGCCACGTTAGCCAGAGGTTCACCATTTTGCAGATTAGGCCTGTTAGAAGTAGGTCCTGCTGTAAGGGTCTGTTTGGTAGGAGAAGCCATAGTTCATGTTTCAGAAGCATGCAGCTCGTTCACTTAAATAGAAGGCGTTTTCCCTTCCTCCACAAGTGTTTAGATAGTCAAGGTTGTGAGCGGCAGAGCTAGGCGCTCTGTAGATAGTGGCTGATTTAAGGAGGCCGAAGTCGATGGGAAAGGAATGGATTAGATTTATACTGCAGCAACAAAAACAAATGTTATGGGAACAGAGCATGGGTGTCTGACGTGGCACCAGCTAACTAAGACACATAAATGTGGGAGTGGTGGATGTGTCGTTATAAAGCCATCTGAATTCCCAGAAAGAAAAGGAAGGAACATGTACTAGGGAGGAAGCATCTTTCAAGATGGGAGTAATATGAGGTGTGACAGCACACATGAAATGTTAGATTGAACGGGCCATGTGGGTATGCCAAGTTGTCTGACAACATGAAGAGACCATTGTATTCTCAAAGGGGTGTCCCAGTGGTATGCACATCTGTTATGTTATGTTATGTTATTTTGCATTTATATAGCGCCTTATATACCATTGGTATGGTCTGAAGGCGCTGGTAGGTTGAACGCCCTTGGAAACCGAAGTTCAGGTCAATAGAGACTGTAGGGAGAGTCAAAGGTGCGTGTGCGCACCGGGTATGCGTGCAGCTGGTGCAGTATTCGTGAAATAGCTGCTTCTTATCGGTAAGTGTGGTGGTTGAGATCAGGGGTATGTGTTCGTTCTGGCAGGATTTATCCAGACCGACTGTGGCTGCGTTAGGCCTGAGGAGAACGCCTGGCTGGGGGGTGTGTAACCAGCAGTGTTTACTTAGAATGATGGGGAGTGAGCGGGAGATGTTAGTATGAGAACAGTTATACCGAATGGTGTCATAGTAGCTCTGTGTTCTAGTTGAGTGGTGGTGTAAAGAAGAGAGTAAATGTGGGGTGTGATATGATGGGTTACATGCTCTTTCAAACGTTCCTGCATTCCAGGCCATACTATGTACGTCGCGTAGTTCAGTTCTATGCGCTCCAGTCCGTTCTATGTACTCTTATTCATTCCGTGCGTCCCCGTCTGTGCTACACACTCTGGTCTGCTCGATGCACTCATGCATTCCAGTCTGCCCCGCGCGCTCAAGTCCACCCTGCGCGCTCCAGTCTGCCCCATGCATGCACTCCTGTCTGCCCCACGCATACAGTCCTGTCTGCCCCTGTATTTCATATTCACCCACCCTACGCAGTCACCCGCTCCCCGCATTCACCCGCTCTCGCACTCACGCGTTCCCTGCGCTCATCCGCTCCCCGCACTCATCCGCTCCCCGCACTCATCCGTTCCCCGCACTCACCAGCTCCCCGCACTCACCAGCTCCCAGCCCTCACCAGCTCCCCGCACTCATCTGCTCCCCTGCACTCATCTGTTCCCTCACTCATCAGTTCTCCTCACTTCTCCGCTCTATGCACTCATCCGCTCTATGTACATCTCAAGCTCATCAAAGCGTCTCGACTAAGGACGATCCATCAGCGTAACAAGTATCTGATTAGCGGGCATCAGTTACATTGTAGTGTTTTAAAATGACTGCACAAGTAGGTTATTTGTTTTTTTTAGATAAATATGATTCCAATGATGTAGCGATATATATGTTTAGGGTTTGTATAGGGTCTGACCAATGTGGAACGTGGGGATGTTTTTTTATCTGTGATGTTAATCTGAGGGTTTACCTCTCTATAAACTTGTAAGTTGAATGAGTAAAACAATGATTTTCATTTCCACGGAGCTGAATACGGTCCCCAGCCGGGTTTGCATGTAAGAAATCTTGTTATCCTTGCAAACATGTGCACCCCTTATTTGCTGTGCAGATTTTTCTGTTGGTCGATATTTTTGCCCTGCCCGACACTGCGGACACACAATAAATCTGCAAGACACATGCCAGTGTAGGCAAAATGTGGGGAACCACTGCATTCTCAAAAGAACATGTTTTGCTAGGATTAGTCTTTTCTTCCAGACTAATTACAATGAGGGAGTTAGCAAGCTGAACATTTGCAAGCTGAGCTCAGGGTTTTAGCACATAGGCAGATGTAAAAGGCTCATATTGCAGGGCCAAGCTGTGCCCAGTAGCAATTTATTAAATTAATATGTATATATTTTCTTTAACAGAAAAATAAATCATGGACAAAAGATGTATTTATTCATTAACAAACTATGGTTACTGTGATTTGTTTTAAAATGTAATCTTCATATTTCCTTGGGCTTGTTCTTGTGCATAAATACATCTTGTGCTGGTAAAACAAAACCTACCGCACCACAACGTTCCCCTTCAACTGCATCTGCACCGAGAATTTTTCAGAAGCAGTGGTTGAAGTGTACGAAAAGCAGTAGTGGAGCTATGTTCCCTACTGGTCTGAGGCTAGCTCCGCGCCCCACAAACCACATTGCCAGACCCTCTCCCATGCACAACACAAACCCCTAAACAAATGTGCCTCCTCTTTTTTTTTTAATTTGATTTTATTAGGTTTTAACACATAACATTTCTCTCAATGAGAAAAGAGAAGAAAAGGTTATATATGCATCCATAGTCGTTACACAGGTGGGAGTAATACCAATATACAGTGCTTAATTCCGTTTCTATAGATCCAACAGTATACAATGGAAATAACCAATATAATTTTCTCGTTCTCTTTATTCTTTTACACCTCCCCCCCCGCACACCTCACGGACTAAGAAATCATGTTACCAAGGAGTTGTGTTTTCATGGTCATGTGCTCATTGTCACAGGTTGAAACTGTTTCGATGTGGTGTGTTCGGGGACTTGCCATAAGGAGGGCGCCTTGTCGTGATTCTACTGGTGCCTGAGAGGTAGCGTGGAAGCGGCCTCAAAACAGGTAGAGGGGGAATAGTACACAAGAGGAGAAGGACCTAGTCGGGCCCTATAGACAATGGACCCCCTCACCATTTGGGGTTGGATGTCTGTTTGATGTGTGTTTGCTTAGGAATTCTGATCACAGGACTTCACACTGTGTTGCCCTGCCGTGCAGTCATGCAGTAATTTTCTCCATGTGCCTCCTCTTTAAGGGAACGTTCATTGCAGTGCATTGTTCCTACAATTTTATTTGAAAATAAAACCATTCTGGAACGTTTCTTTTTAAAATAAAAGTACAGGAATGGTCAAACTTAATTTTAAAAAGTAGAGGAGCACCGCTCCCAACCGTTCCCGCCCACTTTGAGCACTGTTCAAAAGGAATAAGTGAAGACAAGGCCGATACTGCCTGGCTACCCCGGCGACTGCAGGAAGTGACTTCCCAGACCTCAGCAATCCATGGATTGTCCTGGGTTTGGTGACAGGTTTCCTGGGGAATTTAACTTTATGATAAGGGTTATTCCTTCCGGGCAGGGAGTTCAGTTTGCCTGGAGTGAGCCGCCAGACAGACTGTCTAGCAGGCTGGAGAAACTGGCCGCCTTCCCTTCAGATTAGCAGCTGCGACTGTACGTTCTGTCGCTATGTGCTGAGGGTGGCAAACCGCTGTTATCATTTCAAATTTCACATCAAACTGTTTACGGCACAAAGGTGTTTTTCGGATGAATAGATGTTAGAAATATACATATACTATCACATCCGTGGTGGATTGTGCCATGTAAGGCATGCTGGTGAAGACAATAGGAGAAGGCTTGCCATTCTTTAAGACCTCTGTCCAGAGGAGAGATTTTATTTTTTTATGTTTTGGTCACAAGCAATGCCATAGAAAACAAGGCCAAACTGCATCTTCTACTCTATAATCATTCTTGATTATAAAATGGCAAAAATGCTATCCAGGGATTTTATCGCGGAAAATTCACCTGGCGTATTTTCCAGCGCATAATATTCATCATATAAAATCGCTGAGCATTTTTAAAAATAAATATGAAACACAGAGGGTTTGTTTGGGGAAGGTGAGATGCAGCTAAGAGATGTGGGGGCAGGAGTTGGAGGTTAACAGGGAGCTTCTTTTGCTGTTAAAACCCGTTAAAGAAAATCCATGGTAAAAATTCTGCAGTAAACAAAATGGGTGGTTAAAAAAACATATGGTAACGGCATAAATGTTTCACTCTCTCATGGCAGGATTCAGATGCGACTCTCTCACACCATCCTACCCACTGTAGCTCTGATTCTGAAATGTTTTGTGCACCTAGAATTGAAATGCCCTTACACAGGTGCACGCAAATCTCACCTAAACTATGCGTCTGCCATTCATAAAACTACATCTGCGAGATCCAAGTTACTTTTGAGAATTAAGGCCTGACCTGGATTTTCCCTGGAGTAAAGAGGGCGTTTCAGGTGTATTTGAACGAGTATCACGCTTCTCACCCGGTTTAGCCTCCAAGTACGGCACTTATCCCTCATCCCTCAATTTAAAACGTAGCACTTCCTCCACTATCCCATTCCAATTTCATGCTCCACTGTCCTTGACCCTGGTCATGTTTCCACCTTCCCTGCATCATCTGGTCTTATATCCACATCCTCGCACCCTTTGTAAAGGACAGTAGTCTTCTGCTCTGTAAATCAATGTTAATAAGTTTTGTAAGCTTTTTTGTGCCCCAAAATGCATTGTTTTCCCTGTAACTATCATTAGATAAATAAATAAGCGCTCCTGCCATTGGCCTATTTTCTTTGTATCTGTGATCCCTTGTCAGATCCCAGGTGTGGTCTGTACAATCTCTTGGCAGCATTCCCCTTTTGGCATGAACATTGCTATTCAGTTTTTCAGTCTTAAATTCCAAACAGCGCTTGGATTTGGGAAAAGGCCATTACAGAGATGGACTCTTCATGATTGTAAATTCTTTTACGGTTGTAAATGAGGTTGTGGTTGCAACGTGGTGGTGGGCTAGTGCAACTCTTTCACACTCGTCGGACATCTGCCGTCTCCTGGAAGAACTTGACCTTGATGTCCTCGGTCTGACCGAGACATGGTTCACAGCCAGCTTTGTCATAATCTTTGACACTCTCCTCCCTGATGGCTACAAGATCCTCTCTGCGCCCATATCCAACCGTTCCAATGGGGGCATAGCCTTGCTCTTCCCAGAGTGGATCCCTGCCTCTATCATTCCTATGCAGGCCTATTCCTCCTTTGAATGCCTGGTCTGTAGGCTTTCTCTCACTCCTGGCCACTCTCTCACAGTAGCTACTATCTACCGGCCACCTGGTCTGATCACCTCCTTCCTCTCTGAGTGTGCGGACCTCTCTTCGTCCCTCCTGGCCTCAACCACTAAACTCCTCCTCCTTGGAGACGTCAACACCCATCTGGATGCTTCCTGTCCCACCACAGCACTCTTTTACGACCGTTGCGACTCTCTCTATATCTTTATTCTTCCCTCTGGCCCGACTCACTCTGCAGGGCACACTCTTGATGCTCTGATCTCCTCAGACCTCCCCCTTTCTCACCCTCTCACTACTCCTCTCACCTAGAGTGACCATTCTCCTCTCTCCTCTAATCACTCTCTCGCTAGATCCAGGCCAATCCTACTCACAAATTGCCACCCAACTTCTCAATCATTCGACCCATGCAGCGTGTGTCAGTTGAGGCTTTCACTACTTCTTTTGGTCCCCCTCCTGCAACTCTGGCTGACTCACACCCTGAAACAGCCCTCTCCATGCTCCACTCTTCTATCTCTGATACTCTTGACGTACTTGCCCCTGTTATGAGGATCCGCATGAAGCCTAAAATCAAGTGCAACTCCTGGTATGACTCAGACCTCGCCATCCTTAAACGCAAGTGTAGGGTGGCTGAGAGGAAATGGTTGGCATCTTGTACATCCTCTGACAAGCTGGCCTGCTGCCTGCTCCAAAGGCAGTACTGACTCTCTGTCCTCACTAAGAAGAGCTCACATTCAACCCTGTGTCTCTGCGGCATCTAACAACTGGGCCAAACTCTTTAAAATCGGCAAGGAACTGGCCAATCCTGCCGCAGTCCCTACCTCCTCTGTGCCTTTCCAGGCCCTCGACATGGCCCTGGCTTCTCTCTCGGCTTCTACTGCTTCTCCCTCCACCCTCTCCTCTTCCTTTGGCCCTGTTGCGGCCACCCCCCCCCCACCCCTGACTCCCTTCTCTGCCTTTCCTCTCTTCTCCCCTGACGGGGTTTCTAGACGAGTCTGATCTATGAAAACCTCATCTAAGCAGGTTCCAAAACCATCAAGGACCACATTGACACCCTCGCTCCAGCCTTGGCTGACTTCTGCAACCATTCATTTGCCTCTGGAACCTTCCTCTCCCCTTTGAAGCACTCTCTTGTGCACCCTCTTCTCAACAAATCCTCAGCTGACCCCTCCCAACCGGCTAATTATCACCCGATCTCTTTCACTCCTTTCCTGGGAAAACTCCTGGAAAAGCTGGCCATCTACCAGCTTAATCTTCACACTGAATCTGTTGGTTGTCTCCATGACCATCAGTCTGGCTTCAGAGCAGCTAGAATCATGGAAACTGCTCTCCTGAACATCCGTGAAGACCTGCTCTCTAACCTTGATTCTAACCTCCCCTCTGTCCTCATCCTACTTGATCTCTCTTCTGCCTTTGGCACGGGCAACCATGCCATCCTGCTCTACCGGCTCCCTGATAATCTGGGCATTACTGATCAGGCTCAGGCTTGGCTGACTTCTTTCCTCTCTGACCGACCCTCCCAGGTCCAACTTGGGTCCTTCCTCTCCTCTATCTCTCTCTCCACCTGTGATGTTCCCCAGGGGTCTTACCTTTCTCCCTGGTTGTTCAACCAATACTTGCCACATCTCGCCCACCGCATTGCTGCTCTCTACTCCAACATCCAGTGTTATGTGGATGACACCCAGCTCGCCTTCAGGCTCTCCTCTGCCGCCTCCTATCCTTCTCTCATCCTGTACTATCTATCTGCAAACCAAGAGTGGTGTGCCACCAATGATCTCTGCCTGAATGCCAGTAAGACAGAGCTCCTCCTCATCGGCACACCTGCACCCCTCTTTTCCACCACTCTCTGGCCGACCTCCCTTGGCCCTCTTCCTGCTCCCACCTGTGAGGCTAAGAACCTTGGGGTTATCTTCAACTCCACCCTCTCCTTCTCTCCTTCTCTCCTCACATTTCTGGTGTCTCTAAGAAATCAAACTACCAACTGTACCTCCTCAGAGGTATTCTTCCTTTCCTCTCCTTTCGCCAGAAGCTCACTGTCTCCGGAGCTCTGCTTATCTCTAGGCCTGACTACTGTAACAGCCTCTTTTTAAATCTACCTGCCTCTACTCTCTGTCGTCTGCAACGAATCCAGAACAGGACTGCAAGACTTGTCCTTGGCCTCAAGCCCAGGGATAGTATCTCTCCAGCACTGAAATCTCTCCATTGGCTCCCAGTGGCTGCAAGGATCAAATTCAAGACCCTTTGCATTGTCCACAAAGGCCTTCTGGGGGCTGGGACAAAAATATCTCCAGCATTCTCTTCAGAAATATCTTCCTTCCCGAGCTCTTAGCTCCTCCAACTCCAACTCCTTGGGGGTCAGTCGCTTTTCTAAGACACAAGTTGGTGGCAGATCTCTCTCTTTGGCCCACACCTCCCTCTGGAACACCCTCCTTTCCTCTCTGAAACTTGAGCAGGACCATCTCTGTTTCCAGAAGCAGCTCAAGACATTCCTATTTGCTTCTGCCATCTACCTTCCACTTCCCTGCTGATCTCCTGCCTACCACATTGGTTACCTGGCTACCCTCTGAACCACTGACCCAGGACCCTGCCCTCCAAGTTGCACACCTACACTGCCTCCTGGCAATACTACAATTGGGGCTATATCTGCAACCCTACAGTCCCCCTACTTGCACTTATCTCACACTTGTTGTCCGTACATATCATATCATGTGGGCAACCCGAAACAATTAACTCATTAGCAAAGTGCACACCCCCCACACTGATGTATTTAGCTGGGATCTGGATATTGGTGTGTATTGCTCGCAGACAGACACAAGTGTATGAAAGATTCAGGGTCCTCAAACAGGCAATCACAGCACACGCAATGCCTTGCATCATGCATTGGCAAGTGCACAGATTCTTTGAGAATCTGGTCAAGTATGTTTATGGTATTTCTTTTCATATCATCTATGTAGTTTCTTTAAACTATGTAGGCATGAACAAAAACATCAAAAATAAATCTGGCAGTCTGTAAGTAGGGCTCTGCTCAGATTTTGTAAAAATAACACTCAGTGCCCCATTTTAAGTATGGTGGTGAAAGCACCGAAAACTGGGATACACTGCAAGCACTGCATGGGCATGAAACAAAACCATGCACAGCCATGCCTCAACACCACATGACAGCTACCAACCGAAAACACACCTACGCTCAGTTAACGATTTTTCAGAACTGAAGCTGCCAACAGCACATCAAAGCTCTCTTGTTCTTCTCCCTCTCAATCCCACAAACAAACCCCCTAACCCTCCTTCCATTGCAGATCCGCAAGAGTGCTAAGAGACCACTCAAGTGGCAACAGTGCGCAGTACAAGACCCAGTAACATTAACTAAATAACCTATGATATAATTGGTTATTTATAACACGCTTAATACCCAGAGGTATCTAAGCACGGAGCCGGGGATCGAACCTGCGTTGCTCCGTGTCATCTTGCTTCCAAGGCGAGCACGTTGCCCCTGAGCTCTCCTCCTGAGACCTATATTTGGGCAGAGCTGAGCCAGCTTCCACCGGCATAGCAGCAGAGCAGCAGAATGTACCTGGCAGACTAAAGGGAAGGCGGCTGGTGTTTCCAACCTGCTAAACACTTGATGGCTCCTTCCAGGCGAACTGGAACTCCGGGCCCGGAGAGAACAGCCCTCGTCATAAGGCTAAATACCCACGCAGGGCTGCTCGTTCCGACTACCTCGCCACCGAGGACGTTTCATGACTTGCCCAGGTCTGGGAAGCCACTTCCTGCCATCTCGGGGGAGCTGTGGATTTTCTGCCGTCCTGTCCCGTATTCCTCGCAAAGAATTCTCCGCGCAGAACTGTGGTGGAAGTGTAGAGCTGCGTCAAGGTATATTTTTACCATCACCAACAGTATTTAGACATGAGAACAAGTCATAGGAAACATGAAATCAGCATACAAAACGTCTTAGTTTACTTTTAACAACAAATTGCGGTAGCCCTAGCGTTTTAACGAACAAATACATCTGTTATCGACACTTACATTTTTTCGTTTTGCAAAAATATCTCCTGATTGAGAATTTTCTATGCACCCCTATCCCATGCCATGAATATCCCTTGCGATCCCAACTCATAATTAGGTGGTATTTTCAAAATAGAAGGTATTCAAAAAGACATTTTCACTTACACAAAACGAGGGCCGAAGTGGTATCTGACGCTGCTGGGTAGCCGACTGCATGTCAGGTCACATTAAACATCATTCAACTTCACATAGTATTATTTTTCCATATTAAACATTATAAAACATCCTGAAATGGCTTAGTGTGAATAATTTGCATCGTTGTCTACCAAAAGCTGCGACGTTTTGTTAATATGTAGTGTGGGTAGTTAGGAATGTGTGTTGTGCAACATTTGGAAACCATTTTGACATGTTTTTGTGCATTTTGGAATGTGGAGCAAAAGTCTTTCTGTTAAATTATTTTTATCAATGATTCGGAGAACATCACAACAAATTGTTAAGTATACAAAGACTTTTTAACTTACATTTTTTTTTACAAATGAAGGGTACTTTGCCCGAACCTTCTGGAACTTTCTGCGTAGATTTGGACAGCTTTGAACCAACTTCAGTTACATTTTAGAGGCTTCTGATATAATCCTGGCAACATTTTAACATATTTGCCAGTGTGAATGTTCCAGTACGAGGTGCCCTCCGATTCAGCCATGTTTTCTTTGGTTAGTGTTTGTAATTACCACCCAGCCGTCAATGATTAGGTGAACCAAGCGCATACATTAAAGGTGGAAACATATTATTTAAAACTACTTAAGTAGGATTTGGTGTAACTAACTCAAGCTACATTTGCTTGTAACCCCCAGACAGTAAGATAAAGAGGATGCCATATTGCAGTGATTATACCTTTATAACACATGGCAGCCTGCAATATCTGTGTGACAGCCTGTAAATCCTTCTTTCTTTCAGGCTAGTTGTGCCCTCACTATGGACCTGTAATACGAATATGACATCACTATTAGAACTGCAATCAATTATTACAGTTGTTTGTGACATCGCAATACCTGCTACTTGAGCCAGTAATATGCTGTCACCGAAGCACTTCATTCCATTTTTTACAAGCTTTTCAAATTCCTTTCTTCTAAAATATCTTTATGTGATACTTTCCAGCCATTAATTATCAAGGCGCTGTTTGTGTCATTACCTTTATTTTGTGCACTGCTGGAATTTAACGCGGGAGAGCCAGAATCTATCTGCCTGCCACCATTTCTTTTCACCCACCAATGATAGATTGCATTCAATCGCTTAAACTGTTTTTCTGCAACACATTACAAGATGGCCGCCAACATTTTCTTGAAACCAATTGGCTACTACATTGATTATATGGACCGCCTCTTACTGTGGATCAAGCAAGTGGTCAGGTTTTAAGGGGGTTACCGTGCGTGGCCATGTATTAAAAGGATTAAAATATTGTCTACCGTGCGCAAAAGTGGTATTGCAAGTCACTTAGCATTCCCAACACCTTATAAAGCAATTCAGTCTCCTTCCTGCATGTGGTCATGAACTCCCCAGGGACCTGCAATACCCTAATAATGTATAACAGGGGGCACAGGGGGCACCTTATCCCATGTGCTAGGGTAACGAATATTTCTGTTGAATATGATGAGATGAACGTAGAAAAAGAGATAATACTCTTTGGATTCAGTTGTCTCTCGGAGCAGTTATCTTCAAAACAGAGCTTGTTCGATTGGGAACCGTTGGCGCAACGATAAACAGGCTCTGGCAAATAGGATCCCGACTTACGTTAGTTAATCGAGTCTTGTGCCAGAGGCCATCAGTCCAGGTAGAGGCAGTTAACCATGTCTGTCTCTGAGTTGAAGTCCCTGGCAGCTATCCAAATGTTCCCTAGTCTGAATTTAGTGTCAATCCTCTAACTTAATCAGGGAACCGGCACAGTGCCGAAATGCTGGCCTTCCACCCCAGTGTGACACGGTCCAGACGGCTGTAGCCCATCTCTGTTCTTGGCCTCTGGCAATTGTGGGACGTTTTGTGTATCACTATAAGTTGTCAGCCTCCGGCCAATCCCTTCTTGGTTTTAAGACCTCGGCACAAGAGCTCAAGTTCCCAAGTCAAGTAAAGGAGCTAGGACCACACCAAGGTTGGCATGCCTGTATCACCCCCAGACAACTCCCTCACTGCAACAGTGGTAAGGACTTGAAGGTGATGGCACCTCAGTTCAGTGCTAGTTATCTACTGCACCAGTCACCTGCATCCATACAGAGGCCATTAGGAGCTGCACCTGCTTGTTAGTGTTCCCTCTCATCCTGCTGCTCTTGCTGGGGAGTCTTTTGTTTGAACTTGAACAGGTCGCCTTTCCACTGAGTGGTAGCAGTGTTGGAACCTGGGACCTTCTTCATTCCAAGGGATTCCCCAACCCGATTGCTGGTCAGTCCTTCTGTCACCACCTTGTCCTGAAAGCGGAACCATAGGACCTGTGCATATGGATCAGGGGACTGGCATGGCGCACCGCGCAGTGTTAGACACTCCTTCTCCTCACCAGCGAGGTCAGCTCTCTCACTGTTTCTACTTCCAGTCCTCGACTCTCTGTCACCTTACCAAATCTGTGGATGCAGAGCTGCCCTTGTTTCTTCTCCCAATTTCATTTTTGTACTGTCTTTATTGTTCAGAATGAGGTAACCATAGTGCCTGATCCTAAGATGGCCACCTTATGCAGTCTGTCGCTCTTTCGCTGAATGTCTAACCGCAAAAATGGCATCCCCGGACACATCTATTCTGCGCCTCACTGTCTTCAGCCAGTCCACTCCAGCATTTGCATGGTCGCAAGGCAATCTGTTCCTAGTGGCTGTGACAAACCTATTGGTGCCATTCCCTTACTTTTTGCCTACCTCCTTTCTCCATCAATAGCTGTTTTTCCTGTCCTGAGCTGTGTGGCAAATACAGTATGGTCCATGCACTTGCTCACACCCGGCTGTCATGTATGTGCGGTTCGAGGTTCCTTTATCGCAGCTGCTGAAAACGACACTCTATAGGAAAGAGCATCATGCACAGAGCCTTTGAGGCAGAGATGGGCGGCCCAAATTAATACCAGACTTTCTTCTGTATATACAGACGTCTTCAAAAACACTCTGTGGCCTCCATTTTGAGTCACTTGGTTCTGGGTTTAAAATCAGTTTTAGGCAGTTTGCTACAACTCACAGACATGGGCCCACATTCCGAGGTTGGTGCTAGTCATGGCGCTATTAGTGCCATGACTAGCACCAATACCAGTACTGCCACCGACGTGGTGGTATGGGGATTTACCGGTCCATTCCACCCTTTGCGGGACCGGTAAGTCCCCATTTGAAATGCTATTCCCCATTCCCATTTGAGCCCCCATAGGGCTCAATGGGAAGGCGGCAGTAACAGTACCGCAAATTGCGGTACTGTTCTTGACCCCGGTATCCCTTTGCACAAAGGGATCACCGGCACCAGTGTCATTACCGGTGCCCGGTATCCCTTTGCGACCAGCTTGTAATGAGGGCCATGGTGTCATTTAGCTGGACACCCCTTCAGTTTGTAGGTGAGACTCATGGGCCATCAGTGCCAGGGATCCATTGTTCCGATCCACAGGAGCATCTCTGCCCCACAGGTCCCCCAAGGCCTAACACCCTCAGCCTCCCCCATGTACACATAGGAACCGCCGCACCGTAAATGTTTGTTGGAAGGAGGATGCAGTAGGAGCATTCCTTTCCTACGATTAGTGTCCAGGCCTCACACAAACATGAATACATTTACATAGCGAGATGACAATCAACAGTGACAAAGGACTAAGCAAAGCAGTTATAGGGCCTGACAAACGGTAGTATGCCAAGATATTCAGGGATATTCAGAGTGACCAGATGAAAGAACACGGTGTGATATCTGCTCCATTTCCCATCCCATCATCACCCTGCAAAAGGGTTTTAATAAAGAAATGTTTAATGTTGTGACTCATAGCTTCACGTGATTAAACCATTGTTACTTCTTGGCTCAGTGCTTTGCTTTTACTCATTGCTGAGATTGCCATTTTCTGCCTTCAGCTTAAAAAATGACTTTTTGGCCCACAATTCAAACTAGCGTGGCAGCCTTTTCCTCTCTGCGGGGGCTAGTGGACATCTGCATCTTCCCACCTGCAATGTGCTGTACCTACATGATTGTTCCACCTCATTTCAGCACTCCGGAACAAGAATAGCTCCTTTCCTTTTCAGGAATTCAGGATTCAAAGGGTCTCTGTCTAATTGCAGTGCCAACTCAATAATGCCCCCAAGGGAATCAAGAAAGGTTATTACAGTGGGCCTCATTATAAGGTTGCTGGTTCGGTAGTAAGCTACCGGCACCGTTGCTATCGGACCGGCAAACTACGAGTTGTGCTCACGGGTGCCTTTCTGCCGGCCAGGTCTGACCTGGCGGGCAGACCGGCACACGCGATCACAACTCGACAGATGCACCGGCACCATTCATGAATGGTGCCGGTGCATCCAACCTCTGGGCTCAATGGGAATGGGGAGTAATGAGTACCGGGACCTGGCAATGGGTAATTACCAACCGGCCCGGCTACCGCCAAACTCGTAATGAGGCTCAATGAATATAAAATCTACTAATTCCTCATTTAGGGAGGAATGGAACGCCTGTCAGTTCGGCTTCATCTGACCAAAGTACTATGAGGGGACCGGGGAGACACCTCGGAAATCACACCTTAAGCTCTTTGATTTTCTTCAGTAAACTCCTGGATGAACATAATCTTGAATCACATTCATAGATTATTCAGAATGATTCAGACACACACTAGCAGGGTGCCAGATGGTCGACTGTAAAATGTAAAATTACATAGATTCCCAACAAACACATTCTGGGAAAGGAAAGTGGTAGCTGGGCGGTTCAAGTTTCTCAAATCCTTCTGTAGGCTTTCCGGCTATTGGCCTAGCAGCCTTATCAGTGTTTGCCATGCAGACACCCAGCAGAATCAGTAATTAGTCACTCATCAATGTGCATTGATGCTACTCTCAGTGCCCATGGGACAATGGGTCTTCACGCGATAACACAGATGAGCATTACCAGCGGAAGAAAAGAATTAGGTAAACAAGAACAGTTTTAGAGGGTGCTATTGTTTCAAGATTTGACATCGTTCACCAAACCCTAAACAGCATTAGCTACAGTGCCACCCCTCTAGAAATATTTTAAGATCTTGGATATGTAGAGTGGGGGCACAGGCACAGAGAGACATTGGTTGCTCTGTGCATAAAGTTACTGGCACACCCAATAGTCAGAGACTGCCCCCTCAAGGAAGACGCTAGACAGACTGGCAGGCAAATGAACCACAAATCCAGCACAATGATCTCACCAAACACATGAAGGAATACAAAGAACAAGGAAAGGCATAACACATTAGAATGGAAGCTGCTCTGTCATACAATGGCTATGCCGCATCGGGGATAGTATGGTGGCGGTGCTCCGTAGTACGGTAGTACTAGCAAAGGGCCACCAGTTCTACATACCAAAAAGGACACAGGTGAGGGCAGGCTCCTCAGCATTAACAATTAGTGATGCCCCAACATCTTTATGCATGTTGTTGATCAATTTCCGAATTGTCATTTTTCCGCAATATGTAAAGTACATTCTATCAAAGGATAAAATGCTTATATCCAGGCTGCAGCCTGGATATACGTTTTCTGGGATATATGGTTTCTGGGATCCATTTTTCCGAGAGTAAATTCTTTGGCGACCCTAACACAGCCCAAACGTGGTCAAGGAGTTTCTTGATTCTCGTGCTCTTCAACATACGTTTTACCCTCATACCCGTGGCGCAGGCGTAGGCAAGTGAGATTCCTAATTGGTAATCCGTCATGTCCCATTCTTATTTTGGCCATGCCATCCGCGACGGTGTGAGACCGTGTCCTGGACAACTATTGCATACGTTTATGGCCAACCTTTGACAGATATTTGGTTGGGGTTGCAGGCACCATGTGACAGATGTCTGGTTGGGGTTGCATGCACCATGTGACAGATGTCTGGTTGGGGTTGCATGCACCATGTGACAGATGTTTGGTTGGGGATGCATGCACCATGTGACAGATGTCTGGTTGGGGTTGCATGCACCATTTGACAGATGTTTGGTTGGGGTTGCATGCACCATGTGACAGATGTTTGGTTGGGGTTTCAGGAACCATGGATGCCCTCCTTTATAAAACAGGGTGTTTGCAATTAGCTGAAGATATTGGTTGGTTGAAGAGAACATGTGTTGTGTAACAGGGTAGTGAGGGATTAAAAAAAGATCAGCCTCATTACAGGTTTGGGAATTTTAGAGGACGTACGACCAAACTGGTTTACTGTTACTGCCACTCGGTCCCACAGATTTTCTGCTGGAATACAAGTGGTCGTAAGGCAGTGTCAGGCCACCTTCTTGGAATCCATCGGACTGTTTGGGGATTTCATGAGATTTACCAAGAGATGGAATTCTGATGCAGTAAATCCCACTGTTTTTGCAGGTATAATTGAGTGTTTACCTCTGACAGTGCTGGAGGCACATCCTCCACTCCTCCACTTAAGCTGTAATTCAGAGGTGCAGTAAAACTGCCAGTAATTCTATTATTGCCAAAAAAAAGTGGCTGCGACAGAAGTACTGCCATAAATGTGCCACGGTATTGCTCAGAAATACCATTTAAAAAATGCTGCATGCGCGTTTTGCGCATTCCGCATAGCAGAAAATGTTGAAGCCCAAAATGCTGCACTAGGTGAGCGGGGGTTGCAGAGGTGTCCCGGGGGTTGCGGAGGTGTCCCCCGCTCCCCTAGTTCGGCATTATAGACTTCGGGGGTTGCAGTGGTGTGCCCCGCTTCCTTAGTTCGTCATTATGGACTTAGGGGGTTGCAGTGGTGTCCCCCGCTCCCTTAGTCCGGCATTATGGACTTCGGGGGTTGCAGTGGTGTCCCCCGCTCCCTTAGTCCGGCATTATGGACTTCGGGGGTTGCGGTGGTGTCCCCAATGAAGAAAATCCCAAAAGCTTGAGTTTCAAAATCCGAACAAGTCAGCCTCGCAATTTCGTAACTCGAGCTTTTGGGGTTCATTTGTTTTCACGTAGATCCATGTGCCACACCCCCGTACCCATATCGAGCCTCATTATGACTGTGTGTTGAAGCAGCCCCCTTTTAAGGGTTGATTGAGTTGGCGAATTGAATTACCGAAACACATACATTTCCTTCAAGTATGTATTCACCGCACACTTTTTGATCAGTGAACAAGCATCAAGTATTCCTTGCACTCCTTCATTCTCTGTTGTTTTACTCATATTTTGTATTGTGCAGTCAAGAACGTAACAGCACCTCTACCATACCAAACACACACAATTGACAAGCAAATGACTCAATATACATATGTACACAAAAGTTCCCAACACAAATAACACATCACAATTAACAACATTTTAAAATTCGCAAAACAATATTGATTTTTCATCGGGCCAGACTCTCAAACGTACAGACTGTAGAAATAACCTGACATGTTTCAAGTCCTCGTGCTAGTGAGGGTCCTTCTTCAGGGATAAACATAGCAATGATTGTAGTTATTTTCTAAAACCTAAAAAAAGAAAGGAGAGGCTGGGTAAGGCTATTACACTTCTTTAAGTGACCAGCTGTTACCGGATTGGCTGTGTATAGTTCATTGTTTATGCTGAATATGAAGTTGTGGCACCTGCACCTTTAGATTCTGGGCCAATACTTACGTAAAGGACAACTACGGTCAGAAGTCAAATAAGATCATTAAAGACACCGGGGCTGATTATGAGTTTGGTGCCGCTACCAAACCCATGTCCCATTACTGCATGCTGTACACATCCAGCATCCAGGGGGGTCTGCATGAATCCAAGCCATGCAGGCACTTTTGTTGTTCCCCATTTTGGAGTCCTGTAGGATCCATGAGGATTAGCAATCACAGCATTTGTTACTTAACGCGTGCAGTACTTACCTACTTCTCATAATTGCCTCCACACAAAAGCAAGCAGAAAAATGAACTTTGGGAGCAACCCTCAAAGCTTGGCGGACTAGTACAGCATCCGTATTCTAAAATACTGGATGTTTCGCAGCTAGCAGCAGACTTATAACCAGGCCCATAGTGTCTGCTATTGATGTTACGGTTGTGGCTACCAACACACCAGCGCTAGATATGTGCTAAGGAGTCCAGATGGATTTGAGAAGGACTGCTTCTCCGGGAATCTAGGCCTGCAGGAAACTCAGGAACGGAAGGCTCTTAAAGGTAAGTTGCTGGCTAAATATGTCCATTTGCGGACTTTTAGAGAGGCTTGTTAATGACGATCTCACGCCAGCCACACACACAGAGAGTAGGGCTGTGCTATTGAGTCCAAGTCAGGGCGACTCCGGTTCTGTGCATATTTTCTCAGAACGGCAGAAGGAGATTTTCCACGATTAGCCGCACGAGAACCTTTGGGAATGGGTCGCTTTTTCCTTTGAGTCCTTGGCTGGGGCCTTTTTCTCTTTTGTGCTCAAGAGGACGACATCCTTTTATCTGTATGGGGAGCTATCTTTCTGACTTAAATAGCATTATGCTGCGGGAGCGGTCTTCTTTGTATCGTATTATAAATATCTGTGAGGGTTCTGGTGCTCTGCAGGCTGTGCCTTCGAGCATCTTGTACCTGCTGAGGATCAAGGCAGGTGATGGGTGGGAGACGGCCTGTCACACACTTTATCGGGTACTTGGAGCATTGACCAATGGACCATGTGAAACTGCCTCTATTCTTTTTAATGTTTCCATTGCTTCAGAGCACTAATGTTTCAAAATTCGGGCATCATTGTTTTGAGCTTATCTACAGCAGGAATTCCGGGAAGGCGGGGATGGCCGTGCCCACCGCAGCAGTTCAGAGGTCTAGGAGTCTTGGAGTCATGCTGATAATATTGGACTAGGGTAACATGTTCACTTTTCCTTTGCCTGTGTCTCCTCAGCATGGAAGTCACGTGAGTGGCTTTGCAGAGATTATAGCCTCCCAGTCAAGTTGGGCAAGTGTGCATTTGGTATGATCGCACTTGTACATCTGAGATTTGCTTTGATGACCAATAGATTCGCAATGGATCCCACCAAGATAGCTGCCGTGGTCGAGTGGCCAGTTCCTCGTCGGTCTGTGATGGAGACTCAAGGTTTTTGGGGATTAGTATGTTTGTTAATTCATATTCTCAATTTGCTTCTGATATTTTTCAGTTTCTTAAGAAGAGGAATGCATTCCTCACTCTGTGCCAACGTTTCTTTCTCTCTCTCCTTCTCTTTTGCTCTCTCTCTCCGCCGCTCCTTCGCTCTCTCCCCTCTCTCTTTCTCTCTCCCTCTCTCTCACCCCTCTCTCTCTCTCTGTCCCCCTCTCTCTTTCTCTCATTCTTACTCTCTCACCCTTCTCTTTTCCTCTCTCTCTCTCCCTGCCCCCTAGCTCGCTCTCTTCCTCTCTCTCTTTCTCTCTTCCTCTCTCCCCCACCTCCTCTCTCTCTCTTTGTCCCCCTCCCTCTTTCTCGCTCTCTCTTTCCCCTTCTCGTCCTCTCTCCCCTTCTCTCTCCCTATCTCTCTCTCACTCCCTCTCACCTCCTCTCTCTCTCCCTCCCTCTCTACGTCTCTCTCTTCCCCCTCTCTCCGCGACTCTCTCCCCATATCTCTCTATCCCCAGCTCTGTTTCTCTCTTTCTCCCCCTTCTCTCTTCCTCTCTCTCCCCTCTCTCTTTCTCTTGCTCTCTCTCTCTCCTTCTCTTTTCCTCTTCCTCACTCTCTCTTCTTCTCCCTCTCCCTCTCTCTCTCTCTCTTCCCCTCTCTCTCCCCCTCTCGCTTCCTCTCTCTCGCTCTCTCTCGCCCCTTCTCTCTTCCTCGCACTCTCTTTCTCTCTCCCCCTTTCTCTTTCTCTCTATCTCTCCCCTTATCTCCCCCTCTCTCTATCTCACTATCTCCCTCTCTATCTCTCTCTCTCTCTCTGCCCTTCTCTCTTCCTCTCTCTATCTACCCCTCTCTCTTCCTCTCTTTCTCTCTCTCTCTCTCCTTCCTCTCCCCTTCTCTCTTCCTCTTGCTCTCTCTCTCTCCCCCTTCTCTTTTCCTCTCCCTCTCTCTCTCCCCTTCTCTTTTCCCCTTCTCTCTTTCTCTCTCCCACCTTCTCTCTTCCTCTTCCCCTTCTCTCTTCCTCTCCCCCCTTCTCTCTTCCTCTCTCTCCCACCCTTCTCTCTTTCTCTCGCTCTCTCTCTCCCCTTCTCTCTTCCTCGCACTCTCTTTCTCTCTCCCTCTGGCTCAATGTATGGAATGCATATTCTCTTGAGCAAGTTGAAGTTGGTTGACACTGTGCCGGGCAACCAACCTTCTATTCACGCCATGCAAGCGATCTATTTCCGAGGGCGTCTCATGGTTTCCTGTGGTGGACTTTAGGGAAGCCACATCATTGAGTTTGCAACGGATTCCCAGAAGGCCCCAACGCCTTGGCTCTCCAAATGTCTCCATTATTTAAAGCTGCGTGGATGGCGTGTTCCTGTTGCTTTTCTGCTTAACTACTGGCCGAATTCCCAGGGTCTGGTTCCTGGCTGGTTTTCTGGGGAGACGTACATGTCTGGGCATGGGAGCAGGTTGTAATGATTGTAAGGATCTCTGTTGTGTGGGTTGTGTTGTTTATTGTAACAACTGTGTGGCTAACCAGTTTCCTTCCTGTCATGTGGTAAATGCCAGCATCAAAAGATGTCTGAGGGTAGCCTCAGAGCTGTTCCCGGTTCTTCGTTGCCGGGCTGTTGTGCTGTGGAAGCTTCAGTGGTCACTGTTGGATCAGTCCAGTTCACACGGTCTGCAGAGATCCAGCGTCACTCAGGTGTATCATCTAGCTGGACTGCTTGCAACCTTGCCACTTTGTCTCTAGATCAACATCTAATTAATATTTTTTTCTTTTAGTCACATTGAGACAAGTTTTTATTCTGTGCACACGCACATGGACACACACACACGCAAATGTATACACAACGAAGAGTTACAATGCAGAATAATTTCACAGTAATCCTTTTCTTCTTACCATGTATTTTTCCCATTCTGCAAATTGAAATAAAAAAATAAGCAATAATGGTGTTTTATCTCACCTGTTATTAACAATAAATAATCTCAAAATATACCTTTGAATGTATGCATTTACCAGTGCATAGCTTTATGGGTAAACAGGCACGCTATTCATTAGCACCAGGGGCGTGCCGGGGAGCTAACCGCTTAGGTTGCTCGCATCGCGGGCTGCATCCCACAATCTAAGCCCGCGTTCCGAGCAGCCCGATGGTTGCTACCTACAGCCCGCCATCTTCCCCCCCGCCTACCCTCCCTTTGCCTCGGTTCTGCGCTTACCTGGTAGGTTTTGGCAGCCCCACCGCCACCACTGCTGCCGCTCGTGTCCCTACTGGCCACCATGGAAATGGAAGCAGGGTTCTCCATGGCGGTCATACTGAGTATGCATTTTGTTTGAATGAACGGGACACCGTAAGGAGTCCCGTTAATTTACTTAAATTACTTAAATTACTATTATTTTCAGATTTCAAACCTGGGGTGCTAATAGTAATGAGAGGCTCGCCGGCAGGGCCGGATGTCGTGGTAATGGCACCGTGGACCATGGTTAAGGCCCTCATATACTGGGCCCCGGGCCGTTAGCACTTGATCCGATTCTCCTGCTTGGGTCTTATTGCCTAAGAAGTTCAAATGAGGCTGATGGTTCATTGTGAAATTCTTGCAAAGGGTCTAAATACAGCATTGGTGGAAATGGTAAAACAGGAGATCTTTAAAGAACACCACCTGTGTGTGCTGCTACCCTTTCCATTGCAGATGAAAATGAATTGCAGGGTAATACCAACACTGTAAACAAGGTGGTATACAAGTATAAACATCTGGAAAATCTGCCAATTTTTTACCTCCACACTTTGAAAATCTGCCAATTTTTTACCTCCACACTTGAGTTGAAATTGTAGGAAGTCCACAGAAGTGTTTTGAAGTTATTTATTACTGTACAGGGTGGACGTACAAGCACTTCCCTTCAATATAAGGAACACACTTTTTGAATTGGTATATTGGGAGAGGTGGCCCCCTACGTGGGTATGCCTGATTCCCACTCTCTCACAGCCTCTTCCGTGGAATGCACGGAAGAGCCAGAACCAGAACGTACCCATTTGTGCATTAGAATCATTTACGGTTCTGGCATGAACCACTACTGTACACTAATGTTTACCCTCATAATGAGGGTGGAAATTGATTATAAAAATACCAATTGGTATTTATGGAGCACCCTTGGTGAAAATCCAGAAATACCAATACCGTTAGCACTGGTACTGTGACAAAGCTGTAATGAATGTATTCTTAGGGACACTACTCACGATAAGGCTACTTTCTACAGGCAGATTTCTGGTAAACATGTCCCCAAACTCGAATGATGTTCAAAATCATGATGTGGAATCGTAATGTTGCTGTAGTTGCCCGACTAACCTCTGCTCTGCAGAGCCAGGTTCAATCGCAAAATACTCATCAGAGAACCAGAGCCCTTCGTTAATTTCAGACAGAACCTAACCAGGTGGCTGAGAGCTAATGACATCTAACTATTCCAACCTGCATAACCCTTAGATGCACCTCCCATGACACCCACTCTCTGCTCCTGGAGCGTACTCACTATGCGTTTGAAGTTCCGCGCGCAGCATATCATTCTGACACTGATGACCCGATATGTCACATTGTACATAACTGTATATTACAACCTTATGACTACGCAGGAAACATGCACCCTGTTACCGATATGTCACATGGCACATAACTGTATATTACAACCTTATGACTACGCAGGAAACATGCACCCTGTTACCGATATGTCACATGGCACATAACTGTATATTACAACCTTATGACTATGCAGGAAACATGCACCCTGTTACCGATATGTCACATGGCACATAACTGTATATTACAACCTTATGACTATGCAGGAAACATGCACCCTGTTACCGATATGTCACATGGCACATAACTGTATATTATAACCTTATGACTATGCAGGAAACATGCACCCTGTTACCGATATGTCACATGGCACATAACTGTATATTACAACCTTATGACTATGCAGGAAACATGCACCCTGTTACCGATATGTCACATGGCACATAACTGTATATTATAACCTTATGACTATGCAGGAAACATGCACCCTGTTACCGATATGTCACATGGCACATAACTGTATATTACAACCTTATGACTACGCAGGAAACATGCACCCTGTTACCGATATGTCACATGGCACATAACTGTATATTACAACCTTATGACTACGCAGGAAACATGCACCCTGTTACCGATATGTCACATGGCACATAACTGTATATTACAACCTTATGACTATGCAGGAAACATGCACCCTGTTACCGATATGTCACATGGCACATAACTGTATATTACAACCTTATGACTACGCAGGAAACATGCACCCTGTTACCGATATGTCACATGGCACATAACTGTATATTACAACCTTATGACTACGCAGGAAACATGCACCCTGTTACCGATATGTCACATTGCACATAACTGTATATTATAACCTTATGACTACGCAGGAAGCATGCACCCTGTTACCTCACTGTTCCTTAACCCCTACCTTGTACATACCTACCCATTGTAACATTGTTTATGTCTGTGTTTTTCTACTTATCATGTACGTGTAACTAAGTTGAGCATATCCTTGTCTGTTTGCGCCCTTATGCCCCAGGGTATGGCGCGCCATATAAATAATAAACTAAACTAAACAAGCATTGGCAATGCCAACAGTTTTGGCTTTTGTGTAGATATGGGTAAGGTATTTGCCAGGCATTTCCGTAGTAGTACTTACAGGCCATTGATGGTAGCAGCTTGAAAATGGTGGCTGCACCTGGGCATATGATAGCAGTGCATGGAAAATGCCTATCAAAAACGTATACACAAGCCAAAACTGTTGGCTTTGCTAATGCTTGTTTTTAACAGAACCTCAGTTAAGGACACACATACTGCTTATAAATGAAGCGGCTGAAGGTGGACCTGGTTAGGGAATTTGTATTACACTAGTAGCACGTTAACAGCTCCAATTAATCCATTAGCTCACCGAAGACTGCTTTGAATAAACCCTGACAGGCACTTTGAGTGTTAAGTTTGATTTTAAGGCTTGATAATGCTAGCTGAAAGAGATCTCAGGAGGGTGTGTTTGGCTGGGGAGGGGCAGGAAGTGGGTGGCAATGGCCATAGAGGTTAGCATGGCCACGGGCAGTTAATGGGTGGGCAAATGACGAAACAAAACCTACAAGCATTGTGTAAATCCCTGTATGCCATCTCCCCTTAGCTGTATCACAATGAATTCGTTTCAGCTTATAGGTGGCACTAAAGCAGCATCTTAGAAGAATCTAGAAACCTACATTGAACTCCCAAAGATAATCACATTTGAAGCTACATGCAATTTTCAAGCACCATTAGCCAATTTAAGCGAAGTTTCATGATTATATATAGTTAGAAACATTATGCTAAAATGAATAGGCCACACACTTCATAAAGTTATTTCTGGAGAAGGTTGCTGTATTTTTCCAGTTTAGTAAAGCGCCGAGAAGTTGAGTGGTCAAGCTGCTTAAGAAATGTAATTTGTCAACATCCACCGTCCTTTTCCAGGCCTTTACACCTAGCCATCTCTTGCTTAACCCTTCAGAGCAGGCTGCCGCTTGACACGTGTCCCCTTTAATCCCCAGCTCCCTCACACTGGGCCTCTGGCATTGACTCAGTGTCCATGGCATAAGGTTTGGAAAAGGCATGTGAGATGGCCCCGGCATCATATAGCATGACGCTGGGCGACCAGTTTAGCTGCGTTAGCTCCAACTGCATTGCCATTAATGACTCCTGGCGGGAGATACTCCATCACTTTAATCACTCCAAAATGCTGCTAACAACCAACATTTGAAAAGCCTGCGTGCCCTGAAAGGGGCACCGATGCTATCAAAGAGGGTCCAGAGGGTCCTGCCGTCTTCCAGCACTCCCTTCAGAGGCTCCTGCCGTCTTTCAGCACTCCCTTCCAGAGGCTCCCGCAGTCTTCCAGTACTCCCTTCCAGAGGCTCCTGCAGTCTTTCAGCACTCCCTTCCATGGGCTCCTGCAGTCTTCCAGCACTCCCTTCCAGAGGCTCCTGCAGTCTTCCAGCATTCCTTTCCAGAGGTTGCTGCAGTCTTCCAGCACTCCCTTCCAGAGGCTCCTGTCGTCTTCCAGTACTCCCTTCCAGAGGCTCCTGCAGTCTTCCAGTACTCTCTTCCAGAGGTTCCTGCCGTCTTCCAGTACTCCTTTTCATAGGTTCCTGCAGTTTTCCAGTACTCCCTTCCAGAATATTGTAAGCCATAGGGTCAAAAGGTTTACAGATCAAACAGGACTCCAGTCTCAAAGAGCATGAGCTTCCGAAGAGAGGTCTTTTTTTGAGTTTCTGCATTGCCCAATGGAAAAAAGAATGTGCAAGAATTCACTTGAACGCTTGAGCTTCCTTGGTTAAACACAGTTCAAACCATCATACAAAGCTGGAGAGGGGATTGACCTATTGTGAAGGAACCCAACGGCATCGACATTCTTATCAATGTCTATGTATTGCCAGTTCCCTTGGCTGATAGCGTGCTTGGCCAGGAAGGGTACTTCCAAAATCTGTTGCACAGTCAGAGGCACAAAATATCCGCGACCGTTGGGGACTGCAATGCAGTATTGCCCCAGAATATCTTGGCAGTGGAAAACTCGTACATTTAGGCCAAATAAAGGTCCCACATACAACACAGGTGAATACCCAAACAGATAAACGGGGCAACATGCTAGCCAACTCACTGTATGTTGAAAAATGCTCTTCAGCAACTGAATGTTTGGTATGCCATGTAAATAGAAACCACTGCTGTTTTGGTGACCTAGTTACCTGTGGCCGTAGAAGGGAAGAGGAGGGGTAGGGATTGTTAGTGGTATATAGGGGAAGGCTGGTGTGAAACTGAATTATTGATGAGGGTATCCAGTGATTTTACCCAAAAAAAGACTTCCGATGGATTTTTTACTGAAGAAAATCCATCGAAAAAATACAGATAAAAAAATTATATATATATATATATATATATATATATATATATATATATATATATATTACACAGCCACGGTAGTGGCTGTGTAGTTATGGTTAAGTTGCTGTTTCCATAGGAAGAGTCCTTTTTGGGTGGCTTATAACTTCGCTCTCCCTGGACGAATCCTCACCAAACCTTGCAAAAAAGGTATATGGGTCACTCTGAATTTTTTGCAAAGTTTGGTGAGGTTTGGTCCAGGGGGGGCAAAGTTATAATGGGGGTCCCAAAACTTCTTTTTTTCCCATAGACTGAATGGGGAAAAAACTTTGCTCACGCCTACAGCCCAAACCGCTGGACAGATTTTCACCAAATTTGGACGAGGAGCAGTGGCTTGGTCCCAAAAGCGTGCTTTTGCAAATTTGGTGAAAATCCGTCCAGTAGTTTTTTTTAAAATGACCAAAAAGTAGGTCACAAAAAATTAGTGATATCTATGTTCGGTCCGCAGACACACTCCCCGTTCGCTCAGCGGACACTGTCCTGATTGGCCAACTGGCTTGCGTCATGTCTGCGGACATGCAACTTGTTCGCTGATTGGACGGTGAAGAGCGTGAAGTGCGTCAGATTTTTGGGAACACCCGCCATCTTGGATTCGTGGACGTCCGCGGACAGCGCGGTGAAACTTGGTGGAAAAATACTATTTAGTAGAGTGTGTTGGTGTGTAAAACTGTTTGGGGAGGGTGGGGGAGTAAGAGATGGGTTAAATGTTGTTTTTATTTAGGTGGTAGACCCCCCTGGTGTGTTTGCTTTGTCGGCGGACTACGCAGATTTCCTGAAATGTTCTGAATAAACGAAATGGGGTGTCCTGAGGACACTACGCCTCTACGTATGGTTCGTAGGCAAGTTGAAACTGTTCTAAGAACACACGCGGTGTCTTGAAATGTTCCAAAATAAACAAAATGGGTGTGTCCTGAGGACGGTAAGCCTGTCCGTTTTGTTCGCAGGCAAGTTGAATCTGTTCTAAGAACACATCATGTGTCCTGGGATGTTCGTTAATAAACAAAATGGGGGTGTCCTGAGGATGGTGGATGTTCGTCAGTAAACAAAATGGGGGTGTCATGAGGACGGTGTGCCTGTCCGTACTGTTCGCAAGCAAGTTGAAATTGTTCTAAGAACACATGAAGTGTCCTGGATTGTTTGTAAATAAATGAAATGGGGGTGTTTTGAGGACACTACGCCTGTACGTATTGTTCGCAAGCAAGCTGAAACTGTTCTAAGAACACTCGCGGTGTCCTGAAATGTTTAAAAATAAACAAAATGGATGTGTCCTGAGGACGGTAAGCCTGTCCGTTTTGTTCGCAGGCAAGTTGAATCTGTTCTAAGAACACATCATGTGTACTGGGATGTTCATCAATAAACAAAATGGGGGTGTCCTGAGGATGGTATGCCTGTCCGTACTGTTCGCAAGCAAGTTGAAATTGTTCTAAGAACACATGAAGTGTCCTGGGATGTTTGTAAATATACAAAATGGTGGTGTTCGGAGGACACTACGCCTGTACGTATTGTTCGCAAGCAAGCTGAAACTGTTCTAAGAACACTCGCGGTGTCCTGAAATGTTCGAAAGTAAACAAAACGGGTGTGTCCTGAGGACGCTGTCTGTATTGTTTGCTGGCAAGTTGAAATTGTTCTAATAACACATCATGTGTCCTGGGATGTTCGTAAATAAACAAAATGGGGGTGTCGTCAGTACCCCATACCTGTCCGTACTGTGTCCTAAGAACATACGCGGTGTCCTGAAATGTTCGAAAATAAACAAAATGGGTGTGTCCTGAGGACGGTATGCCTGTCCGTTTTGTTCGCAGGCAAGTTGAAACTGTTCTAATAACACATGCAGGGTCCTGAAATGTTCGTAAATGGACGATATGGGGGTGTCCTGAGGACGCTGTCTGTATTGTTCGCTGGCAAGATGAAAGTGTCCTAAGAACATATCATGTGTCCTGGGATGTTCATAAATAAACAAAATGGGGGTGTCCTGAGGACGCTATGCCTGTCCGTACTGTTCTTAGGCAAGTTGAAACTGTTCTAAGAACACTCATCATGTCCGCGGACATTAAAAGTGCCCATATGGCATAGTTAAAATGTTTGACTCTATGGGTGTGATATGCTGCGGTGGTTGTGGCCAGGGCATAGAGTCTTGGGAGCATGGCCATATGGGCCATGTGGCCATGCTCCCAAGACTGTATGCCCTGGCCACAACCACCGCAGCATATCACACCCATAGTGGCTCTTAACTTTGGGATCCAAGAACAAATTTATAAGCAACGCAGTTATAAGCCACTCTGGGTGTGATATGCTGTGGTGGTTGTGGGTAGGGCCTAGTGTTGGGTGCATGGACAAGACCAAATTTATAAGCACTAAAGTTATAAGTCACGATGGGTGTGATTTGCTGTGATGGTTGTACTTATTATAATATACTTACTGTTTGGTTTTGTAACTGGAGTACATGTATTTCTTGTTCATTTATGTGATAAAAGAAAAGATCATGTTAGTATTGGTATTTTGTAACGACTTATAACATTGAATAATCAACATTTTTTTTTACCCTCATATTTAGCAGATTACAAACCAGTATACTGTGCAATTTGCTCAGTTTCTGTGTTTGTTGCTAAAATCATTGGGTCTGCGGGAGAAAAAAAAATCCATGTTGGATTAAAAAAAAACGTTCTTGTTATGCTACAGTCTATTTGTTTGTTTGTTTTCCCGTGTTCACTTGTTGTTTCTGGCTAATGCACTATATGTTGGCTTGTTGCAGATTTTTGGAGCAGTTAGATACCTGTTGACATATTCTAACAGTCTATTTTTTGTTATAATGAAGTGGTATTGATTTATCTCTTTGGATATTGTAAAAGTTTTGGGCAGTTAGATACCAGTTGGCGTATTATAACTGTCTATTTTTTTATATAATTTAGTGGTATTCATTTATCTGTTTAGTTGTTGTAGAATCTTGGGGCAGTTAGATACCTGTCGGCATGTTCTAACTGTTTATAGTTTTTTATAATTAAGCGGTATTGATTTATCTCTTTGGTTATTGCAAAATCTTGGGGCAGTTAGATACCAGTTGGCGTATTCTAACTATCTATTTTTAGATATAATTTAGTAGTATTCATTTATCTGTTTAGTTGTTGTAGAATCTTTGGGCAATTATACAGCTGTTGGCATATTGTAACAGTTTATAGTTTTTTAATAGAAGTTTAGTTAATGTTTAAGTACAGTTTAGTTAATACATTTTGGTTTTAAGAAGATTAAATAAGCGTTTGTAAGATTTGCAGGTAATCTCTGCTTTAGAGAAATGGTATTATCATTACATTCAAACCATCCACATTTTTTTTTATATATGCAGTATAGTGATCTGCATTGGTGGTGGCTCCTGTGTGGTAGATTATACCTATTGTTGTGAAGGTTTTCTTACCAAGTGATACTTGACCATGTGTGAATTCAGTCAGCTTGCAGTTGTTTTTGGTACCATCTGCATTGTAACGTAGAAGCATTAGTATTACGTATTTACTATGTGTTTGTATTAGTAAGGTGGAGTGATTATGCGAATTGCAGGTAATACATAATCTACCATGGTTTGCATTTTGTACAAGTTGCTGAAATGGAACGGATTCACAATTAGGTATTGATACATACACAAAGCGCTCATTGGGGATTTGTTCTTGTGTCACATTGTTGCAGAGAGTGCATGTATGTTTCCACATGTATGAAATCTGGAAGATTTCATTTATAGGTATGTTTTTGTTTTCCAGTACTTGTAGTAAGTACATTAGAAATTCTTGTGGATCTTCCTGTGAGTTTATAGTGAATTTCACCATTCCAGCACAGTAGTCCAATTGTTGTCTTAGTCCATAAACACAATACGTGTTGTCAGGATTGTTTGTTGCGTTTCTATGAACTGCTAACATTTGCAAACACAATTGGTCTGTACTGTGTAAGTAAATGTTGTCAACAATTGGTGGTAATTGAAATAGAATATTCATTGCTACATTTGCATAGCAATTTACACCAATTACATGTGAAAGTTTATATGGACCAGGTAGTTCTGTATCTGAGTGTTTTTTTTTTTAGTTTGTCTTCCTTTTTTGAAGAAGTACCTGGTTTACTTTCCCTAATAGTTTCTTTTTTGTTTGTGGTACTTGATGAAGTATTCGTTTTTTTTATTCTCTTTGGAGGATTTGCAGTTACATCCTGTTGCATTTCTGTTTGATTTAGTTTTCTTTTAGAACATTTCACTTTTTGTGGAACAGGATATGTTTTTAGATGGGGGGTGTATAGTGAACGAAGTCTATTGTATTCTAAAATGCAAGGAATATCAGCGTTTACTTTACTTGCATCAAAGTTGATTAGAAATAGACCGTCAAGTGTATGTAAGCGTGATAGTGCTTCATAGCTCATGCCTTCTTTAAAGACTGTGTTACCAATGTCTATCAATGCTTTGTCTAGGGCAAGACCTTGTGATTTATGAATGGTGACTGCGTATGCAAGAGTTAGAGAAAATTGTTCTCTGCGTACATACATGTCTTTGAAGAGAAGGAATCGAGCTGTTGAGTGTCCTATCCTTTTCACTTCTGAAAGTTTGTCAAAGAGAATATTGACAAACTGAAAGGTTGACATTTCCAATGCTGCCAACAGTTTTACGGCAGAGTTTGTGTCCTAAGCTCTTTGTAGTTTGTTTTGAGTACTTCTTGTAATCTGAGGTGAATCAAAGCCAACATTAGGTTGGAGACCATGCTCACTTCATCTATTAGTAGCATTTTCATTTTTTTTAATACTCTGCGTAGTTCCATTGCAGCTTCTGGAGAAAGTTTGTAATAGTCTAATTTGTTTTGGTGTTCTACTGGCAGGAGTAGTAATCGGTTTAAAGTGAAACCGCCTATGTTGTAGGCAGCTAAACCTGTGGGGGCAGTGACAACAGCTGACAGTTTGTTGTTTGTCAATTGTTGAAGGAATTTACTGATGATTTTGATTAAGAATATTTTGCCAGAACCAGCTTCACCACTGACATACAGTAGTATAGGTTTGTAATTTTGGCAAGTGCTTTCTTTGTTTTCATGTTGTACACCATGTGCAATTTCTTTTGTTACTTCTTCAAAAATGCTACGTTGCTCATTGTTTAGTTTTGATTGCAGTATAGTTAAGTCTTCTTTATCTTCATACTGACACATGGTGTTTTCTACTTCCCTCATAGCTAGTTCTGCCTCATTTGTTATTAGTGGCTCTCCCAGTGGTTCTTGGCTTCCTGTTACAGAAGATTGACTACTATCAGGAGTGTCCTTATCTAGTTGGGCCTGGAGTTCTTCTTCGTGTTGCTGTTCATTGTGCAACATTGTTTTGTACTGTGTAAAGTTTACACCGGTTATAGTTCTTTCATTTGCTTTGAAAGCGTCTTCATAGGAGTCATAGGTATTTCTTCTTCTTTTCTCCATGGTTTAAAGAGTTGTAGCAGGGACATGTAATATATTTCTTTATGTTGAGGAGTCTTTAATGACAATTTGATATGATTAATTAAATTTGGTTTGGTGAGTTTTACTAAGCTGCCTTCACAATTTGACACTCTGTATTTACCTTTTTTTCATCAGGTTTTATATTATTTTTGTATGTGAAGTTTTGGGCTATGTGGTATAGACACATGGTTTCCAAAGTGGTACTTGTGTTTGGGTAGTATGTGTCCAGTAAATTATTTTTTAAAATGTCTTGGCTGTTGGGATCATGTTTGGCTATTGTTTCTATATCTTCGTATGATTTTAGAACTCTTTTTCTAGATTTAGCAGGACCAAGACTTAGCCATATTATATTTTCTGATTTTCCATACAAAGCAGTACCAGTTAAACGATCTGCTGCTTCATAGGAGCCACATTCTCTATCGGAGAGCATTTTCATACCCAAGCTGTATAATTTCTGAGACAGTGTTTTGTCTGACGACAGGTCATTCCACAGGTCTTGGAGCTCTGTTTTTTTCTGCTTTGGTTAAGTATGCTGTAACATATCGTGCAACTGCAGTGGAATTGTCTGCAATGTACTGCACATCTATGTTTGCATTCCATAAGTGGGCAATGATTGCATTGTAATCATTGATATATTTTTCTTCTTCTGTTCTTTTTATGTAATATGTATTTTTAGGTGATTTACCTTTAACACTATGGGCCTCATCACGACCCAGGCGGTAAGTTACCGCCTGGGCCGTGACTTTACCACCATGGCGTAAACTATGTTTACGCCATGGTGGTTGGCGGACTTACCGCCCCATTCCGACCTTGGCGGGGCGGTAAGTCCCCAATCCCCATTTACCCTTCCCCATTTTTGCCCCATAGGGCATAATGGGAGTGGGGAAGGCGTTAATTACGCCACCGTAAATTACGGTGGTCGTAATTAACTCCATGGTCCCTTAGCGCCATGGATTTTAACACCTGCTAGAAGCAGGTGTTAAATCCACCATGGCGCTAAGGGACCTCGTACTCAGGCGGTAAGGGTCGGCGCTGTTTACGGCGCCGTAAACCCCTTACCGCCTGAGTTGTAATGAGGGCCATGTCTAACTGAAGACATGAAGTTGTTCACTTGACCTGTTTTTGTAACCGGTCTAGGGAAACCAAAGCGGCATTTGGTTTAGTTTTCCCTTTGTTTTTGTATTTGCGACGACAATATTTGCTACATTTGTGTCTTTGAAATTGTAAAATTGTAAAATTTGTGAATGAAGATCACTATTTGTTGCTTCTGATGGAATTTCACAAGTGACATATTTTTCAATAAACTGTAACACAGTGGCGTTATTGTCTTGACCAAATTTAGGATCATCTTTAATCCATAAAAGCATGTGGATATGTGGTGCTCCTCTGGCTTGGTATTCTTTTCTCCAAAAGAAGTGTTGCACTTCTCCGAGGGGAGGAACATTTTTATTACAAATAAAGTGTAGCATAGCAATGAAGCGATGGTGAAAATATTTTGAAACATTAACAGGATCTAGAGAACAAAGTTCTCCAGGTGTTAGTATATCTATGTTTGTTTTGCGTAGGAAATCATGTAAATCTTCCCATGCATATTCTGCACAACTTAATGTAACAAACCAAGTGGGTGGGCCCAGGTTTCTTATCATACAATGTACATCTCCATGACGTCGAAACCAGTACTCTTTAGTACCACGCATGTTTGCTAATAGATTTGTAATATTTGATTGTAAAACCTCATCTTTTTGTTGCACTTTTTGTAATAATTATGTAGCTGACATATTTGGGATCCTGATTTTAATGTGTGTGCAACTCCGTAACATAAAGTTGCTAGTTCACTTTCAAAGAGTAGGTGGAATATGTATTCCACATTGTGTCTAAATCTGGGATCTTCAGAATACATCCGTAATGAGCGGTATTCTGATGCTATTTGAATAGGTCTATCATCGTACCTTCCTCCTTTGCCAGTAGGAAACAGTAGAGGAAAAGCACATGCTGCTATACTTTTTTCCCAGTATTGGATACTGTAGCAGGTTCTAGGAGCTTAAATTGACCAGCTTCTTGTCACTCTTGAATTATTTCAGCGGTATCCTTCAAGTTTTCTTCAATATTAATTTCTTTGTAGTATTCATTATTGTCTTTTAGATATTGCAAGGCTTGTCTAACTTTATGTAAATCTACCAGTTGTTGCCAAATTTTTTTGTCTTTTGTAGGTGCACCATTTACTAAGATAATTAAAGATTGCTCCATTGGACGCTGCACTCCTAGAGTGTGCACATTTTGTTTTAGATCTAATGGTAAATACACTACTTTTCCACAAATACCTTTCACTAATTCAGAGGGAGGTAATTTTGCTGTTTTTGGTTGAAGGCGTATTATTGCTTGAAAGGGGTGCACTGTTTGAATTATGATGCTCTCATATAAATTGAGTTGTTGTAGGGGTTTTGGTAGTGGAAATAATTCCAAATTATTTGTGATAGCACATGAAGGAGTTTGGTTGTTGTCAAGTTTTGTAGTGCAGTAACTGCAAAGTATTAAGGGGTCAGTTATTTCGTATTTGTTTTCTGCTATAAAGAGAGCTAATTCAAACCATTTAGAATCTTCATTGTCTTCTATTTTGTATGTTAGGTCTACAGTTTTTGAGTTACGTTTATAAAAGGTTCTGCTGCAACATACACACACATGGTTTGGTACTTCAGCAGATGTACTTTTAAATTTCAGTATTTCTTTTTTTTATGTGTGTAGTAGAAGGTTGCCATGCATAGAATTGTTGCTAATTTGTTTTAAAGCTATTTCATTCTGTAAGTGGCTTTCACTTCCAAAATATTTTTTCTGGATATAGTCGATTTCTTCAAGTAGGTCTTTTGCTGTACCATGTAGAAGAATGTTATTTAAATTGGCTAGTGCTAAAGCAGGACTTCTAACATAGTACAGTTTATAGACTAGATTTCTTATAGTTGAATGATGTGTTGATATCATTTTGATATAATGGAAGGTGGTTTTGCAAGTAGGTCCTGAAATGCAGGCCAATGAATGTCCTTGTAGTCCTGCGTACTTGCGCACTGGACAGCTATCCATATTTTGCAGTAGTTTAATTTTGATTTTGTCTTTGCATTTCACATATTGATTGAGGAATTGGCGTAAAGACTTGAAAGATTTTTTGGGAATGTTACACATTGACGTGCATGGCCATTTGTATACTAGACGTTGTGATTCAGTTGAATAGAGAGGTAATTCTAACTTTTCTGGGGATATTTTTGTAAGCAGTATTTCTTGTTCCATTATGGCATTATTCACTTTTTCATAACCTCGTCCACTGCTATGTATGGCAATTGTATTTGTTTGCTTTTGTTTGTATTAAAATATGGTTCTGTGCTTGTAGTGTGACTCCACTCACCTCCACAGATATTTAAGAAGTTATTTCTGTTGACATTTCGTTTATTGAGAAGTCTTTTTTGTAATTTAGTCATTAGTTTTGTTAGTGGTTTCATTTTGTTTAACACTTAAATTAAATAACTTTCTTTTGAGAAGGATTGCATTGTCTATCAAAGCTTCTAAGATTAATTTCCTACAATAGGTTTTAAGGGTTGTGCCTGATTTGTCTCCTGTTTTTATAACATTTTGAAGGACTCTGTGACGGAACATTTTTGCTAAAATACTTTTTTTGATATGCTTACTTGGCACTATATCAAGATTTATAGGAGCAGTTTTATCTGTAGTGGTAGCTGAATTTTTGTTAATTGTTTTCTGGTTCGTTTTACATTTTGATACAGGAGGCAAGGTTTCTGTACTTGAAGCTTGTTTTGTTTCGCTAAATGACTGTATTAGCTGTTTTGTTTGAACTTTTTTTTTACAAATTCTGCTAGAGATGGATGCTTATTTTGGACACTTCTATTTTCATTTGCTTTGCTTCTGTGTTTCTTTCTACGGACTTGATTTTTGGTAGGCATTCTTTAGGGTCTGTTGAAAAAAATAAAGAAGGCATGGGTTGGGGTGTTCTACAATGTACGTGTGCTGTGTGCATGAGTGTCTGAGTATGATGATAAAGATGTATGTGATTTATGTGCTACTAAACGGGGGTTCAGATGATAGTAGAAATTAAGCTAGTGGTGTGGAGAAGTACAAATAGTAAATCTAATGGTATACAATTAAAACAGTTGTTTGTTCTATAATATCAAATTTCTAGGGGCTGAGTTGGGTCATTTGTGCGCCAAAAAATAGGAATTTGTGCGCCATTCTGCCTGTAAATCTCTGTTTAAGAAATGGGGATTTGTGGACAGAATGGTGCACAATCTCTATTTTTAGGCAAAAAAATAGCATGAATTAACCTTACAGTGTGTTTGAGTAATAGTACAAATATTATGGTGGTATTTAACTTAGTTTTTTTCTGGAATGAGCAGGTTTCTTCTTAGTTGTTCTTTGTACTTCAAATTCGGCTGCTTCTTTTCAGGAGAGTGGTCTTCACTGCAATTGTAAAGGAAACAAATTAGTAATTTTGTTCGTATATAGCACTGATTTTAATTTAGACATTGATTTTTATGTGTTTGTACAAGTATTGTTTGATATTTGAACATACTGTGTGCATGCCATTTTGTTTGAGTATGTTAATTCTTTATATTCTACTTTAAATATGTTAGTTCAGCATGCTTTGCAAATGTGTGTGCAAAAAGAAATTAAATAGCAGATAGGTTTGGAAGTGACAGTTGATTATAGGAGATGGAAAAAATGACAGCAAGTTTATTTTATAGGTTATACAAGCTCAAAGTCAGTTAACCTGTTTATATGAATCTATAAGAATTGTACATGTACTATACAGAACATATGCATAGTTTGTGTTCATGCATATGGATATGCATGCACCTGCAAGTAGAAATCTTGGAGACTTGTACAGTATTTCTTGTAGAAGGTGCTTTCCAATGAAATGACACTTGTACTCAGAGAGATTAACAGTACATTTGAAGTGCTGATCTATGATGATGCAGTTAGATGTAGAGGTCTTGGATGTGATTGGTGGATGGTCGTGTGATTGCTTAGCTATATCCAATGAGGGAATGGCGCAGAAAGTGAAATGGAAATGGTAGAAGGAATGTCCATGTTACGATATGTCTGCGGACATGGCGGTAGTCCGTGGACATTACGTGTTACATCCGGGGATTTTGGGGTGGGGGGCATGCAAATGAGAATGAGCAGAGCAAGGGATTGGTCAGTAATGTTTAGTGGGTGTGTTGTGCCAGAGAGAGTTTCTCAGATACTCTTTTTGCTGAGAGAAGAACAGATAGCTATGGCTGTGTGTTTCAGAAAACAGATTGTTTGGATTTTGGGAGACTCGTGGATACATTGGTTGAAGGTGCATGCAGAAAGCTGTGGAGTAGCTGTAGATCTTGGATTCCCACACGTGGAAGTGCACTGGCATGGAGTACGTGGAATGAAGTGGTTGGACTTGCTACCTCTCTGTGCTACTTTGGAGGCATAGCAACATCCAGACATAATTGTAATTCATTGTGGAGGGAACAGTTTAGGACATGTGTCTGGAATTTCTTTGCAATTTGCAATGAAAGAAGGACTTGGGAAGGTCATGGACATGTTTCCAAATTCTCAAGTAATTTTCTCACGGATTGCGCAGAGACAAATGTTGCTTTGTTCTTCTTCATTTGGTCCACAAATGGAGAAAGCAAGGCACAATGTCAATAAGGCTGTTTGTGCCTTTCTAAGAGATTTTGGCATGTTCTCTTTTCACAATGAAAATATTATGTTTCGTAGCACATACATTTTTCGCAGAGATGGAGTCCATGTTACTTATGCTGGCAATCAGATTTTTCTGAGAAATTTACAAAATGCATTGCAACCTTTTTTGTTCAAGCACAAACACCACCAAAATGCTCTTTTCAGAGCCACCACTTCCTACCAGACAAAACTGCAATGGTTATGATAGGGCAGCACCCCAAAATTTTAGATGTTTGCGGACTGTCCGCGGACTTCTAAAAAATACACAGGGCCCTGCTTCATTTATTTTCACTTCTATTTTTAAACTGTGAAAGACGGCTCTAAAAAATACACAGGGCCCTGCTTCATTTATTTTCACTTCTATTTTTAAACTGTGAAAGACGGCTCTGAAAAGAGCCTTTTTTTATTTTTGTTGTTTTATATTTTTTGGGGTTTTTATACACGACACACTAGGAGAGGAGGGAAAAGGAGGGTAAGCGGGGGACACTAACCACAGGGATAAGAAAGGGCGGGTGGAGAGAGGAAGATGTAGAGTGGGTCTTACTTGGGTAGTGAGCAGATCTTCTCGTGCTCTGAGACTAGATTCTCAAAAGCACTTCGAAGTCTCTCCCCCCTGCAGAGTACTGCGTTACAGTACATACACACAACTGTGGCCCTCGAAAGGTTAGGGTTATCAATATTGCGTGTTCCTTGTGGTGACAGGATCAGAAACAGAGGATGTAATAGAGGAAGTCAACCTACTACGCTCCTCACAAGGTACAACCTTGCGAATGGCCCCAGTGTGGAATGACTTTAGGTCTTGCTTCATGGTAGTTGTCCCAAAGCTGAATGAACCCGGCCTCCCGCGACTGAGTACCATTTTGCACTTGTTGCAGGTGAGTCGGTTCACACGCGCCTTAGGTACATTACCATGAATGGTAAATAACCGCCACACCCAAGACTCATGCCGAGTGCTGGTAGTACGGACTTCCACTACCTCATTCTCATCATCCTCTTCATCCTCCTCTGCAGCCACACTCCTGTTCCCCTCTTCAGGCCCTTGGGGAGATGGTGGTGGTGGAAGGGGTGGGGGTGGTGCTGAGGCAGATGTAGCACCAGGTGGCAGTACTGCAGCCATGGATGCATCAGGTTTCAGATGAAAATCTGGAAAGTTGGCAGCAAAATGCACTGTGTTCTGTAAGATAGCCAGAAACACAATGAGAATGAGCTCTAGGGTGTGGCCTTTTATAGGGGTGCTTATGCGCGGTTCGCGGACATGCGTGCCGTCTGCAGGCAGATCGAACACCAAAAAAAGGTTCAAAAAGTCCCAAAAAGTATGTAGAAACTCAAGATTACTATGTGGGACTTGTGCTATGGTGAGTTATTATTGAAAAATATTGTGGATTGGTTGAAAAGGTAGTTTTAAATTGTTCGGGGACACGAACGCTCAGCGTGGGTGCGGTCATATAATAGCTTCGTGAACATGTCCGCGAAGGGAGCGTGTGTCCGCAGGACATCAAATGCACTGAAACTGTTTTGCGCATGCGCGTTGGTGTTCTACGGACACTGTTCGGGTCCTGAAACTAATTAAAAGTGCGTCACAAGTGAAACGAACAGATAGGAACAGGCGTTTGTTCTTAGAACAGTTCCAACTCACTTGCAAACAATACGGACAGGCATAGAATCTTCAGGACACCCCCATTTTGTTTATTTGCGAACATCCCGGGACACTTGATGTGTTCTTAGAACAGTTTGAACATGCTTACGAACAGCACAAACAGGTCTAGTGTCCTCAGGACACCCCCATTTTGTTTATTTACAAATATTTTAGGACACCGTGTGTGTTCTTAGGACAGTTTCAGCTTGCCTCCGAACAATATGGACAGGTATAGCGTCCTCAGGACACCCCCCTTTTGTTTATTTACAAACATTTCAGGATACTGCCTGTGTTCTTAGAACAGTTTCAACTTGCCTGCGTAGAATATGGACAGGTCTAGCGTCCTCAGGACACCCCCATTTTGTTTAGTTAGGAACATTTCAGGACACAGCGTTTGTTCTTAGGACAGTTTCAGTTTGCCTCTGAACAATACGGACAGGCATAGCGTCCTCAGGACACACCCATTTCGGTTATTTACGAACATTTCAGGACAACGCGTGTGTTCCTAGAACAATTTCAACTCGGCTGCGAACAATACGGACATGTATAGCGTCATCAGGACACCCCCATTTTGTTTATTTAGGAATATTTCAGGGCACAGTGTGTGTTCTTAGGACAGTTTCAGCTTGCCTCCGAATAATACGGACAAGTATACCGTCCTTAGGACACCCCCATTTTGTTTATTTGCGAACATTTCAGGATACTGCATGTGTTCTTAGAACAGTTTCAACTCGCCTGCGATCAATACGGACAGGTCTAGCGTCCTCAGGGCACCCCCATTTTGTTTATTTACGAATATTTCAGGACACACCGCATGTGGTAGTTTGATTGCGGACATCCCGAACACCAGGTGTGTTCTTAGAACAGTTTCCACTTGCATGCGAACAGTACAGACAGATATAGTGTCCTTAGGACGCCCCCATTTTTGTTTCTTTATGGACATTCCGGACACCCGCGCTGTCTGAGGAAACCTGAACTGCTTTTTAAAAAAAGACAAGAAATGAATTAGTACACAATATAATAAATTTACTTTATTTTATATGGATGTTAAATTTAAGGTGAGGCAGAAACTGAAACAAAAACAGGAGAATTGGGAGTTTCAATAGCATTTATATGAGGTGAAGAAGGGATGGAAGTTTCATCAAAACATTTTGGTTCATGGATAGGGTTTGGGGATAATTGACTGGGATATGGTGAGGGGGGACAGGTACATGTGGGACAATGGTATCTAGTTTTTTGTTTCAAGTGATCCTCCACAAAGTTTTTTAAATTGTTGAAATTTGCCATGAGTAGGTCCATTTTTTCTTCTATGTGCTGGAGAGTCTTATCCAATACTTCTTTTTCTTTACTATTTTCAATTTTTGTATGGTCTGTAAAAAAATGTATATGTTAAATGTATTTAAAATAATATTTATTAATTGGTTTATATAGTAAAGTGTCTACCATTAGGTTCACTATCTTCAGACATTTCCTCACGTGGGAAATGCTCCTCTAGCCACTCCAGAGTACTAGACATTTCTGTGAGAAAAAGAAAACATAATATCACTTTTTTTGTATCTAATACAGAAAGTTTACAAATATATGAGTAAAATCCAGTACACTTACTAGCTTCTGGTAAGGTGTGTTCTTACTGGTCTGTAGATCTGCTGTTGCTCTTAGTTGTGGAGTTTCTGTGAGGTAATCATGTTGGAAGACTATCTTTCTTCTTTTGGTATATTCCATTTGGGAACATTTTGTATTTAAATGAATGGTTAATATGTTATATATATGGGTTACCCTTCTTATTTATTACTACATATAATGTGTATGTGTGCTGGTTTGTGAATTTGTACAATGTTCATATGTTATGATATAACAATTAAACCTACCCCCCAGACTTTTTGGGTAGTGGTGCTGTTGTCCGCATATGTCCGCGGACATTAGAAGAGTTTGCGGACATCAAATTCAGTAGAAGGGGTTCAGTATGTTCCATGTTACATGTACATAAAGTCAGAGATATTATTGTTAAGTTGCGCTACTAAAAACCTATGAAATTCAGTAAAAAAAACTTTGTTAAAGGGACGTTATGGTTCCAAGTAAAACCGAAAAACCCCTGAAATTCGCCAGTTATGGTAAGTTAAACAACCATAACTCGCGCCACCACTGTGCACTGCTCAGACTAACATCCAGGACATCAAAGATGACATCACAAATGTCATTGATGACATCACTGATGACATCACATGTCTGGCTCCCCCTTTATTATTTTACTGACATATCTCAGGCACATGGTTTTCTTCAGTAGGAGGCAAGAAATAACAATCGAAAAGGTACTATATTAGTAGAGTTATCCCTCAAGATTTTTTTCACAGTAATTCTCTTAGGGTCCAGTCATATCCTATGAAACATATACGTAAGGAAAGACATAGGCTTGAAAGACAGCAATTGTTTCTGTGCAAGATAATCATTAGGGTTATCAGCACTTTTGATATTTCTTTTTTTATTACTATACTTTCCCTGTATATATTCGTATTTGTACACATTTTACTCACACTATTTTGGGCCCCCCCTCTAATTTTCCCCCTCTTGACAGAATGCCACCAAACTTTTCAGAACCATTTATATCTAGATCCAAAATCGTTTTGACAACTGTTGTGCAGATTTGTCAAATGGCACCACATTTGTAAGCCTTTACCATATTGTGCGACCCCCCTCTAATTTTACCCCTCTTGACAGAATCCCACAAATCTTTGCAAAACCATTTGGAATTAGGTCTAGAATCAAATTCCAAAATGACATGCAGTTTCATTGAGTGCTGCCAAAGTTATAAGCCATCCAAAAACTGCTTTTCACCAATCCTGTAATGCAGAAATGCGAACACCACAGGACTGTCCCAGGACATCTGGAGTGTTCGTGGACTTTCGGGGATCAAAACCACCTGTTTCTTTGCTTCTTATGGCCACTTATTACATGTGTAACAGTATGCAAAACTGCAATAAGAAAGTAGTTATCATTTCAGTATTGAATATTGCAAAATTATGTATATTACACTTCCATCATGTATGTTGCACACAATGCGTATGTTTCTACATGAGTATGTTAGTATACTTGCTAGAATTTATAATAGAATGTATTTATTTCTACGTATTGATTAATGCACTAAGTAGCTCATGATATTTATACAAATGATCCTTGACACTTTTTTGTGAACATTATAATAGGAATGCATTGCACACAGTTTTTATGAAAATTGAATGCACATGTGATGTCATCAGTGATGTCATCAATGACATTTGTGATGTCATCTTTGGTGTCCTGGGTGTTAGTCTTAGCAGTGCACAGTGGTAGCGCGAGTTATGGTTGTTTAATTTACCATAACTGGCGAATTTCAGGGTTTTTTCGGTTTTACTTGGAACCATAACGTCCCTTTAACAACGTTTTTTTACCGAATTTCATAGGTTTTTAGTAGCGCAAGTTAACCATAACGTCCCTTTAACAAAGTTTTTTTACTGATATATATATATATATATTTTCAAAAGAACTGGCTGAACGTCAGTTATGCGAGGAGCACTCTCCTTTATACCATGCTTCAATAATCAGTCCGTAACCAGCAAATCCGTAATGGCTTCTTTATTAGTTAAAATACAGAATTCTAGCTTCCCAGAAAAGTCGATGCGTTTCGCGGCGTTACTTGCCGCTTGCTCACAACACCCATGTGCTGCCACCATAGTGTTTAAATACAAAAACATGCCTGCAGACATAGAAATAAGACATGGGGATCCAACGACCATGAACATAAAAGAGGGGACTTAATTGTGTTTGTGCGTCCGGCGGACATCTTTGAACAGGGCTTAATCCCTACAAAGCTGAGCTACGTTAATCCATGATTAAGTAATCATTTAAGGATTTACTCTTCACTCAATATAGATTGTCCAACCAACAAATCCATTACATTAGTTCCATAAAAAAAGTCCCTTCATTCAAACACGGTCCAATCGCTATAATGCCATATGGCTGACGGCGACAATTGCACAATCTCTTTATATAAAGTGCCTTGTGCCTTTATACATAAAGTGCACAGTGCATGAAAAAGTGCCTAGTGCTAGCAGCTTGCTAAAGTGCCTAGTGCTTTAGTGCATATCAACCTCTGATTATCATAAAGTGCTTAGTGCTTTCAACTTCAATTCAGTATAGAAATCTATTTCTACTCTTGAACTGAGTTACATCCCCGGTTTTTCTTCAATGTCTCTAGTCTGCAGTGATGTCCATTCACAATAACAAGAATAAAAACAAAAAAACATGGTGACTGATAAAAAAGTGCATAAAAACCCAAAACACAACAACATATTATCAAAAAGTGCAGTTAAAAATACACAACATTAATGGATTTTCACTTTTTAAAACCCAATTATGAAAACACTTTATATCAGTCAGTCCTTGTTGGTAAGAAGTGCCAGATTTTTTGTGTGATGATACTTATGCTAGTGCCCTAAAAAAGTGTATAATTCTTCATCTATGTTGTGGCCTTTCGGTTGTTTTGTTTCAAAGTCCAAGATGCAACCGGTTTCTTGTTGTCAGAGCTTTTTTTCTCGGTCTCCCCCTCTCGGGCCATTTTCAATTGCATGAATTCCAAAGAAAGCAAAACTGTCCATATTGCTTTCGTGGCATTCAGTGAAATGTTTTGCCATAGGATAGTTGGCATCCTTGTTTTGTATGGCTCTCACATGTTGTTGTACCCTTATTTTTAATTTGCATTTGGTGCTGCCCATGTACCACATTTTACATTTGCACATCAGAATATATACTACGTATTCAGTATCACACGTGATTTTTTCATTGATATATTCAGTTGATTTTGTTATTGGATGCTCAAAAGTGGTGCAGTTCTTTGCAAATTTACACATATTGCATCTTGTGCATTTGTTAAAACCTTTCTTCCGATTGGTCAACCAGGCACTCATATCCTTGGCTACTTCTTTATCCATAAAACTGTGGACCAATTTATCCTTGCTTGAAGTATTTCTTCTGTAACTGATGTCTGGAAGGTTTTTCAGCAGGCCACCAATGTCCTTGTCAATAGTTAAAACTTTCCAATGTCTCTGTAACACACGTTTCACTTCTGTGGTTTGGCTGTCATACGTTAGTATGAGTCGCACTTCCTCGTTCTCATTACTCATAGCTTTTTCTTTGTCTGTCAAGAGGATTTGTCTATCATGACTTCTGGCTTTTAAATACGCTCTTTCAATTACTTTTTTAGGGTAACACTGTTGTCGAAATCCTCTTGCTGCGATTTTGCTTTCTGCATCGTATGTTTCTAAAGTTGTGCTGTTCCTTCTTATCCTTACGAATTCACCATATGGTACACTCCAGATCAAGCTCTTTGGATGCCCGCTTTTAGCGTGTAGTGGCGTATTTGATACTGTGGGTTTTCTGTGTAGTTCACACGTTAGAGTTTGCTCCACTATTCTTAAATTAACATCCAAGAAGGTTATGAATGAATAACTGTGAGTTTCCGTGAATCTTAAATTGTTCTCATTTTGGTTCAGAAGCTTTACAAAATCATACCAACCATCCTCTGTCCCTTTCCAAATTACAAATAAGTCATCTATACATCGAAGCCAGATAACCACATTTTCAGTTAATTCATGCTTCTGTTCTGTCCATGCTTCTGTTCTGTCCATACTTCTGTAGCTTCCCAGGCACCCATAGTCAAATTGGCATAGGGTGGGGCAAATGTTGTCCCCATAGCCGTGCCCTGTATTTGCCTGAAATATTCTTCATTGAAAACAAAGATGTTAGTGAGGCAGAGATCAATCATAGCTACAATCATTTGCGTGTGTTCCAGATAGTTGAGGGACCTGGTGTTTAGATCTCTTTCGCAGGATTTTTTGCCATAATTATGTTCAATTGACATGTATAAGGACACCATGTCCATAGTTGCCATCATGAAGTTGGATTCCCAGGGTATATTGTTAACTCGTGATAGAAAATCCTTCGTGTCTTTGAGATAGGAAGGTAATGAGGAGACGAAGGGCAAAAGAGTTTCATCTATGAATTTCGACATGTTCTCCAACACTGACCCCACTAGGGAAACAATCGGTCTTCCCGGTGGTTTTTTGCTGTTCTTATGTATTTTCGGAAGAAAATATATAGTTGGTGTGATGGAGTTGGTCGTTTGTAGAAATTTGCAATTTTCTTCAGTTAGAATGCCTTTCTGTTGCCAACCTGTTACAAATTTCTTTACCATCTCTTCTAATGCTTTTGTTGGATTTTTTCCACATTTTTCGTAGCATTTTTTATCATTTAACTGTTTGTATGCCTCTTTAACATAGTTTTCACGAGTCATTAGGACAATATTTTGTCTAATCACACAGTTTGTTAGGTTGCACAGTTCATTGAGGGCCATTCTGTCCTTCATGGTCAAATTGCTTCTCTCTTTATATCTTTTGTTTCGTCTGAGCTTTTTTAAGTCCTCAATTACAAGTGTTTGGAACGCTTCTATGTTGTTGGCGGTGTTAACCATAGGATTGAACTTTGATTTTTGTTTCAGTTTACTTTTAACTGTCCAATCTGTTCTGATGTCCAACTCTTGAAAGTCAATTAATTCCATCTCTTGACCATCATTGACTGTTCGGCCTTTTTGGAGCTCAACTAAGTCAGCGAGAACTCCCATTTCAGAAATGGTGATATCTGTTTTGCCTTCCGGTAATGTCTTTTTCTGTGCCTTGAAATCTGTGATGGCAAAGAATTTTTTCAGACGTAATTTTCTAATATACTGGTTGAAATCGATCCGAGTTTGCACATAGTTGAAACTGGCTGTTGGACAGAAATTCAAACCCATACTCAGCAACTTTGTTTGTTTATCGGTCAAAGTGTGATCCGACAAGTTTATGATCTTAAAACTTGTCTCGATATCGTCACTTGCTTTTTCTAATTGCCAGAGCGCAGCAATCTGGCCGGGGTAATCTTTGGGGCAATTGTTTCCCCTCTGCCCCCTCCTCGTTTTTTTCGGCCTCCTCCGCCTCTGCCTTTTGCTGATTTTCCACCTCTTACTTGTTTTTGTTTTTTGCCATCTTGGCAAAGCAGTCTCATTTCGTCAAAAAAATTTAGACGTGTGCTTGACTCTTCTTTTTCGCTACCGGTCACATCTGATTCTGATGCTGAGGCGATGGATCCGCTGTTACCATCCTTTGTCGCTGATGAGAGGTTAAGGGGTTTAAAACAGGTGTGGAAGTGGTTGGGGTGGGGTTAAAAACATAGAAAAACAGTAGTGTGGGGGGACCTCTGGTGCCCCCCAAATAATGTATTTTTTTAAAAAATCTGTGATTTTTAAAAAAAATCTGTGATTTTTTTAATGCATTTTCTTCATAAAAAAATCCATCGGAAACAGTTTGCGGTAAAATCAGTGTAGTTCTGTATGGTTTGGTGGTGAGGCTTAGGTATGTGCTTTCTTTCGAAGGGAGAGCCTGGGGTCCGGGGTGTGCGAGCTTTGGCACAGCTTTGCCAAGGTTAATGTAGTATTACAAGGCATGACGTTGCTGTGTGTGAGATGGTCTGTGTGGAGTGTAAGGTGGTGGGAGATTTTGCAGTGAGCCACTTATTATAAGAGGGGCTTGGAATTAGTAAGATAAATGCAATAACATTGCAAAGCATTTTCTCTCTAATGGTTCAACCAATTACAATAACAGGTGGCAAATCTCTTCTTTCTTTGTGTTGCGAAAGGCTCTGTTTCACCAAAAGATATATGCCAACCTAAAATTGCCAAATAGTTTATTTCTAATTCATTCTTACAAGAGATCATCCCAGAACTGTTAAATTCCTCTGTATCACTAGGTGATGTACCCCTGGAATTAAAATGAGCAGTGATTTTACCACTAGTGAATATACTTGTTTGGGTCTAAAGGACTATTCAAATTATCATCCAATTTCCTGTCTGGCTTTTCTTACTAAAATTCTGGAAACTTTTGTTCAGGACAAAGTTCACACATTTGTGGAAAGCAATGACACCTTAGACCCATTCCTGGCCGCTTATCGTCCATGCATGGGCATGAATCAGTCCTGTTATAAGTGTCTGATGACATTAGAAGCCTATTGGAAATGGATGGACTGATGCTCTCCTATTAGACCTCTCTGCATCTTTTGCTACAGTTGACAGCACCTTTCTACTGGGTCGTCTGCAAAAATCTGGAATTACTGGTACGGTATTGCAATGCAATGTAATGTCCCCAATCCTTTTTAGCTGATCAATCACAACCAGTCTCCTTAGGATCATTTGAATGCCATTGCTAGAGTAATGTCTGTGGCGTACCACATGGATTAGTCCTGTCCCCCCTTTATCTTATTTATCTTCAACCTTTTGCCGTTCAGCTCGACAAATTAGGCACAACATTTTACACCTATGCTGACGATATACAATAATTTATTCAATGAAATGATGACAACAATCAAGCAGGAGGTTTTTCATTCTGCATGCTTGAGGTTAGTAACTGGGTGAATCAAAACAGATGAAAATTTAATTCTTCAGAAGCAAAGGTAATGCTTTGCAGATTGGCTTAACATTCTTGCTTGAAGTTGTTTTGGCTACTGAATCATGCGTACCAAACCTACACCACTTTCCCATGTTCGCAATCTTGGTGACACTTTTGATGAACAACTACCTTTTTTTTAAATCACAAATTAACAAAGTGACAATAACTTGCTTTGGACAACTATGATGTCTGCATCCTTTTCTTAACTATTTCTCATTTAACCATCAAGTAACCATAATGAATGCCTACATCTTTTCTAGACTAGGACATTTAAATTCTATCTATCTGGAATTGCCTTAAAATTACTAAAACAAAAATCAAGCTGCCCCCACCCTATTATGCATCCCCATTAAAACACGTCTCACCTAGACTAGATCCACTACATTAGCTACCTGTCACCAAGAACATAGAATACAAAGTATTATGCATGGCCCACAAATCGTTTGTTCAAATGGGACCAACATTTCACAGGAATAAACGTGTCTGTTGTCAACCTTACCAAATACTTAGATCCTCAAGTGATCGTAAATTAACAATATCTTGGTTTAGAAGGGGCAGATGGGGCGGCCGTGCTTTTTCTATACTTGCACCCGCCCTGTAGAATAAACTTCCTAGCAATCTTTTAGCTCCAGAACAATCATTTAACATTCGCAAAAAACTATCTTTTCAGAGAGTCTTACTGCTCAATGAGCAATGGAATCATTGTTCAGCTAAATGCAATTACCTTTCCCCTCAGGATTATCTTAAGGCTGCCAGCAGTTATGTGTACTCCTCTGGCATTCTGTTTCACTATATAAAAATCCTGTAACATAACTTAACTTTTGGATTTCATAATGTTCCCATTCTTTGGATTGTAGTGCATGGGTAAGTCCCAGCATGACCAACATATGATACTGAACAAACTAGTTGAATAATTGATTATTTTATTGTAGATGGTTATAATATGGACTGGGTAGCTGGTTTTTGGATTGAGTTTTGTCTGGAAAACGACCATAATCTGCTGCGTAAGGTACCGGTTGTACTTCTGAGAAGACAAGCTTTACATTTTGTGGCATTTGATAGTGTACCAGGAAACACACTGTGGGGGACTCTGATTTACATAAATTATATTATTGATGATATTTTGCACCTAGAGACTGATGCTCCTGCGATCATAGTTGACAAACTTGGGATTCTGCTTTTCGCAGATGATGCAATCCTTATATCAAAAATGACATTGGGCCTCCAAAAACAGCTGCCTACTTTTGGTCTTGGTTGCACGGCAAAAGGGCCTGAAATCCTTATAAAACAAAAACGTGTGACAGGCCACTGTAGAAATAAAATAAAAATATACCTGTATCTGAAGGGACAATATATTAACCAGGTTCGGTCTTCAATATTCTGGCCATTAGACTTAGCCAAATAGGATCATGGAGTGTGTAAAAAGCAGCTCTTTATTGGCTCAGCAAAGGGGGCTATTTTAAGTTTCCCTAAAATATATAAGCCAGTGTATTAAAGCAAGTTTGGACATCTATAGAGTCCAAGATTTAGCCTCTGCTTCATACAGTGATTACATTCAGGGATTTCTAACTATGGAAGATCAGGTTCTAAAAAAAAGTCTTTTGTTTCCAAATGAGTGTTCCCAATCTGTCATTGTTACTAGAACTTGTGTATAAAGGGCTCTCAAGAACCTTAGAGTACAAGGAACTGATATGTTGAATTAAACTGTGTCCCCCCAATTGCAGTAATTCAAAATGGACGTAGACGCCCCTTAGAGGGTAGGTGGCAATATGTTCTTTAGGATTGTTCAATTACATTAAAAACTAACATATTCACTTGGCCGATTTTATGTTTGGGACATTCCTCACTCAATCGAACTACATTGCAAAAAAAAGGCACAGGAGGCCTTTTTTCTCCTGGTCTCTAAAGAGAAAACTAAAGTGCCATTTAGAAGTCTGATGGACCGCTATTTAGAATCTAAAAGTGATCAAAGCTATGAGGACTACCTGGATGAGATGGATCCATTCTTAGCAAAAACATTATAGTTGACACTAAGATTAAGAATATTACCAATAGCCTCTCTCACATTCAGGGAGTCAGATAGTACATATTACAACTATGTCACTGCACATCATATAGAAAAGATGTAATAAATGGTTTAAGTTATTTGACCTTGATATTTTAGGCCTCATATAAAAAGGTTGATTTGATGTGTCAAATCAAGCCAGAAACTTCAACGTGCCACTTAATCTATGTTTTGTGTCTATAGAAAGGGTGATCATTTTCCCAGGTCCCAATTTCTGCTGATAGGAAATAGGCAGGGATTCCATTCTTTGAAGTGAGCCTTTTTGCTCCAAAAATGAGGAGGTTTTACTGCATTTGAGTTTCAATGGAGATACAATCCTCAGGTTATGTTAAATATTTTAAGCATGAACAGTAAACAAATCTTAAATACAAACTTCAGTTATGCATATGGTGAATAGGATTATTTTGTCGAGTATAACTTTTATCGCCTGTTTTTACGGTTGTTCTAGAGTACATTACAGTTATATTTATGAAACGAGTTTGTGTTTTACATATGATTATGCACAATGCCATTGCCACTTTATGGCGTGACAAGATTATATGACGGTTTTGTACACTGAGAATTTTCTTTTATGTTTTTTTAACTGAATATATTTTACTGGAATTGTGTTTTATTTGCATCAATGATTTTATGCAACAAAACCCTTGAAAGATATTATTTGATGATGATGCACTATCAGATCTAGGTCTGTATACAGCATGCCAAAGAGCTAAATTGCAGAAGGACGCACTCTGCAACTCCTGTGACAAGAGACTTCACCCTGTCAATAAGGGTTAAGCCTTTCAAACCTTCCCGTAATCTCTGCTCTGCCTCTTTGACTCCCCTTGTGGCTCCTCACCATCCCTGTGCTTCCTCTTGCTTTCGCTCTTTCTCTCTACCTGCTCCACTTGCTGGGAATTCTTTTCCCCTGGACATGCGAGAAACAGTCCATACGGATTTGTTCAAAACCGGACTAAAAGCCTACCTCCTCGCATGAGTTACCCTCTTAACTTTCCTCTCATCTGCCTGCTAGCTAAAAAAAAAATCCCTTAGCCTCCAACATGACTCTGTCCCTCACTTCCTCTGCCTCCACTCTACCACTTTACCCATCATGGTTACATCCCGAGCACAGCTGGCCGTACAGCCTATTTGCACTTAGAAATGTCCAATGTTGGTTGTCCTTAATCTATGTATGTCCACTTATGTATTGACACTGGTGACTGTTCCATTTACTCCCCTCACCAACCCGGTCAGAATGTCCCTCAAACTCACCCCATTGTAAGAAGCTCACTTCTTCCCATCAAATATGATTCCTTTTCTATTGTATTTTCTTTTGTGATCAAAAGAGCATTGCTCCTCCTGTGTATAAATAAATAAAATAAATAAATACACAAATACAAAAAACCTCTTCTTGCCCAACACTTGCTACGCACAATGCTGGCTAGTTTTTTTTCTATTTGTCTGTAGAACTAGATCACCCAAAAAGCCTAGCAGTGGAGGAGAGAGCGAGCAAGCCAACCGGGAGAGAGGCAGCAAGGAACGGCAGGACTGGGAAGCAATCCGAGAATTAAAACAGTAATCACCACGTTTTATGTGACAAGGACTATAACATTGATCCTTCCTTCAGCCGTACAGCTGCGCAGTTCACGTATCAAGCTGGAAATCCAGACACTCTGCGCAAAATAAACGGTGACATTGTTCCTACCTTCAGCAGGGCCACAGGTGCACTGCTCGGTCCTGATATGAACTTAGACATTTACTGCATTCTAATTGGCCCGTTTTACCAAATGCTGGCAGACCTGCATCTGAAAAAGGGACAAGGCTTAAAGCCTGTTGTGTTTGTTTACCTGTAGCCCAATTCCAGGTAAAAGGGAGACAACGGCTGGCCTGGGAAACCAGCTCAGGGTAAAAAACAGTTCATGGGGAAAGAGGAGGATAAAAGGGACTGAAAAGTCAAGCCAGTGTGGGTTGTTCAGGTGAGGTCAAGGGAGGAGCAGGAGAAGCAAAACACCAAGCGGTGGTAGGATGGCGCAGAAGAGCGTGGAGGAGGGTTACTGAAAGCGTGTAAAATTTGAGGTATATAATGCAAGGAGAGAGAGAGTAAGATTATCAGGGGGACGGTAGTGGGCGAATGACAGTGAATGAGGAGGTGACTGGGAGAGTGAAAGGAGGGTGACTGTTGCAGAAGATGTTGATGGTGTCCAGATTAGTATTGTAGAGATGGGAGAATAGTAGAGGGGAGAGTAGAGAGTAGAAAGTAGTGGCAGAGAGTTTAGTTCAGTTTAGTTTATTATTTATATAGCACACCATCCCCTGGGGCATCAGGGTGCAAACAGACAAGAATATGCTCAACTTAGTTACAAGGAGTGAAGGAGTAGGAACAGAAAGGACAACAACGTAGAGATAGTGAAAGGGAAACAAGAGGGAGGGAGAGAAGAAGATAGGGAGGAAGAGAGGTGAGAATGTTGGCGACAGGGAAAGGAAGGATAAAACACCAAGGCGAGGAGTATAAGAGTGTGCAAGGAAGGGAACAAGTGAGACTTGGGTGAGGGAAAGACTCATAACCTTCGTAATTCACATTGTGGAACCCCGGTTATGGCTCACGTAGATTGTTCACAGAAGAAGCGAGAGAGGAAGGGTGTTTCCCCTTAGGCCACCACGACCAGCCAAACGGTTATTAAACATGAGGTGTTACCAATCTCTAGACACTGTTAGGGTTTTTTCGGGATGACTGGGCTAGGGAGAAAACTGTTCAGGGAAGACGAGAGAGAGGAGCATAGCCCTTAGTGAGCCCCTTCTCAAGTATTTCATTCAAAACCTTTGACCTATCTGCAAGAGTTAGTGTGTTCTGGAGGTCATCTGCGACACTCAAATTCCTGCCGCTCTTGGGGATGATGAGGGAGGATTCCCCCCGCATCCATATTCCCAATCTGCGGCCTTCTCCCACACTCCCCTTTCACCCTCCTGCTGTCTTATATCTTTATTCGCCAGGGGCAAGCACATTGATCTATCGTACCTTAGTCTTATCCCTGCGTTCTTGTGTGCCTCACGCTTCCCACTGGCGGTGTGCAATACGCAACCAGCATAATTGACTATGGGCCTCATTCTGTGTCCGGCGGTAACCCTGCCAGGTGAAATACCGACACCTGACTTCCCAGTGCCATCAGGCTATTCCAGGTCCGGCAGCCGGGACGTCAGATGCCGGCAATTTTGTTAATCCCCATTCCCATAGAGTCCTATTGGACTCTATGGGAATGGGGACACAGGAGCACAGTCACTGTTAACAACAGTGGCAATGCTCCCGTGACAAGTCTGCTACCGTGGCCGTTGCGCTCGATAGGGTAAGACCTTTTGGGCACAGCGGCTCCGGCAGGCAGACCTGTGGTTTACCAGTCCGGAAACTACGGTGCCGGTAGGCTTACCAGCACTATTGTTTCCGGACCGGCAAATTTATAATGAGGCCCTATGTCTTTAATTTGTTTTGGGAGACTGTGATGAGACAGGATAATTAATAGAAAGGAAGCTGGGAAAGCAAGAGAGGAGAGTAGGGTGATTCTGAGACATGTAAATTAAGCCCTTGCCTGGAGTGAGTAGGCTTGTGGAATCTGAGATTGAGCCAGGTGAGGCCAAATTAAAGGCCTTGTGTGGTCTAATGGTGTTCAATTAAGGGGAGTAGATCAAATGTGTTAATTGAAAACAAACACAAAGCTTGGTTTGACATGGAATTTGGAAGAGCTAAACTAGATACACAAGTTGCTCTAAAAACCCACACTGTTCAGGCAAAATAGAAAAAAAAACATTCACAATGATTACAAAAAGCTTTTGAAACAGAAAAAATGAGACAATGTGCCTCTTTCTGGACCGGCCAACTACGGGTTTGCCAGTGGGGCACCTGAGTTACCTCCAGCTAAAAGCTGAAGGTAAGGCAGATGCCCTACTGGCAAAAAATGCCATAATTACCGGCACCGGTATTACCAGTGCCGGTAAAGATTGCAAATCCTATGGGACTGCATGAATGGGGATTAACACCGTCATTCTGGCACTGGTAATCTGGCGGCCTTGACACCGGACGGGGTGCCGGAAACAGTAACAACATGTTCAGGTATCCTGGCAACTATTCCGCCAGGATACCAGCAACGTTATAATGAGGTCCAATATCTTTAAGAATCCGGCCCAACTATTAGCTGTGGTAAAAGGGAAAGACACTCAATCAGACTGGAGACCTGTGGCTAAAGATACACAGAGAAAGAAATTAGCAACGGGCAAAGTGATTGGACCAATGACATGGATCAAAAATGTTGCTAACTTTCTGTCTGACCAACGACAAGCAGTAGACTATCAGGTGGGAAACACTAAAGGGATTATCCTGCTTCAAACTGAGATATTCTGCATCTCTAAAGGTCTAAGAAGCCGTGATACTAGTGGGCCTAAGAGGATGTAAATCAGAGGCAGCAACATTGATCTCTTCACAGGGTGCTTGACAGACATATTGGTACATGTCATTAAGCCAATTATTATTGTGAAAACCATGCTAACATCCTCACCCATGATTTCATTGCCCTGGTAAACAGATTTTGACAAATTACAGATCTTTGCTTTTATAGACCAGTCTTGCTACTAAATACTTTGATATTTTTAGAAATGGCTTACTTGCTGGTTTGCTTCTAGATTGAAAAAGTGGGGAGATGAGAAGCAAATCATTCTGGAAAACTCAGCAGGATTTCATTGCAAACACTGCCTTACATTAACTATCCTGGGTGAAAGGTATATCAAAGTGAGGGGGCAGAGGTGTATGTTACTTTCTTGCATCTGCTTCGGGTACTTAATTTTGTAGACTGAAGAAAGGGTGAGGTTAAGCAGGATTAGGGCCCTGCAAGGCCGACTTAAACTGATCCAATTAGCTTACAGAAATATGACAGCATTGGTTTACTCTGAGGGACACGCGACACAAACCTTTTGGGGTAATAAAGGCAAAAGACAGGGATGCCCCTTGGCCCAACTACTATTTATCCTGTTGCATCTGCCTTTGACAGTAGATTAATAGGTGCAAAATGAGTTCCCCATCATTGAACACAACAAAGTACTGAGAACTCTATGCAGACGACACAGCACTGATAGATTTTAATCCAAGGTGCCTCTAGCAAAGCCTGGCACCAGCTACGGATTATTCCAACAGCCATATTATAGAAGTAAACCTTAGGAAAACAAAGGAGCAAAGTGCATACATATAGTGACTGGGGAATAATGAAGTAGAATTGGTAACAAAAAAAATATAATTACTTGGGTATCAATCTTACCCAGAATGGTTAGTGGGACAGCCCGCAAGACAAATGGCCTCATTATTAGTTTGGTGGTATCCCGCCGTAAATCATGCGGAACACCACTAAATGGAATTACTGTTACCGACACTTGATCTGCCGGAATTACTGACAGATTACAAGTGCCGGAAAGTTTATGTAATTCCCCATTCTTCGGAGTCAACAGGACTTCATGGGGGGAATTGCTGGTGTTACCGCCACCTGGCATTTTTTGGTGGTGGGGTGCCGGAATTACCTTCAGATCGGAGCTGCAGGTAAATCCGACCACCCCACCACCAAACTAGTAGTTTGGCGGTGCGGGAAAAGTGGCGGCAATAGAATTACCACCACTTTTTTCCCACACCGCCAAACTTGTAATGAGGCTTAAGAAGCAGGTGGAACAAAGGATTGGTGGATTGATTTGATTCTCCTACATATTTGGAGCACAGGTTTTGTGAAACATAAATGAGGTGTGTATCTTGTGCAGTTTTGTATAGTGCTGTATTGTGTGGTCAGATGGCCAGCACTAGTTTGATAAGGAAACGTCCAAAAAGACTGTATCAATTAGTCCGAATGGTACAAAAGACTGAAAAAGGCCTGTACCATTCGTATGAATGGGATAATACTGAACATGAGGAGCAGGGGTTGCGCGGGTCTCTCCCTGTCCTCATGTTTGCCATTTTCAGATTCAGGGGATGCAGGCCCCCCACCCGCATAGGGGACACCCCTATGTAAAAAATAAAAGTACAATAAATAAATACATTTAAAAAAGGAAAGGACCCTGCGGCGCCGGTCCCCGAGCACATTAGTGAAGGGAACAGGCGTCAAAGAAGAATGTTGGAGACGGCGGCACACAAGGCGGTGTGCCGCCCACAGGTAAGTAGTGGGGTGGGTGCAAGGGCAAAGTCTGAAATGATCAGGGGAGAGAAGACCGAAAGTTATTTTCAGAAAAATAACTTTCGGTCTTTTCTCCTTCGACAATTTCAGCTACGGTCTTCCAACCCAAATCCGTTTCATAACACTGCAAAATCGTTTTTTTAAGGGTAGTCCTAGGAGTACGTACCAGAGCATACAACACTATGGGCCTCATTGCGAGTTTGGAGGTAGACATGGAGCTATTAGCTGCCTCCAAACCGGGCTCCTTTCCCGGGTTCCTGCAATGAGGAATAACCGGTTCATTCCGACATAGGAGGACCCGGTAATTCCTCCTTGCAGGAACCCATCCCCAATCCCATTTGAGCCCCCATAGGGCTCAATGGGAATGGGGAGGGAGGTAATAATGGGCAGATTACATCTGGCCCGTTATTACCTCCCGCTTCCCCTCGCGAGACCCGGAAAAGACATCTGGTTTTACCAGACGTCTGATCTGGGTCCCACGAAGGGAACCTCGTAATACGGGCTCCCGGAATGAAGGCGGCCGGTCCCGTCCCGGCCCCCTTCATTCCGGGAGCGCAAGTGTCGTAATGAGGCAGTGCAATGGAACTTGAAGTAAGACTACCTCCTGTGTCAGATCAAACCCGAAGGGGGTACCTGAAGGCAGGGGCGGACTGGGGAGCCAAAAGAGGCCCTGGAAATAATTTTCAAAGTAGCCCTATGCTACACATTTTCAGCAAGCCAAACCCTTTTCCTATGAGAACATTTGGAAATAAAATAGATGACCACACAAAAGAGGCCCAAGGTGCAGAGGCCTACTGGGAAATCCGCAGAGTTCCCAATAGGCCCGCCCAGCCCTGTCTGAAGGGTTCTGTATTAGAGATGCTTGGATTCTAGGATGAACGCGGATCTATCCAATGTGCAATTAGAGGTACTGGTGGATCTCGCAGTGAGAAGATACATGCACGGTTCCAGCACATTCCAGTGCGAGCTAAACATTGGGAGTTACCAACCCTATCACCAAATCTACCAGTACATAAATGGGAGGATAGTAAAGGGGAAATGAGGGTGTCTGCAGGAGCAGATAGGAGAGTAGATGACTGGCTGGCGGAAGACGAAGTTCTATGAAAATGTGGTTGCAGGGAAAATACCCCAGGGTGGCAGAGACCGATTTGTGGTGCAGGCAATCTCCACATTTGCGGAGGTTAATTACTGCCATGCGCATGAATGTGCTAAGAAATATGTGAGGTAACATGGCGATGGAAGGAGGAAGCGGGGAGAAAGGAACGTGATGGTGGGGGAGGGGCTCTTGCTGGCTTGCCTCACTCATCGCTCTTCTGCTAAAAGCATTAATGCCTCAGAAAACAATACATTAATCCGAATCAACCTTAATTATGGAATTGCCAGTAGTTCTGGGGAAAATTAATTTATATTGCAAGCAAAGGACAACGAATTAGCAAATTACAAAAGATAATGCGCTAACGAGATAATGCGCTAACGACTGAAAGGGTAAGATGAAACAAGTGGTGATGCAATTTCATCTAAATAGTTGCTCTGAACTCCTGTTTTTCTTTTAAATGATTTCAAAATGTTGAAGATTTGCACTATGCCAATATCCCATCGTTTGATGGCCTGTTCGACCTCTGTACCAGGTGTGTGTGCCCCGCACTAATGAGTGCCCAAAACTGTGTTGCGATAATATGCAAAGCTATGCCTCTATATTGAATCTCTACCAACGGCATCAACTCTTTATTTTATTAAAAATAATTGTACTGCCATGCCGAAACATGTTGGCGCCAAAACATCCTTGCGTCGGACTGGTCGTACCTAACAGACCACGCCAAACCGGCCCGTGGCGAATTGGCCGCGCTGTAATGGGGCATATCGTACTCTGGAAGATACTGTAGATATGATTCTAGTAAATAAGAATTCTTATTGTAACTCTCAACCTCTAGATGCTGTGCTTGGAACGGTCCCACGCCAACAATGTTTGTGATCTGAATGCCTCTGTTAGAATAATGGCGACAATAAAGCTCTTTCCCGCATCCCCTATAAAGTTGGGCGGGGCAAGGAGTGTTAATAGAGAGGGAGTACGAGATAACAGGGGGCAGAAGGGTACGCTCTGTAATGAAACAAAGGGGGGAATGGCAGCACTAGAATTGCTGTCGCCGGCACTATACAGCTGGCATTTCCGCATTGAACGCTCAGGGGTGTGTATCTAGCTGAAATATTGACATCTCTCTGGATCACTAAGAGTGAATAGCAATGGGGAAGATGGAAAGCTGAAGGCAATGACTCTAGAGGCTAGAAACCTCCCAGATGCCTCTGCATGGGGATCCCGGCAAATTTGTGAAGCAATAGACATCTTGCACGAGCTGCACCGATGATGTACACACTAAAACACCTTATTGGATAATCACCTCCTAGTACATTATTTACTAATATAACCCTCTTCAGAAAAACAGAATGATGCCAGCACTCCCTTGAATAGGAATAGGACATTATGCTTCAAACCACACCAAGATGGCCGTCAAGCCAAGTTCTCGTTTTCTTTGAAACATTTAAATAGTTTCAAGAGACAATGGAAACGTTCTTTCCTGTAGCACTTGAGGCAGTACTCAACGCACCAGAAGTGGTACCAGAATTTGTCAGGGTATAGGCCCCTTTTGGAGTTTCTGTCCTCAAACTGGGTTCCTGGCCAATTGATCCTGTTTCCCATCTCCGGTCCACGCCAATTTCTGGGAACTGTGAAGGCCCTAGCCTGAGGAAAGGAGGAGGGAACCTGCATGGAGCCTTCGCGTCCTTGTTGGGACTCTGCAGTGCCAAGGAGAATGGCGCTCCATCAACGGCACTTCAAGTGGATCTTAACTTGTGGTGGAATCCTGCAATACTCAATGATGTAGTGGATGCTCCAGGGGAAGAGAAAGGCACCATTGCATTCCAAGCCCATGTCTCCCACCCATTCTTTGTCATCTGACACTAAAGAAAGCCCCGGATGCTGCTGCCGCAACAGTGATGCCGAAGAGAGGTTCTAACCTGCTGAAAGGAAAACAGCAGTTAGTGTGGTCTCATGCTCATATAGAGCCTCCAAGCATTGCCATCCTATATCTGACATCAACTGAGGCATCATTACACTGCCTCTGCTTCTAGCACTGTGTCAACACTGCCTTCTGTGCCAGAGTGGACTAAAGCAGAAGAACCAGAGAGCAGGGGCACGGTTTGACTCCCACAGCCTTGGGTGCCAACATGCAAATGTATCATTAGTACAGTGACAGTGACCCCAGACCTTCAGCATCTGTACCACACCGGCATGGCGCATGCACAGAATTTCGCAAGATAAGACCAAACCGTTGGGGTATCAAGATCCACACTGACATGCGCAAGCGAATTACCCGAGCCAGAAATTCCAACCCATCCACAGGTGCATTGTGGCTGGAGGTTGGTCTGCGGGTTTACAGCCAGTTTGGAAAGGCACCCTGCCACAGTATGCAGGAATATTTGCAGCAGCAAATTCTGCATGTGCCCATCGGATATCCACACACCTGATCGAAGCATTGGACGCCCAGTAGACAAATATGTGTGCCACATCACTGAAGCAGTGCTTATACTGTGGGCCCCAGCCACACTCAAACAATTGCCAACCATGTACTGAAAGCAAATAGAAATTAACTAGTTTAAATACAATGCCAGGGGATGTCATTGCACCCAACTTAAATACTGCTCGAGGAGATATACTGCATATCATTGTTCCTGTACACTTATTATTATTATTATTATTATTTTATTTATTGTGCGCAGACCTAGCTTCGAGTAGCAATGGAGCGCTTTACAGAGGTATACACCAATACAGATACATAACAGAGCGCTTTACAAAGATGTACACCATTACAGACGCATAACAAACCACTTTTCAGTGATAACAACAGAAATACAGCAGGGGGTGGGATACATAGGGGGACAGAGGAGGGGTAGACGTCAATAAGAAGCAATCAGAATTTCCACAAAAAGACAATAGCATGAGTGATGTTGCCAAGCTGCTAGTGTATGCACAGTTGCTTCCAAAGTATACCAAGCTGTGTTCTAATAATGCAGGTGTGCTGCTGATAACATCACTCCTGAGTAGTCTACATGTTCTGCGATTTCATAGAAGTACTCGTATAGCGTGAGAGCCTTCCCCGCTGGTCTTTTCATCATGTTCAAGGGTCATGGCAAAGGATCCATGCTCTAATGCATCAAAGCACCATCTGGTGATTTGGGGCCTGTTGTCCTGGTGTTATTCTTGAGCTAAAACATGGCGCTGGTGCGCAGTGTATTCTGGGGGCACTCAGAGCCATAATGGATATTTACTCCATGCCTCAGTGAAAAGCTGTACTTACTTTGCTGAGAGCTGAATTTACTTTGCTGAAGAAAACATGCTTTCCAAACCTGGTATGCAGTCAAGGACATTCTGCTGGGAAAGCTGGTTTTGTTATGTCTTGTTATGAGTTATGGAGTTATGGGACTGTTTTCCGTGGCGTTTGTTCTTAGGAGAGGGAAGCGCTTTGCTCCTGAGGTTACTGCCGGTTGACCCAGCTGGCAACCAACGGTTACCCATCAATGCGCAAGTGCATTGCCAGAAGGTTCGAGAAATTACCACCCCTTTTTGAGGAGTGCATATATGCGGAACCAATCAACGGTCAGATGGGACAAGTACAAAGACCTCAGTCGGAAGAGGGACGCATTTGTCCGGCATACCTGTGGGCTGTTGTGCTCTCGGCCTGGCTGTTATCGGGGTCTTCCAGCCGCTTCTGGCGAGATGAGGGATTCAGTTACGCCCACAGTGATGTATTTTCTTTTGAATTCTCTGTCTTTTCTGTGATTTATTTCTGTGTTATCACTTGTTGCTTCCAAGCTTTGAATAAATAGCCGAATCAGTGCTCATTATTTTCTAAGCGTGCGTGTGGTTGTAAGTCATTGCGTCGTCTACCTGCATTTAAAGTATTGGCTCTGCAATTGCGCTGGTGATTAATGACTGTCCGTGCACTCTGGGCGAGCAATACTCCTGGTCGCAGCCATCTTCGCAGATCCTACCAATGCTGATGGACTGGGAGTCCTTAATATGTTCTACTAAGGTCCCAGTGAGAGAAACAATCAAAACAAGTGAGGGTTTGCTAGTCAGTACCAAGGGGATTTGCCATTTTGTGCGCCCCTCTTCCTTACTCAGAGGACCTTGCCATTGTGTTCAGAAGGCTTGCGACTTTCCTGGACCATGACGTTAACGCTAAGGCACCAGTACAGATTTCAGGATCATTCGGCAGCTGGTAACAGTAAGCAAGGAATGGTTGGTGCATGGTAACTCATTATGTTGTCTTCCAGATGGTTTGAACCTCAACTCCCATTTGGCATACTAAGCCTAGCCAATTGTGAAGGATAATTGAAGTTCTAGCCCAAAGCATCTAGAGGACAACACAATGAGTAACAATGGATTGAAGCTAGCTTAATGTGGTTATTGGTATACTAAGGGCATTTTGACACCTCAGCAGAAGCTCCAGTCTTAGTCTTACTGAGTCTGGTCCACCCCCTGCACTATTTACCCCTATCCCCTTGCCTGGGCACTTGCCATCCTGGGCCTCCCTTAGCACTTTCGCAGACCCTTGGCCCCCTCTCCCTGGCATTTCTCCCTCTTCCCCTCTCCCTGCACTTCCTGTCATTGCACTTGGACATTCCGAATGTCACAAGGCCTATTAGGAACGTTACTGTTATTTTTTTCCCATGTACCCAGCCTTGTCTTGTGGTGCCTGGAAACAGTTTTTGGTGTATAGGCGCCATACAAATGCTCAAAAAATAAAATAAATAACCAGGCTCATTGGTACAGTTAGGCTGAGGCATCATCTCCGAAGAATGCTTTCGATAGGGCCATCGCAGAACCTCACAGTTGGCCCTCATTTCTTTAGGCGGGGTATGAGCCATGGCCATGCTACATATACTGAGGTTTTCTGAGCACCTCAGGATAGTGTCAAAAGTTGCACCTGGGGAGAACCCCTAGTTTTGTGTACAAATGAGCAGCCACCTGGATGTCCAACTGAGAAATCTGGTTCAGAAAGAACACATGTTGTGACAGATCCGGATGGGAAATCAGAGTCTTACCAACCGCCTGTCTGCATTATGAGGAGGTGATGGAACCGGGGCAACTGACACATATCATGTGATACCACCAGAGAAGATGATTCTGTAAGGGCAGTACTCACATGGTATTAAATAATCAAATGCTGTCGACCCAAGGCCTCCATGCACAAAATGGTGAACTGGAACACTGGTGAATCCACGTCCTCCATTGCATAAAACCTATAAGCTACAATATGTATGGACTCCAAGGAACTGTGTGTTAGGAAAGGCGCATGTGCAAGAAAGAAAGAAAAAGCAGTGAGCTGTTGTTTCTTTCTTTGTTTTCTTCCTTTCTTTCTTTCTTTCTTTCTTTCTTTCTTTCTTTCTTTCTTTCTTTCTTTCTTTCTTTCTTTCTTTCTTCCTTTCTTTCTTTCTTTCTCTCTTTCTTTCTTCCTTTCTTCCTTTCTTCCTTTCTTTCCTTCTTTCTTTCATAGTTGCAGATTGAGGAACCATCTTGCAGCTAAGTGGAATTTGCAGCATAACACGTGGTCATCTGATAACATTAGCTATGGTGTATCTAAGGCCTTGTCTGATTCCTCACAAATATATAGATTTCTGCGCTTTTGATAAACAAACGGCCACAATCCTTTTATAAGATTACAGGTATCAAATGTTAAGCACAGAGCAACAATACCTACTTTGGGAGGTCAGCATTAAAGCAAAATGAAAGGATAGTATTAATATGAGATCCACACACGAGCACAGGTACGTTTCTTCAACTTTTATTTCGAATAATCCAAGAAGTCGACATGAGTAAAAGGTACTGTAGAGCAGTCATTATCCCCAGCAATAATCGCCTTCCTTCGAACCATCCCAGCATTCCAGAAGGCTAGCAACAGGTCCTTTGTTGGTTCTACCTCTGACACACTTAGATTATGAGCTAAATACTCAATGGACAACATCTTGAAATGACATTTCTACCTTCACAAGCTTAGCCAGTCTTCAGCACACTCCACAACCTACAATCATGTTACTTCTCCATCATCATGAAAGTAATATGAATGGCATCCTCTTGGAGTGATAAGTCCCCTCTGGTGTTATGAATGTGGTAAACTCACACAAACTGGGATGCAGCTTTACTTGGTGGTAGACTGAGGCCAGGTCTATTGTGCTGACCACCCTGGCAGCACCAACCACTCACAATTTCTCCTAATTTGGTCGATGGAAACCTGTCCACCAAAGTGTATTGATTGAGTCCTCTCAAATCCAAGCATAACCTAATCTGTCCACAGTCCTTCCATGCCAATACAATGGGCAGAAACCCATTCTGACATTTCTTCTGGCTCTAATATGTCCTGTTCCTCCATCTTACTGCTACAGTGCTACATCTTGCTGAGGGCATATGTGAATATTCCTTACTTTTGCAGCAACAGGGATTGCTCCTGGTTTGAGTCGAAGATGGTGTTGATCCCCCTTCAGACATGACACTCCCTTCTTCAACACCTTGTCATAACTGTCCTCAACTATGCCTGTCACTTCTCTGTCTGCATCAGACACAACACCCAGCATTCACTGATCCAATATGATCTCTATATCAATCTGCATATACCACCCGAGGAGGTACCCACTACTCCTGGACACATATACATTGGCAACTGTAGAGCGTCGCTTACATTCCAACGTGGCTTCACACTCCCCCACAACGTCAATATGCATACCTGTATATGGACTTGCCTTGGCCTTGGGCTGGCAGAGATCGTATTCCGTACATTTGCACCATGTCTCTCATATCTTCTAATGTCCAATGGTGTAGTCGGACCCCAAATCTATCGGCATGGAGATGTCTACTCTGTTGACCCGTGATATGCATGTAGTTTCCCCCTCTTCCTTTGTGTTCTCTCTACTTGTCTCACAGAGAAGTTTAAGCCTTCATCACCTCGCTCTACATCCTCACAATCGCCACATGCCCTATCACTCACAGAAAAGTCTGTAACTCCTCCATTTGAAAAGTCTCACAACAGCAAGCAAAATTCCCCATTGTCCCACACTTGCGGCAATCAGAATAGAGGCCTTTATAATTTCATGAATTGGTTAAGTGGAAAGTACTCCCGCACCTAAAGCACTTTTTCACTGTCCTCCCCCTGCCCCCTTTTCAGGGCCCCTCTCCATACCCATCATTTCCTTTACCTATTCTCCCTTGTATGTGGGCATCATCCTCCCTACCTGTCTCCTAGGTTTCTGTTACTATTCTTCCATCACTGCTGCACACTCCTACATAATCACACTGATATCCTTCCTTTACCAGCTCTTCCACGCATTGCACCATTTGCTCCCTCCTCTTGCTGATATCCAGAATGCAAACTGGGGCCTCCTTTGCTCCAAACCTCCTTCCTTATCTTAAGCGCCCTATCTCTTAGCATGAATTGGTCTCTCACTTCCTGGCATTTCCCTCAGTCCAGTGGTTAAGTCCTTGATGCTCTTCCACCTGCACCTGCATTCTAAAGTAGTACTAATCCAAAATAGGCATGGACTTCTTGTGGAGGACTAACTTTTTCTGGATGGCCTTGCCAGGATTAAGGGACTCCCAGGTGCCTGGCTCTTGCCCCACAATATTACCCCCAGTAATGAGTTCAGATAGGCTCTTGAGGATCCACGTTCCTTCAAACAAGGCAGTGCATCAGGAGCACACCCTTCCTTTAATTACTCTTTGAAGAGCTATGGGTAGCCAACACGTAATCCTAGAAATCCGCCTTCCACGTTTCCCATTTAATAGCAGATTCTCCTCGGTTGGTGAAAAAGACTGAGGTGGTAGGTTACTCATAGTGTGTCTGCTTTGGTCTGTCAAGCACTGGAAATAGCTCAACGGGTTTAATGTGGATGACTCCAATTCAAGATGGCTGCCAAGAGCTTAGTCTGTTCCAATTCAGGTAGGTGCATTTAATCCTTCTTCGATTACCACACCTCCTAGATACTTTGTACAATGGTATCCTGGTGTGACCTTCCTGTGCTAGGGCTCTTTGCTAAGATCCTGACCCAAAGGCTCAGCACTGATCTGCATGATGAGTTTGGGTGCTGCCCCCTCACGGATGCACTCATGTTTCTACCCATTACTGGCCCTTCTATCCACTAGGTGGACAGAGCGCATGCAAACCAACCTTCAACGTGGCTGAACACAGGTACTTGCATGAGTCTTATGCATAGCAATTGCAATTGCAATTTCAATGCCATCCTGGTTGGTGTTTGGGGTGGACACAATCGTGCTCTTAAGAAGCACATGAAGGGCAAGGATTTGCTCAGTCCCTAGTGCCTAATGAGGCAGTCTCTCCCTTTGGAATCTGGACCTTCACCTCTTTTGCACCTGCCTCCATACTCACAGGGTACCTAGCCTCCATCGGTTAGGGGTTGGAAGCCCATGGCTGAAATGTTAGAGGGAGAAAGACTGACAGTTATTTTAATGAAAATAACTTTCTGTCTTTTCTCCCCTGAGCATTTCAGTCTTTGCCCCCACACCCCTACTTCCCTTGTGATGGCACACTTCGCTGTGTGCCGCCGACTTGCTGTGTTCCTGAAACACCTGTTCCCTTTTACTTCCGTGATCGGGAACCGGCACTGCAGGGTCCTTTCCTTTTTTTTCTTTTTTTTTTTTTTACTTTTTACAGTACATCTGCAGGGGACACACCCACAACCCCCACTCACACTACACGTGAACAAGGGTGCTGGGGACAGCCCCGCAGCCCTTGCCACACAATGGGGGATTTAGTCAAACTTTTCAGCCGTTCAGAATTTTGGATAGAGTCCTGTGTTTGCATGTGGCTTGCATTTGCTTTCCCATGAATCCTGTCACCTGCGTAACAAGTTTTGTTTTGGCAGTGGCTTTTATGTGTTTTGCTACTGATTCCATTTCCACGCTTTTTATTTGCTTAAGCAGAATATGTGTGTTTTTAGTATTGCTCTCTGACTCATAATAGTGTGGAATTTCCAATTTGTGGATTTTTGTGATAAGAGCGGTCTTTTCCACTTCAAATGGGGTTTGCATATATTCTCTGCATGGGTCTCTCCACTCACCTTCACATTGGGTTTGGAGGCTTCTCCAAGGGCAATCTTGGAGAAGTTCAAGTTATTGGGCGGAAGTTCCTCTGCTGCAAAAAAAAAAACGAAAAATGCATGGATCCTTCCGTCTTTTCTTTGATGGTGTCCACACAGGGGTGGACAATTATGATGAGTGTTACTCACAGCCACTCAGACTAAGCACATTTTTTCTGCCCGTAATTTAACTTCATGAGGCAGGAAGGGCGGGGAGAGGCCAAAATGAAGTGAGGAATGGCAGCGCAGACGCCTGTCTTTCCTGAGAGAGTTGTAACATAGTCTCGGGATTTTGGAGCGTGTACGGCACTCCGAAAGATGGGCATGAGCTTAAGTGACGTATGAACCCAGCCCGCCCACTCACAGACCCTTGTTAGGCACTAACGTAACAGATATGTGACGGTATCACCATCCTTCCTCCACCCAAATTCCCTTATAGGGTACTTCTGGGGTAAATTCTATGGCAAGACAGGAGGCTCATATTATGCATTCACAATCTTTACTCTGAACCACAGCAGCAAAGAAATAAAAACTTTGTAAAACGAATTTGTTTGCAAATAAACACAATGTTATGAAACAATAAACAATGCAATGGGAAACATCCCAGTCCAACATGGTGGGCAGGTCATGCCCTGGAGGTAGCCAATGGGCTGCGAGCCAGTCCCATATAGGTCCATTCCTCTAACAACACCCCCTCTTTCTTTGCTACTAGCCCACAGCTAAGTCACACCTCTGGTTTTTCCTTACACTGTGTTTGGGTGTTACTTTGTAACACTTGGTCATTATTAGTGCAGGAAACAGCGTTCACAGGAACTTGTTTCCTTTCATGTTGTAGCGTAACGTTACTGCTGTTCATTATTTCCTCAGGCAGGCGAGCGGAGCGTTTGTTTATTTAAGCCCGCGTTCGCCTGCTGAGCTGTTTTGCTGAGGCGTTTTGCTGAGCGCGTCGCCTGAGGGTGTCACGCTTCATTCGTTGTTCAATTGCTTACATGCTTTATTTCCTCACGCGAGCGTGGCGTTGGTTTCATTAAGCCCGCTTCGTTTCTCTGAGGTGTTGCGTGCCGCCTGAAAGCATCGCGCATTCATATGCTTTAAAGTGTTTCTTTTGAAATACTGTTGCGAACGCTTCTGCGTTCCTTTAACCTCGCGTCCCTGTGCAGGGCCGCGGCATTCTCCTTTGTTTTTGCGCGCGTCGGCCGGTATCAGGAGCTTCACATTCTGACTGGCGACACGCGTCTTCATAAGGAAGCTCTCTGGCACACGCAGTAAGCGTGCTGCTTCCTCTATACAAGGTTAGCAGTTCGATCCTGCTCTCTGCCTGGTTTATCTATGTGTAATTTTCCCATTTACATTGTATTTTATGTTTATATAATTACAAGGTATTTTTTGTATAACATTACCGTGATGTTTTATTGCCCTCACACGCTGCTCGCGTGATTTTGTTTGTTAGACTACAGGCATTGCCTGTGTACTGCCTAGGTGGCCCTTCCTTGAAGGTTTGCACCCTCGTGAATTAAGGGGTTTCAGCCTGCTCGGCTTGAGTTGGTGCAGCATTGAACCTGCTGTTTATTAATATACAAATTTACATATATATTTTACAGAGTAAAATTGGTTCATGGATAAGGGGGTGCTTCCCTCCTCTGCAGATGCCAGCACTCAAGTACGCACTGCCAAAAAAAGTGATAAGTTGGGAGAAAATATGGGGGATCAAGCCTGTCATTCCCAGCCTTCAGTGGCGCAAGCTATTCAGTCCTCTTTAGACTCAGCCTTAACAGGTTTGAATAACACCTTGGCGTCATCTTTTGACAGGTTAATTACCCACATTGCAGATTTTCATCCCTCCCAAGATGCTGCCCCATTTGTTGCAACCCAGGCCCCTAAAAAGTGTACGGCCAAAACTAAACATATCCAGGGACAACTCAGTCCCCCCATGGTCATATCACCTGTGTCTTCCCCTAGGATAAACCTAAAGCGCGGGTGGGAAGAGCCACGTCAACCTATCTCTTCCACCCCCTGGCCAGCCCCTGCGCCTTTTGCGCAGTTGGAGCCCCCTATTGCTGTCTCATCCTCAGAGAGTTCAGATGATTCTGATTTGCCCCCTAAGAGGCGGAAAAGGAAGGTGACCTCGGTTGGCCCTCAGGAGTGTCCCATTCTTGATGTTAGTGGGGTCCCATTCTTTGATCCTGTCCTGATACAGCACCCCAGGTCAGCCGAGTGGCTACCCTCTGAAGAAGTTTCCTCTTTCCTCAAGTTCTGGATCAGACGCCCTAGAGAGGAACGTAATAAGTTAAGGTCAGAGTGTCCCAGACCTATGCTCGCCGACAAGGTGGCTTTAACACCAGAAATAGACCAGTCTAGGCGGCTTTTCTTTCCCAGAAGGGGAAAGACCCCAAGAAGGGGGTCGACAAAGTGTGGCGTAGCTGTCAAGATAGACTATTGGACATCCTAGGTTCAGTCACGCAGATTTTTGAAATGGCAGAAGAGGCGGTGTCCTCTAATACCCCGGTGGATGTTAATGCATTGAGGGGGTGGATCAAATGCACTGTTTGCCTGCTCGGCAACGCTAATGCCTCCATATCTAAGGAGAGGAGAAAATCATTGTTAATGAGGTTGGATTCAAAACTGGCGGACATGTCAGAGAGGGAAGGGGGCCCTTCGGCTCAAGGTAATTTGTTTGGGGATTCTTTCCTCAAGGATCTATCGGCATATGTTCATACATTTACGGCGTTGGACAAAGCGCAGACTAATATAAAAAAGTTATTTGCCCCAAAGGTTTTTAACAAGGCTGGACGAGGTAGGGCCCTCTCCTCGGCCGGTTTACCCAGGGCTCCCCCGTCCCCGCCAGTTTGCGCTGCGTGGCGCATACCATCCCTCCTCTGCTCGAGGTGCACACAACCAGTTTTACCCTCAACAAAACTCGAGTTGGAGAGGACATGCCGGCAGAGGTGCCGGAAGATCAAGAGGGGCATCAGGTACTTTCTCAGGTGTTAAAAGTTTTTCCCCTCAAAAGTCTAGAGGGCAGACTAGCCAGGTTTCTTCCACAGTGGGAGGCCCTCACTTCGGATCCTTGGGTGTTGTAAACTGTTCAAGGTTATCGAATAGAGTTTTACGCCCCTCTTTGCCAGTTGTCTTATCCCCTTCCTTTGGTGTTCGACAAGGTCAAATAGTGCCTCATAGATGTGGAAGTCAGGGATCTCATCTCCAAGGGGGCGGTAGTCCCGGCCTCTTACAGGGCCTCTCAGTTTCTGAGTACAATTTTCCTAGTCCCGAAGCCGGACTAGGGGTTTCGACCGGTAATCAATTTAAAGGCCCTCAACTCTTTTGTGGTATACCGGCACTTCAAGATGGAGGGGATTAATTTGCTCAGGGACACCCTTCTCCTGGGGGACTGGATGGTCAAATTAGACCTCAAGGACGCTTACCTAGTGGTTCCCGTGTTTCCCCCGCATCAGGAGTTTCTTCAGTTTCAATGGAAGGGTCGGGTGTGGCAGTTTGCATCCCTTCCGTTTGGTCTGTCCTCTGCCCCATGGTGTTTCACCAAGCTCATGAGACCTGTGATGCTCTCCTCAGATCCAGAGGGATTTGGATCATAATTTATCTGGACGACATGCTTCTCCTAGCCCAGAATTATCAAACTCTGTGCTCTCATCTGAAATTCCCTGTGACCCTTTTACAGGATCTAGGTTTTGTGATAAATGTCAAAAAATCCATATTAAAGCCTAAGCAATGTATCCAGTTTCTGGGCTCCAATATAGATTCAAGGCTTTGCAGATTCGTCTGCTCCTCAGGAGGGGGAGGATCTCTCTCAGGCAGTTAGCCAGGGTTGTGGGAATGCTGTCAGCATCCATTCAAGCTATCTTCCCTGCTCCCCTACATTACAGAGCACTACAGCGTCTGAAGGCCAAGCATTTGCGCAAATGTCTCTCTTACTCGCAGATGATGGAATAGTCCCCCGAGGCCAAGTTGGAACTCCTGTGGTGGCTCTGGCACATGGAGGCCTGGAATGGCAAAGCAATATTTGGTCCATCTCCGGACATCATTCTGGAGTCAGATGCAAGCAGAGCGGGTTGGGGAGCCAGATTGGGTCAGGTTTCCACAGGGGGGAAGTGGTCGGAGTCAGAGAAACAACTACATATCAATTGTCTAGAGTTGTTAGCGGGGTCTTTTCCTGTTCGAAGTCTCCTGAAGGATCAGGGGAATTGTTGTGTTCTCCTCCGCATGGACAACATCTCTGCGGTGAGGTACATCAATCATCTGGGGGCACCAGGTCCAAAGCCCTGGCGGATTTGGCAAGAGAGTTTTGGCACTTTTGCCTCGACAGGATATTCTTTTGAAAGCGGAGTATCTCCCAGGAGTCAGCAACGAGGTTGAGGATTGGAACTCCAGGCACCTGAAGGAGAGAAGCGATTGGATGTTGAACAGGGTCCTCTTTGCCCGCATAGCGTCCCTCTGGGGTCCCCTTGCGATAGACCTGTTTGCCTCGAGACTAAATTGTCAGGTTCCCAGGTTTTACAGTTGAGACCAGATCCGTTGGCTCTGACCACCAACGCTTTCTTGCAGGATTGGTCGGCTCAGTTGGGGGTATGCCTTCCCTCCTTTTGCCATGATAGCCCGGGTCCTGGTTCAGGTTCGCAGACAAGCGGTGTCTCTGGTTCTGGTTACCTACCCCCTTTTGGCCTTCTCAGGTTTGGTTCCCCGCCCTTCTGGAATTGGCAGTAGATGTTCCTTGTCTTCTCCCTCTTGATCCCCAGTTGCTGGTGGATCCGGGGGGGTCACCCTCACGAGTTGGTCCTGCAGGAACATCATGCCCTTAAGGCTTGGAAGATTTCAGCTCTTCCTGGTGCTTCAGAGGACTTTCGCAAGACTCTATGTCGGTCATCAGGGACTCCTGGGCGCTCTCTACTAAGTCTGGGTATTCCTCAGCATGGAACCGCTGGGTTAGCTGGTGTGAGGCTAGGCACCTCAATCCCGTTTCTGCCTCTCCTGTAGAAGTGGTTAATTTTCTAGTGGAGTTGTTTAAGGAAAGGAAAGCTTACAGGACCATTAATGGTTTTAGGTCAGCTATTTCAGCGGGTCACCTTTTGGTTAAAGGAGAGCAGGTGGGTAGGCACTTTTTGGTGCATAGAGCCTTTAAATCCATTCGTATTAAGGTTCTACCAAAACCGAAGTATTCGGTTATTTGGGACGTTAATATGGTACTTCAGCTCTTCCGGTCCTGGCCTCCTAATGAGGTTTTGTCCTTGCAACAGTTATTTTCAAAACTGCCGATGTTACTGTGCCTGGTGTCTATTAAGAGGGTGTCTGATATCAGAGATTTGGAGGTGGTTAATAAAATGTTCACCCCTCAAGGGGTTACTTTCTTTATCTCACAAAGGACTAAATGCTTGACTTCCTCAATATCCTATCCTGCTTTTCCAGAAGATTGTAAACTATGTGTGGTTAACTGTTTGAAATGTTTTGAGTCTAAAACTGAAGAGTTTAGACCTCCGAACACCTCTCAGCTGCTGATTTCCTACAGGAAACCCCATAAACCAGTCTCCCCTTCTACTTTGGCCAGATGGATCAAGTGGGTTATGTGGGAGGCGGGGGTTGACACAGCCTCTTTTGGTCCCCACTCAGTCCGAGGCGCTATGGCCTCTAAAGCAGCCTTTCTGGGGGGGTAGTTTGGAACAGATTTTAAAAGCAGCTGACTGGTTAAGGGAGTCAACTTTTAAGACGTTTTATCATAAACATATTGCTCATGTGGCTGTGAATGTAATGCAAGGGCTTTGAACTTGCATAATATGAGCCTCCTGTCTTGCCATAGAACACCTAATCCCCCACACTAGCGTCAGAAGGGGGTTTAGATTCAATAAAAGACAAGGAGGCAAGTATTATTACAACCAACCACCCTTACTGGTGTTTGGTTGTTGTTGCAGCTTTCGGTTGATGGCTTTGACTCAAGAAGAAGCGGGATGTTCAGCTCCAAGTTGCAGAAGGTTTCAGCTTCCGACGTTTCCATGGGAGTTGTTCTTCGTTCTGCGTGGAGAAAATGTTCGGTGGGTGTGTGAAGAGGATCAGCGACAGAAAGAGGAGGTGTTGTTAGAGGAATGGACCTATATCGTACTGGCTCGCAGCCCATTGGCTACCTCCAGGGCATGACCTGCCCACCATGTTGGACTGGGATGTTTCCCATTGCATTGTTTCATAACGTTGTGTTTCTTTGCAAAAAAAAATCGTTTTACAAAGTTTTTATTTCTTTTCTGCTGTGGTTCAGAGTAAAGATTGTGAATGCATAATACTCGCCTCCTTGTCTTTTATAGAATCTAAACCCTCTTCTCACACTAGTGTGGGGGATTAGGCATTGAATACAACATACGTCACACACGATGCAGAATGAAATTAGAAAACGTTTCACACCGAGGCCCTAATTCTTTTTGCAAGATGCAGTGAAAATAAATGCAATAATTGAATAACTGCACATTTGACTTAATAATCTTATTGAGCATGTTAACCATCAGATTACAAAATAAGCCTTGGCTGCCGCATCCATTTACAATCTGAATTAAGATTGCTTGGAAACACGATAGCGAGCTGTATGGATGTTTACATTTGCAATAACGTGTGGCCTGGCTATGTGCTGGCTTTGTGGAAAATACAATGCTCCTTCGCGTTTAACTAATTCATTGCTACCATCTTCGGCCAATACATTTATTAATTAGAGCGCCATGTTCTGGGTCCTAGAGTGAGAGGCAGTACGGACGCCATTTTGACGGCCTTGCCATTGCTCGGTGCATTCACCTCAAACATATGTCCCTACTACATGCCTCTGACCTGGAATCAATATTTCTTAAACGAAAACTGGACACAAAAATGGAATGCCTTGCAGAGAATATTTTCTCTAGGTAAAACGATCAAGGGAGGGGGCGGGCAGACGCGTGACCTTTCCCAGAGAGCAACAACGCCTTGGTTTTCGGCGCTTCCTACCAGGCCCACGGTGACAGCTCCTTCTGCCAGGCGCCATCTCGGTGACAGCTTCGGCTGCCTGCTGCGTTCAACGGCACTCAAAACACCACAAACGAGGATGTTTCACCCCCGCATGAAATCTTCGATACAAAACCTCTGGGACTTTGGGGAAGATAAAAAAAACGCAAAAAAGACAAATGAAAAAAAGTAGAAGACAGAAACAAGGAGTGACAAGAAAAGCCAGAAGACGAAATCTGAATTGAAGCTGGCCCGAGATAATTACAAAGGCTCTGGCCAGCAGGCAGCGCCCATTGATCAAGAGATGAGACTCTGGGACTGTGGACAGGTCTTGTAATTGCTTCCTCACTTATTTATTCCCTATAGCTTTATTATTGGGATTACCTCGCGCCCACGCAGCAGTTACTGTGACGGACAGGCGCTGGCAGCCGTCAGCCGAACGCGTGAGGCGCAATAAAAGCTGGGGACATGCGGCCTTTGCGGGAGAAGCCTGGCCGTCGGGTTTCGTATCATAGGTGGGCGGAAGCAGACAGGGGGCGGAGGGCAAGTCCCCCACCAGGCAGACACTATCAATCTTCATTCAACAGGGTGCACAGCCAAACGCTCAGGATTTGAATGAAAAATATGTCTCTCAAAATGTTGGTGTGTGCAACAGCGAAAGATATGACCAGGTTTTCCCCTTAGCTAGGAGAACAGCTAATGCATGTTCTGGGTATGATACGTGCTAGGGGAAAAATAAAATAAGGAGGGGAAGGGACACTGGACTTGCTAGTCAGCGATAAATTGGATACATACAAGTACAAAGATACTATTCGGGAGGAATGGGAACAGTCCTGGCCCCTGCGAGGTGAGTGGCGGTCCTCCTACTCGCTCTCTGTGCCGTGCCTTCATTTTCGCTCCTTTCTGCTGTTTGTCCGCCATTTTGTCTTCTTTCATCCTCCTTTTTTCATCTTTCCAGGCCTCTGCCTCCTTTTTAACCACTTTCTGGCCTTTTCTGCCGTTTCCCCCATTCTTCATCCCTTTGTCATCTTTCCTGGCCGCTGCCTCCATTTTCGCCACTTTATGCCATTTTCTGCCCCTTTCACCTTTTCTTCCTCCCTTTGTCGAATGTCCTGGCCTCTGCCTTCATATTCGGCACTTTGGGCCGTTTTCTGCCACTTTCTGCCTTTCTGTCTCCTTTTGGCATCGTTCCAGGCCTCACCCTCCATTTTCGCCCTGTTCTGCTGTTTTCTGCCCCTTTCCCCCTTTCTTCCCGCTTGTGTATTCTTTCCAGGCCTCACCCTCCATTTTCGCCCTGTTCTGCTGTTTTCTGCCCCTTTCCCCCTTTCTTCCCGCTTGTGTATTCTTTCCAGGCCTCAGCCTCAATTTTGGCCACTTTCTGCTGTTTTCTGCCCGCCCCCCTTTCTTCCTCCTTTTGTCATCTTTCCAGGCTTCAGCCTCCATTTTTGCCCCTTTCTGCCGTTTTCTGCCACTTCCCGCCCTTTCGTCATCTTTCCAGGCCTCTGCCTCCTTTCTTCTTCCTTTTTCATCTTCCCATGGCCCTGCCTCCATTTTCGCCACTATCTGCCATTTTCCACCCCTTTCTTCCTTCTTTGTTCACCTTCCAGGATATGCAGTACCTGGCTCTCTTAGGCGACCTCTGCCCTGCTCTCTTTCCCGCCCCTACCAACCCCCCCCCCGATTGGATCATCCTCAGAGGGTGCCTAAATGTGCTTCCTGGGACCAGGACACAGCAGTCCCACTTGCATCCTGGCCCCCGCGAGGTGAGTGTCCCCCCTTCTTGCTCTCTGTGCCCTATGACTTCATTTTTGCTCCTTTCTGCCATTTGTCTGCCCTTTTCTCTCCTTTCATCCTCCCTTTGTCATCTTTCCATGCCCCTGCCTCCATTGTTGCAACTTTCTGCCGTTTTTCTTTCCCTTTCTCTCCTTTATTCCTGCTTTTATTAATTTTTCCAGGCTTCTGCCTCCATTTTCTCCATTGTCTGCCCCTTTGCCCCCTTTCTTACTCCCTTTGTCATCTTTCCAGGCCTCCGCCTCCATTTTAGCCACTTAATGCCATTTTTCGTCCCCCTTTTGTAATCTTCCCATGCCTCTGCCTCCATTTTCACCACTTTCTGCTGTTTTTCTGCCCCTTTCTTCCCTTTCTCCCTCCTCTTTTCTCCTTCCAGGCCTCAACAGTAGCTGGCTCTCTCAGGCAACCTTTGCCCTACCCTCTTCCCCGCCCCCTGCCAAACCACCCCATGATTGGGTCCTCCTCAGAGGGTGTGTAAATGTGCTTCCTGGTAGCAGGATGTGGCAGTCCATCTTGCATCCTGAGCCCTGCAAGGCGAGTGTCCCCCTTCTGGCTCTTTGTGCCCTGTGTCTTCATTTTTGCTCCTTTCTGTCGTTTGTCTGACGCTTTCTCTCCGTTGTTCCTCATTGTGCCATCTTTCCATGCCCCTGCCTGCATTTTGCCACTTTCTTCCCCTTTATCTCCTTTATTCCTCCTTTTTCATCTTTCCAGGCTGACTCGATTTTTGCTGCTTTCTGTCTTTTTCCTGCCTCTTTCTCCCCTTTCTTCCTCCTTTTTTTTTATCTTCCGAGGCCTCTGCCTTCATTTTTGCCACTTTCTGCCTTGTTCTGCCCTTTCCCCCTTTCTTCCTACTTTTGTCGTCTTTCCAGGCCTCAGCCTCCACTTTCGCCCATTTCTGCTGTTTTCTGCCCCTTTTGGTCCTCCTCAGAGTGCGATGCTTCTTTACAGTAACCCCCAGGGCAGCCCCTGCCCGGGCAGCCCTCGGCTAAGGGCTTCAAGGCAACAGGTAGCTCCCTAATAAGCAGCACCAGTCCGTGTTTGCCTGTGTTTGCCTGGGAATCCAGTAGCCAGCCGTCAACCAGTAGCAACTGACAAGGTAAGTGCGGTCTGGGTGGGGAGTACAGAAATCACTGTATTCCAGAAAGCCATGCCACTCTTCTTACCTACATAACATAGCATACGGAAATTAGCCAGCTAGTAAATTGTATTGATTGATATATATATATTTTTTATTGATATTTTATTTCTATCGCGCTCGTACACAAGTATTTCAGTGTATCACTGCTGTGTGCCTACCTCTAGGTGGGTTTATTTTACTGTTTTGTCCCAAAGGTAGGCATTCTCCCTCTATCCAGATATCTAAAATCTCAGTGTTTTGCATTTACTGATGTGCCTCCAATTTGGGAGTTCACTCTCTGGCCAGGTGAAGTTTAACCATGCGTCACACTTAGATGGAATTGTGAAGTTTAGCAATGCATCACATTTAGAGTGAAATATGAAGATTAACCATGGAGCACACTTAGATAGAATTGCGAAGATTAACCATGTGTCGCACTTAGATAGAATTATGGAGATTAGTCATTTGCCACAACAGATAGGACAGTGTAGATTAGCCACATAGAAGAATTTAGCGAGTAGCCAAAGCACTAACACCCCGCTTCTACTTCCTCAAACACACCACCCAAACACTATACACGCCCATTGGGAAAGCCAACCCATACCCTATTACACACCCAACACAAGCAACACAAACTTACAACAAACAAACCCAGGCACTGGACCTTACCCATACATATGGACACAACAAGCAAGTGTGCACAACCTTTAACACCTGCCAATCTACACATGAAACACATACACACCCCAACATAACAAACAGTCACACAGAAAACATCCTAGGCATTGGAGCTTTCCCGTACGGATACAAGAAGCCAGTGCACGCAACCTCGCATCTGCAAGCCAATACACACAGATGCCAGTTTCTCCTGGTTCTGGTCCTATCCTATCAATCTTCCACCACTAACCAACCCTGTCCTCTTTCTTGCAGAGCCACCTGGAGACTGCCCTTTGGTGGTATCGGTGCTCAGTGTAAATCAACATAACATAAAATAAATGCGGTCCATTTATCCATCACAGAACGATAAAGATGTGATTGGGCCCAGCCACGGCATTCAGCCATTTGTGGGACTCCCACAAAATCAGGGTGACCAATAAGGTGATGCAACTTGAATGAGGGCATTAATGGGGAAAGAGTGGGTCTCCGTTGAAGTCAATCAGACCAAAGTGGGGGGTGCCACTTGAATGAGGGCCCAAAATGTGGGTGGATTTCTGGGGTGGGAGGTGTGGAACACTTTGATGGATTTCCAGGACGTTCCCAAGTATACCTTCAGCCACCTGATTTCAAAGTAATACTACTTCTCAGGAACCATCACAAGCCCCTAAATCCTGTAATTTGAATGCCCATAGCTTTTATGAACAAATCCAAACTTTTGGACTGTCTATAGTCAAGCATGTCCCATATTCAAATATTTTGAACATTACAACTATAGCCCAGTTTCCTCCAAATCATCCCAATAACATGAGAAACATATTTTACTAGACTTTACATTTTCTTTTCAAAAGCAAATAAATAAGAACACGTTACTATGTATTGTCCTTTACCTTTGTACACAAAGGAAAATAAAATGACACAAGCTGAGTATTTCCGTTCACATTCACAGTTCTTTGAAAAGCTCAATTTATTTTTAAAAACTGCTTTGAAACTTGAAAGTAAAGTAACACGAATTAAATGACATCTAAATACAAATCCCAGCAGTGCTTCACATTTTGAAGAACTAACAACTCATGAGGTCTCCTTGGAGATTTGAGATATGACAGCACACTCCCAACACATATCTGCAGGGAGATTTGTGACATGACAGCACACTCCCAACACATATCTGCAGGGAGATTTGTGACATGACAGCACACTCCCAACACATATCTGCAGGGAGATAGCTGATATCAATCTGTGCAAGGTATATGTACTTAATTTAACGCTGCGTTGCATTTCTTTACAGTTCCCATTGAACCTGCTGGCACATGTCCCTGATGTGTTTACATCAGAGAGCATACATCATCACACAGAGTGCACAGCATTATTCATACACGAAAAGGACACTATTTGGCGTCCTGCAGTGTTTTAGTTGATCCAACAATTATGATTTTGGTCACGACATAGTCCACTGCTTAGACTGTGCCATGGATACAATCTTAATGGTTGGACACTGCTGGGGCTGTGGCATCTGCTGTTAACTTGGTGATGTAACTTCTATCAGTTGATTACACTGCTGTGTATGTCCAGTTCGGTCCTACTAGTTCCGGGTTTGCTGTCAGCTGATATCAGGGCTAGGGTTGTGATGTCAGCAGTTACTAATGACACTGATATGTTATCAGCTGTTGACACTGCTGCGAATGTGCCGTCTTTCGTCAACACAGAATATTGTACTTCCCCAAGTTGACAGCAGATACACAGCCACAACAGTGCAAACAGCTGACACCCAGGCCCTGCAAATCCTAACAGTACCTCTTCAGCTGCTCCACCAGAACACGGTAAACCACAACCAAGGTCAATAGCTGAATGAACAGCGCAGTAATAGTTTACAAAAAACAAGTATTTATTGATTTTGCATAGAACATACCACCAAGGGATAAAACAACACCAGAGGGCCCAAAGTCGCATTGACAACACAAGGAAATGTTACTTTTAAAATTGACAGCTATCCGCTATAGACATATACATATAAGCTTTGCCAGTGGCCAATAGTAGATACTAAAATCGGTGTACATAACAAGTATTGCAGGTATGAACCCCAGACATCTGGGGGCGGGCATGCATGCAGAGGCCTTGTGCGAATAAATGCAACAGCCAGATGGTAACAACCACATGGCTACTTTCGGCATTGGTCCTTTCCACCGGGCAAGAGCCAATCTCCCACGGGCCAACCTCAAGGGCAGCCCCATCATGCCTTGCAAGGGCACCAGTCAACCCCAACAATGCCAATACCGGTCTGCCACCTCCTGTCTTTTCATAATAAGGGATATTGTCTCAAAGACCTCCACCCAAAATACGGCTATTGGGGGACATCTCCGAGCCAAGTGAACGAAATTCACATTATTAGCATTGCATCTCATGCAAAGTCTCTGGATAGTATTTGCGTAACTTGGTCGGATTGTGGTATGTTTGATTAATAAAGTTGAAATTAATCATTTTGTATCTGGCGTTCAAGGAGACCCTCTTGGTCTGACCCATTATATAAGACCAGTCCTCCTCCCGAATCTCAATTGCAAAACTATTTTCCCACTTTTGTCTGGAGGCATCACCCTCTTGTGAAGTCTCAGGCATTAATCTTCCATATATCTGTGAGACCAATCGACCATCCCCTTCTGCATTAATGACATCATGTAAGAGTGAGAATGTGGGCGGTTGACCCGGAAAGGAGAGAAATTGCGTCCTGAACTCATTCCTAATACGGAAGTACATAAACACATCCAACGGTGCAGTCCCACCTTTTTCCTTAAACGCCTTCAGTGATAACAATAATCCTCTCTTGCAATCATCTCCCAGTGTAGCTATACAAAGCTTTGTTACTAAGTGTATGTAAGACTTTTGGTGTGTAATCCCCTTCCCAAGAACATATCTGGCTGGAATCAGTGGAGAATACAAAGTTCCCACTCGCATTTTGTCAGCTATCTTGTACCATGCTGCACATGTACGGGAGACAACATTCGTCACCATTGGTTTGTGTTTTATATGCTCCAGTATTACTGTGCTAAGTGAACTGTGAGTGGCTACAGCCCTCTTCATCTGGACATGTGGTTGAGAAGGCCCTGCTGCATACCAAAAGGATAGAAAATGGGCCTGGGCCACCCAATAGTACCCTTCAAGGCCTGCAACTGCCAGACCTCCCTATGTGTATGGTTGCAACAAAGTATTCCATGCTATTCTAGGCTGTTTTCCAGCCAAGAGAAATTCCAATGTTATTCCACAAAGTCGTATAAAAAAAATGACTCAGAGATAAATAGGAATTTTCAAAAATAAATATTGGAATTCCGGCAGAAGAACAATCTTTATTACTGCAATGAGACCCATCAATGAGAGGGGAAGACTGTGCCATTTCTGTACTTGATCTTATAATGCATCCACTACCCTACCGCAATTTTCCCGAAAGAGTACATCCTGATCTCGAGAGATTTCAATTCCCAGATAGCTGGCATTATCCAACTCGCACTTAAACCCAAAGTCAGAAATGAAAACATTTGTGATCCCAGTTAGGGGAAAGAGCACTGAGAATTCCCAAATCTGGACACCTGCATCATCACCGGGTTTAAGTTAGTAAGTGGATCTTTTAAAGAAGAGCACAATGACATCCTCATATGACGGAAAAATCCATTTATGTGAATAGATTTTGAATCCCCCTATGCAAATGTTGTTCTGGTAGCAAGGCTGCCAATGACTCCATATCCAGAGCAAACAATAACGGCGAGAGAGGGCACCCCTGCCTCGCCCCCCTTCCCATCATCAAGGAGTCTGACAGTCTTCCATTCATGGATATCCTTACTGATGGGGAATTATATAGCAGAGCCACCAGGGCAATTCATCTTGAATTCAACCCCATCTTTTTAAGTGTCAAAAAAAGAAATGGCCATTCGACAGTCTTGAATGCCTTCTCAGCATCTATAAGTACTGGCACTGCTGGGCCTTTCTTATTAAGTACACCAAGAAAAATCTACATAAACCGTACGTGGTATTCTTCCCAGGAATAAATCCTGATTGGTCAGTGAGAATCAAGCCCTGCATGAGGGGAAGGAGACTATCAGCCAACAATTGATCATAGATTTTGTTATCAATATTAATACGAGATATTGGTTGATGGGATTTGCAATCCTTTGGTGGTTTCCCCTTCTTATGTATTAAGGTTATCGTGGCCTCCCTAAGTGTTGAAGGGTGTATGCCCTACTCTATGGATTCCAACTACATCCGCAGTAAGTTCAGGGTCAAATTATCTGTACAAGCCGTATAAAAATCTGTGGAGATATCGTGTGGTCTGCGACCCTTCGACCCTGGAAGATTCTTAGTGTCTCCCAATATCTAGTCAAGTCTTAAGTCCCGATTAAGCACCTCCCGTTGACCCTGGATGAACCAGTAAAACTCAATCCCCTCTAAATATTGTCGTATATATGCCTCAGAGTGGATCTCTCTCGTGGCATATAAGATGCTATAAAATGCACGGAGTACTTCTACAATGTCTGTAGATCCTATTTATATTCCACATAATGGTCTTTAATCAGTTCTATGTGTTTGGGTTTTTTCTAAGACGCAAGCATCCTGGGCAGCAACGCTCCCAGATGTTGGCCTTCCCCATATTGTTTTACGAGATGAGCCCTAGTTACATATTTAACTTAATTGTCTACATCACGTCGAATGTCTGCCAATTTCTGTTTGTCCCCAATTCATTTCCCAGTTTTTTTTAGCCTGGATTAATTTAACTCTAAGTCTTTCCTGATAAATTTTAGAATCCCAGCCTCCTCGGCTATGCATACCCCACAAATGGATCATTTGAAGGTCTCCTACAACACTCAATGTGAGTCCCCTGAGCCTTTATTAATCGCAAAAAAGGAGGTTATCTCGTTGTGTAATTCTTGTTGAAAAACTACATCTTTAAGGGCTTCAGATTTAAAGTGCCCATTAACCCTATGTATTGCTTCATGAATGGAACCGTCCACGGTAACGGAAGAGTGATCCGACAAAGTCCTCGGGAGAATCTCACAATCTCCAAACTGGAATGCTGTCATCCTCAAGACTAATATCAAATCTATGCGCAAAGCCGTGTCATGAACCCACAAATGAAAGGTGCAACCCCTCTGTTCAGTATGTTGTATTCTCCAAATATCAACTAAGTTATGCAAGCAACATATGTCTTCGGTTTTTTGGCTAGCTCTACACCGCCACAGCAAACCTTTATTGGGCCTGTCAAGTACAGAATCTAGGAAAGTATTAAAGTCCCCACCCGAAAAAACTGTTGAATCCCCCTTTGAGGCTAGATTTGTGAGCACCCAATCAAAAAACCCAGGGCCATCAGCGTTTGGGGCATTGGTGTTGATCTGTGTGACCTTGATACCTTCAAGGTATCCAGTTACCAGAAACCTAATGGAATAGTGAACAAGTATTGCAACTCCCATGGCATATGTAGAATAAGATGAGAAATATCTATGACATCCCCATTGTGAGGCCCATCTGCTTCCATGGACCGTATCAGATGCGTTTCCTGAACGAAGGCAATATATATATATTATATATATATATATATTTACATATATATATATATATATATCATGGTGTTTCATATACAGGAGGAATTTCCTTGTTTTATCCAAACGATTACCCCCCCCCCTTTATTCTAGGTCAACATCTTCATTTACATCCAGTTTAAACCAGGGTCTCAACCTCCCTAGGGGCCACTACTTTGCATCGATTATGACTTAATGACCATTTATATTTTAGTAGCGGGAGTTCGACCTGCACCGACTGTCCTGTACTGCATATTTGCATATGTGCTAGATTATTTTGTTTTTTGGAACATGCCAAATGACAACAACAACAATGCAACTACCCTCTGCACTCTCCTTACCCGCCCAGCCGGACAACCCCAACTGGACTGAATCACAGACACCCTCCCCCCTTCCACACACACCATCCCCAGCTACAGCTCTTGACTATATATTCTTCTGAGACACAGAATTTAAATAGCAATGTTCCCGCGATACCGTTACAACCTCCCGCTGCCTGCAAAATCAGCCAAACCGTATCGGGCAACCCTATCGGTCAACACTATAACTCCATCGGGAAATGAAACATCGTACATAGGATAGGAGGTCAGGGACCATCTTGAGCATCATCACAATGACCTGCAGCACCATCCCGCGACCTCAGTCAACCCCTGGGTATCATCTTCGAGATCTTTTCCACAAATTAACTGCCGGTCTCAGGTGAAGTAAAGAACTGAGCCTTCCCTTGGTGTTGGATCTGTAACTTGGCTGGAAACAGCATAGAGTACCTGACATTGTTGTCCCAAAGAATACACTTCACTCCCTCAAATGTTCTCCTAAGTTCTTGTACTGTCGATGAGAAGCCTAGAAAAACTAAAGCTAGTCCCCATCATTAGTGAGTTCACCTTTTAATTGTGACAGTGTCAAAATGACATCCCAATCTCGGTAACTGAGAATCTGTGCAATCATAGGTTGTGGCAGGGCACCAGGTATATGTCTGATTGCAGTGACCCTATTCGCTTTTTCCATGACGAACAGCAAGCAGACTTGGTCAAACATTGTTCTACAGATTTTTTCAACAATCTCCTCCAACCGGCCAGATACCTGTGCTTCCCTTATCCCAACCAGGCGTATATTGTTTCACCCTGCACACCCCTCGAAATTTTCATTGTTTGCAGTTATGATCTTGACGGCCGACCTCCATTGCTTTAATCTTGGATAAGATTGCCACTGAAGAGTCCTTCAGCTCAGAGATCCAGTTCTTGGCTTCATCAAGCCTGGCACCATGTTTTTCAAGGTACAACTGAAGCAGACCCACTTTTCTCATGTGAGCATCTAGTTTGATTTAAAGTTTACTGATGCCAGCTTTAAGATGAAGCAAAATTTCCTTGACGCCTATCTCCGATTCATATGATGTGGCCATAGATTTCCCGGCGCCCTCCAGATACGTGGGGAGCACAACTGGATTTTTAAGCCTCTTCACTATCGCTCCTCCCTCAAAAGAGAGTCTGTGCTAGCTTTTATCCCCTTTGCCCATGCCAGGACTGTCACACCGAAGTATGCAAGGAGATAAGCCACCAGTACAGTGGCAAAGTCACTGGATGTTGTCGTGCACTTGGGGCCTTTCAGTCAACCACTACACGTAATGTCTGTGGTAGACTCAGCGTGATGTACAGTTGAGAACTAACCTCGAGACACACAGCTCAGAAGGCGCGTTCACCCTCCCCGTGCAGTCAGCCTCTTCTTGATCTCTCTGGCTATGCCGCTCCAGTGTAGTGACGCCTTATTGTGCCTGACGGCTCATTCGAGGCTGTATGGGACTGTGTCAGGTCGCAAAAAAGCCCCCCCCCCGTTTCACCGGTCTCCGTTGTTGCGCTCAATCTCAGAGCTTCTGTACAGGGCTTCACACTCCAGATCCCACACCTCATTCCTGCATTCTGATACGTAGGCTAGATGGGGCTGAAGGTAAGCGCCTCCCCCACCCTGCTGCACTACTCAGGGCTCACAAGTCACAGGCCCTCATTACAACTCAGGCGTTAAGGGTTAACGGCGCCGTTGGCGCCGTTAACCCTTAACGCCTGATTACAAGTGTCCCTTTGCAGGTTGGTGTTTAACGCCTGCTTTTAGCAGGCGTTAAAAATCCAACCCGCAAAGGCACCTTGGAGCTAATTACGGCACCGTAATTTACAGTGCCGTAATTAGCGCCTTCCCCATTCCCATTATGCCCTATGGGGGCAAAAATGGGAATGGGGAAGGGCAAATGGTGAATGGGGAATTACCACCCCACTCACCTTGGAATGGGGCGGTAATTCTGCAATCCACCATGGCGGAATCGTAACCTTAGCGGCATGGACCATGGTGCTAATAGCAGCATGGTCCTCCGCCAAGGTTGTAATGAGGGCCACAGCCTCCTCCCGGCTCACAGTACAGGGCAGCCAAAATGTTCTTATCAGTACCTCCCCGGCTGCCAATCACAGAATTGCCACCTTGGCACCTCTATGTATAGTGTAGCTCTTGTAGAGGTCGATCGTGCCTCTGTGTCCACAGGATTTAGAAGGATTTCTGAGCCAGTGAGCTGAGCCAGTGCTCAAATGCATCAACTGCTATAATACCGTGCAAAAGTGCACATGCTTTGGTACAAACCTTCTGTAATATGCCTCCAGCTAGCAATATTGACATCTCTTTGGGCATACCAAGCTAAATTACTTTAGAAACAGGAAGCAATACTAATACCAAAAAGGCGCACATACCAATAATTTAGATTATATACTCTTTAGTGTAATCATATAATTACAAAAAATTCATTTTTGTTCAGTTTACAAGCTGATTTAAGAAATCAGAAGTTTCACTATGTGTAGTTCTTGACACTGTGAGCAAATGCATAGGGATCCAGCTCTCTTGAATATGTTTTTAAAGAATAAATGTTTTACAATTTCATTTTAGATGATTCATTCTAAATTAAAAAAAATAATGTGTTTGTAATTAAATTGTATATGATTACTCTAAAGAGCATATAAACTAAAATATTGGTAGATGCCGTTTTTGGCAGTAATGATTGCTTCCTGTTTCCAAAGTAATTTAGTTTGTATATGTCAAGATTAACAGGAAGTGGCTAATATCGTAGCGGTGTCCCTTTTGTGTGCAATGTTATGCATACCATGCACCATATGTAGAACATATAAGATTGAATGTACTCTTCCGTCATTGTGTAGGTCGCTAAGTCCGGTCTTTGAGACCAAAGTTCACTTCATGTATCCCCACAAAATATATGTGAACACAAATAATCTAAGAGGGAAGTTCTTTTGCATAGTCAATGGTTATCCCAAAATCCTAGTGTGACTAAGGCTCTTGAGGAGTGGGCGCAGTTGGGCACCCTCACAACTAGAGATACATGGTAGCAGTTTCAGTCAATGAGTCTCCCTTGGCATTATATACCTTCTACCTTATGCTACGAAGAGTGCTTACATCCAACAACAATCTCAAAAGCTCATAGGTCTTATAGCAGAGCAGGATCCCAAAGGACGAGAAAAGAAAATACTGTTGTCACTCCCATGTCTGCCATGAGAAGATTTATACAAGAGGGAAAGCAAGGGTATCTCAGGCAGAGAGGAAGATGGTGGCATCTAAGTTAGCCACATGGAAGCTGTCTCTCCCCCCTTGTCAAGTATAAAGTTATTTTAAACATCCTCAACATACACTGAACTATCATTTCTTTTAGTTTTAGATTTTCTGGGCTCAAAGGATATCCTTCTCACAAAGTGGACGTGGGAGCAAAGAGCCTCTTAATGACATGTCTTCAAAGCTATGTGATCCTGTTTGAATTGCAATGCCACTGTGGATGTTGGCTCTGGGAACACAAGGATTGGGAGCTGAGGGCGTTAAGCGGAGTTGGGATTTTGTTCTGGGATGCCCCAGGTTTAAGATTCCTGGACTCTGAGTTTCAGAGTTGTCTTTCTTTCACTGGGACGTTTCTCGATCCACTCGATCCACATGAGGCTTAGAAAGAGAAAAGTAGGTGAAAAGGCTACCCATATTTTGCTGAAAGTTCTGGGATGAGAAGGCAAGGCCAGAGACCAGATGTCAACAACAGAGAAGATCTCAGACATCCCGGACCAGGAGGAAGAAATGGCTCCTCTATAACATAATTTGAGAGGAGGAGGCAGGAGCGGGTGGATCATATCGGAATGAGGGGATATCTTTTGTTACATTTTGGTGACAATGCGTTAAGCTAATAAAAAAGGGCATAAAGGTGCACAACCTACAGAAAAACTTGATTTACAGTCTGTTTGCAGACTTAGGAAAAACCCAGTGGAGTGAACTTGGATATAGGAACAAGAAGGTAACATTTGATAGAGGATACAATGCAAACACAATGTCACAATATTATTTCAAAGCAAAAGGAATCCCCCAAGTTCAGATCGAGCTGGTACAGTATTGCAGATCATTAATATTACAAACACGTTCTCTGAGACCCTTAAGGTGCACCCCGGGCAGGACCGCAGGTTAAACTGAGGAAGTCAAAACGAAGGGCATCAAATCGGATAGAACTAATGATGTTACTGATTCTCAGGATGGCAATGGTGTATAAGCTTAACCCTTTGAGGGAGGCAAGGCATATATACTAACTGGAGGAGTACATTTATTTATTAATTCTTCCAATTAGCCCCCTTTCTTGGAGCACTTTCTAAAAAGCTCATACCCCGTGGACACAGTGCATGAATTCATTGATGGCAATGTAGAGACCGTAAGAGGTTCTTTGTGCTATTAATGGTATGCCATTCATGTATTCATTTCCCTACACAGTTAACACTATTTTTCAGTTGCATATAAACATTCCATTTTATTTTCAAAAGGGGACATTTCTGGCATGTGTAAGCACAGCTCAGAGCACCCTCTTAACCCACCATCTTAAAAAAGCATCATGTACCCCACCGCAAAATTCTTTGGACCGGATTCCGAAGCAGCCTAGACACAGCAGACCTCCCTGGTGGCTTAAAAGGTGAGATGTATGCATTTTTCTGATCAGGTGTGATGTACATTTTTTCTCAGAGTATGGTAGCAGCATGGCTACTGACCTTTGCACTGATGTGACTGCCTGCAAACCAGGACTTGTGCCACCGTTAGGTAGCCCCTTCTGTACAGCTACTGCATAGTCTCTGCATCAGGGAATTCATTGATGTTGTAAAGGTACTGATTTTTTAAGTCTATTTTATTAGTTTTGTATTGCACTACATGCAAAGAACCATTTAAGCTTTCCAAAGAAACAACCTGATTGAGGGAAGGAAGGGTAGGGAAAAGAAAAACATGGGAGAAACAAATTGAAAAAGAGGGGCAATGAGCGCAACATTATCTGCAAGAGTAATCAGGAAAGAAGAGAAAACCTGATACCGCTCCAGGACCTTATCCGACCTGGCGCTCCTCAAGGAATTCCGAGCAACCCGCTGACAACTAATCAACACAGCCAAGGCCTCCTACTATAAGAACACCATAGCAGAAGCTGACAACAAAAGCGGAGCCCTCTTCAAAGTGGTAAAGCACTGCGTCAAGCCACTTTGTCAAGCACTGAGTCAAGCCTGACCCTGCCATACCACACTCCATCTAAAAATGGACTGCCATTAGCACCTTCTACATCTACAAAATCAGCAAGATTCGGCAGCACAAAGACACCAGTTCTGCATCCACAGACCAACCTCACGACAATTCTCGTGAAATCTCCAAACCCTGGAAAATATTCAAGACACTCTCTACAGAGGGCCTAGTAGGAGCCCTGGCCACACACAAAGCCACATCGTATACAGACGACATCCTCCCAGAAAACATCCTCAGGACCCTCCCTGCAGAAGCTCATCTTCCCTACGTGGAAATCAGAAACAGCTTCCTAAATCAAGACACCTTCCCATCAACCCTAAAGACAGGACAAATCCTCCCTCTACTAAAGAAACCCACTCTGGATTCCCACAACCTAGGTAATTATCGCCCATTACCATCTTCCCTTTCCAGGGAAGATCATCGACAAAGCGGTAGCTATGCAACTGCAGCAACACATCAACACCAACAATGTCCTCCAAACCTACCAAACTGGGTACAGACCCAGATGCAGCACAGAGACGGGCACCATGCAGGTGGTCGATGATGACTGCTCAGCCGTTTTCAACACAGTAGACCACGACGACTGCTCAGCCGTTTTCAACACAGTAGACCACCATGCGCTCAAGAACACGCTAAATCGCTGCAAGGTGGATCTGTGACCTTGTCCTATGCTGGTTCAAGCAAATAAACTATGTTTATTAGAACCAATGTGGAAATACCCTAGGGATAATACTATCTGATTTCACATATATCTAACAATAGGTTACAGCAACATTAGACACGACAATGTGTAACTAATAACAAAGCCAGTTTTAGATTGGAGAAATGGTTCATCACTAGAATTAGATTGTGCACTCTTATGAGACAGATGAAAAAGTACCTTGGATTTCTTTTGTCCAAAAGCACATCAGCGAATAGTATACTTTCTCTAACATACATCCTATCGGAATGAATAAATACGGGCTGTAGGGATTATAGGAGGATTCATGTGGAAAATACAGACGTCAAATCGTTGGTGCACATTACAAATGGAAAGGCACACATTCTGGCAATGGCACATTTTGAAATGGTCTACTTAATGGTACACAGGCCATCTGTCCGGTTTGTACTGTGTACATATTAACCTGAACTAATTATTTAACACCCTTACCCCATAATGTGTAACATGTCATTAACAAATCAGTGCAAAATGCTCAGATAAGATGTCAAAAATGAGGTGTTTTTTAAAACGTAAAAGCACAGTTTACTGGCTGTGATTTCATTACACAAACTGCAAGGAGAAAATGCACAGTGGAGAAGGCACTATTGTATGCTGCAGGAAGCAATTGTTGCTGATATCTTTGAAAAGCTATTCTCCAAGGGGAAAAATACTAACCAGCTCGGGTGATGGGCGCACGTCAGAGAAAGATGCAGGTCCTGTTCATTGACAGGCATAGCACTTAAATTCAATATACAGAGGGGGTGTAGGCAGACGAACAGGAGACAAGCACAAGAAGGAGATCGGCAGAGCTGCACTGGGAAATAGCAGGAGACAACGATAGATGGGGGGGCAGTTATCCTGGCAGAGAGTTCGAGTCATCCCTGTGGGGCTGGAGTATACGATGGTCGCGACACTACATTTGCTGCCAAACTCAGCCAGAGGGGTGTTACAGAGATAGCAGAGCAAGACTCTTCTCGTGTGCTAGATAGATATGCCAGTCCATAAGTGAGGGCATGCAAGATTGAATGGATCGTTTTTTTTAGTTAGCCAAAAGGGGCACTTTTCATGTAAGGTTCAATGTCAAGCAAATGTTTTTTTTTTAAAGTTACAAGATCTTGTTATTTTGCATGGCTTCTGACAAGTCCCACGATCCAAGGTCGGAGTGAATTGAATACATTTCATTGTGTTATTGAGCTGTGTGTTTTGAAATTCTTTTTCCCTTATCCACATTCGCACTGTCAAATGCATTGCTGTTTAAATGTTGCATTTCACGATCGTTAAGTTCTTTGCCACGATAAAAATACATTACAAAAATCACTATGTGCTCTGATACATTTTTATGGCATTTGGGTTATGTCATTTAATCTATTGTGGGCTTTGTAGTTAGACAGTGTTTATGAGTGTATGGTATGTCAGCTGTGCATGTCTACAGCTGAACAGATCTGCCATCAAGGCAGTAGCCCAGCCTCGTAGATAAGTTGCTGAGAGCGACAAGTGACACAGTCCAAATACAAGTGTAAAAAGTCTGGTAACATTCTTTTAGGGAGGACCCGGGATGAAGTACAGGTTTTAGAGTATTCTGAGGGCAGCATTACCACAATAACGCTACCGGCTCTGGAAACAAGCGATTCAAATTGGGGTCCAGTTGGCAGATATACCTAATCAAAACCTGCCTCTCGCTGATCCAGTCTTGGTTGTCCAGTACATGGTTGAAGCTCAACCTCTCCAAGACTGAATTCCTACTCCTCACCAACAACAAAGACATACAGACCTGGCTATCAACGATGAACTTAGAGGGCTTCACACCCCAGCAAACCTCCTTTGTCAAATCCCCCAAATTCCACATCGACAAACACCTCTTCTTCAAGATACACATAGCTAAGAAAACTCAGACAGCTTGGTATCAGCTCTCCCTCCTGAGGAAAGTTGCCCTTCCTCCCTCGGGACAGCTTTAGATCCACCGTTCAAGCACCGGTCCTATCCCACCTTGATGGGGGCAATGTCCTCCCCAAAGTCTTCCTGTCCTCCTCCCTTGTGCCCCTGTCCTATACGCGGCTGCATGCCTCATCAATGGTCTACACAGATACTACCACATCACCCTGGCCCTCATCAACCATCAATTGGCTCCCACTGCATGCAAAAATCACCTTCAAGTCTTGCTGCATCATCTATAAGGCAATTCCCCTCAAGTCACCCAGCTATCTCGCTGCAAAACTCAGAATCTCCGGTGGACAGCGCACCACCAGAAACGAGGACATGTGCAGACTTGAAATGCGCAGCTGCAAATAGGAAAGGACCAGTAAACAAGCCTTCTCTGCCTACGCCCCAATACTATGGAACCTCCTCCCTGTTCGCATCTGACTTGCCCCCACAATCCTTGAATTCAGAAAGAAACTCAAGACCGACTTCTTCAAGGAGTCTTTCCTCCTCAACACCTAGGCCATCACGTCGGCCCCTGCACCACCTGACTTGCTAGATATTGTTAGCCTGTCTCCTCCATGCAACCCTGTACAGCGGAACCCATCCTCTGTTTCCCTCTGTATCCTACCCCACTTTATATCTGTTCTGTTGTTACGTCTGAAAACTGCTGCGTTATGCATCTGTACTGTTGTATACCTCTGTAAAGTTCTCTATTGCTTCTCAAAGCTAGGTCCACGCTCAATAAATACCTTAATATTAATTCAGGGGCATGTTCAACTACACCTGGTAGCATTTATTCTAAGGCAGGAATATGAACGAGGTTCCCAAATAGTGAACTCCCGTCCCCCCCACACTATCACAGGTCCAATATCTAAGCCAAACACTCAGAAATGTGCTTATGTACATTACGGTAATGTTTTTGATAGGTCTAAGAAAACGTAACCAAGACAGTCATTTATCACAGATGTATCTTGAGACAATTATAGTGATGTATAGATAAAGTTTATTCATGAGGCCCACAACGTTTCGAGAATATCATTCTCTTCATCAAGGTTTTAATTTTCAAATAATTTCTATAAAATAATACTGATAACAAAGTTTTAGTAATTCATTAAGGTAATTCCAAATCTTCCTCAAAGTCATTAGATGCAACTCATATTTTCCTTTTGATCAATTCATTTGCAATATTGGAAAAGTAATCTCTGCATGATCAACCCTATTACCGCAGTATGATCCATGTTAAAAGTGTTTGCATGATCTCAGTGACCAATTGTTCCTATCCTCCAGAGCTTTGTAAATCGGCAGTGTGTCTGTACATTGTTTAATACATCCAACTTGTTCAATTCAAGCTCCTATAAAAGTAGTTTATGTTATATATCCATGAGAAATCATATTTGATCTGTTCGCCTTTCAAACAAGGTACATTAGGAATCTGATATATAAAAAACAAACACATAATTTTAATGGGTGAATCTCACCTTACTGTAAGAATATAGGCTGGGGAACACACAGGGGACCGATTTGGTCCATGGGAAGAGGAAGCACATGTTTTCTGTCAATAGAAGTACCGGATATACTTACAGTAAGCTGATGATTCACCCATTAAAATTATGAGTTTGTTTTTTTAGATATCAGAATCCTCATGTACCTTGTTTGAAAGGCGAACAGATCTAATACGATTTCTCATGGATATATAACATGAACTACTGTGATAGGAGGTTGAATTGAACAAGTTGAATGTTTTAAACAATGTATAGACACGCTGGTGATTTGCAAAGCTATGGAGGATATGAATAATTGGTCACTGAGAACATGCTAACACTTTTAACATGGATCATACTGTGGTAATAAGGTTGATCATACAGAGGTTACCTTTCCAATATTGCAAATGAATTGATCAAAAGGACTATGAGTTGAATCTAATGACATTGAGCAAGATTTGGAATTACCTTAATGAATTACTCAAACTTTGTTATCTGTATTATTTTATAGAATTTATTTGAAAATTGAACCCCTGACAAAGAGAATGATATTCTCAAAATGCGTTGGGCCTCATGAATAAACTTTATCTATACATCACACTAATTGTCTCAAGATACATCTATGATACTATTTATATATAAATAAATAAAAAATGACTGTCATGATTATGTTTTCTTAGACCTATCAAAAACATTACCATAGTATACATAAGCATATTTTGGAGTGTTTGGCTCAGATATTGGGCCTGTGGTAATGTGCGGGGGAAGGTAGATCCCAATTTGGGAACCTCGTTCATATTCTTGTTTTAGCTTTTCAACCCATGTGTCAGGGTTGACCGATTCTCATCCGCACCTTAAACCACAAGATATCTTTATGATTATCTATATCTACACATATATCCACTAAGGAAATACTTACACAAATACAGAATAAAGGTGTGCAGAGTGTAATACCCTTTCGAGCATTAATTCTAAGGCACAGGTCCAGGAAGCCAGTACTGTGACTTCACTGACTAGGACTCTGTGAGCCAATGGTTGGTAACTTATGGGTCACGAGTCATTTCTGCAGTTTAGGATTCAGGATTTTTGTCTACAGAACTGCTTCTTAAGGCATTAAGAGGTGGTTAAGAAGGTTTCTGTGGTCATGACTGTGTTGGTGTCTATGGGTTATTTTCCCAAGAAGGGGTTTTTATTTATATTTGTATTTTATTAAAGTTAAGAGAAATAGATTCTGCGATCATAAAGGATGTGAAGGGACATAGAACGAGAGTAAGGAGGAGAGGTAGGGCGGGGCCAAGACATGGGTGCATTTGAAGATAATCGAGAGAAAGTGATAAAGAAGAAGAGATTTGAAAGGAAGTCATGAAATTGACAGCAGGAAGGACGTAATAGGAGACCAAGGGGGTAAAGAAAAAAGGAGGTGAACTGAAGAGTTATAGATGGAACGAAGAGGGGAAAGGTGGCAAGCAGGGAGACCAAGCAGTAAAGGTGAACAGTAGTCAAAACGAGAAAAGAAAAGGGCAAAAAAAGAAGAAGTTTAGTGTTGTGAATAAAAGATAACTGTGAGCGCGGGGAATGTAAAACAAGGCAAGAGCGAGCAATAGAGGAGATATGAAGGGAGAATGAGAGGGATGGATCAAAGTTAACACAGAGGTTGCGCGCTGAAGATGAAAAGGAAAGAGATGATGGGGAAAAGAAAGAGAGGGAAGGGATGGGGTAGAAGAGATAGTAGAAGAGGGAATAAAGAGAGCCTCAGTTTTTCAGGGATTAAGATGTAGAAAATAGGAAGAGAGCCAGTTATGATCAGCTAAAAGACAGAGACAGTGGATCGCAGAGCAGAATCAAAGGAAGAGAAGGAGAGAAAGATCTGGGTGTCATCAGCATAAAGGTGGAAAGAAAGATGAAAGGAGGAGATAAGGGCAGAAATAGGAGCAGTATAGAGAGAGAAAAGAAAATGGCCAAGTACCAAGCCTTGGGGGACACCATAAAGAAGAGCGAGTGAGGAAGAAGAGTGTCCAGCCCAAGTGACAGAATAAGCCAGTTGTGAAAGATAATAGCGAACCCATTCAAGAGCAGACCTAGAAATACCTAAAGTAGAAAGAAAGGAGATAAGAAGAGAGTGGTCCACAGTGTCAAACACTTCAGACAAATCAAGAAGAATAAGAATAGAACAAAGCTTGGAGTAGCGGGCTGTGAGAAGAGAATTAGAAACATGAAGACCGGTTTCAGTGGAATGAGACGGGCAGAAGCCAGACTGCAAGGGTGGAAGAAATGAATGGAGACTCAAGTAATGGGTTACCTGGGTATAGGCATCCCATTCAAGAATTTTAGAGAGAAAAGGAAGAAGAGAAATAGGACAGAAATTAGCTGCGGAAGACGGATCAAGAGAAGGTTTTTTCAGGATAGGGAGAATTAGTGCATACTTGAAAGCCGCAGGAAAACAAGAATGTGCAAGAGAGGAAATAATAAGAGGAATAAGATAGGGAAGAAGATGGGGATATACTTGAAGAATGAGAGAAGAAGGAAGAGGATTAGAAGGCAATGCAGCAGGATGAGTACAAGTCAAGTGAGTGGAAGTGTCAAGATCTGTAAGAGGAGAAAAGGATACAAAAGAGTAAAGTGATGCGGAAAGAGGAAGAGAAGCAGAAGGAGTAAAGGCAAGACAAAGGTTAGCTACTTATGAAGTAGTTTGTGAAATCAGAGGAAGATAGGGATGAGAATGCAGAAGGATCAGGAGCTTTTGAAGAAAGGATATTGTGCAGAATCTGATAGAGATGACGAGGGTGGTGAGATAGAGTGCAAGTTCAGAGATGTAAGATTTCTTAGCAATGAGTAAGGTAGAATCAAAGGAAGAGTCTAGCATTGAGAGAGTACCAAGATGGGAAGGGGAATGAGAGTTTTACACAAGCTACGGTGAAGGGAAATAAGACTAGGAGTGAGCCAAGGTGGTGAAGTTTTACAAGTCAGGGAGAAAGGATCTAAGGGGAAAGGAGAGTCCAGAACAGATCATACACAAGAGTGTAGGGTACTGGGAGCTAATTGAGGAGAAAGGGAGGAAAAGAGCAAAATTTGAGGAAGGAAAGAGCTCAATGACAAAGAGGAAATATAGAGAGTCAAAAGAAGAAAGATTACGATGCATAAAGATAGTTGAAGGAGAGTGCGGGAGTGTTCAGTATTTGGAGTACATTGGAGAGCTGGTCCTGAGTCTTTCTACTGTGGCAACTACCTGCATCCCGTGAGCCCGCTCTCAAAATCCCCAGCAGTACGTGGAGCATAGCGGAGAGTGCAAGAGTATTCAGTGTTTGTCTGAAGGCTGAAGACTGTCAGCCAGAAAGACTATCAAGCTATTAAGTGCTCAAGACCCTGACGCTGAGGTAATCAATCTTTGTAATAGGACTGGAAATTTGCTTTCTAAACATTGGGAGTGACTGCAGGAACATTTCCTTTGAACCCCTGCTGAGTAGGAGTATTTTGGTCAATTTTTGGATCCACACAAATACCTATATATACCTAATATACTGCGAATGATCGCAGGTGTTCACTGCTTTGAGCCGAATCTTGGATCTGCATAATATATTGTTACTCCCCCCAGAGAAGGTGTGGCTGTGAAGAAATATCTCGATCATATAATCTTCGCAGTGGGCCGCCCCAGGGAGACCTCAGAGCTCCAGAAACGGAAAACCCCTCCCTTGAGGGGAGTTGGGATAAAACTCTGATTAAGCTGGCCTAAAATCCGCGAAACACAGTGCGACTTTTAACAAATTCCATTTGCTTAGGGAAATGATGGGATAGAGAGGAGTAGATTATAGTAGGCAAATTGATCTGTCCAAAGTTGGTAGAGGCGCCTGATCAAACAGATGATGCTGCACAAGATCCAGGTCAAACATCTACTTATGGCTTAGAGTACACTCTAACAGCTGCAACGATCAAAGAAAAAAGCATGACTGCTTCCCCATCCGCAAATGCTGCAGTTAGGGCACATAAATCAATCTGGCCTCAATGAAGGTCCCATGTTGAACGGCAGGCCGGACAGCGATAGTGCTAACACTTTAGAAAGTAACATGGTGTGGAGGATGGATACTGCCGTAGCAGTATCTAGTCTGTGCAAAACTCTAATGATGAAAGAAATGACATATAACACAACTGATCACGCAAGAGGATCTGGGAGGTCTAATACAGAGGTAATGGAATGTGCCCAGACTCCAGGTGCCCCAGGGCAACATCCCCTGTTAAAACTAGGAGATTCAACATCCTGAATTAGAAGTGGGGAACAATAAGACTCTTTCCGCCTTGAGTTTTGCTCTGAAGCCGCTAGTAAATGTGACTGAGTTGGTGAAAGGTGAGGTACAGGTCCATTCGGGCGTGTTAGTGGAATTGACTAAAGAAATGGAAACTCAGAAATGGTTGGTGTTCAAACAGTTCTAAGTCTTAGAGTAGTTGATGCCCTAAAGGATCTGAAAACAGAATCCATAAAAGAGACAGTCAGCAATGGGCAGATGCACGAAACTTTCAAAACAATAAGTCATTGTTTGGAACTATTAGAAGGAAAAATGGCTTCTATGGAAGAGAAATTCCAGCTACTCCTACCAAAAGGGGTGGCCCACGCCCTGGTACACAAGCTGTAATGTACTGTGACCTGGATGATACGCCCCTGTCAGAATCTATCTTGGAAGAGCTCATGAGGCTGGCACACATAGGAGACGATCCGGGCACAATTACAGGATGTCAATCCACCCCCATCCCTGCATTAAATAACAAGGAGAAAAAGGATGATCTCCCACATATATTATTAACACCTGGGCAGGGTCAGGCAACATGTCGACGGAGAAAGAAGAAAAAGGGCAATGACTCTTCTGACTTAGCCTTAAACCTTAAAAACAAATTACCACAAATAGTGGCTCTATCGTTCCCCCTGAACCCAACGCACAAAACTCCAAACAACAAAAGAAGGGAAAGGTCAGAAGAGTGACGAATGCACATTTTTTCAGTGGAATCTTCTGCCCCAAACAGAGGGTAAAGACAATGGCCTAAAAATGATCAAACCCCCCCAAGAGTCGAAAGACAATACAAGGGGTAGCACAACAAACATGTCGTTCGATGGACCAAGCTGCACAAACGCAACACCATGAGACTGTGCTCGGCAGTCAAAATCAATCTCCTCAGTTACCAGGTCAAGTGAATGATGCTATGAGCAAAAATGTCACAATGAGAAAAGCATTGGCGCTAAAGTTGGCACCGATTTTCCTCATGGGGTCAAAAGCACGTCATTCTGAAATCAGCAAAAAGGAGCGAATGCATCCATCCCAACGACACAACCTTTGTGTGAGAGATCTCAGGAGAATCAGATAAACAGGGGAAAGATGGACAGAGAAGAAAACTTGGTGGGGCCCTGATTACCAGTGGCCCAGGCAAGCAGCTGAGGTCTCTGGTGGTGTTGGAAAAACGAGAAGAAGAGCTCAAAAACAGTACAAGCAGAAGCAATGCATTTGCTATTCCGAGATTGTGGATGGAAGGTTTGCACAATGGCAGAAGCCCCAGGGCCTTAAACAGGACTTCCTTACTATCCATCTTCAAAGGAATTCTGAGTTTGTACTTTTTCTCCACCCAGGATATATAGTATGTGCGATTTCCGCACAGAAATTACACACACATTGTGGAATTGAGCCTAAAATCCTGGGTGGGTGCTAGAGCACTGGTGGATGCAAGTTCTGATTTAAGGAGAGTAAGGATTATTGTGGCAGAGTCCCCCCTTGAACTGCGGTGTGGGAAAATAAGGGGGAGACAGTCGGAAGAGAGGAGTTAGCGTGAGTAGAGGAGCATGCCGAAAGCAACAGATCCACCCATGAGGAAAGAGGGGGGAAGGAAGAGGAGAGATGTGCCATAAAATCATAGATCTGTCCTCTATTACCAGAAATAATTACTCAGATTTTGCTGAAATTGGGGCTTGCCAATGAGTCTCTCTAGCCCGAGACAAGATAAGTCTGCTTTGTTGGAATACTCACAGCTCCAGTTCATTTAGGGGGTGTAGGGTTCTGTTTTTGGTGATTTTAATTTGGTGCTCCTACAGGAAACCTGGTTGATGAGACATATGGGGGTGGATGGTTTCTCTATAATTGAACAATTGGCCTCTAGAGAGAGGGGAGGTCCAAACTCGGGTGGTTTGCTGATTGCTGCTCGTAATTCTGTTGCATCTGAGTCCTTTCTTATTAGCGACAAATTTCCGGTGTTTTGGCTATTGGTATTGTGGTTAGAGGAGGTATCTCTCCTCTAAAGGTGTCTGTGATAAACACATATTGGAACCCCTCCCCTCCGGTTCAAGCCAGACATCATGTCTGCAATGCCTAATGTCAGTGTTGTTAAGCATTGAAAATATGGATGAAGATTTCATGCTTCTGATTGCAGGTGATTTTAACTCGCTATGCATCTTGGGGGAAATGCCAGGGGGTAAGCAAAAAGCGAGTCAGGTTACCAGCAGAGGTAAACGCTGGAACAGGTTCATGGCTCACTGGGCCCTGACAATGGCAAATGGGAACATTGAAGGTGATGTGCCTCTGACATTAACCTGGAAACAAGGTGTGAAGGTTTCCATCATTGATTATCTGTTTCAGTCAGATTTCTTATTTTCCAAATGTACAGGCTTCCAAGTTCAGCAACAGACAGCCAGTGACTATAACAAGCTAGTAGCCAAATTCAAACTCTCAACTGGGGAGAAATAAAGATTGTACGCGGGTGAACTAGTTGTTAATGAGGGAAAAAGCAGATCAGAAAGTTCCGGAGATATGGTGCCACCTTAAATCAAAACACCAAAAACCTCTGGGACACTGCATCAGAGTCAAAGATACAGAGATTATGTTCTCGGAGGTACTTTGCGGATTTTCTGTGGGAGCTAGATCCTCAGAGGGTAGGGGGAAAGAAAAAAGTAATACAAGCATAACCATGCATTTGACGAAGAGACCTGGAAAAGAAAAAGGGCCTTAAGCAAATCTATTTGGTCCCTCAAATTTGAAAACATCAGCTTACTGGAGCTCTCGGTGAAGTAGAAGTCTCTGAAGAATGAGAATAGGAAATGGTCTACGGCCCAAAGACAACTACGCCTTCAAAATGATGGGGAACTAATGCTGAGTTCTCTTTGCCTTGGTGACTATTCAAGAAACCTCTAGGCATTAGTTACATATCTGCACACCCCTCAAGGCTCATTGCAGGATAATGGTGCCTCAGAGTTTGCCTGGAGCCACATCTTCAAATGTAGTCAAATTCAAAAGGCCCCATAAGAAAGCTCCGAAATTTAGGTGGATACTGAACAAACAGATAGTTCTAATTGTAAATGAAGTCACATATTTGGGCATCAAATTGTAGGCTTTCCCCACGCTAACAGCAATAGAGCTTGAACTAGAGGCCAAGGCAGAACAACTAATATGTCAGATGAAGAAGTTGATGCACTCTTATTGTCGATTTTCCTTAATTCCACTGATAAGATTCTGTATATCAAAGGTAATTCCTTCTCTGCCGTATGGGGTTGAAATAAATCCGAAGACTAGGAACATCAATTGGTCCTGGCTGGAATGCCGGATATGGAAAAAAGTGCTTGGTCTACCTATGAGCCTTCCAATATATTGCCTGAGGTATGAGCTCGGTCCCTCTTCCATGAAAATACAGGAGGATTGGAAGGTTCTCTCATTGTTCAGATTAATCTGATTATCCCAGTCATGGTCTCTGTTGGAAAATGTTAATGAAATGTTGAATACGTGTCCCAACAGCTTTCTAACTAATCTGGTTTCTGATGCCTGTAGAATGTTGGAAAGCTGTGAATGCATGGAAAAAGAACTACTGAATAATCTCCAGAAAGCTAAAGTTGCCCTTCTGAGAAGTGACTGGATAAGCACTATCACACAGGCACGAAGATCAAAGGTGTCCATTCTGGAGAAAGCGAGAGGTTTTCTTGTCAAATCTCTGAGGCGATTTCCAAGTCCAAGAGGAAGAATAAACTTCCTAAGGCTCCACCTCATTCTGCTCCCCACGGGTAAAGTAAGGTTTTTACGGAATCAAGGAACCCCACGCATTGTTTCTTGCACCTATTGCCATATGCCCATCATGCAGACATTAAAACATATTATGATGAATGTGAAGGAACTCTGGACCTAAGAATTAAACTTTTGAAATGTTTTGTTCACAGAGAAGAAGGGTTATACATGGATGAGTTTTGGAAAGACTTACAGCCGGGCATGAGGTCTTACTAACTAATTAAATTTTAAAAGCTCTGCAAATAATTGGTTTACTGATGTTCTAATGAAATCTATGGTTTTAATTCTGTTGTGTAACAAGTTTTGTCTTGTACTATGAAAAGTCAATATGTATCGGATAAGGCATAATTAAAAAAAAAGTCAAAGGAGGAACAGGAGGAAGGGAAGGGGAAAGGAAGAAAGAAAGAAGTAAGTGATCAGAGCAATAAAAAGGGCTAGAGGAGACAAGAGTGAGGGGGAGAAAAAGAAGAGAAGATTAAGTCAAGGCAAGAGCCAGACTGAATATAAGGAGAAGAAAGAAACTAAGTGATAAGAGTCAGCAAGAGAGAGCAGCAGAGGGAGTGAAGAATTAGGGACAGGAAGATTAAAATCCCCAGCGACAAAGAAAGGGGAGGAAGATGGAAGAAAATGGGATAGATGGAGATCAAGATGTTCAAGAAAATATGTAGGTGGGCCAGGGGGGACGATAAACAACATGAAGAGAGAGAGGAAAAGGATTAGAGAAGGAGGAAAAATGAAATTCAGTGGAAGGAAAATCAGGAAGATTAGATAGAAGAGTAAAAGAGGAATTGAAAAAAATTCCAGTGATCGCCGCCCTGCACCTGAGTGGGTGGGGGGTGCGAGAAAAAGAAGTAGAGGCAGTGTGAAGAAAGGCAGGTGTTACAGAGTTATCAGGGTGACCCAAGTTTCATTTAGGCAGAGAAAATGGAAATTGGAGTGAAGAAAGAGGTCAAGAATTGAGTGTGATTTATTACAGATAGAACGAACATTTAAGAGACCAAATTGGAATTGCAGAAGAGCATCAGAAGAAATGGAAGGGCAGAAAAAAATAGAAGCATTACGTAGACGAGCAGGGGGTAGCACCAGAGAAGTGTTATATGTTGTCCTAGATGGGATAGGGCGAGACATAGAAGTAAAAATAAGAATAGAAAGGAGAAAGGTAGACAAATAGATGACTAGCCAGCACATGATATGCTACAAACAGAAATAAATAATGAAAATCAAAGCCTTTCATGGGGGATCGCCCATAGAGTAGGCTACAGATGTCCGAGGAGACTCATTAAAATAGCAGTGACATGGAGACACGTGACTGCACCAGTCACCAAACACGGGATGCGGGATAGGGTTATAAGACCCGGTGCAGTGGCAATTAAATGGCCACGAAGAAGTCAATATGGAGGTCCAGGAACGATGGCACAAAGTCGTCAGCCGGTGGTGGTGGGAGAACAGCGCAGGTACCAGTCCAAGGAAAGACACAAAGTTGGAAAGCCTGACAAAATGGTAGCGTAGAGGCATTTGAAGATAATGATTCCAGTGCCCTAGGCAGAAGTCCTGGTGCAGACAGCAAAGAGTAGCAAGCACCCTTTCGCTGGGGACTTAAAACTATAATCACAGCCATGGGATAAACTACCTCCAAAGAAGTAGGAGAAAGGATGAAAAAGTGCCACTCCAGCAGTTAGCTTTGGGGGGCGGGTGGCTTCAGCTAGGAAACCAGGGGGCACAAGGGGCTCAAGAGCAATTGCTCGCAGTCACGCCTGGTGCCTCGCCTCTACAGAAACCTCAGCCAACACCCAATGTAGCAAATGCTTGGGGAAGGAGAAAGAGTAGAGGCAGGGGCAAGGTGTGCACAGGTAAATAGTTGATGGGAAAAGACATGGAAGGCAACAGAGCTCTAAGAAAACTCTTGAGCCTGAGACTGGACTAGAGACCTGATACATGGCTTCACCAGGCCATCAATATATCTAGGCACCAACTGCCTCCACATCATCAGCACTACAGTACGTTACCCACATCAGGATGCTCAGCTCAGCTCACTTTGTCCAGTAGTAAAAAGGCAGGGTCAGAGCACAAGGCTCAGAGCCTACTAATCCTGTGTTGGTAGGGCTGAAGGAAACTCTCAGGAGGAGGATGCCATGGCTGGAGGGAACCCGGGACAGAAAGAGCTCCAAACAAAGGGAGCTCAAAAGCTCATTCAGTGGCAGAGCTGGTCTCCAAGCTGGCCTTGAAGCGGCACAGGAAGGCAGGCACCGCAGCCACAGCTCAGTGAGTGGCAGAAAATGCGGCAGAAAAAGCCTGATCCTTGGTTGACAACGCCACACAGAAGGAACTGTGTTGCTGCAGGAAGGAGCTGGCGGGATCAGAGGAGCGGTGCCATCAACGCAGGGTGAGTGACGAGCATAAAGCCGCACTGTCAGTCAGCTGCTTCTGACATCTCACCTCCCCTGCGCTCCGAAACCCTGGTTTCCTTTTTCTGGTCTGGCGTCAAGGGTAATTGTAAGATGGCGGACAGCCGCTCAATGCTGTGTCCACAATATTGGGCTGTTGAGGGAACATTTAGATACCATGATGAAACACTGTCTTCAGAAAGACTGACTTCAATTATTTCTTCAAACAAAATTAATGTTTCTATTTTCTCAAGGGAAATGCTAGCTACTTTTACAATGTTGCGAATTACACACAGCCTGTTGCCTCTTTCCCTTCGAAACTGATGGCCGGGAACTTTGAGGAGGCCCCTACTTAGAACAAAGTTCAGAGCCAGCACAGCCAGCTGGCCAACTAAACTATACAAGGGTTGTATCTGGGCTGACCTTTAACCTTCTCCAAAGTCAAGCACACAAATATGTATTGGCTCTGAGGGGAGAGATTCATAGTGACACTACTAAAAGGGATAGAACAGGACAAAATAGGCAAAGGCCGATTGAAAGCGTTTTCAGGCTCTTGGGTGAAAGCAAATGTCTCTGGTTTAAGTTACATGTCAATTGCCATTTGTATCGCGCATATCTTTTCCTAGTGAGGCATCACAGCCATGTTGGCATTTCTGAAGGTTTCTTTTTTACTCATGTGTAAGATAACCACACGCACGCCACCAGTTTCTTATGTTCTAGGTCATTTTAGTGGGTGTTGTTGCGTAGCAAGCACCTGAGGCCCATAACAGGTGTCCAGATATAACAGGGTCACAGGGCATAAAATGTGCTGGGCATAAAATGTGCTCAGCCTGTAAACTCTGCTCCGTGGAAGGGAAATAGCCAACTTCTCCACACGCCTCCAATTTCGATGGTTTGTACACCTGGAAAAAGGAGGTGACATACATAGCGGTTCATTATAAAACAGGTCACCATGAATGTACATGGTGGCTGAAATGACAACTTCTAGGGGTGGAGTAGGGGTGTAAAAAGGCCTTGGAACCCAGGACCACTGAAGGTGCCTTTTTTACACCCCTCTGACAAAAGAATCAAAATCCTCTCATGATGGCCGCAGACGCAACACGTTAGCATACGTGGCTCTTTCCAGGGGACTGGTAAGAAAACGGAGAAAGACTTGGAAGACAAGAAGGCTTGTTTTTGAGCAGCAAGTATAACAGCTCCACCTGCGGCCACCTCCTAAACCAAGCAACAGCTCCACGAGCATCCAGCCTGGAAAGAGAACAGGGAGGAGTGCATCAAACAGAACCACAAACCAAAGGCTGCATGGGCCACGATACATGAAAAGGGTAAGGTGAAGAAAATGCCACCCAAAAATGGGAGACCTCATTTTGAATGACACCTCCACGAGAAGTAAATCAGGAGGATTTGTTGAGAAACCAAACAAGAACACCCCAAACAATACTGTGATCCCTGCGCCATAGACCTAGGAATAGGTTAAGTGCGTTATCAAAACCCTATATCATTTTTTTCATTTACAATCTCTTCCCGAAAAGTCACAAACTGTACTGTATAAAACATCAGCATTTAAATGTATAATTTTTCTAATTTGTTTCCAAGGGGTAAGATTAAAGTAGAAGCGAGAGAACTGTAAACGGCTGGGCTGTCTTCAGATGCTCAATTCATTAATATTACAATAAGTCACATGGGTCAAACCAACACATTCCATTCAGTGACATGTCTTCTTATTTGTTTTCCATTACCTATAAGACAAGGATATGCCACTTATTTATTTATTTATTTATACTATTTATATAGTGCCTTGAACCTACATAGTCCGTAGAGCATCAGTAATTCAATTTCCAAGAGTGCACTCACAATGTGATTTCGCAGAGGTATAGGCAAGAGTACCTTGCTTGGAAGAGTTACTAAATGTAATCAAAAGTGCCTTTAACAACACAAGGATGGGGGAGTTGCCAACAAACAGTTGTACAGCATGTCTATATTATCATTAATTTCAGGGGAGGAGCATAGAGACTTGTCTGAGTCAAACCCTCTGTTTGACTCTCCAGTAGTCTGGTCTCGGGAGCTCCAGATCAAATGCTGCTGTACTGCATTACGAGCTCTGCGGCAAAAGTAACATGGTCTCTGGATAATTTGAAGATTGCATTTAGAAAGTGTGGCCTGGCTATCCTGACTTGAAGGGATATCACCACTCCTTTGCAATTCACCACTCTGTGGACTCTGGTGATTGAGCTGAGTTGCTGAAACAGTATGCTGGGTGGAGATGGAGAGACAAGCGCTGGTGAAGAAATTGCTGAGAATGTCGCTAGTCAGCGACCTTGCGAAACACCCAATGGGGTGACAGTATCAGGAGATATACAATGAAAGTGAATCCAAAGTTTAAATTGAAAGAAAAAAAATACTCTGCGACAATAAAAGCACCTGCGTTGATGGGGAAACTATATTCTGGAATGACTGGATTGGGGCTGGCATAGAATACACATACGACGCCTACGAAGAGAGGGAACAATTGACTCCTTTAACATACTCTCCAGGTGCCATGGCCTTCCAGGTGTGAAACTGTGCAATTATCACCGGCTTCAACAGACATTACGTTGCACAATTCCTTAGACTTAGCAGAGGGCTGTGGGCTTCTCAACCTTGCTACCTGACTCCATCTGCCAGCCAAGGGCGGCCTGCATATACCCATACTGTAAGCGGTTGAGGACAAGTCACCTCTCGCAGAAAAAGCCTGCCTAGACCTGGAGCAGGAATTATAGCGTCAACCTTTAGGGGAATTTGCTCCAGCAGCACCGTGGGTGACACGAATCTCAGCCTCCAAGTCTTCTACAGAGAGCAGAGAATTCTTTGGACCTTCTGGACATCTACCAAACTGCGAAAACTACATCTCAAAGACAAGAGTGAATGGTGGAGAAGTTAGGTGGTGAATGTTGGAGGATACGTGCAAACGCTGATTGAAGGCCCCATGGTCGAACACTTCTGGTAGGAAGTCTTAAAAAAGGTGCAGTTGGTGATTGGTCCAACACTGCATTTTGACCACAAGGGTTTCCTGATTAATGACATCTCAAAACGTAGTATGTAGAACAACAACATGCACGACCAAGGCTGCAGATAATCGGCATGCCTACCTGTTTGATCCCAAAAGTCAGACCAATACTCCAAAAAAAGAAATATGGGGAGTAACGCATACAGATGTGTCTGGTCCTTACGGCACTTGCTCTGCTATGCGTTGAGTGATTGAGTAGGATCATGCACACTGATTCCGTTATCTGCACTGATCATCAGAAGCAGCAAACCTTAGGAATAACCAGTAACCCTTGGCGGACTGAGCTGAGCGTTCTGGAAGGCAAATAGTGAATTATGGTGGAGATAATGTACAAAGGGACATAACATCTTGAAAGTACTTCGGTCTGTTACCTTCAGCCTAGGAAGCGAATGCTGAGCAGAAGTAACATGGTCATGCTTTCTAAGATCAACATGGGAATGCACGTCAGTATTTTGGGTAACATGGAGACTTGATATGATGACAAAGGAAGGGCAGCATATAAAGAATCGCAGACGTTTACAAGGGCGTCTACTGCTAGATTAGGGAGGGTAGGCCTAAATAGACTGATTTGATGGATTCAGGAATTTCTTTAACCATTTTTATCTGAGGTCTATAAGCCCATGGACAGGGGGATCGGAAATTGAGATATTTAGAATGGGAAGTTGAAACTAGGGAGTGATGGCTGAGGGGACAAGAAGAAGTTCTGTTTTTCTCTTATTCGCCTGAAGCCAGCTTTTCTTCACCCAAGGCTGTATAGCTTCCAAGCAAAGGGCAGTTTAGCGAATGGGCCACAATGGTCTCCCAGTCTGATTTAATTATTTATGTATTTATTTCGTTATTTACTGGTGAGGTGCTATGACCCATAGCCAACAAACCTTTCTTGCCACAGTTCTACGTTTAGTTTTAATGGATGGAATGAAAGAAAATGGCGTTTTGATCTTTTTCTGGAAAGCCATGAGCTATACACTGGAAGCAGGGTGATACACTGGGTGATATCGGATTATGAATGATAGTGGATGGCAAAGTTGATGTCAAAGTTAAACAAGAGAGGGGAAATAGGGGAGCCGCTAGGCACACTGCAATGTACCTTAGCTGATACGGACTGGAAGGAACCCAGAAGGACCATCTGACATCTATTCACTAGAAAGGATGATATTCATTTAAAAGCCATTACGGGAGAGGCGGGAAGATCGCTTACTCACTAGAACCTATGATCCACCACGCAGAAGACTGCTGTTAGGTCCAGTAGGGAGATCAAGGTATAAACGCATACATTTCCTGCCTCCGTAGTGGAGTCCTATAAGGAGGGAAAGGCAGATACAGCATCATGCACAGGATGAAAATCAAATGGACAACTATCCAGGATGATACTGGCAATGACATTCTGAATCCCGGAAGTGGCGATGGCTTCAAGGTGTTTCATCTTTAGGGGTAGATGGGAGATGGGACGGTAGTTTGTGGCTCATGCATGGCCAATCAAAGGTGTATTTGGTAAGGGTCAGACCATAGCACATTTGTAGGTCTGTGGGGAAATGCTCTCCAACAAGGATGCATGTGGTAGTGGTGGCAAACAAATGGGGGTACTTACAATCCATTAACTCAGGAATAGGATGGGTGGCAGAATGTGTGGGTTTGATGTGAAGAAGTCTAAATTCCATGCACTCCACAGTGAAAGGCAGAAATAAAAAGGTGTTCTGCAAGGGCCGATACATTGTATGTTGATTGGGTGTCCCATATGCAGGGTATACATAGCAGATAGGGAGGCCATTATAGTGGAGAATTTAGTAAGCAGGGAAACCTGAATTTCAATATAAGGCCAGCGACAGGATGATGGCATGGGCAGATATTGGAAGAGAGGTCAGATCTTGAACTACCTTAATTAAAGTTTTGTCCTTGCTGGCCTGCCCTTGAATCCTTTGAATGAAGAAGGTTTTTTGGCCAGTGAGCTGGCAGAGTGGTACATTACAAGGCTCGTGTTGTAGATAACTTTGTGCATTTCAAGGTATGTTTGTCCATTTGGTTTCCATAGCTCTGATCCAGAATGGCGTTTTTTTTAGAGAATCTAGAAACCATGGTGAGATTCTCATTTCAGTTTCACCGGCATGTTCAGGAGCCAGGGATTGGCAGTCTTTACTTGCTATAATGTTATTGCAGATAGTCTCTGGTGGCATTTGTGATGGAGCCAAAGGTGTGAGTGCTGAAAAGCCAGGATTGCCAGGTTTATAGACAGATATCTCAATCTGAAGAGGGGGATGTTAAAGGTTGGTATGGGCAAGAGGGAGAGGATGACAGGCGATGAGGAGCATTTCTCTCTTCAGACAGTGGCATGAACAACACCTTCCGCAAAGAGCATCTCTGCTTTAGTGCTGCCCGATGAGAAGACATTCCTATATGATAAAAAAGCTCATTTTCACTGACCGAAATTGCTAGCTGCAAAGATGTTTGTATTTCAAGAAAAATGTATGTTTCTATAATGTAAAATATATTTTACTTGCCTAAAAAAAGGAAAGTCAGGAGTAAATGAGAACTACCTTTTTTACTCCCTAAACATTCATTTTACACCCAACCTCCCAAAATAGGGAGCAAAATACTATTCCCTCAAATTCTTATCTCGAGCTGCGATCACTCATGTTATAATGGTTGCAAAGATGCTGTGTAATTGGAAGTACTTTTAGACCCTTAGAATGGAGTGCTAGATTGAGACATGGTGCAAATGGAAAAGAAACTATGAGATCCAGAGCATACAAGAATATTTCAATACATCTTTGTTATTTGATCCATATTTTTGTACTTGAAGCTTCTTCCCTCATGAAAGGAGTAGTGCTTAAATTGTGTTCCAATACGTTTTGCATCATAATGGGTAGCACACAGAGCAGATGTAATAGCCCCTGCTGTTATGCTCTTCTGACCTTCCTAAGCCTCCAGGTCAGGATCTTGACCGCCCTGTGCCCCTTCCCATTATATATTAACTTGAGAAACAATAGTGTTTTTTCTGTGTCATGCAGTAAGAGATCCTTAAGCTGGGCTTTATAGCTCTTAAGCTTCTTTGCTTTCTCCTGGGTCATAGACGTATGGCGAGGTCCTCCTGACTAGACCGCCTCAATTTTGGCTCAGAGTTCCTTTTCCTGTGACATCTTATCCTGTTTTTCATGGGTGCTGATCCAAATCTGCTCCCCTCGAATCGTTGCCTTAAAACCATCCCATAGGGCTCACGATCCCACCTCCCCATTATCATTAAAGGAAAAGTACTCTTTGATAGGGGTAACGAGAGATTGAGCAATCTCTTTGTCTTTGAAGAGGATTCTTTGCATTTCCACCTGCCTTGCCCTATTAGTCTCCTGCCATTCTCCATTTCTATACGTGCAAGGTCGTGGTCTGACCACAGTATCGGTTCTACCCCATATCCGGTGACGTGGCCTTGCAGAGCAATATCTATTAGGATATGGTCAATTATTGAGAAAGAGTCCTGGACCTGAGAGTATAATGTAAAAGGCAGATTGCTGGGTGCCGGAGATCGTTGATTCCAAGATACCCAATTAATCTGTTGGAATTTCTTAGAGTTTCGTTCTTTCTGCTGAGTCATCCCCAAATAACCCATTCTTTTCGTACCCCTCCAGGGGTCGAGGACCATGGTAAAATCATCTCCTACTATTAGAAAGCCTTTCACAAACGTCTTCAGTTTCTCTTTTACTTTATCGTAGAAAGAGACCTGTCCATCATTTGGTCAGTATATTGTGCCGAGTATCAGATAAGCCCCCTGTATCCTTCCTTTTAAAAACAGATACCGTCCCTCCGGGTTCCATAGCACCATGTCCACCTCCAGTCCCAGGCATATGGACACAAGGATAGCCAAACCTTTTTTCTTAGCTGTGAACTAGACCTGATAGGTTTCCCCAATAGATTTTGATCTAAAACTGGGTTCCTTCACCCCTCACCCAGTGGGCCTCCTGAAGGAAAAGTAAATGCAACTTGGATTGTGTGAACCTTGGATCTTTTCATGCGTGAGTTAACGCCCCTTGCGTTTAAAGAACCAATTGACATCCCATTCAGTGGGCTACGCATGATAGTTGAGAAAACAACACCTAATATGCTCTGTTTTAGGTTTGCCAACAGTTCTACAGAGTTTCCGCTCTGCCTGCCTGGAAGCCCTGCATACCCTCCAAAGAAATTGTGAAATCACTTGAAAACCCTTCTAACAAAACCCCTGTAAACTTCCCCAATACCCCTAACCGTCTGGAACAGTCCACCCCCTCCCTAAGTGTCCAGCCAGATCCCACTACCAGTGTCTGTTCCCCACTGAACCACCAAAGATTCCTGAATTCCGGGCCCCTAGTTCGCACTCCTCCTCCTCCTGAGCCCCCTCTTACCCTAATTTTGAAAATTCCCCTATGTTCACCCCTCCCAGCCACTCACTCATGAATGCCTCCTGTTCTCCCTGCCTCGCCTACAATTGCTCCATAGTCCTGCAAACCTACGGGTCTCCCCACTGTTAATCCACTGATCCTACCAGTCGGGAAAAATCAGCCATTGGTTCTTTACATTCACTGACTTGTAGTGTAGATTAGTAAAGGAAGTGACTTAGCATGTGGTCCAGTTGACTTCACATCTGTCTAGTCTAGACAGATGTGAAATCAACTGGACCACATTCTAAGTGAATGTAAAGAACCAATGTATGAGGCTGATTAAAAAGCCTGAAATACTGTACCACCCCGGTTATCACGGGCAAACAAAAGATTTTTGGTCAATAGCGATGTTGAGCTATGTTTTAAATCACATAAATGAAAATAAATGTAAATGTATTGCATAAAATATTGGGTGTTCTCGTATGTACAGACTAACTAACAGAGATCTGTCAAAAATGTGCTGGCTCCATAACCGGCCAGTGTGAAACAGTTGGGGTAGCCTAGGCTTCTCTCCTTCTTTAACTGTTAAACCCCTCATAATTTAGGCCCCTCTCAACAAAAAAGAGGGACTCATTACCCCTTGATATTACAATTCCCTCTCCTAGGGCCCTCCGTAGCACCGGTCTTCAGTGGCGTCCATCAATTCCGCCATTGCCCCTCTGATGTCATCTTTTGACACCAATCTATATTTATTACCTTTACTCTGAAAGGCAAGTTGGGAATCCCCAATGGTATTGTATCCCCTTCCCTCTAAGCCACTGCGTACGGGGAGAGCACAATCTTAGTCTCACCAGGGTAAACGTGGAGAGGTTATAGAGTAATAGTTGTACCATTGTAGGTTTATGAGTCCACTTTCCTGGCCTTTTCCAAAATTCTTGACTTCTCTGCATAATATTGAAAGTGGCCCAGAAACGACTGCGGGCCGCTGGCGCTCCCTCTGGCCCTGTGTGCTCTGTTGATGGTTGGTTCATTGGTAGCATCATCACCAAATAGAGCTTAACCACGTTCATGATGGCCCGGCCTATGTATCTCTCTGTTTCACCTTCGTTTTCAGGGAAACCAAAAAAAACTAAGGTTGTTCCTCCACACTCTGTTCTCAGAATTGTCCATCTTGATGGCTCTCTCCTCTTCCTGTCTTTGCAGAGCTGTTATCCTTGTGTCAATCTGCGTCTCCAGTATGTCTGCCGAAGAATAGTTGTTTTCGAGACTCTGCATTCTATCTTCAATTGAGTCAACTCTTCGGTCCAACCTGTCCAGTCCATGGCCTATGGGTCTCATTACAAGCTTTCGGCCCGGAAATAAAGGTGCTGGTAGCAACGCACCGGCACCCTTTCCAGACTGCCAACCTAAGAGACTGCCGGTAGAGGCATCGAACTCTCAGCAGGCCTGACCTGCCAGGAGTTCAGGCCCCTACCGGCATACTTTTCACTGAAGCACCGGCACCGTTACTAACGGTGCTAGTGCTTCAATGTCCCCATTCCCATGGAGTCCATGTGGGACATTTACTGTACCACCGCCGATTCTGATATCCGGGTAGCACTGGGAAGTCAGGCGGTGGTAACAGCAATATGAGGTTGGCGGTAAACCGCCGGGTGCACTGGCGGGTTACCACCAACTTCATAATGAGGCTCAATGTCTGATGCTCCTAATTTCCTTCAATAGGCCTGCAATGTCTCTTTTTGTCAGCATCCATTCACCAGCTGATTACACCATTTGCTGCTGTACTTGAAAGCAGAACTTTTGCAGCAACAACTTTGCGCTCTATGCGCCACTTTCTTCGTCGCGTTGAAAGGTGTTGGCTCAAGACCAAATCCAATCCTGATCGCTCTTCCTAGTTCTCTTATCATATTTTCTATGATAATTGCTAACGCTCTGATATACGTCTTCATTTCTCGGATCTTCTACAAACTCAGTCTACTCAACCTAGGCGTCTTTTTCAAACTCTTGCACATCTTCTTTCTCCTCCTACTATTGATCACAATACAAATTCTATTCTCTTTCCTTCTGATTTTGCTTACTTCTTTTCTTCAAATGTTCTTTCTCTTCGTCATGACATTGAAGCATCTAAGCCACCCCAACGGTCCCTCCCTACTCCTGCTCTTATTTCTCATGCCACCATCACTCACTTTACTCCTATTTCTAACTCTGATGTTTTTCTGATACTTGCCCAAGCTCATCCCACTGCCTCCCCTACTGACCCTTGTCCATCTGCGTTAATCCCTAAGGTCTACCCTTTTCTTGTACCCTATCTTGTCTCCTTTTTCAATATCTGTCTCATTGGCTCTTCTTTTCCAACATCATTTAAGCACGCTTCTATTATTCCAATCTTGAGGAACCCTACTGCCGATCCTTTGCTTGTTTAAAATTTCCATCCTATTTCTTTACTGCCTTATCTTTCAAAACTTCTACAACGGCTTGTCTATTCTCTGATTTCCACCTTTGTTTCCAATTCTTCTATTCTCCCAAAATTTCAGTCTGGCTTCTGTCCTTTTCATTTATACAGACCTTGCTCTTCTTCCGGTGTTGAACTCCCTTCTTTCTGTGTGACATCCTAAGCACTCATCCTTTCTTATTCGTCTAGATCTATAGGCGGCCTTCGACACTGTTGATCGGTCTTTACTTTTAGCTTTACTTTCATCTTTTGGTCTCTCCGGTCCTGTCCTGTCTTGGTTCCATGCTTATCTTTCTAATAGACAGAACCGTTTACTAAAAATTATTACTGAAGGTCTAAATCCCTACATTTACATAGATAGCCCTATGCAAGACATCTTGCTGTCCCTTTATAGCGATGTTACAATCCCTAGACAGTGCTGGTGGGACACCTATCTAGGACAGGGGAACATGCATGAGGCTGACCCTGTCCTCTCGCACTACTTTCCTAACTCTAAAAGGAAGTGCACACCCTTTGTAGGTCGACTTTGAGTTTTATTTGTGTCGCCTGCAGAGCGGTATGGCTTATTAATGCAAGTACTTAATCCATATCGATTAAGTTGTTCTAAAACCATAGACAACTAATTTTAGTTCTCGTTGTCGCTTATTAAAATATCTTTCGGTTGATGTTTATCCGAACCTACAACTGGCTTATGTTGGGTATCGGGGTCTGGGTTATCACTTCCAGACCTATTACACCTATGTCGACCGGTTTCAGCAGTTATCACTTAGTCTCCACTTTCTTCAGGACATTAATACCCTATATAGATTCAGGCATTTCATATTACAATGCAAGACAATTTATCAATAATGTCTCTATGCCCTGTTATTGGGCTCTCGAGGATTCCGGGTTGTTCTGAGGCCTGGACGATTGACTTTCGTGTACCCTGTCTTCCTGTTTTGGGACACTCCACGTTTTTATATGTGGACTACCATCATAGTGCTTCTCGGCCTCGCTGTTTCTCTTCATTAGGCTTATGTTTCTGTTGTCAGTCATCACTCATATCGTTTGTCCCATGTTCTTTATTGTTCTTGTACCTTTAAGGGTATGTGGGTTAGTTCAATTCCAGTTTGCCCTTTACTTATTCTCGTTACTGGTAGTCAACAGTAATACGTTTTGCCCAAAGAGCACTCTGCCGTAGTGCTGTCCTTGGGTGCTTGTCCGTCATCCAACAATTTCGGGTGTTTTTCGTCCATCTCCTGGACACTGGTCCTCCTGTTACATACGATCGTAACAGGAAGACCGGTGTTAAAGGGATCCCCAGTTGACTCTTCACCACAATGTTCCAGGCCACTATCCTTCTCAAAAGGAGCTCAAAAGGCGATATCCCTATGGAGAGGCCCAAATCTGCCCCCATAGTAAGATGTGTATTGGTCCAAACCCTTGTGGATGTCGAGTAAGAAGGGCTGGCTGAAGCAGGAGTCAAGTACCTTTCAATATCGGCGATTCCCTTCTCTTTTCTTTAGTCCATGGCCCCTGATGAGGTCCAGCTACCAGATGGCGGACGCTGCTTCCGATGTTCCCCATGCAGGGTATACTTTCCTCAAGCAGTCATCTGAATTTCCACCGTAGTAGAGTGAGCAAGCTGGTGTCTCTCTGAAAGTCTGTATTCTGCCTGGTATTGAGTAGGAGGACGAAACTTGTCACAGTCTGTGGATGACCCCTGGAGGGCTACGGCCTTGAGGAGCATCCCGTTAGGGGTCACTCTTCTGGGCTTCGCAGTGTGACGTGTCTCCTCCCACCGGAGTCTCCCAGTTAAATATGGATTGCTTGGAATGGGCAGAGCCCCCATCAGGTTTAGGTGGTGCCCAGTATGGCTGTACTGCCCTCCAACTTCGTTTGGTGACTTTTAGTTCGAGCTCCGCCCTGCTCTGTCAAGGTGCACCTAGTGGGTGCAGTTGGGTCTACTTGGGGTGTCAGAAACCCAGTGTTCAGGAGGAGAGGGGAGTGTTTAGGAGGCTGATTTTGGACAATTAGCTAATGATACTGATTATCATCAGTTTGATGGGGGAACAAAGATGACCTCAGTCAGAAGATAAGTCACTTAGAGCTATTTGTCATTACATAATTGTGCTCTGATGAATGTTTACAGCAGAAACTAGTACAATAACCAGAGAAGGAGCATCACAACAAAGGTTTTATGGCCTTGTGAGATACATTGTTAGGAGTTTGTTTTTAATTACAGTTACTGGTATCATCATTTGACTAAAGATATTGAGGAAAAAGCGAAACTGCAGGAACAGCGAAACAGCAGTTGTTTATTTGTGTCCTTTAAGTTATGGTTTTTGTTTCATTTTGATCTATGGACACACACACACACACACACAGTTTGATACAGATCTCTTTGTTTAGTGTGAGATATTGGCTGCCAAGTGAAGAGACATGCACATTGGCAAGGTGCCACTTTGGGCTCCCGGTTTGTTGTGAAGCACCATCAATTTTAAAGGATAGTTCCGGGACTTTTTTTTTATTGTCCCTACGGTTCGGCCATGTGTTTTTAAGCATAAATCGGTAGATCGTATAAAACTTTCCTATGGACCTTACCCGACTTTTCGTCCATTAACGCACTCGAAATCAGCTGCCATTTTGTGATAATCCTATCACTTTCCGCATCGCCCTGGCTGACCTGCTTTTGCGGCACTAAATCAAATCCCCCGCCCCTGAGCCTGACATCAGCAGACGCGTACCGCCCATTTCCCAACGCCAAAGCACGTTTCGTGTCAACAATCGCTGCGCCTCAGCTAATGGAGTGTCGCCATGGAAATGGCAGGACGCCTCTTTCCTCAATAAGTATAAACACACCGTTTCACAACACACAGCAGCAGATTTTCGATTCCATTCCTCTCTCTGTGTTACTTTGAGTATTCTGTGACTCGTTTCTGTGCTCTGGTCAGCTACCTTCGCTGCTTCTAGGCCTTGTGAACACCTGTACCATCTCTGTAAATTATTTTACTTTCTTTACCACACAATGGCTACAATAATGCCGTATATGTACGAGCCCGAGTACACCGAGGAGGAACTATTGGAAAGGCAAGCACGCGAAAACGATGGGGATTCGGACGGCAGTTGGGAGGACCAGTCAACGGATGAAGAGCCTGGACCATGTCGCATGGACCGCGTCTCCACCTGGTGCACGTGCAATCGGTGCGAGCTAATGCCAACTGAGGAGGAGAACTGCTGCTGCCGTGAAAATTCCGGGTGCTTGGCCTACATTTCGGAAGGCGATCCAAGTCCGCAATGCATCACCGAGCTGCCAGAGTTCAGGGAAGCCTGCCTCTCACGGACCGTGTTGAGGATGATGATGGTGCTTATGCACGAACTTCGCGGCACTGTTCGTCCGCGTAATCCGAGTAACGAGTAAGTATACTCTGGTTGTGATGTCAGTGATGCCACTACTATGTCATGGTCGTCTCCCACATAAAAAATTACATATACATATCATTCGAATGCATGTAAATTGGTTCCATATTGTGCATTTTCTAGATAGAATTTTTTTCAAAGCAGAATGACATTTTTTACCTGAATCGACAGTGATGAGAAATTTTTGTCATTTTAATACCGTTTGCATCTTTCATTTTCACAGGTGGTACAGGCTGGTGGCCTATCGTTGCTTCACTTGGTGGCTTCACGGGAGGCTCGGACACCGCGTTCGGAGAGTAATACCTGCCTGTGCGGTACTTGCCATTAGACAACATTTCCCCAGCGACAGTGGACAATACCGCAGATTTTCCCTGTATGTGCTGCAACCGGAACTTTACAATGTGTAATGTTTATTATTTATGTTCAATTGAAATTAAGATCTAAAATAAAACCCAACATATATTTTAAAAATGGTTGTTTTGATTTTTTAAATCAATCTAGTGTGTCTCCATTGAATAGTCTTCCTGTGCCTTGTCTTGTCACACCACATGTCTCCGGCCAGCATCCTCCCTCACGCTGGACGCCCCCCTGCAATCCACATAAGTGTGTCTCCATTCACAAGTCTTCCTGTGTCTTGTCTGCACGACCAGCGCCCCAATCCACCCCCCGCCCTACCAAAGGCAGTTCGCACCGGGGTACTTGCGCTGGCAAGTGGAGCTGTCGGGGAGCGATAAAGGCCAAGAGGTGCCAAAGACCATGTACACTTCAAAGTGGTCTATAGAGCATGGGTTGTTGTTCCCATGTCTACCTCCAGACCCCGTGTCTCCTGCCAAGCATCCCCCCTCACGCTGGACGCCCCCCTGCAATCCACATAAGTGTGTCTCCATTCACAAGTCTTCCTGTGTCTTGTCTGCACGACCAGCGCCCCAATCCACCCCCCGCCCTATCAAAGGCAGTTCGCACCGGGGTACTTGCGCTGGCAAGTGGAGCTGTCGGGGAGCGATAAAGGCCAAGAGGTGCCAAAGACCATGTACACTTCAAAGTGGTCTATAGAGCATGGGTTGTTGTTCCCATGTCTACCTCCAGACCCCGTGTCTCCTGCCAAGCATCCCCCCTCACGCTGGACGCCCCCCTGCAATCCACATAAGTGTGTCTCCATTCACAAGTCTTCCTGTGTCTTGTCTGCACGACCAGCGCCCCAATCCACCCCCCACCCTATCAAAGGCAGTTCGCACCGGGGTACTTGCGCTGGCAAGTGGAGCTGTCGGGGAGCGATAAAGGCCAAGAGGTGCCAAAGACCATGTACACTTCAAAGTGGTCTATAGAGCATGGGTTGTTGTTCCCATGTCTACCTCCAGACCCCGTGTCTCCTGCCAAGCATCCCCCCTCACGCTGGACGCCCCCCTGCAATCCACATAAGTGTGTCTCCATTCACAAGTCTTCCTGTGTCTTGTCTGCACGACCAGCGCCCCAATCCACCCCCCACCCTATCAAAGGCAGTTCGCACCGGGGTACTTGCGCTGGCAAGTGGAGCTGTCGGGGAGCGATAAAGGCCAAGAGGTGCCAAAGACCATGTACACTTCAAAGTGGTCTATAGAGCATGGGTTGTTGTTCCCATGTCTACCTCCAGACCCCGTGTCTCCTGCCAAGCATCCCCCCTCACGCTGGACGCCCCCCTGCAATCCGCATAATGCCACGACATATTCACGTCATTCATTCACAAACACACCCCTGTTTCGAATTCTTTATAACCCACTTCATATTTCTATTGAGAACTTCTTTGCGCTTTGCTAGTCAACACGTGAAGGTGCTGGTTATCTGCTCTTCGTCTCTGTGAACTTCCGTGACCACTTCGAGCAAACTCGTCAGTTTGCAACGTGTGAACTGCTCCCTGTGCTACGACAAGAAACTACTCTGATCCCTGCATCTAACTGTTTGTTCGTCAAGGTAAGGCCATGTACCATAATCATTTGGCGTCCAATTTTTAAATTTATATCTATTTGCTAGTAGTCATCAAATTAGTAGTGAAAAGTAATCATCAAAGTAGTTTGTAAATTAGTAGTCAAAAGTAATCATCAAAGTACTTTGATGACATCAAAGTAGTCATCAAATAGTCATCAAAGTCAGTACATGCAAGGAACTAGTCACATGTTCTGAGTTTAGTCAAATTATTTTTCTATTTTTTTAAAGTTATTCATTTTTTAACACATTGGTATTCATTGAGAATTGTTGATCTTTACTTTTCAGAACTTTCCACAATGCCTGCCTGTTCCATTGGCGGTTGCCCTTCTAAGACCCATAATAAATCTGAAGGTACTATAATGCATGTTTTCCCTAAGACAATAGATCAGATAAGAGAATGGGTTAAATATTGTGGGTATCCACCGTCTGAGCTTGAAAGTAGAGTCCTAGAAGTCTTTGCGGACAAGAGGGGTGATCGATACCGCATCTGCAGCAGGCACTTTAGCTCAGATATGTACTCCACATCATTGCTAATAAAGAAGAACACACCGCGAGCGAGGCGAAAATTGCTCTCAACCGCTATTCCCACTCTATTCGTCCACATCCCTCCACTGGTGAGTCAAGTTTACGGATTTAGCTCTCGGCCTTGCGGTAGTGTGTAGCATTAGCTAACAATAATTTCCCCATTTATGTATCCACTCAATATGAAGGCAGAAGATTCTCCATCCGTGTCGTTATTGCAGTCATCAGCCACTTCAAGCGCCTATCGGGTAATCTTACTTAGCTATTCTGCCACTGACTTGTTTTAGGCATGTAAATCAATACTTTTAATTTATCGTGTAATTATTTTACCTAATGGTACACCCTAGTACTCGTCCTCTAGTCTCTGTTTTCAGTTATAATTATTGTTATCCAAAATAATGCAAGTACTGTCTTTCAGGGAGATGCTGAGGAGTCCAACGCATTGACGACAACCGTTGATGTCACTCAGATGCTCGAGGTACGTTTCCGGACAGTTCCATCGATGGAGATCATCAGATCTTGCACTCTTGTAGCGTGATTGTTACACACAATGTTTCTTTCGTTTTTAGCCATTGATATGTCCTTCTGTCGTCGCCCTCCTATGTGTCTTCTTTTTTCAATATTGTGTTCATTACTAATGAAAGTCCTATGTTTCAGGGAGTCGATGGAGCATTAGTCCAAGAAGAAGGGGGGGCATGCAGTTACGGGTCGGCGCAACAGCTAGCAGAAGTGTGCACCGCAGTTACATCGTCCCTTGATGTTCTTATGCATTTCGAGGTATGGATACTGACAGTTCGATCAAGCGAGATCATATGACGTGATTACATCCGCTATACTTCCTTCTTTATTAACGCAAGTACTATGTTTCAGGGAGATGACGGAGCTTCTTCTACAAGAACATCACCCCTAGTAGTCGATGCAGATCTCTGGGTGGTGACACTTCCAACGATCGAGCAAATCGAATCATATTTAAATGTCCATTATTTATTTTTGACAACTGATCATTTGTGCATGTCTATTCAGATGAGCCGTTGACGCCTGCACAAAGTTTATGTTCTTTCCATTCTAATGCAATTACTGTGTTTCAGGGAGTTGCTGAAGCGTCATCTTCAATAATATCATCAATGGAAGTCTATGCGGAGCCCGAGGTATGGATCTCGACAGTTCCATCTAACTAGATCAACAATGCCTGAATAATCTTCGTTAGAATGTTCTACACAATGCGTTGATTCGTGTATTGCTATTGAGATATACGTGGGTATTGGTCCCCAAGTACATTTTGTGTTTTCAATATTATTATACATACTAATGAAAGTTTTATGTTTCAGGGAGTCGATGGAGCGTCATTGAGTGATGGATGTGCTAATCGTGAAAATATAGTCGTTGCAGCGCAAGAGGAAGTGGAGACATGCACACACGAGTCGGAGCAACAGCGTCCAGATGTTGAAGTTCGAGGCAAGAAAGTTTCAAAGAAAAGAAAGCAAAAGAAGGTTAGTGTCCCGGTCACTATTATGTTGTTTTTCACTGTTAATAGTTCAATACTGTAAGTTGTGTTTAAACTGAACATCCCTTTTCCAATCTGTCCTCTAGTTGCGAGTGGGTGTACGAACTAGATCTACACAGACTGTGAAGCGAACGAGAGATGTTGCTTGTCAAACCTTTTGGCAGGGACTTGAGACTGGAGATGCATCGTGCCAATGGGAAGAATATGAAGTGATTGACAACGGAGCTATACCACCACAAACCATTGATAGTGAATGTCCTCCTGGTAGTTCGGATGCAGTCGGAGATAAATTCACAGAATCCACACCCGCAAAAACTAAGACCGCGAGAAAGTTGAAGAAATTGTTTTTTTCTCCCATCGCCGGTAAAGGAACAGATATTTCAATGGAAGAGAATGTAATGGACGACAATGAAACACCATCAATATCACTGAACATAGCGGAAGATGATATCAGAGATTCTACCTTTCATGTGAGTGACATGTCCTCAACGTTACAGGCCGAACCAGCTGGGATGCAGAGTGACAATATAAGGAAAGAGGCCAAATTCATTGTATTCGATAGTTGTTTGATTGATATTATTATTATGCTGAAATGTGGGCATTTGGTTGGTGGGGAAGTATGTGGTGAGCCATTGATTAATGTGACTCGTGCAATTCGAGGCACTAACCTAAAAATACATGCCACCTGTACACAATATCATCCGTTCTCATGGTCTGCACAACCCGTGCTGGGGCAACTGCCAGCAGGCAATCTACTTTGTGCAGCGGCCGCACTTTTTAGTGGTTCAAGTTTTAAAAAGTTAGAGTCTTTCTTTCAGTTTGTGGGAATCCATTTCATTGCGAAAACTCAGTTCTACAAATACCAAACCGATTATCTATTTCCAGCCATTAGCGAAGCTTGGAGAATGGAAAAAATGTCTATTGATAGTACATTCGCGGGCAAACGGTTCAGGCTAGCCGGTGATGGACAGTGCGACAGCCCAGGATTTTCAGCCAAGTACTGCACCTACCACTTTCAGGACATGGAAAGTAAGAAAATTGTGAGTTCGGTGGTCGTGCAGGTGTCACAAAGTACATCCTCAGTGGCCATGGAGAAAGTTGGCTTTGTAGCATCATTGCAAGAACTACAATCGCTGGGAATGGTGATCGACCTGATAGCCACGGACAGACACGTTTCAATTGCCAAGACAATGAGAGAAGAGTACAAAAATATAAATCACCAATTTGACGTATGGCATCTTGCAAAATCAATCAATAAAAAAATGTCGGCTGCAGGTAAAAAAAAAGATACGAAAGATATTACAGAGTGGTCCAAGTCAATCAGCAACCATCTTTGGTGGAGCTCAAAAACATGTGGAGGGTCGTTGGAAATTCTACTTGAAAAATGGCGGTCAGTAATTTTACACTGTACAAACGTTCACCGTTGGAACACAAACCAACATTTCCACAATTGTGAACATGGCCTTTTGTCCACAGAGGAGGCACGGAAGAAGAAGTGGTTGATTCCTTCAACAGCCACTCACAAAGCCATTGAAAAGATTGTATTTGATAAAACTATAACAAAAGATTTGAGGGGACTCACGGAATTTTGCCACACAGGAGATTTGGAGGTGTTCCACAATATGTGCCTAAAGTACAGGCCAAAACGATTGCATTTTGGCATGGAGGGCATGATAAATCTGACTCTTCTAGCGGTCTTGGCACATAACCATAATGTTGGCCGTCAACAAAGTAGGACGACCGGAACTTTAGGGATGCTTCGCTACAATAAGGCCTTCACTAAAAGAAGTAAACAATGGGTGATCAAACCAGTGTTTGAGGATATGCAATATGAGTTTATTGAGAGACTTATTGTCGATGTCATAGATAGGCACATACATGGAGTTGTGAACGAACCTGTGCAGGGGACAACTGCATTGCCACCCAACATTGCCTCTGTTCCATGTCCACCTAAAGCAGAGCTCATTGAGAAATACACATCGCGGTTTAAATGATTGTAATTTGATTGTCTTTGCTCTCGAGTCTGCTCATGTCGTAGGCCCATTGAATGCCATGTATTGTGTAAATAAAAGTGATTGCTCAGTGTACATGCAATGTGTCTGTCCACCCTTGCCCCTCCCTTCACCGTGCAGTAGTGCGAACCACCCGGGTGTCACCTGTGACTTTGCTCTCGAGTCTGCTCATGTCGCAGGCCCATTGAATGCTATGTATTGTGTAAATAAAAGTGATTGCTCAGTGTACATGCAATGTGTCTGTCCACCCTTGCCCCTCCCTTCACCGTGCAGTAGTGCGAACCACCCGGGTGTCACCTGTGACTTTGCTCTCGAGTCTGCTCATGTCGCAGGCCCATTGAATGCTATGTATTGTGTAAATAAAAGTGATTGCTCAGTGTACATGCAATGTGTCTATTCCACCTTGTTCATTTGCGCATTAAATTAAACCAAACAGTAATATAAATCATTTTTCAAAAAATATCGAATGTCTCCGTATTTATGGTTTTCTGGGGCTGCAAAGCACGCAGACAAAATGCAAAGATGCAGTGTAAATTTAAAGTCCTGTGAGATGGCCTTACACTGAATGTAGCTAACTAGGAATGTGTGCTCGTTCAAAGTGAAGGTCAGCTGCTTTGATTTTAGCTCGGGTGCCGGAATGGCCCACGACTCAGTATAAGGTTCTATTGTTATTTGACCTTGACAGGCCGGGACCATCCCGAAAGACTTCTTTTTGGGGGTGTGGTGCAGTAACGTGAAAGATAATGAATATAATTTCCGAAACGAAAGCCATTTAATGTTCGTTCATTAGAAGAAATCACGTCGGCATAGAAGGAGTGTTATTTCGTGGCTGCCCGACACACAGATACAATGGAAAATGCAAATATAATGTAAGTAACTCTTTAGATGAGTTTATACCGCAATTTAATTACTATACAGTAGCTTTAAAGACGGGTTAAGTTGTACTTGTTCGTTCTATGTGGCATGTTGTTTTGTACCGCGCACTATCTTGAGGAAAACCATCTCCTTTTACGGAAGCACCTCGAAACATTCCTCTTTGCTTCTGCTTTCTCTCTCCCTCTCCCCTGCTACAACTGGTCCACTGTCTGCGACCTCGGTCCTGGGCCCTTCCACTCTCCACCTGCACTGCCTCCCTGTCAACCCCTGCACTGGGGGACTTTCTAAGTATCCTACAGCCCCCCCTTCCCAGCACTTGTTCTGCACTTACCTTGCACTCGCCACCAGCTGGCCCTATGTATTTATTATTTTATGCTACTTACCTTGTACTCCACTTCCCCCCTCCCCTTCCCCTTGCACTTTTACCTTCCCCCTACCCCTGCACTTGCGCAATCTGAATTACACCTGGCCTAGTAGGGTCTTTGTCTGTCTTCTCCTTGTCCCCCCCTCTCCCTGCTTCGCCACGTCTTGAAATACTTGTGTATAGGCGCGTTGCAAATGCCATATTATATCATATCAGTGACGAAGTGGTCCACTGGCGCTCAGGCGGCTCTGAAAAAGGCGGAGGAGAGGGGGCGGGTTACTGGAAATGACGTATAATACCCAGTTGCACTGTCCTAGCTATGAAACAATTTCCCGACCTAATATATAAAATGAATAATTTTAATAAAGATCTGATGGTGAGACTAATTTAATTTTTTATGTTTTTAAAACAGGTACATCCTGCTTTACTGTCCGTGTCACGAATACCAGACACCGGCGGATGGATTTTACAGCCGCCAGTTGCTTCTCCGCGTGAACAACGTTACCACCCTGACCATTTTATGGGACGATCGCCAAGTACAAGTATGCCCTTACGCGGTACTAACGGCTAGATGCAACATACATACCATTGTGGTGGCCTAGTGCCTCGTTGTTGGAACAGCCATGCGATTATCAGTGCGACCGAAGAGCTTATTTTATCGTAAACCAACACCCTGTGTACTGCACGCGAACATCGCTTGCCTCAAGACGAACTATTTTGGATCGAGAGCAAATAAAAATGCAAATCTCTGAATATTCTACAAACATTTGATGTCCAATAAATGTACTTTGCCAAATGTACAATCTTGCCGTTTGCTTTTAAACCACAGTTTCATATTTCGAATTGTGCCGCTGTATTGTGAGATGATCAAAGACCCTGTGTACAGCAAAGGAACATCGCGTGCCTCAAGACGAACTATTTTGGATCGAGAGCAAATAAAAATGCAAATCGCTGAATATTCTCTAAACATTTGATGTCAAATAAATGTACTTCACCAAATTTACAATCTTGCGGTTTGATTTGAAAGTACAGTTTCATATTCCGAATTGTGGCGCGCTGTGTTGTGAGCTGATCTGTGTTGGTTTCCGGGTTCTGTGTGGAGTCGCGTAGAAGACGCCTGGGCGCGTTTGCCTACGCAGCACAGTCACGTCACGGATAGAGGCGGGGAATATGAATGTTTTGATAAAGTCTGTTTCAGGGGCGGGGGATTTGATTTAGTGCCGCAAAAGCAGGTCAGCCAGGGCGATGCGGAAAGTGATAGGATTATCACAAAATGGCAGCTGATTTCGAGTGCGTTAATGGACGAAAAGTCGGGTAAGGTCCATAGGAAAGTTTTATACGATCTACCGATTTATGCTTAAAAACACATGGCCGAACCGTAGGGACAATAAAAAAAAAGTCCCGGAACTATCCTTTAAGTCTAACATTCATTGAAGAAATACAAAGTGAAACATGTTATGAAAAAACATCCATTCTAAGTCTAATACTCATTGAACGGATCCAAAATGACATTTTATGCAAAGGAAAACCTATTCTAGTTCTGATAGCCTCTGAAAGACTACCAAAAGATACTTGCTATGAAATTAAGTCTATTTAAAGACCAAGCATTATTGGAGACTATCAACTGGGAATCAAGATATAGCTATGATAAACGAACATTGAAAGAGCATGACATAATGCATGTTGGGAGAAGAAGTCTAACTCATATATGTGATGCTGGAAATGCATCGGAGGGACAGGGCCTCTGTATCCTTGTCTTTTACTGTTTTGTATCGTGTGTTCTGCCGTGTTTACCGTGCAGGAGTTCATGTGGGACTCCTGGCAGTGCAGCTCTCTCCTTTGGTTTTGGTGAACAGACCCATGGGATACCCTTATGGCACCCATGGGTAGGGGTGCAACCCTGTGCCCCTAGTGTATATTTTTGGGCACCTGTGTGTGACCCACAGAGCAGGGTACGGGCTGGTGGCAGCTCCGTGCTGAATTGACTGGTGCCCTAAGCGTCCTCCATTTTGGGATGCCCAGGCCCTGTTATTGGAACTGGTAGATTCCTGATGGAGACAAGATGGCCCCCATGGCCTCTTGCCTTCCATCGCCTTTTACCTTGACCTTTCCGAAGTCCCGGGAAGCCCTGACTCTGTCCCTTCCTCCTGACTGGCTGTTGGGTGGAAGTTCCATATATGGTAGTGTGGGGAAGTACTGACCAGACTGGCTGGAGCCTTCCCAACGAACGTATGTTGTGGGTATGCCTGTGGGTGGGACCTGGGTGAATGGAGTGTGTGACGAATACGCATTCTGTGTTGTGGGTGTCTAGTATCTGGTGTTTGACACAATGACTGAGCCAGCCCTGCCCGAAACTGTTATTGTTACTGATTTTAATGTTGTGCTGGCTGTCCTGGGCCATAGTGTTTCGAACCCGTGTCGTGCAGCGATATTAAACGAATAACATGGAAAGCGCTTTTATTTGTTGCAGTGATCTGAGGAGCTTGACAGAGTCTAGGCAGCCTTATGACTTATCTCGGTAATGAAAGATGAAAACCAGGATTGGGTTTGAGTTGAGTTCACCGTCATGTGTCTAGAGAGAGTACAGACGGATTGATGCATATTATGGGCAAGATATGTATATGCGTTTTCATTTTTACGTAAATCTAGAACAATGATTTTTTAGTAAGCCTTGACAAAGACCGGACGGTTGAAACATGTGATGGCTAGTGGTACTTTCTAGGAGAACACGCTTGTAACTGAAAAAAGTATCTATAATTTATGCTAGAAATCAGAGTTTTGTGTGATATTTTGATATCGACATTACATGTGCAAAGGTACACATAATGAAGGATCAATATTTAAGATATGGATAGAAAGGGGTTTAGACAAAGCTTTCATTGGAGTCGGGTATGAAGAAAGGAGTGTGCCTTTGACACCGGAAGCTTGTGATAAGGAACTATGATACAGTCCATGAAAGGATCTCTCTGCATTAGGGATTTCATGGGTGCAGGAAGGCGGCCCAATGGAGATTTGCATTACAGTAAAGCAGGGGTAGCCAACCCATGGCCTACAACTCTCAGTAGTCCCAGCCAACATAGTCAAAAGTGGGTGTGGGATTATAGGAGTTGTATAACAAAATATCTGGTGGATGACAAGATGGAGGCCACTGTTGTAAAGAATGTGCTGTTCAATGATCATATGAGGGCCACTATTTGTTTTCCAATTGTTAACCCCTTAACTGCTGGGCTATTATGCATGTCTATGCAAATAGGACAAGCATACTGGTCCTCAGCACGTAAGAGGCATGGTAAGAAGAGACTAAGTGCTGGGCAGAAGAACACTCCGTACCATAGGGAGCCAGGAATTCCTGGCAAGACCTCAGACACTAGACACCGCCATGGGAATTGTATAGTTGTGTAGTCGTTTGCAAAACACTCTGCTGATCTGGTCCTCCTTCTTCCTGGCAGTGCCATGCTGGACCTTGAACAGCTGCTATGGACATATGCATGTCTACTGGACGAGGACTCAAGCTTGTGGGCTCTTTCTGGCTTAAGGCTGTTGTTGGGGCCAACAAAGGGGGCATGTTTGACTGATGACGGACATTCCTCTAAATTAACCATTCACTGATGAATAATAGATGCAGGGCAAATTCTTTGCACTACACACTCTCTCATCAGATTATTTCCTTTCTGTTTTTCCACTGAATGACATTCCGTTGTGAGACCTACCCTTTTACATTTGTTAGTTTGAGCTGCTAGGTGGCGCTTTAGCACCACCTATAAGCTGAAACTATTGCATTGGAGTACAGGTAGGAGGGAGAGGACATGTGAGGAGGGACACACAGATTGTGGGTGTTGTTTAGTTATCTACCCACACATTGACTGCCCCTGACAAAGCTAGTCTATTCCCACCCGCTCCATAGCCCTCCCTACCCAAAATGCATCTTCCTGGGTTCTCTTTGAGCTCACTCTATCAAAAGATAACATCCAACTTTACCCGTCACTGTTATTTTTATACAGCCTACTGGTAGTTAAAGGCTTAATTACAGCTGTAAAGGACTACTGGTCTAATAGAAATGTCTTAACCAAGTGTGTCTTCAGCGACTTGATTTATATCTCTTCCATGCACTGAAGCCCTATTAAAAGGAGGCAACGACAAAGCCAACACTCTTGGCTTGAGGTGTTCGATAAGTTTGTGCTAAGTACTGCCATCATAAGCCCAGGCAATAGCGATTTTCCAGCTGATGCACTCTTATGGCCAGGAAGTACCATTATATCTGCACCTAGAAAATGCCTATCCCATACCTACACAAAAGCTGAAACTGCTTGCTTTGCCAATCCTTGTTTCTTTTGCAGGAAGTGTTGTGGTGGAGGATTAAATCCCCCTATGAACCATTGGCATTCCCTCTTCAGCCAGTGGCAGCATGTTGTTCTAGGGACTAGTCCGTTGTGCAGGGTTATCCGTCCAGGAGCTGTCTACCAAGACAAGTCATGTCGAAAGGTTTAGTGAATTGCAGCACATCCCTTCAGACAAAGGGCCTCATCATGAGTTGGGCGGAAACCCTTAAATGCAGCGATAACGGTGTTACCGCAGAATTTACTGCTGTGCCCAATTTCGATTCCAGCATGTTTACCCCCCAGCTCAGAGCTGGAAGTACAAACACACTGGAAAAATGCCAATTTGCGGCGCAATTACCACTTGTGGTATTACTGCATAGTAATTTTGCCGAAAATTCCCCAGTCCCTTTGAAATGAAATATTCACTGGGCAGAAGATCTAGAACTTATATTCAATTTTCTAAGCAAATGCTTAGGAACTTTTTTGGCTAGCGGCTTAGGTATCATGGCCATTTCAGTTGTGAGTGATCTGTAATATTGCAATCAGTCTTGAGGAAGAAGGCTAGGACTTTGGAGCAAGCATGAGTCAATCACCATAGTTGCTCCTGTACCTGCAGCCATCTTTCTAAAGCTGGCCCAGCTACCCACAGTCCCCTCTCTATGCCCATAGAGCCATGCTTGCTGAGACTGCGTAGAAAAGGGTCTGACATTAGGATTGCCAGAGGGCTTCTTGATGTGGGGTCATGGGTGAAAGAGGGGTAATTCATGCTTACGGTCTTGCAAATTGGTTTTCCTTTCATCTGTGCAAAGCTGCCCATGTTTTCTTTGTACCAGCACAATGCATACATGTGTAGGATTTCAACAGAAATCCATAACAGATTTGGGGGCTTGTGCCCCCAATTTTGGCCCTGTCAGATCTTCCCCACCTCAGAGCCATTGAATCCCACACTGTATTCCGCAAAGCCATCAAGACCAACCTCTTTGTTTGAGTTCTCAAAACCTCCCTGCAATGCACCGTAACATGCAACTACCGAAATGTATTCAAGTTTGTCTCTAGGGTGGCTTCACTGTAACCCTCAAGCAAGCATTCTTACTCACTGTAACCCTCAAGCAAGCATTCTTACTCACTATAACCCTCAAGCAAGCATTCTTAAGCTCTGTTTCAGCGCATCGATGTCTGCGGGCTGTTTGTGCGCTTTACAAATTCAAATAAATAAAATAAATAAATGGCGGTGAGCAACCAGGTAAGTAGGGGAGGGTGGGGTGGGGGCACGCGCATTTTGGTTTCAGTTTGTTCGTCTGATAATTGTTCGAATGCGAGCAGATTTTTTGCAGACAGATTTCAGCGAATAAATATCAGACGAACATACAACCCAAAACCAAGTTTCCACTCCTCTGAAGGACCTAACCGCACCAGAATTACTTTTAAAACATGTATTGTGAAAAGATCACAACAGTGTTAAATGGAAAACATTAAGATCTGCACTATGACGTATTATGGGCACATATTAATTCATGTGGGCATGAAAACAACTCTGTAGGTGTGCAAGAGATTGGGGGTGTGCAACTAGGCCCAGCCCTAGGGAAGAGCACATGACTTCTCCATCCTGGTAGGAACAGCCCCCTCTCTGCCCTGTAGTGCGCAAGATGTATGCAATCTGCTCACATTTCATACTTACAGTACTAAAAAAGATATGGATTAGCTAGATTTAAGGGGTTGGCGTGGACGGGAATTTGGTGGAGTTGGGCTGCAGTTCATTTACAATTTAGAAGAGTGGGGCTTTGGAGAAGGGGTTGCTTTGATGGGATTGGTCTGAAACAATCACTAGATCTGTGCTGAGAAACAAAAATACATTTTCCCCAAAACTTACCACTGCTCCACCTAATAATTACCCACACAATAATGAGATGAGCAAAGTCAATCCATGGTTCCATGTAATAATGTCGCCACAAAAATCTCGCCATGCAAAAATATCGCCGAAAAATGGCCGTTTTTTCTGGCGACATTATTGCATGGAACATGCGGGGGACACCCTCGCAACCCCCAAACTTATTTTTTTCTTTTTCTTCTTTTTTTTTTTTGCACCTGACCCCATATATATGGTCACCCAAATAATACCGCCACGACATTTTCCCGGCGATATTATTTACGGCGACCATATATATGGGGATAATATTACCTGATACCCAAACCATATTACAATGAACACAACCAAGGCTGTGGTCGCATCTCCTTATATCCTAGTTACATGGACTGAGACCATGGACAAAATTCAGCGACGGAACATAAATGACCATTTACATATATGGGCAGTTGGGGAATATGGTGTTTTTGGTTGCCTGTGGCATACATCTCACATCACTGTGTACTGTAGTGCACCCGCTCCCAGTATTGTTAATAGCTGGACAATCAATTTGGCAAGAGCAGAGTTTACAACTGGTGTCACCCCCTGATAGTGTCTGAGGCTGGCATCGACCTCCAAGCAGTTCCTATTGCAGCTACATGTTTTCAAGAGGTTCACCTACAGAACCTGGAGGTGTTTGTGAATTTAAAATCTGAGTGTTTAAATCTGACAGCTTTCCCTCTTCCTGTTCACATTTTTATGAACGTCAACCTGCTCTGGTTGAAGCCAGGGGTGTTGCTAGGTCTGGAAAATATCCGGGGCTATGCTAATTTCTGGTTTGTCGCGATTCAGGGCTAACTAGACTTTTGGTTGTCGCCCCTGAGCTTCTATCCGGGGCTAGAACCAAAAGACCACACCCCAACCCGCCCTCTGGTTGCAGCTGATTGCTTGAAGCTCAGAAGACTGTTTAAGGAGAACTTTCAGCAACACCAAAGGGCTTAGCAACCGTAGAGACATTGAATACACCCTCGTGTCTCTGGTCTTACACTACTGGAACTCACTGCAGCCTACAATAGTGCTGAATGCTTCATTTTTGCTACGGCAACTAAAAGCGGCTAGCTCCTGAAAAAATGATCACATCAAAATGACATTGCTCTTTTCTCCTCAGCCACACAAGACCCCAAAGTTGCAACATGCAGCACTCTTTGGTGCCCTGTCTTTTCTCTGTGACTGTTCTATCTTCACGAGCGGTCATAGGCCGTGTTGATAGACTAGGGGTGAGTCGCGATCTACTGATCATTGATCATTTTGGGACGAAGAGACTGAAGCTCAAATACAGGCTTTGGTCCTATGTCAACATTGGAAGAAGCTGTCCATTTCACGCCATCCCCCAATGCCTACGTTCTGAATACCCCGTGCCCCCAATAAAGAAACGCAATAAACAAACAAATACATAAATAAATTGGCAATGTAAACATATAAAAACGTACTGTTCATTGCACTGCCTATGCTAGGATTGTCCTAACATCATGTTCCCAGTCCCCCCTTCCCTTCACATCCTGGTTTCTGAAATCCCATCTAAACTGGAGCCCAAGCACGCTACTGTTCTACGGAAAGCGCCTCTTGTTTGGCACCAGGGAGCCGCACTTAATGCTCCATATAAAGCGATGAAGTGACATATGGAGCCCTACTGACACTATATCAAATATGTGAAAGCAGCTGACACCCAGATCCCACATGAAGAGGAGCAGGAAAGCTTCCTAACTCCCCATCTCTTCACGGCTAATGATTGGTCAGGTCACCCAGCCTTTACCCCAATGGCTGCAAGGCTCTCACAGGTGATCTCAGTAACGAGAAAATGGACTCTTCCCATTCCAGAGGCTGAGCAAATCCTTAGTGCTGGCAAGCTTTATTTGGCTCTTGCCCTATCACTCCTGGATTACTGCAAGCTTAGCGCTTTAATTCTGTCCTCAAATGAGCTGCCTTGCCACGGTATAGCGTTCTTTCATCGACGGGTGTAATTTCGATTTTTTTTTTCCTCGAGTAGTTTTTACCGAAAAAATTCATTGAAATAGATAGGGGGTGGGGGTGTTGGAAAAGTATATATAAGGGGTGGAGGGGTCGGGATTAGGTAAAAAAACAATAGGGGATGGAGGCTTCAGGGGGGAGGGAACCCCCCCCCAAAAATAAAAATAAATCAATTTCTATTTTCGGTAAAAAACACTCGGAAAAAAACCCATCGAAATTACACCAGTCGATGAAATGACATAGAAGCCTTTCTACTAGCACTATCCCAAGCTTGGGTGGGCCCCCAGAGTGGGTCTCCTACTACAGTGAAAGGACCCCTCCCTACCTGCTGTTATCTCAGTTCCCTTCGCCCTATCCCTCACTCTATCCGTATAAACACTTTCTCCCCCCACCCTTTTTTCTTCCTGGCACCGTCAGCATGTTATTGTGCACGCAGTGGGTTTAGAAGACACCAATGAAATAAAACGATTAAAAAAATAAAACTGTACATAGAGATTGGGTTGCTTAAAATACTACATAACCTGCAACTATTGCAAGGGTTGTGCGTCCATTTAGTCCTGACCTTAGAAAGATCTGGCCACATTAGGCCCCCTTCTGCAATCCCTTGATTGGCTCCTGAGAAAACAAAGAAACGACGTCATAGCCTTGTGTAAAGCACAGAATGCTAATGAGCCTGTCCTTGCACCACGTACCCTGAAGGTAAAGTCGCACCTTGCCCTTTCACCCGGAGGTGCTACAGCAACATGGCGCTCATATTGGCAAGTCTCAGATCCTGGAATAGGCGGAATACCACACTGAGGGGCCATACTCTGTAGTCAGGCCTTTGCATTATGAAGGAGCCTGCTGGCAACAAGCTGCCTGATGCAATTGGGCCCTATTTGCAGACCCTTTGAAGGACTGTTCTAACTTGTTTTTTCTTCCACCACATTGCTTGTTCCTTAAATCTCCCCCATCGCCCAATCCCTGTGTTCCTGTTCATCTTTTCCTTTCCTACTCCCTTACCATAAACACCGCAATTGGGGCCTATTTGTCTAGCTGTGAAAGTTGTGTTGATTGTCCCAGAGCTGCTTGTCACTTGATCTGATCCTCCTTTGGTTTTCTGTGCCCACAAGGGCGCTCTGGAGCATTGTGCATCCTCAATAAATGAATAGCAACAGGACTGGTCCACGACGCCTCTGGCAGCATCAGACCACTGTTAACTCACGAGCTGCTGATGTAGATGGGTCTACACACTACGTGCCTCCCTTGCCGGTACTGGGGCCAGGTGCGCCTACAAGTCTTGCAGCACTACTCAAATAGTTAAAAGTAACACCACATGAACTACACGATTGCCACCCGTTGAAATGACGCGTTTGTTGACCACTGTTTTTGCAATGGTAAGCTGTCACTTGGAATCTTTCTGCATGCCAATGTTTACTTTGTGTAAACTACAGGGACCATACATGCAACAATACGAATCTCTTCAGGTGGGGTTGATGGAAATCCGCTTAAGGTGCTTTGCGCCCTCTTCTAATCAATAGGTTTTTGTTGTGTCGCATGCGCGTGAAAGTAAACGGAGAAACTATTCCCCTACGCCGTGAAAGTTCCGTCAAAAACGGTCTTTCACCCAAAAAAATGCGCCACTGTTTGTAATGAGAAACCTTATCGCTGATGAGGCGGGGAGCGAGGCCTACTGCGGACCGCTCCTTGACCAGAATCGGGGGGCGGGGGCACCTGACCATTACCAGAAGGGCTTGCACAGGATGGGGGGGTCACAGTGGCAGAGAATGAGCAACTGACCATTTTCCCGGTGCTGGAAGGAGGGTGAGAACTCTTTGGCTGTGATCCGGGCCATCCGCGCTTCCTCCGTGGCTTTCTGTGCCGCCGTTCCTGCCGCTTCCGCTTTGGCCCTCGAGTGTGACGTCCTAAGGAAGAAAAAAAGAGACAAAAAAGAGAGGTGAGATTGGTAGACTGGCCTGAAAGATTAAGAACATATTGTAATGTGCCTTGTTCATCAAGCATGTTTAAAAATAACATATTGCCCTGCTAACGATGGTGGTCATCCTAAGGGGGTATAAACCCCAAACAAGGTAGACATGCAAAGGCAGTCAACTCTCCACCAATTTGGTAGGATGGAGTGAGTCTGGTATTTCTGCATTCATTTTACGTCCTTTTCAATTTCGCAATTGTGTCCATGGATCGAGAATGGGGTGGGGGCCAAGGGAAGCACGGTTACATGTCTTTATACGGAAGTAATTTATAAAGAATACCTATATAGCAAATCTTTTATATCGAAACGTTTTATAGTGAATGCACTTTTTTTCTTCTATTTTGGGCGGGGTGAGCCAAACACCCGTTCTCCACCCCTAAAAACCCATCCCGCCCGTTTCCCAAAAATATGGAAGCCTTTACCCCACCCTAAATACATTCACTATAAAAGATGCGAGATATGGTCATTCTATATAAAAGATTCAATATAAAATAAACATTGTATACCGAGAAGCACACAGTTATGCTTTCTGCTTTCATTGCCTGCGTTGGCATCTTCCTTGCAATGCGTACTAAGGTCAGTAACTTGGCGCTGTAAAGTGCATGCACAACTACACTTATGCGCCAATGTATGTACCTCTACGAGTCAAATCAGTTCAGTTCACTTTATTTTGGCAGAAAGTGTCATAAAGTGTCCATGCAACAGTAGCAATACGGACATACATGCATCACAGCACGTATAGAAAGTACACAGACTTTACAGGACTGAAATAGATCATATTAAAAAGACACAAGAGAAAAAACAAACAAACAATAGCCACCCAACACTGAACACGAAATCATTGTAACATTTCACATCGCCCTATTTATTCATCAGGGGAAAGGCTATTATCTGCTGTGCCACTGACCTACTTCTTAAGGAGAGAGTCTGAGATCCAAACTGTAAAAGAGCCGAAGTACTGTCAGCAGCAGTTTCCCTCAGTAAGAATCAATGAGCTGCCCCCTGCTGCCTGAAATCAAGCTGCCTAAGAACCGGCTCCAGAGTGCTTTGCCTTATTAGACTGTATTATGCACACAAAAAAACTATAACACAAGGCGAATTCGAGGTGTGCCGGGTAACTGAAGCGCTTGGGCTAAAGTACATACAGGGATCAAAATGCTCAAGTAAACACAGAGTCGGAGTAAATTTAAAAAAGCTGCTGCACCTCAGAGGGGCTAGTATGTACCTCAAAGCTACTAAAGGACAGTAAATCCTCTTTCTGGGTGCGCTGCTTTAAAGCTTTAAAGCAGCGCACCCAGAATGAGGAGTTACTGCCCTTTTCCTTTTGGCACAAAAAAACTAAGCAACAGGGGTTACTGTACTTCATGGACACGTGCCCCCACCATGTGACTGTCAGCAATAGAATTAGGGTTCCATATAACTATGTCTTAATTCCATAGAATGCAATTCAAAGGTCGTTTGGTAATGAATGATCGGTGCCTCATGTGAGGGGACCATGTGAGGAATGGTCGTTTTGCAAGGATAGCTCAGGGGCAACGCGTTTGTCTTGGAAGCAAGACAACGCATCCGGCGCAACACAGGTTTGAATCCCGATCCTGCACTTAGAAACCACTCACTGGTATTAAGCGTGTTATAAATTAACAATAAATAAATAGTTAAGGTGATAACCCATTCATGATTTTACTACACACTTGGTTGCTGCGATCACTTTCAAATGTATGATATGATATGATCGTTTATTTATATAGCGCCTATACACATGTTTCAAAGCGCTTCAAGGCAGGAGGGAGCAAGGGAAAATACAATGACATTCTTACAGGCCATGAACAGAAAGGATGTGAAATTAACTATCGTACTCGGCCTGGCAACGTTTCAGATAGTGCAAGAGCTAAGACATAGATAAGGAAGGGAGGGGGAACTAAAGGATTTGTCTTTAGTGTGACACTATGGCCTCTTTGTCAAGCTCCACCAGGTGACCGAAAGAGGTGGAGTGTAATATGGACAATGCTAGACATTTTATGTAAAATTCCCATGGCTTTGGGTTGACTCCAGCACTTGCCCAAATGTGTGGGACGGTTGTGTTAGTAATTCCAGCTTAACAGAAAGAGCAAGACAAGTGCAAGATGAAAGCAATCCATCATATATGGCGTGTCCAGCTCCAGATGTCTAGAATAAGTTCGGGAATACAAGGGGAAATTGAGCAGGCCCTTGCAAAACCAATCATTCGCCATTTGCAAGCACTCTCCTTAGTCAATGTCGCAATTACCTGCACATAAAGTGTAAGGCAACAGGCCTTGGCTTCATAAACGCGCAACATGCAGTCAACTGGGTGAGCACGGGGGGAGCACATTTAATACCCCCGCCATCCCGTGCCTCATCCTAGTTCAGTGCCTGATTAAGTGTGGGCATGACCATACGGTTTGAGGTCTCAAATCAAGTTCTGATTGGACATCATCTAGTAAGCCATCATAAGATCGTTGTTTTTGTTCTCCCCTGTTCACCTCCCTTGCCTTGTCGCGCTCTGAAACACTTGTGTACGAGCGCGATATAAACAAATGATCATATCATATCAAATCATATCATACGCTAATTCCCAACACAGCATAAATGAAACATTAGTCGCTAGCCCTGGAGAGCACCCAGTAGATTCATCACCCTATTTAATTGTAAACAGCAGATAACAACTTGTGTAGCTTTTTCTTCTTGAGGCTACCAATGCTCTCGCTTTGGACAGATCCACTGTGGTGCGGGCAGGATGACAGGTTTTTAGAAGAGGAAACACTTCTATTCAGCCCCAGAACATATTTGAAAAAGGCCCGGGGTGCATAATACACTGCACCTTTTGATTTGTACCGATGGTCGCCTTGATTCTAATTTGCTTCTCAGACCTAGAGCAAAGGGCTCCTGGCACACACTCCAACCTGCTGAAACAGGAAATGTTGCTTTGTGACTGGGTAAATCATTTTTTTAGCAAAATGTAGGTAGTCCTTTCAATGGCCCCGGGACATGCATGTAGGCTTCCTAAAACTGCAGTGTCTTTTTGCAAATGACATGCATACACTTCCTAATTTGGGCGTGTGGGGGGCAGAAAGTCCTGTGCTTTCCTCTCCCAGCTGCCAAGGGCCCCTTTACTGTGCTTTTTTGTGTTGCGATTCTGGGTCCCTTCAGGTGCAGACACCGAGGGCCTGATTCATGGATTTTTTTGCACGGTGCCAAGTGACTTTTCACTACCAACGAATACCCCGATTCATGGAACAGCGCTAAGTGTCTTTTTGCACTGCAAAAAGTCACTTTGCACTGCAAAAAGACACTTTGCACAGTTCCATCAATGTGTCGTCGGTGCAAAGTCACTTTTCAACAGTGCAAAGTCAATTTGCAACGTGCAAAAAAATCCACGAATCGGGGCCTGAAAGGTTAAGACAGATTAAAAAAAAACACGTGGCTTTATTTGCGATTATCAGTTTAGCAGAGCAGAAGCACAATCGAAGATAGCCAAATCCTATAAAAAAAGGGGTATTTAAAAAATATAAATTACAGAAATGACAGAACAACCTAATCTAAAAATTAGACAAGTGCAAAAAGAGATGACGTACAGCGGGAACAAGGCGTGTTCGTTTTGCAAATGCTGGTAGAGAAGTGACCGTCCTCGGACTGATGTAGACGAGAGACTTCAAAACAGACACAGCTTTGCACATCAATCACCGGGACATTTCACAAGTATCGAGCGCTCTGATGAATGCACTCTTTTCAATTGTCACCTTTACTAAACTTTTATAAATATTGCAGCTACCCAAACATTAGGATGCTCTCTCCAGGGAATCTGGGCTTTTCTTTTTTTCCACAAACTACATTGTAGTGTAAATAGCACCTCTTTGGATGGGCAGTGCATAGGGAGAAGGTGTGCTTTGGGAAGTTGGCACAAGGGTTCCCAATTCAAAATTCAAGAAAAAGCATTTTCGGTCAAATTGGTCTGACACATGCAACATTTTGACTGCCTATTGAGGGGGGAGGATGGAAAGTAATGAAGATGGCACTCGCCTATCAAAGGTTTGAGGGTCGATTTGTAGGATGGGGCTGGATGGGGATGGGGAAAGATGCGGATGGGGCAGGATGGGGAACTTGAGGGCTCTTTTTTTTTTTTTTTTTACTTTTACAATTTGTATAGCACAACTCTACATTAAGGTATCAGAGTGGTGTACAACAATTCCAAACAGCTCATACAATAGTATACAATTTAAATAATCTAAAAAAAGCAGCAACTTTGCCCATCACTGAAGAGGACGAAGGAAAACTTTCTGTAAGAAAAACCTCAGTTTAATTTAACATGAATAAATTAATTATTTATAATTAATTAAAGCAACACAGGTTAGAAGTAGGCGGAGGTTCCAAGTCCTCAAGCTGACGCAGAAACTGATTGGGCAGAGGAAAGAGATTAACACATCTTTGTGATGGTCAGTCTGAGAATGTGCAAGTTGCAAGTATCTAAGACCACCAGAAATGTGCACATTACCTGTCAAATAGGAAGACCGACCCAATAGGAAAACCCTCGGCTTCTACCTGGATGCCAACACTAACCTCTCTAAACAAACTAATATGATCGCCTCAGCCTCGGCCTATACCGACAAGCTTATCAGGGCCAGCAGACCTATCCTATCACCGAATAGCTGCCTCACGCTCGCCATAGCCCTCCTACAATCTAAACTGGACTACTGCAACAGCCGGTACCTAGGGGCCAATCAATCCGTAATCAACAAACTACAGGTACTACAAAATAACGCTCTGCGCGCAGCCCTCAACATTCCCAAGGGAGAGCATATCTCCACTGCTAGGAAATCCTACAAGTGGCTCTCCATACGCCAGAAAATTGACTTGAAAACCATCTGCCTTACATACAAGTCCCTTAATCACCTTGCACCACCCTATCTAGCCAATAAATTCACCATGAAATCTGCCACCAGAACTACTAGATCCTCCAACACTCTATGCCTGACAGTGCCCAGATTCCACTTAAAAAGAGCCGGAGGGACCAGTTTCACAGTACTCGCCTCCCAACTCTGGAACACCGTACCGTTGAACATCAAATCTATCGAGTCCTTCCAGATCTTTAGCAAGCAGGTCATTAGCTGGCTCCTGAACAAAGAATAGAACCACTGACCTACTCCTGACCCACTCCCCCGCTGGGTAAACTGCTGCATGCATTGTAAATTACTGTATATAGAAATTGCATATTGCCAATTTGCATATTGTTAAAAATCTAACTGTAAACTGCATTTCTCTTACAATATATGCATGTAACTCTAGCTTGGTTTTATGTATTAAAGTATGTAACACAGAGATTCTCCACATCTATGTAAACGTCTTCTTAAGCGCCCTTCTACCTCTGGGTTTGGAGCGCTATACAAATAAAAAAAACAAACAAACAACAAAACAGCTTTGTAGTTGATGCACCAGATTTCGTAAAAGGTTCATATGTGAACGGGTCACCAAAGAGTTCCGAAAGGATCTCTAATAGTGTTTCGACCTAATCCTTGTTCTTGAGTTGATGATATGTGGAATCACTGTTTGCATTTGAATCCGTAATTGTGTGTCAGGGGCAGCGACAGCTGCGGAGAAAAGAGCAGTGCAATCCCGCTCCACACGCATACTTAATGGTGCCTCAAGTGATGAGGATGTGTTGGCATTTGTAGACATTTGGATATGAGTTTGCCAATCCTGCTACATTTGGCTAACTCAATCAACTCCTTGCTAAAGCCTGACACATAACAGAGAAATTGACATTTTGCAAAAGTGTCCCCAACACCCTCCAGGTGTTTGTCGGGAAAGGTTTTAATGCATAAGGATAGGCAACCTTTACGATCAGGTGAGGCTGATGAATCGGCCTATCCAAGGGGCACTCAGTACAGCGCTTGAAATCTATACAGAATCCTCCCCAGAAGTGAGACATTTAATTCGTATGCAAAATGGTGCTGATGGATGTACATGATAACACCACAGCACAACATGTTTCTAGTATCCGTGAGGTGCGCTTGGGATTATTATCATCAACCCAATAGACAGATTATTCACCGCTAATAACAAGTGGAAGGCAGGACCTAACGCTGGTAGCATGACTTGAGAAATTGTTCAGGACATGTGAGTGGAACAGACCATCTTGATGCTGGATCTGTTAATGCCTTGCTTTGTATTCATGACAATGCAATCGCTCCAAAATTCAGAGAGCAGATGTAAGCTACTGGAGATCACTGTTACATGGGACTAGCCCGCCTCCTTCTGTCATGCCTTTAAACTCTGTAGGCCACTAAAGATGCTGCCCCCAATATAGCAGGGCAGCACTCGTTCCAGAACGTTTTAGTGTGAGTTTGATGTTTCTAGGCCCATTCAATTGGGCAATGATAACACCTATTATTACAGTGCTTAGAAGTGGGAGAAATACTGCGTGAATAGCTACACAGAAACATGATAATATTAGTAATACTATTCACAACCTTTAACTTTGACTTAAATAGAAAGAAAATAGCAGGCGCTGCACAATGGAATCTTACGTGTGGATAGTAATATTCTTACACCTTCCTTGGCAGGATTGTAACAAGCCAACAAGTATTACAGCGTTCTAGACTGCCTCAGGCCATAAATTGGTAAAGGGGCATTATCCCAAGTGATAATGACCCCTCCCGAGAACTCTAAGGCTATTAGGACATGGTGGTAGTATCAATATATGTTTTGAGTTTTTTTGCTGATGTACAAAATGGTGCTTTGAGAGTGAGTAAAGTAAATAGACAAACCGAGCTAGTAAATTGTATGTGGTTTCATTTTGTAGTATTTAAATATCATGGTTGTCCTCAAGCAAAGCCTTTTAATCACAATTTGGTTGACCAGGAACAGGTTGAACATGAGCATACACGAAGTGTCATGTAAATGTAGTTTTATGTTTTCAAATTTGCTGGTCAAAATGTAATATTTTATCGTGAGAAGATATGTGGATATATGTGCAAAATGTATCGACTTGGAATTGGTGTAAACATCTGTACCAATTTCTTATGAGGCTGACGCTAACTGACTATAAAGAGCTTCTTGAGGATGGGAACATTTTATGTAAGTGATGATTTTCATTGATGTATAAGCTAATTGTATTTTATGTTTGTAGTTTAAATGAAGGATATATGTGCAGCATTTATATTTAGTATAATGTTTGTGCGAGGTTTTAAGTATTAAAACTAAGTGCACAATAAAGACAATTTAAAAAGTAAATGGTTTCTCTATAAGAAAGTGAAAGTATTTTCCAATGTTTTTCTCTTTCTCTTGCAAGTGCTAAACAGCATGTTGCAGCAAATGAAAGGTCCTCCGAGAGAGAACGTGTGTTGTTGAAACAAAATCTTGTCTGGAAATTGCATTGTTGCTTCCCTGTCGGCTTCTAAAAACAGAATGTTCACAATGAAGTCAATATCAGTAGTTATTGACTGCACTCTAAACAATGTGATTGGGAATGGAGGTCAATAATGATGTCCATGCGCTAATAAGGATTAACTGAATACATTAAAATACTCAAGCTAACAAGTGCTAGATGAAGCTCTGCAAGTCTTGCATAATAGGCGTGTATATTTTGGTCCTTCTCGTGGCCTCTCTGGATCATGCTTTTCTTCACTTTATCATGCACAGACTCATGGCATTAAGCAATGAAGTAGAATAGTTATATATGGTTCTTCTCCCTCCATCCTCGACGGTTATAATTTGAAGAAATTGAGAACTCTAGGTCTCCTGCTGCTCTCCTCCAAGATGGCGAGCTTTGTGTTTCCATTTTTGTCCTCTGCCCAAAATGTACATTGACTCTCTAGGTGTTATGATCAGAGGCCTTGCTAGGTGGAGTCTTGGGGGGCTATAGCCCCGGGTCTTTTGGTTGTGGCCCTGGATAGAATCTCAGGGGCTACAACCAAAAGGCTACCTAGCCCGAGTCCCAAAAGTCCCGACATTAGCATAGCCCCAGATCTTTTCCAGACCTAGCAACACCCCTGGTTATGATCACAAATAGCAACATTGTTAGCCATGAATAAGTGCACCACTCCCACATCTGCTTGAGAATCAAACATACTAAGGACATATCTGCCTTGAAAGGCATTGTGCAAGACTTAAACAATTCCCTGATGTCCATTGCTCTCAAATGAAACCCCGGGACACCATTTAATGTCACCCAGCAGCTCCTCATGTGACAGCCTGGGGCAGGTCAATCAGGTGACATTGTTTTGCTTTTGTTCAATTGGCACTGGCTCCCACTTGCATCCTGGATCACCTGCCAAGGCCTGCTGCCAAGTGCTTCAAAACCATCAAACAAGAACCCTTTCCTTGCCTTATCAAAAATGTATAATTGTAGATGGATGGAGATCTAGTGGAGTAACCCCCCCACCCCCTCGCCCATGCCACCTAAATCTTTAAAGTCAATGCATCAAAAAGATTGCAGCATTCTTTCTCTGTTATTTTTTAGGAATAGTCTACCCAAACCTATTTGATTTATCATCTGTTCCTATACAGTACAGCCCTTAAAACCCCTCTTTTTCATACAATCTTATGCTAACTGCCTTGTTATTAGATCTATTGGAGATCTTTGCTTTTATAGGTCGACTAAACTTATCCTCTTTTGCTTTTTGTCTTGTGCTTTTTTGCTTCATGTTCTCTCTTACCCTTGTGGTAAAATCGTCCCTACATGAATTGTTTAATTTTTATTACCAATCTTACAAAAGTGGTACATCAGTGATGGAGCTTGTGGGGGTGGGAAGCATGCTTATAGTGGGAATTCCTGGCAAACTAATGGTGCAGAAAACCCGCCTCACATCCTACTTTACGTCTATGTGGTACATATCTGCGGCCTGAGGTAGAAAGAGCATGCACATTAAAGGAAGGACGAACGACAACATGCACAAATTGACCCCATGTTCTTTCCAGTTGATGGACATCTCCTACAGTGGCAAATGTTGAGGGAGGGGGAAAAGGTCAATGCCATTTGCAATAAAGGAAAGGGCAAAGTCCAATCTAAACATCTGATAAGCATGAGCAGTCCATAATTCTGTAGAATATTTGCCAATTATTACGCAGCATTCTCAAGAAAAAAAACACAAGGAGATGGGTGATCAAATATTCGATGACACCAAGCATAACTAGATCCACAACCTATTCAAACGTTTCAATACACGCACAAAGTGTACAGTGCAGCACTGAATCAATCAAATCAACAAAATCTGAACTTAAATGTATGTATTAAAAACACATTTCGTCTGAGGAACCTCAATGGGACTATCTGAGTGAGTCCATTTGTCATCTAAACCGGTCCAATAGTTTAAAAACTTGGGTATGCATTTCAAAATTCAAAGGAATATTATACCACTGGGTTATTAATTAATATCTCGCCGTGTCTGTTCCTACGCAGGTCACTAGATTCTCATATAAATCCTTAGTCTATCATAGGGGAATTTTGGAAAATGTAAATGACAAAGGATATTTTCAATTTCCATACAACCACATTTTTCCCCACTTCCTCTCTCTAACTTTCTCCCACTTTTCTTGAGGACACTCCCACTGGCCTGCGACCCACCCCTTCACCATCATCCTAATCTAAAGGACCCCCGGCCACCCCAACTCCTTCTTCCTCGACCCGAACTGCCTTCATTATTCCCTTCCAACCAATTCTCCTATTACTATCCTAGGGGACCTCAACCTCCCAAAAAACTCTGGCTTCCACTAAACTGAAATTGACTCACTTCTGTCAAACACCTCTCTGATCGCTTTCCCCAATGGACCTACTCGGCCCTCTGGCATCTCTCCCATTCTTGGACTTCTGTGGGGATTGGAGGTAATGCCTCCAGGCACAGGTTGTGAAGTATTGCCCCTTTTCGGCTAACTAATAATAAACAGGAGGATGGAAACTAACCTTGTTTACCCCATGCTGCACAGTCCATGTACCAAATGCCTTCAATATCCCATGGGAACCCCTTCTTGTAATTGGTGGAATTTTAATGAAAATAGGCATTTAAGATACCACTTGGTCATACCCGCCAAGTTTCCCTGTTCTGTGCACATTCCTTGAGCCAGTGCTGCAGTCCTGGTTTTCTTTTACACTGCATGCTGGGACTTGAAGGTCCACCCTTGCAATGGGAAAAACAAAACTACAAGTCCAGCATGCAATTGGAATAAAAAACCAGGCCTGACAGGAGGTGTCAGGCATGGAACTGGGAAACCTAGCAGGGAGTCTTGTTTTTACTGATAGCGGAATAACTGTAATGAGGACCTCAAGTATTTTTTACGTGTAGAAAATAAACCAAAAACGGTAGTAGAGTGACCTTTACAATAAACGGTGAGAAAATGTGTGGCAACATTTAAATGGACGGTTAGCATACTTCTGTTAATTCTACTAACATGTGTTTTTGTAAGAAGCTAGTTTAAGAAAAGTAGGCCTAAAAATCTTCTCTTTTTGAAATGTACATACAATTCGTTAAGTGGTCTCCTGCGTCATCACACACCAGTGTCCCTTTTCGAAGGTCAAGCAGTCGAGTCAGAGGGTGACAGGCCTACACTGAAAGATTTATAAACAGACTGCGCTCTCTCTGACATTTTATAAAGGACACACGTATGGTCTGTTCCATGTCAGTGAGGTGTGCGACAGGCATCCATAGGACGGACTGATCGGCCACCCCCGGACTGCCATGCACAGCGATATGGTTATTAAGAATGGCTGATGCGACAGGCCAGTCTGAGCTGGTTTCGTGGGGCAATGCTGGCCAATTCAATGTCTTAGGACATTGTACAAGAGGCCAGGGGTGTTGCTAGGTCTGAAAAAGACCCGGGGATAAGCTAATGTCGGAACTGTTGGGACTGGGGGCTAGCTAGCCTTTTGGATGTAGCTCCTGAGATTCTATCCGGGGCCACAACCAAAAGACCAGGGGCTATAGCCCCATTAGCCCCCCCCTAGCAACACCTCTGCAAGAGGCTGTTTTGACCAAGGTGACTGCCCCTGCTTCAAACGTCACCATTCGCTACACGTGTTCCCCCAAAATGTGTCCAACAGAACCCCTGAAACATTTTCCTCTGAAAAGCAGGGGTGGACTGTCCTATAGGGAACTCTGGAGATTTCCTGGTAGGCCTCTACACTCTGTGCCTCTTTTATGTGGTAACCCATTTTATTTCCCTTTTTTTTTTTTCATAGGAAAAGGGCTGGGCTTGCTGAACATGTGTAATATGGGGCCACTTTGAGAATTATTTGCAGGGCCTCTTTGGTTCCCAGATCATCGGTGCTGAAAAGTAACAAATCACGATTTCCAAATGAGGGTGCCTTTCTTTCTTGGTGCCAGGACTATTTTTTGTCCTAGTCCGATCCTGGACTCTGCCACGCCACTTTGGGCAGGTCAGCCTCCAGCGGGTAACTTGACATGTAACTGACTCTTCCCAACCTTCATTGGACCCCCCCTTTATGGGCGCCTCTCATTTCCTCCGTGGTCCCGGTCGCTTGTGAGCCCTCCCGCCGCTAGAAGCACCTGCTGTTCCACTCCCTTTATTCTTTACCCTTATTCAGACAGAACTTTGCTTATTATTTAGTGACCTGAGGTGGATCTGCTGGTGTCATTAGAAGAATGGCCAGGCTTTGTTGCTCCCCTCGCCCAGGGTCCTTAATCTGCCAGGAACAAGGAACATCTCTCCAAGGCCCCCCACAGCCCCCCTCCCGATGCTGCTGACGGCTTCCCAAGAGATGGGCGCAGGTGACAGTGACGAAGAACGATGCAGGCTCTCGTGAACAAGGTTGACCCCTCAGGGCGAAAGAGCAGAGAAAAAGCCTCCTGAATTTTAAGCTGCGAGTCTTTGACCTGGATAAATGGGACCCAACTCCTGGCTGCGCGCGCTGCGCAGCTGCACAGAACCTTTGGCTGCAGTTTCTCAGGATTTCCTGAAGCACATCACATAGGAATTAGATCTGACCTCTGAGTTGTTTGGGGAGCCTGACTTTGCATAGATGAATGGTTGGTGATGTGCAAGGGCAGCACTCACCTTTGGGAATTGGGAACGCAATCCAGTGTGGCAGGTTAAGCCAATGGGTGCTCTTTTTTAGGCAAACATTACACTTTACCCCTTCTCATGTCACATTCCTGTGAGTAAAATATGTTATGAATCAACCCCTTAGTTCACAATTTTGGAGTGTGGAACCAGGGATTTCTAAGAACAGTTTTACCCAGGTTTCATTTACATTGTTAACCAGTGCACATTTTTGCATCCTAAGAAAAGCATTAACTGCAACTTTCTCTAAAGCCAGGACCTTAACAGCAAAACATTGGCACTCATGTATGCTTATAGCGTGTTAAGTGAAACATTGGCAGGAAGCAGTGGAAGGCGGTTTGGGGGGAGGCTCACAGAAACGTTCACGTAGGCTGCCGGGGGAGCAAAAGTAGCCAGTGGGAAGCGCCAGAGGAGAATTATGGTTGAGTGGAAGAGTTCCATTGATTGACAGGTAAAGTGCTTCAACTAAAAACCCAGCATGCACCAGAACCTTCTTCTGCCTTTTGATTGGTCAACCGAGTTCATAGTTTTCTTTGCTCGATGCCAACTATTTTGTAAAGGTGTGTTGAAAGCTGAATATTAACTCGTTTGTACATGTTAACTGTGCCCCCCAACTCCTTGATGAGTACAAAGAACATTTGAAGAAGGGGGGTCTCATTGTGAATAGGACGGTCATGACAAAAACCTCAGGTATTTTAAATACCTTCTATTATTTAAATCCCACCTAATTAGGAGCTAGGGTGGCATGGGATATGTATGCCATGTTGGGCATAGAAAGTACTGCATGGGGTACAAAACACCAAATTCAAAATAGTTTTAGAAGTTCTTTTGCTGGCAATTATTCACTTATTCATATTGGAATTTTTGTATTCTTAAATCTCCAACCAGGAAATTAATTTCTGGTGTTATGATATGATATGGCATTTATAACGCGCCTATACACGCTTAGCTTGTCTTCCCGCGAATATCATATCTGCAAGGAGGGAGCATGCAACAGGTGTTCATTCTCGTTTATTTTAGAGTTGTTTTATAGGTAGGAACATTAAGATATGCCTTGGCCCACTGGGCATCACTGCCTCAAAAGAGAGCCAGACACACATGACCACCGTTGGAAGCACCCATTCGCTGTGAAGAGATGTAGGAATGGTACATGTTGGGACAAGGAAGTCCTGGCTGCAGAAGTGACCTTGCCTGGTCCTTGTGAGCAGACTGTGGCTCATTCGCTTAGAAGAGCATTACAGAGTCAGACAACAAGCAATCCAACGAGTTGGGGCATTTGACACGAGTGGTACAGGACACGAACCGTGACAGCAGACACACTTGTTTTGTGTTGGAAGATTCATGCGAAATGACGCTTTGTGATGAAAGGATTTCGTTTGGCTCAACTCTTGGGCAGCACAGGCACCGAGGCCGTTGGGAGAGGCATACAAGACAAATAAGTCAAGCAACACAACAATGATTATGTAACAGAAATGGATACTGTTAGGACAGTTTTTCTGAAGTACTACCGACTTCTTCAAAACCATTCAACTGAGGCAGTACAAGACTCCACTCTTAGTATAGGACTGTACCACCTGAGTACATGGTAGCGTAGGCAGAGCAGCAAGGCTTATCTTAGGAGGGAGAGAGGGCAGTAGATACAGTACAAGTGAACATTGTAATACAAATGCTCCAAAGAAACACTGAAACACTATTGTAAAAATAAGGGATTTATTTAAATACAGGTAGGCCCAGATAAATCTAGGGGTTAAGTAAGTACTAACACATTATATGAAATCACAATATAAAACACAACACTATACTTGAAAGCACACAGGCCCAAGTATAAACCTTATTTGGAACACCTAACAGTAGTTCTAGAGTTCTAGGGAAGTCAAAACCTTGTTATACACATTTAGTATAGGCTGAGTCTATTCTTTGGGAGTAAAAGACCAATGGTTACTTTTACATTACTTTTGGTAATACAAGGACAGTTGGCCCTTCCGGTTGTACAGTGACTCTTGGAACAAATCACATAAACAGTCAACTGGACAATATACTTTTGGTGAATAGTGAAACACTTATTCTAGGTGCAGTAAAAACCTATAACTACTTTTGTCATAACACACAGTTATACTAGGTGAGTAAAACCTAAGGATGTAATATACAATTACAGATGCTTTGGAAATCAGGGAACCCCAGATTGAGGTAAGCAATAACTCCTGTAACTTGTTTTGGATGGAACACAGCTAATACAAGGTAAGTAAAACCCACTTACTTTAACTTCACAATGAAGGGGAAAGTAAAACCCAATGTCACACTTTACTGAATAGTTATTCTAGGTAGGCAACAACCTAATGTATACTTATTAAGGACAGGCTAGCAGCAAGTCAGGGGAAGCAAGACCCAGTTGGGGGACACTCATACAGTTATCCTAACAGGACTAACCTGGTGATACCAACAGTTGGAAGACACTCATACAATTACCCTACAGGAATAATCTGGTGAAACCAACACATTACTTTTGTAAAGAGTCACAACCTAATCAAAGGAGAGTAAAATACCTTCACATCTACTTTCTTTTAGACTGGTAAAACAGTAGCTAAGGAAGAAAAGATGTTAACCATACTTTTAAGAATAGTGCATCACACATTCAAGATCAGTAAGAACTTTTGTAACTGTTCACTCTGAGAATTACAGTTACCCACCAACTCTTTACAAGTAAGTAAAACACTTGATTTCTTTTCTAGGCAGAAGTTCCAATCCCTTCAAAGTCTTTCCCTTAGAGCATGAGTGTTCCCAGTGGCAGAAGGGGGGTCACTAGGACTAGTGACCAACAGGCAGTGTTAGAATAAGTTCTTTAGTAGCAAAGTAGCAAAAGTCAGAGTTTCCTTTGGAAAACTGGCAAACAAGTGAGTACTTTACTTCTATGGTTAGAAGAGGGTCCAGGGGCTTCACAGAAGACACCCCAGCAGGATTCTAGCAGTGGGACTGGGTGTACTGGACGAGGGACCTCTCAATCACAGAAAACACCCCAGGACTACACAGAAATCCCAACAGGCTTAAGGTAAGTATATACCCAAGCCAACACAGTACCTCAGCAATGAAGAAGAGATTGCAGCAGAAGATCTTCAGGGACTGCAGCCAAATACCCGGTCAGTGGATTCCTTGTCCTGGAGACTGAACACAAGACCTCAGAAGGTACTTTGCAGCAGGGATCGATGAAGAAGGTTCTAGGCAAGATTTCTCTCATGGCTGAATGCGGTTCTGTGGATTTGGCGCCTTTTCAAGGAGCACAGAAGAAGACAGAAAATCATGGTCGAATTCTCGTCGTTTAAAAGATCCAGCACTCTTGTGAGGGGACTTTTTGGACTTGATTTGTGTCTCTGGAGATAGACCAGGATGCCCACAAAGTTTCAGCGAGATTCGGAATTCGGAAGACCGTGCACTGCACAGTGGCTGGAGGTCCCAGGGTATTGGGGTATTGCAAGAACGCAAGGTCGCAGCAACCCGTGGAATGGCTCAAAATGCAGGTCTTCTTGAGTCTAGTGGGTCTCAGGCTCTGGTTTCGGGTCATCGTTTTCCGAGACCCCAGGTCAATCGGAAGGAAGGGCTGCAGCAGGCTCTGGTTACACAGCAGGCTCTCCGGCCGCTGGAAATCATTCCTGCCGATTTTCCTTCATTCTCCTCTTTGGTTTTCTGTTCCAGTGGTCGACATGACTTCAGCTTCCATGTTTCCAGAATTTATCAGGAACTGCAACACAACCTCTGCATTCTCTCCCCGCATTTTACAAGAAAGGGGCGTCTGGCTGTCCAATCAGGACAGCCAACCCCCCACTGGGATTTGGCCCAGTTGAAGGAAGACCTAAGCAAAGGAGGGGGACGTTTTGGACTCCTCCCCCACTTCCTGTGCTTACAGACTGAGTGGAGCCTGGGCAGGGGGGTCCAGAGGACTGTCGCCAAAGACAAAACTCAAACAAAGGAATTTCCCACCCTGGATGTCAGGGGAAGGAACAAGAAATGAAAAGAAACACTAAAATGGCAGAAAAAGAAGACAGGGTCCATTTTGGTAAAATGAGCACCCTTAGGTGCCTTTACTGCAGCTGTGATTACAGCCCGCAGTAAAGGTGGACCAAATTAGTAAAAGGTATCACTGCCACCAGCCATTAAAGGTAAGCTTGTCACTGTAACAGAATTGCTACAGTTTAAATGTGAAAGGGGATACCTTGTATCTGCCCAGCACTCCACACAAGGTGGGGTGTGCTGGTTTCACAGAATAAAATGTAAAAGGGATCCAAAGATCCTTTCTACTCTTGGGAACTGTAGTTCACTCAAGGTTAGCACAAGAAAGTTAAATGGGGAGCCCCTAGGGCAATCCAGCAACAACAGGCACTTATTGCCAATAAGTTGCTAGACATGATAACTTTAAAAAGACACTATGGAGAGTCTTAAAAATCGCACCCATAAAAAGAGTTAAAGATGAGGTGAGTGTGGAAAAAGGTTCCCACTCACTGAGGTATTAATGAAAAATATCCCACTAGAAAAGCAAAACGTTCTGGAGTTGAACCAGGAAAAGAAGATTTACCAGCTCTGTGGAAATCTTACCTAACACTCGTCCCCCCCAGACTAAGGAACATGAGAAGCTAATCCTCACCTGGATGGATCTCTTGTTTCAAGTCGGTTAAATTGTTTGCTGAGTCAACTAGCAATCTTTTTGTAACCCTTGCTGTGATACTTTTTCTCATATTAGTTATCATTTGCAAACTATATGACCTACAAGTAGTGTTGGGCACTTTACTCTTGTCTAAGGTATGGGGGTCTGATTAAACAGTCCCTCAGAGGTTGTGGCAACCTCTGAACCTACAATAGGCTTTTTAAAAGGGTTCTTATAAAGAAATCCCTTAGACCTAGAGGGGTCTCCATGATTACTTAGCACCTCTCTCACATTAGCAGCTTAATTCAAAAACGACCATAATACATTTCAAACGAGTGAACAAAACCTTTGTACAGAAGCATACCCAGAACCCCTGCAATCACCTCCTCTGTGAACATGTCCAGACCCATACCCAGCACATGTCCTCATCTCCTTGTCACCAAAGTCTCTCGCGCAGAAAATCAGTAGCGCTGACCTCCTGCATCGCCATCCTCCTGCATTGCCATCCTCCTCGTGCTGACCTACTGCATAGCCATCCTCCTGGCACTGACCTCCTGCATCGCCAGCCTCCTCGCGCTGACCTCCTGCATCGCTATTCACCTGGCGCTGACCTCCTGCATCGCCATCCTCCTTGCACTGACTTGCTGCATCGCCATCCTGCTGGCGCTGACCTCCTGCATCGCCATCCTCCTCGCACTGACCTCCTGCATCGCCATCCTCCTCGCACTGACCTCCTGCATCGCCATCCTCCTTGCGCTGACCTTCTGCATCGCCATCCTCCTTGCGCTGACCTCCTGCATCGCCATCCTCCTCGCGCTGACCTCCTGCATCGCTATTCACCTGGCGCTGACCTCCTGCATCGCCATCCTTCTTGCGCTGACTTGCTGCATCGCCATCCTGCTGGCGCTGACCTCCTGCATCGCCATCCTCCTCAGTTCTCATGCAAGGGCAAAACACAAAGCACAAAAATCTGAACACAATTTCTAATTCATCGATGACAAACAACAGGACCTGTGGGACGGCGGAGAATAAAGACGACACGCCCCTCGCATAGTGTGCTTTTATGTTGTCCATTTCCCAGCATGCCCATGATCCAGCACAGGACCTTCTAACACTTCTGGCACTGTGCAACACCACCCACTGATGACATCATACCACATGGTGCTAGAACACGTGCCCCCAATTGTCCTTTCTTGGCCTGTCTCCATTCTACCCAACCACTCCGCTTCTGCGTGCTATTCGGCCTTGTTCTGAGACTCCCAGTGGTGTGTATAGGGATGCAGGCAGCCCACCTGCATTTAGAGACAGCATACCTGCAGATTAGCCCTGCGAGAGACTGGAAATGTGCTGACAGTTTGGTACCCATGGAAGGCCAGAATGTATGGAGAAAAGTCAGTCTCATGTATCAGTAGACGAAAGACTTGTTTATTGGGATATCGAGTAAGAGAGTTCAAGCAAGATCCTTCTTTAGACTGGCCAGAAATATGACTGATTCTGCCCCAGTTCTAACAGACTTTTAGATGCATTATCTTGTGATGAAATCGTTTGATTTAGGCAATAAACACCTTGGGGTGGGCTGTACCAGATGTTAACGGGCCATCAGACAGAGGAAATGAACCAAGAGAGGGCCATAACTGGCCTGCCCTTGGGGTGATTATCACCATTAGTAGCCCACGAAACGTTTGTTTTTCTAATAATTGTTTTAAAAAAAGGTGTTTTATTTAAGTCAAAATATCCCAATTCAAGATGGCCACTGTGGAAAAAGCACAGGGAGCTCTACACAAAGCCCCTTTTCACTTTCCATGGCAGCCTTTATGGCATAGGTGGTGGCGCTGCAGGAAGCAAGTGGCAGATGAAAGAGATCCAGCAGGTATGTTGGTAGATACTGTAAAACATGCAGGGGGAATAAGTTAGAGTGAGGAGGGGGCATGCGGATATTGCAGTAGCGAGATTGGGAATAGTTGATGGATTGCATGGAATGCACGATACAGCCCGTGATCCAAACAAGCTGATTAATCCTCACACCGCCATAGATGCTATTTATTTTATAGGCCAGACTATCCCTAATCACAGTCACACCAAATGAAGCAGAGATATGATGGAATCATTTCACGACAAGTGCTAGGGACATTTATATCTCTTATGAGTGAGGAAGGGGACTAGCTTGCCTATTTTTTGTTAACATGACTTTCAAAACAGGTTAGGTTTCTGCAAATGGTTTTGCCCAGCATATAAAGTTTACAAAACAAATTAGTTTGTAACACAAATCAGTCAATCCATAACAAAAATACATGCAAACATTAAAAAGAAGATATTTAAAGTTCATTTCTGAAAATCATATCCTGCAAATCAACGAAGACTACATTTGCAATACCCAATTCTAAAGCTATTGGAATAACTGCAACACATTTCAAAGAAACAGTTGTAAAGGGAAGTTTGGTGATTCAACTGACAGACATTTCACACAAATTAGCTCTTTTTTTATCTTTTTAATCCCTGATTGCTTGCTTTAAATGTAATCAGTTTCCCCCTTAAAGAAAGAAATGCAAGCAGCAGAAGGCAGTGTTCTCTCTGTCTTGTCCCACTGCACCGACGCATTTTACAATAAAAGGAACTGTAAGAACACATTTAGAGCATTTGTGCCCATTTTAGGTCAAACTGGGCCACAACAATAGGTTTGAAGGCAAAATGGGCGGTGGGTTTGCTTTGTTTTTTCTTTAATAAAATAAAATGAAAATGCTTTCTTCTAAAAGGGAATTGCCATGCATAATCAAAAAACATTGACGTTATCACCAGTTGAGCGATTTTAGTTTGCCCTAAAAAACAAATTCTCCAAATTTCCCTCTGTGGGGAGACAGGTTACAGTGAATTTCTTCCACTCCCTGATATGTTTGCTAAGCATTAGATTCCTGCCATAGGATTCTCGTCACAAATGATCAGTATTTTCCTGTTGTGAAGCCAAATATCGATACTGGACAGAATCTAGTGTTTCGAAAAACAAAACAGAGGGGATCAACACAAAACATCTCTGCGTGGAAGCAGATTGAAGGAATCATTTTAAGGGCAAATGAAGTCAGTCGAACATCCCTGAAGCTGTTCCCAGAGGTTAAACGTGTGATTGTTGCAATGTATGCATAGGAAGGTTCAATTAAAGCAAACAGGAGGTGAACATCGATAAAATCAAAAACTGTTGCAATGGCATGCCTTGTGAAAGGCACTCATATGGATTTGAAGGAAACTGCTTGCAAATCCACAAGGAGTTGCCTTCATATCAATGGGAAAAAGTGTCCATGTCAGTGTACAACTCTCCCAATGCCAGCATGAAAGGATACTTCTTAACATGCAAAAATAAGGGGGGTTCTGGGAGTTTCTCTACTACCGGCCTATATCCTGGGCTAGAATCTCAACCAGAGTCTTTAGCTCACCATCCTTTCACAGAACAGAAATTTCCACTACATATCAGTCTTTGTCCGGCCCAGGGGCAGTCCAGCACTGAAATGCCTAGCAATTCTCTTCTGAACAAGAGTACCAACAGCAACCCCAGACACGTCTTTCGGCCTGGTTGGGCCTCGTCAGTGAGGTGGAGCTTTGCCTCTCTAAGAACAGTGAGCAAGGGTTCCACTTCTTGATTACCCTAGTAACTTAGTGTGAAAACCCAAAGCTACTTTATATGCAAAAACAAGGGGGGTTCTGCGAGTTACTCTACTACCGTCACGTCAGCATTAAAGAGCCTTTCATCTGGCACCATTTCTGCCACGCTTCTAGTGATTTTCCCCACGGTCAGTTCAAAAGTGAAAACACATAATGCAATAGGATCCCCATAACCTAGGAAATACCAGTACACATTATGAATTCAGCCGCAAATGCCATTCTCAGTCTCAGTGTAGCCATTGACAGGCATTTTCAGAACCGTGTGCAGGGAATATTTTGACCGTTGCTTTCAGCTTTAGAGACCCCTATTAGCTTAACAGAGACCACTTATTGGGGCTACTTTTGACTCTAAGGCAGTGTGTGCCGTAGAAGTATATGTGTGTGTAACATTACACCCGTTTTTGCAATTAGGAATTTCCACAAATGTGATTTATAATTTATAATTGTAATTTACATATTTCTTGAACTAAGAGAAATCATGCAATATGATTAACATGCCCCTGGCATCTGCATTTTGGAATGTACAAGACCTCTGTTGTGTGCTGATTGGAGCCGTAATTGTGTGGAGATACGTGTTCATACATGAGCTCAATCAATGTGAGTACCGCTACCTCACTCAGTGCCAGTCTTACACCAGATTGCACCCCAGGAGGGAAGCATCGTTGGCGCTGCACCCCACAAAAATGATGAAAACAACAAACATTGTATGTTACAAATTGTGTAAATAGGGCCCTCAAAAATAAACTAGCTCTGTATAAACAACATATCATTATCATTGCTGCATTCACCAAACTTCCCCACTAAGCAGCCTGCTCTCGTACAAGGCTGAGCAACTCCACTATAGAATAGAGACACCCACACCGTAGATTGGTGGTGATCACTCTACTCAAGCAGGCCCGGCTGAACATGTGTGGGGGCCCATTTCAACATGATGGTTGGGGGCTCCCTCCTTAGATCGAAAACAGTCTGAAGCACCCGTGGAGTGCATTATGCATACATTTCAATGGCGACAAAGTTAAGGTTAATAGCCGCCGATTATTACAAAAGGCCAGCCGCCAGGGAGCTCAAACACAAAATGCCCACTGAAGAGCTATAAACCCTTCTTTTTCAGCAAATGGCTGACATGGAGGAACCAGTGGTAGAAGGCAATGGGTGATAACACTTCTGTATATCCTGTGGGAAGGGAGAACGCAGCTTGTAATGCAAACACTAAAAAGCGCAAATTTAAAGCCCCAGAATGAAAATACCTGTCAGGAGGTGCTAGAGCAGGAAATTCCCAGAAAACCATAGAATAGAGTCCTCAGCCATTTATTTATTTATTTATTTAGATTTATATAGCGCGCAAGCAGCCCACGGGCATTGAGGCGCTGTTACTTGTGAGAGCTTAGTTACAGAGGTACAGGAATGGTAGCAGTTGTTGGTACATTATAAGTATTACAGACATAATACAATACTTACAGCTTCTGCGATTGGTGATTACATTCCAGCTTATGCAGTGGGTCAAAATGTATAGTATTCATGCTGATGTGAGGGACCTTATGTGAAGAGGATGGTTTTCATAGCTTTACGGAAGGCGATGAGGGAGGCCTCACCTCGGATAGTGGGAGGTAGGGCATTCCAGTGTGTGGGTGCAAGATATGGGAAGCTGGAACCCCCCGCTCTGGCTCTTTTTACTAGTGGCACATAGAGCATGTTGGTATAGGGTGATCTGGTTGGCCTTGTGGAGGAGACAGGGTGGATCCTTTCGGAGAGGTAAGCGGGAGCAGTGAGGTGAATGCACTTGTGGGTCAGTGTAAGAGCTTTGAAGACGATTCTTTCCTTAATTGGGAGCCAGTGGGCTAGTTTTCTGGCCTCCGAGATGTGTTCTCTTTTAGCAATGCCTTGGGCTGCACGGAGAGCACTGTTCTGTATGACTTGTAACCTTTTCAGATTTTTGTTGGAGGTTCCTAGGAAGAGTACGTTGCAGTAGTCTAGCCTGGAGCCAGTGATGGCTCTGGCTATGTTTGTGCAGTTCTCTTTGGAGAGAAAGGGCCTGACTGCGTTGATTAGTTTAGCGTGATATGCAGCTGAGGAGGCTATTGCATTGACTTGTCTCTCCATGGATAGGTTGGAATCCAAATAGACTCCAAGGGTTTTGACTGAGTCAGAGACAGGTATTTTGATGGTGTCGATGGTGAAGTGACTGAATTGGGAGTCTAGATTTCTTAGTGTGTCGGTGGAGCCTACCAGGAGGAGTTCAGTTATATCGGAATTGAGGCATAGTCCATTGTCTGCCATCCAGGCTTGAATGGTGTTGTAGAGGTTGTTAAGGGTCAAGGAGTCAGTGTCGTAGTTGCCAGTGAGGGTAAGGAGGATCTGGGTATCGTCAGCATAGTTAGTGTATGAGATACCCATAGCGTCGAGGATGAGGAAGAGGGGCCGTGTGAAGATGTTGTACAGGGTGGGAGAAAGGCAGGAGCCTTGGGGCACACCGCAGAGTATGAAGGAGGGTGAGGCGGAGGCTAGGTCAGAGAATACTTGCATGGTTCTGTCTTGTAGGAAGGAAGTGATCCATGCAGTGGCGTCAGGGGAGAACTTGGCAGTGGAGGAGAGGTGGTGGCAAAGGACGTCGTGATCAACAAGATCGAAAGCCGTGGATAAGTCAAGAAGTAGGAGAAGTGTTGGTTTGCCCATGTCTCTGGCATCGTCCATCTGGTTTTTCAGGTCAAGTAAGGCGGTTTCCGTCCCGTGTCTGGGGCGGAAGCCAGATTGACGGCGTCCCAGGAGTTTGTTCTCTTCAATGAAGTGCTGGACCTGCAGGTAGGCTGCTTTGTCCAATATTTTGAGGAGGAAAGGGACAGTGGTGATAGGTCTGTAGTTGTTAGGGGATGTTGGGTCAAGAGTTGGTTTTTTTAAGAGAGGGCGGACCCAGGCTTCCTTGAGGGAAGCGGGGACTTTCCCTGTGGCAAAGGACGCATTGACAAAGGCTGTCAGGAAGGGAGCAAGCGCTTCAGTACAGTCCTTGATGATGGTGGCTGGGCAAGCATCCCCTTTACAGTTAGAGGGTTTGATATTCCTCAATATGTTGATGATATCTTTTTCCTGTATGGGTTTGAAGGAAAAAGGTTGGGGGGGGTCCGAGGCTGGTGGTGGGACAGGGATGTGTGTATTAGGTAGGGCTAGTTTGGTAGCCAGTATTTTGCTTTGGAGAGTCTTCAATTTGGTCTGCATGGCCGTTTGTATTTCGTCGCACCAGGCTTTGTCTTTGGTGAAGTTCTGGGGAGCGGGGGTGGGTGTCTCCAGCTCCCTGAAGATGGCGAAGATTTCTTTTGAGCTAGATTGGGCTTCTGAGATTCTGGATTCAAAGGATTTGGACTTTGCTAGGGTGATTGCCTTTTTGTATATGGTGGAGCGGGTTTTAAAGATCAGCTTATCTTCGTCGGAGTGGGATGTTTGCCATTGCGTAAGTGCAGCCTTTTTCTCATTGCGGAGTATGAGAAGGTCCGGGGTGAACCAGGAGTTAGAGTGGGTAGTTGGTTTGGATTTCCGGGGTTTGAGTGGTGCAATGGAGTTGATAGCTGCTTTGATGGCAACATCATAGGCTGTTGCAAGGGTTTCTGGGTCTGTGGAAAAAGGTGGTCTGAAGGCTGGGCCTTGGAGGAAGGGCAGTATCCTTTCCTTAGTGAGCTGACGGGAGCTTCTTGCGAGGCAAGGAGGCAGGGGTTGTGGTGCGGGAGTGGAGGGGCTGGTGGTAGGGATGCTAAAAGTGATGATGTGGTGGTCGGACCAGGGGGTGGGAGAGTTTCCAGTGATGATGAGTGGGCAGTTATGCTGTGCAATCCAGTCGAGAGTTCTGCCCTGGGTGTGAGTTGGGCAGAAGATGGTGTTTTTGTATCCTAGTGCCCTGAGGGCTGAGTCAAGGGATTTGGCTGCTGAGTCCTTGCTGTCCAGGAGGCCTAGGTTGACGTCCCCAAGGAGAATGGCTTTTGTGTGTTTTTTGAGGTTGTCGGAGAGGAGGTGGGTGAGAGAGGCTTGAAAGTCTCCTGTTGGGCCTGGAGGGCGGTAGACAGTGTGAATGGTAATGGTACAATGGGGAGAGATGTTGATTTTGATTTGGAGGTAGTCGCTGTTGTTGTGTAGGGATTTCTCTACCTTTCTAATCGAGAGGGCGTCTTTGGCAATGATTGCTACACCTCCTACACCTCCATGTCTATGTAACAAGCCTGCCAGCCCCCATTAATCTAACCAACCCGGTCAGCCTACGAGCAGTGGTCAGGGGTCTCCATCCGATACATAGTTTATGAGTTGGGTGGAGGAGGGCAAGAACTCACTTAAGGTATCGGGTGCGTCTGCTTATTCTAGAGGTGTGCTGCCTTCCACACATTATTTTAGTTTATCTCCTACCATTCAGGACATGTGGATGCTGCCTGCTGTTCCCACTTATGCCTGCTGGGGGACTGTGGAAAAGCTCTGTAGGGCATGAGCCCACTAGCAACACTGCTTGCCGGACACTTCCCATACATGAACCACCTCCCAATTACTCCATCTATCAGCCTGCACGGGATAAGTGGTTTGCCAATACTTCCAGGATACACACCTGTGACCTGCAGCTTGCACTGCAGCAGGTGCATAAAGCAAAGGAGCTACCTTACACATTACATTCAAATGACATATTATGTGGGTTTTCTTTCTTAAGGGTAGGTGGAATTTAGCCATCGATATAGGAGAAATGTAATTCTGGAGGGGCAAAACAGAGTAAAATAAAAAATAAATACAATGGAATGTGACTGGGTTTTGTACAAAGCAGTTTCTTCTATGTGGACGGCCTCTTTGCACTACAAAAGTAACAGATACAAGGTTTTGAATTAATCATGAACATTATTAATCCTCCTGGCAGCCTTCTGTGCCATTCTTTTTTACTCTGTCTGCCCCTTACAGAAGGGGATCAGCCAGTTGTAAGTCAGGCATGGTCCTATCATCAACATGTGGAATGTAAAGCTGCCCAGAGCAATGCCAGTGGTTATGATTTATGCAACACCTTCCATTCATCACTTTCTAGTTTTGCTATAAAGTAGACTTTCATTGAAAAACCAAAGCCTCGCCAATGTATCGCTCTTTACAGGCACATGCCTGCGATGTCACTTCCTGTGATGTAGTCCACTTTGATGTCACCTCCCTTGACATCTACAGGTTCAAAGGTTGCTCCATAAGATCTTAACACCCTTCCCTTACCCCCTGTACATTTTGAAGTTGCCCCCCACTGCTTCTAAGCGCTGCAATACTGGATTTATCATACAGCTTAATGCTGCTGGTTATTTCATTAAGTGGGGCGCAAACTGTCCCCTGAGCTGGGGACAAGAGGGGCACACCCAAAATCCAGAGAAAAGCCATTTCAGCTAAAATTGCTGCAATTTTTCATCACAGCTTTCGGGAGTGGCAGAGGACCAGAAGAAGTGATCTAACGGGAAACCCATTTAGAGGTGTGGTAATTAGAATCCTAATATGACACCCACCTATTGGGGGAAGTAAAATGTTGCATGAATTCCCTACGTGGCGAGGGGAGCCAACCATTGGCACTGTCTTTTTCTGGTCCCCTTTCGAACAACACAAAGGAATACTGTCATTCAGATGCACCTCATGCTGGGGGAAGAAGAGGTGCAACAGTAATGCAAGCAAAGTAATGCTGTGTAGTGCTAGTACACCAACAACTTCTAGTGCAAAGGTCTATCATGTGATGACATTCCAGTGCAAACTATGGTCATAAAGCATCTCTTTACAGAAAGGACTTGGGAATTAGAATTGCATGTATTTGGTTGCACCATTGCTTTCTACTTTTTAAGAGCAGTGTGTGATGCTAATGGTTCGTTCTACTTCACTTTAAGCCTAGGCTCCACCGAAGACTTTCCAATGATGTGATATGATAGGTTATTTATAACACGCTTAATACCCAGAGGTTTCTAAGCGCGGACCCGGGGATTGAACCTGTGGTGCTCCACATCCTCTTGCTTCCAAGGCGAGCACGTTGCCCCTGAGCTATCCTCCCTTCCCAGTGAAGCCAATTCCCGTCCTGGACGGGGCCGATTGAAACCCACGCCAACACCAAAGCCTCAGCCACGGCTGCCTTAGTGCCGTGCTCCGTTTGCCTATGACGCCCAAGATACCGACGAGCTGAGGTTTAATGCTAACGACATCCTGGATATAGTAGGGCGGCTGCTTCCTGGCATCTGTGGCAGAAGGTGCATTTGGCAGACGACAGATCCTCCATGCTCACCCCCACAGATAGTTGTCACTGAGAGAGGGGCATAGCATGCGGACACAACCAAACTCAGGAATCCGCTTTATTCACTGAACTATATTGAACTATATCTCTAGATATTAATAGGATAACACAAGAAGCAACAGTAATTCTTCGTGTCAGATAGCCCCTTATGTCTTGCACAATTTGAATAAACTTTGTTTGAATCCTTCTGTCCCCCTTTTTTCTTTCTCCTTTCTCCCTAATTCCTTTCTACGCACTTTAAGATTAGGGATCCGAATTTTGGGAGGCAGCTCTGATTTGTCTCCTTTTCAGACTGAAATAACCAGTGTCATTTGTATTGTATTTTATTTAGAGTTTACATTTATTGATTTCATATGTATATACTTGTGTGCACTGCTTTATTTCATGTTTGTGAGTCCTTTATGATTAATCATTAAAAAATGGTTTATATACATGTTCTCCAGCCCTAGTGTTCAATATATAAGCTACAGCATACAGTACCAGGACAGATGTATGTACTATCAACGATTATGAGCAGTACCTTAACGCTTATCACCACCAATGTTCATTGATTTCCTCCACATAGTAGATGGTTGTCATAGGTGCAGATGAGCGGACCATAAAAGATGGGGTAGTAAAATTAGTAACCCACCCCTAGTTATTAAAGATTGTACTCAAAATCTGTATCTATTCTACTTACTCCAGTGGTAAACCTGTTTTTTGATGTTAAAGAAGGTGCATTTGTGCCTCCGATGTGCCGTTCTCGTTCCTCTGTGGCTATACGTGGCCCGTGTGATGTTTACAGCTGTTATTCCCTATGGCTGGAGATGACAGCCTCGCTCCTAATAAATAGAGCCCCCGCTCGTTCCACTTCTACATTCAGCTCGACAATCACGTTGAAAATGTGTCCCAAAGAAGGACAAGCTATCTCCGAGGTGGGGACATGTTTTAGGGGCTCCTTTCAGCCGGGACAATTGTGGGGCAGCGGAGTAATTAGAAACATGCGTGAAGGTTGCACATAGATGGCTCCAATCTGGCCCTTTGAAGGGTACCTGCTCGGAATTTATGTATCACTCCTAGGCCTTGGATGTGGTCAATTACGCTACCACTTCCGCATCAAGGAGGGACATGTGTGAGCTTAGGTGGTGAAAGCCATGTTAAAGGGAGGAACACCGTAGGTATTTGATAACGGCTACTAAACACAGTAAAGGTCCTGAACTATGCTGATATGTAAAAGCCGTGGAGGCTGAGATGATTACCATTGTGAGGAGACTGTAATCAACAGACCTGTCATGCGCTGCTGAAAAGGACAGTGAGCTGTGTGCATTGTGTGATGGAGAGGCACCACCTGCATGCAAGGAATACGGCATTACCTGAGGGAGGGCGGGGACGTCAAACGAGGCCTTACATAAATGGTCAGTGACAAGTGCTGGAAGCGACAATAATATACTTATTGTTCCCGGTAAGGAGCATGACGAGCCTGGACGGAAAAGATACATGTATTTATCAATGTGTGGACAATTCTGGAGGAATGCCGTGTGGCTCATGGGCGAGCAGTGTGTGAGGTGCGTGCCGCTTGAAACACAGTGCAAGGGATGGCGATGGACGAAGCGGTTGCCTGACAGAGACGGAAGTTAAAGAAAGAAACCATGTTACGGAGGGAGGCAACAGGAAGAAAATATGTCAGCGTGATGTGCCAAGACAGCAGTCTCGAATGCAGATTATCCTGTGATGCTGGAGACGTGCCGAGGGTAGGATTGCCCTTGGAAAAACAACCAAATAGGCCAAGGGAACGATTCCGGGCAGGCCTGGGCCATATTACATTATGGAAGCCCAGTGTCGGGGATCGTGCCAGATAATGGTGGTACTAGTCAAATCTTACTTACCATTAACGACGAATACCGTTATGTCGAATGTCAATCTTGGTAGGCGACTCCTCCCTGCTTGCCCTCCTCCTGAGTTCTGGCCTAGGAGCCAACCTGCCACCTGGACCCCCTGCCTGGGCATCTGCGCCTTGATCCTCTGAGCCCGATCCACAATGATTGGATTGGGCAATTAAAACGTAGACTGTCTGACTCTGAGTCAACTGAACAAACTGATACAGGTCACAGGGCAGGCAGCCACTGCCAATGCCTGCCCAATCAATCAACCCTCTCTCACTGCAGCGCACCGCTGAAGGAGGGCACGCGCTGTGAGTCCTGGGGCCTGCCCGCTCCCTCTCCCCCCCACCCTCCCCCAGGAAGTGAAAGCAACAAATGTTGCTATTTGCTGCCTGAGGCTGCTAGCATCATAAAATCAATGTGGTGCCTGGCTTTGCTGGACAGCAGCAGGAGCACCGTGAGCAGTGCTACTGATCAGCCACTGATCAGCCAGACTGAGTCTGATGAGGCGCTGTATTCATTTATTTAACAAACTTTATTTTTCATCAGATTAATGCAGCAGCATCCCTGGACTCTCAGACTGCTGGCACCTGCACTCCCTGATACAAAGACAGGCTCTGACCTCACTACCCCGACCTAGTACACCTGTTCTTCTTGCTTCTGAAAATCCTATTCTGTCTCCTTCTACCTCCTCTTCCCCCTCCTCTTTTCCTCTTCAACTCACGGGGTGTTTCTAAGTTCCAAACAGTATTACTGATTAATTTCAACATACAGTAAATCCTCGTGTTCCTGCAAAAAAAGCTTGACAGCCCTACTAAACCGTGGTACAATGTTCATCTGAGAGAGGCTAAGAAACAGTCTCGTCGGCTAGAGAGGGCATGGAGAACATCACGAGATGATCACAACAGACGTTTATATACTCGTCATTTGCAGATACAGAAGCGTCTCTGAAAACAGACTAAACATGCCGATTTCTCAGACCAGATTTTAAATAGTCCAAATCGAACGAAAGAGTTTTTCTGAGATCTTAGTTAATTATGTACCCGACACCTCTGAACCGTGTAGCTCTATCTTCTCAAATGCTATGTGATGACCTAGCCCAATTTGTTTTAATATAAAATTAAAACTATTCATTCTTCTCTCACTTTAGCTGCACCATCTATAATTGTCTTGCTTGAAAATGTGTTAGCGGGCAGGCCGTTAATCGTTTTTTACTCTATTACCCCTACATCAGAACGGGCTTTATTCAAGCTGATGGAGACTCATCGTCCCACAGGTTCTCCTTTAGGAGGATAGCACAGCAGCAACACGCTGGTCTTGGAAGCAAGACCACGCAGAGCAACTGAGGTTCCAATCCCAGATCCGCGCTTAGAAAACAAACTCAGGTATGGTATTAGGTGCATTATAAAACATAAATTAAATACCTAAATAAAGATCTGTGTCCAGGCGGATCTTGTGCAATTTTTGACCTGTGCTCAATTATCAATCTTTCACTGCAAGTGGGCAAACTTACCAATGAACTTAAAATAGCAGTTTTTCTCCTTTGCTAATTAAACCCTGCTTGGATGTTACGCTGCTTGCCAACTATCGCTCGATTTCTCAACTTCCTTACGTGGGCAAACTTGTTATAATTTTGTTGTAACCCTACAAGTTAAAACATTTGTCAAAGAAGCCGGGTGGCTTGGGGAAATTGAGGCTGGTTTTTACTCAGGTTATAATACCAAATGGGCCCTGTTGGCTGCTATAGACAACCTCACATTCTGGGAAGATGCTGGAGGAACCGGCGCGCTTATCCTATTAGACCTATTGGCATCATTTGATACAGTTGTTCATGATGAAATCCTACTGAACCGTTTCTATGGCCGGGGGCTACAGGGAATGGATTTTATCTTTTTTGATGATCTGAAAGCAAACCGTGCATCTTCCACCCTTCGACTCAGTTGTGAGAAATATCACCTGCAGGTTCCCTGAGGGACAATCTCACAGCCCGCTGCTATTTGATCTACCTATGATTCCTTTGGTTAGTGCGTAGTTTCAACATGCATGCTGATGACACCCAACTTATTCCGCGCTTTGGCAACACTAACGATGACCCTATTGATTAGTTTAAGCGCTGCATAGAACAAAGAAAGACCTCAATGACGACTAAGTACCTCCAACCAAATGAGCAAAAGACTGAAATACTAATTTGTAAACCTAACACGATCAACAAACTAGTGGAGGAATCCCCCGGGGAAGGGGTGCCTTTGGCCACCAGTGCTTGGCCCCTGCCCCAAGCCATCAGATTTAGCGCGTTAGCTTAGAGTTTGGCTGGACTCTGATTTGGCTTCAAATGGACAACCCTTAAAGTGACCAGTAGCGGCTTCTTTCAACTGAAAACTTTACAAAGCTTCTTGAGCTATTTCTCCTTTTCAGAGCAAGGGCCGCTAATGAAGGCTTTTCTCTCTAGTCTTGGGCTCCGAAACAACTATTTAGCCAAAATGCAGAATATTAAAAATGGAGCTGCAACTCTAGCGATGTGATCATATCATCATATTACCCCTTCTCTCCGTACTCTTTGCTGGCTGACGCTGGCCACAAGGGCTGAATTTAAGGCCCGGTACTTTGCACATGAAGCCCGTCACAAAGCAGGATCCTTGCTGAGCCCTATAGGGGCTCAAATGGGAATGGGGACGTACCGGGTCCCGTGAATGGGAATGACTGGGCCCGCAAAGGTCGGAATCACCCGCAAAGGTCAGAATGGTCTGGTAATTCCCATTTTGCGGGACCCGAACCTGAGTTTGGGGGTAGCCATGCCGGTAAAAACGGCATGGCTACCCCCAAACTAGTAATGAGGCCCATTGTCCAAAATGTTAATCCCCTCCTCTTCCGCGTTCTTAATCTAGGATGCAATACTGGCAGGTATTTGCTTTCGGCTTTTCATGTACATAGTCAACAAAGTATCACACATCGTCCTGAATCATATATTCTCTATTCCTTGTGATACAGAACTGGAAAAAGACAAATTCAAAATACACTTTTTTACAGTAAATAATTACATGGACAGAGTAAAACATTTCCCAATCATGGTATACATTATTTTAGTTGATGTGCTCTAGATTATATTAAAAGCCATCATGTGTGAATAATACCTGCATACTTCATGGGGAAAGCAGCATTGCTTGAACCTCCCTGGCTCCTTGTTTTCCAAATGGCTCTCTCCCGTTGCCCCCCCCCCAACCGACGGTTGGGTGGGGGCTCGGTTTTGTCCTATACCCATGAGCCAATTTCATCACCTTGTCATCATTATCCCAATCACTGCACTTCTGGGGTATGTTGGTGTAATTCTACCCACTTAAGCAGGCATTAAGACAGTGTTAGGGCGTGTTTATGTATGTTAATCCATAGGATTGTTAACCAATCAAGGGGAATCTAGGGTTCCAGATAACTGCCTGCTAAGTACGCCCAGCAGAAAACGTTTAGGTAACGACCTTTCATCAGCTGCACTGTTAAATGAGAGCAGTATGCCTCACAGGCTCAGGCCATTTTATCTGCCTTTTGCTGAACACACACTACAAAGGACGTTTTGAACCATACACAATTACGAGTAAAGGCGGGGTGGGATTCTGGAGTCTGTCTTTGTCGCCGCAGACTTGGACACGGGCAGAGTGGATGCGCCAGCGGCCCTTGCCTGCCTTTGATAGCTGCGTAGTATGTACAAAGCCGAGGGTCAATTCTTTTCAATGTTTAATTGCAGCCATTTCCGTCCTCCTCACAACCCTCCCCTGCGTGCTCTCATACGCATTACGCTCATAAACATGATCATGTTCTCAGCTTTTCTTCAGTGCGTCGCGTGCTGTCTCCTTCCGCACGCGGAAACTTCAATTCGAGCCGCCCCGGGCGTGCTGCGACTGATATACAGTCTGTGGTAAACATACAAAAACTCTCCTTGCAAAATGCCAGATTTGTAAAGCTTCGCTGAATTAATATGTTTTTTTGCAGTCGGCTGGGAGTGAGGACTTCCCTCGAGATCAACATTCAAGCCACCTGCTAAAAGCGCACACTTGCGTTAGACCCAAAACTCTAAGCGAGCGAGCCTGTCTGAAATAAGATGGGAGAGTCCATTTCAGAATATTGCTTGGGGGCGCCTTTCTTGTTGCCTGCACTGTATGACCAAAATGTATTTAGGGGAGGACTGGCAACATTTGGGCTGGGAGGCAAGTTTACTTTTCTGTCCCATATTGAAATGGCCCTAGCCCACAGTGCAGAGACCCCAACTTACAGAGCAAGTAAACTGTTGCCAATACCACAAGTGAATGGGAAATGGAACCAGAAAAAATGACGAATACGTTCCAAGTAAGAGTATACCATGAAGCAGAACTGGCAAAAGCCAAAACTAAAATCAATCTTAAGGACTGGAAAACTCTTCTAACACCACGAATACAGAACACAGATCGTGAGGATCCACTTGTATTTGTGAGCAAATATTGCATCCAGTCAACTAAAATCAAAATATCATTACTGAAGCATTAGCCATTGCTCAATTGTAATTTAAAAAAAAAGCTATAATTTGAAGGTTTTAAATGTTAAGACGCAACCTAACAGATGTAGGAAACAGAAAAACAGTCAATACGGTACCTACCCATGTCTTTCATCTAACAGTTGTGACAACGTGTTTAAAGGGGACACTATCCCCATTCAAGAAGGGGAGAGAAAGTGAAACTTAAAGACCATGCGACTTGTGAAACTCAGAATGTCATCTATGCAATTAAATGCTTATTATAATATTATATGAAGTAGGTTGTGAGAACAGAAGCGAACGAGTATGTGCTTTAACCAGCCCATAACCGATAACGTGTAGTGATCGACGGAGTGGCAGCCTGATCGTCATGTGTCTGTGTTCCGAAAACACAATACGTTATTGTTAACCATTAGACACACATCAAGGGATCTTGTAATTTGATTCAGTATCGGCAGCTATATCGCTCACAACTTCTTTCCCCCCCCTGTATATATGTTCAAATTCTCAGATATCAGCACCCTGATGGTGTCCTTATTGCACGCATGCACAAGAAAATGATATTTAGTTATACACTTGCACGTCGACAAATAGTATACTTTGACAGTAATTACCTTACCAGCAGACCACAGTTAGCATACAGAGTGTATAATACTATGTGCCGCATAACTCCGAAACTACAATACCTATCATCCCTTTTAGACACACACAGACATAAACCCAATGCTACGTGATGACGTAGAATACAATAACCTTGATGGTGGTCCTGACTCTGCTGCTCCCATGGCAATGCTTTTGCCTGCCAACCCGGAGAGGCGCATGGACCACTTGCGAGACAGACTGTTAGAGCATCGTATCTTGGATGCACTGAATAAGCGTTTAGAAAACCTTTCTGCATATTGATTGTATGTGCTACACAAATGGGTATAATGCGGCAACCAGCATGTACTTTTTCGTGCCAGGTTCCACCATTTCCGAACATTGTACAGATCCACTGTAAGTGCCCTTTGTCCATAGGAAGCATGTTTCCGCGAACATTCAGGTAAGCCAGATATTTACGTATGGCTTCACACCGTCCTGCTGGACAATCAGCAGGTTTTACACGTGTCATGACACAAATATGCCCAAATGTCTTAGGTATCTTCTCTCTATATTGTACCTGTTATTGGGACCAGAAATAAGGGAGGACTGCCTACTGAACCATTAACTTGGCCCTAGAAGCTTTCTATTCACAGCAGGACGTTCTGATTAGAGTGAAAGTAACCCCTTTTTCTCACATAGAGCGGAAGTTTCTACATGCATTACGGAATGTTGTCTCACACGCAGAACTGTGGCTTTTTCTGTCTTTAATCGGAAATTTGTACCGATGAATGTTAGACAGTCCAATGTGAAGACATATCGAAGAAAGACGAACACTGCGCTTCTTTTGCTATTTCTTTTTTGACAGGTATGTTCTACTAACATTAGTGAATGTCTCTATGAATTAATGTACTGTGAAAAATGTGGTTATTAGAGTATGTCTCTACAAGACTGTAGCTGTTATTTCTCTTAGAGCCCGCCCTCAAGAAGACCCTGGAGTCCGAAATGCATTGGCCAGGGCTTCTGCAAACTACCCTTTGAATAAATAAAACAGAAGTATCTATGGTCTCAGACAACTGAAAGACTTTCACAGTTTGATGCTAGAAACGAAGGATACAATTGTAAACTACTAACTATCTTTTGAAGTAGTGTTCACTACATATCAGGCGTCTCCAGGCTCAGTGATATTTTCACTGAGCAATTTTTGCCAAGGAAACTCAATACCAACCTCTGCCCTTGCCACACATTGTCTATGTATAGTAGACATTATTGCTATTACTTTACTTTTATTAAACATATTTTATTTATGTTAGTGGTTTGTCAGATACCCTGACCGCTGGACATTCTCCCACTTACCAAACATACTGAAATTATTTCACCAGGAAAATGGAATTGTTGAAATAGGAAAGTTCGGATTCAGCCCAGTTTTCATTGTGTTGCAGTTCATAATTTGACAGTAGGCTACATCTCCTCCCATCCCAACCCATCGTTAGTTTTAGAATAATGTAAAGAAGTGGCAAAGATAGAGAATTCATTGTTAGAGCAGAGCCATTGCTGAACCAGTGGATCTGGGTTTGCTCTCGGTGCCAAACATGAGCTGGCTTGGCAAAAGACCCATACCTAGCTGTAAGGGTAAAACTGAAGACCATTTACTTAGGCAGGTAAGACTCCAACGGACTAGACGAAGGCAACAGAAGTCTTTTCTGATCCGAACAGAGATGAACTCAGGAGTCACACTGTAAACAGATACACAACAGAGAACCAACAGTGGACCTAGGTCTAATACAGGCGGAAAACAGCATTGAAAGAAATAACCGGGTACAGGACGTGTAGAGAAACAAAGTACACACCAGAGACTAGAATGTCAGGACACACAAAGCAGTGGGCTCAGACAAAACAGGTCTCTGCCAGCTCAGCGAATACGAGGGGTTCAGGAAACGTAGTGCACTTAAGGGCAGGCACTTAGACTATGGACTGGCATGTAGTAATTAGGCAAGCAAAAAACAAACAGGAAAGTTTAATACAGGAGGTTGCTGCTAACTCAGCACATTTGTGGCATTGAACAATAGGAGCAAATGACAGCAAAGCAAGAGACTGACATTGCAGAGAGAAAGAGAGAAAACAGCTTAGAAACAGAACGAGTCTGTGAAGTAGAAATGCTCACAGAAAAACGGGTGTTCGCAGAAAGTCAGAAAGGCAACAAAGAAACAAAGATAGAACTGGATAACAGCAAAATAGGACAGAGTTGTAACACAGCATCTATGGCAGGCAGGATTCAGAAGTCAAAAGCAGGATTTCAAGGAAAGGTTAAAAAACAAGCAGTCTGTATCAGCAGGCTGGAAAATACACTGCAAGGCAAAGCAGCTGCGACAAGTAAGATTTCCATAAAAGGTTCAGAAACTGGCCACAGAAGCACAAAGCATGAACTCCAAGTGGAAGCAGTTGACAAAAAAACTGGGGCTGTTCCAAGTGAACGTATGAAAGCCCTACAAACCCACAGCCCAACAGGGTGGACCTGATATTAGTCTCAGGGAGCTGTGTTCAATCAAGCCTGCAGCTTTGGATTGTAATTAAGGACTCTCCAGCACTTCTAGCAGTCTAGCTTGCAGTAGCTTGGAACAGGTGAATGCAATCAGGGCCTCTCTAGCTCTTAGTAGGTCTCTGCAAACAAGTGTACATAGTATGCCTCATCCAGTCCTCTAGGACAGCCTACATATACCAGAATGCATCCGCTGGTTTAACCCAAAACCCGGAATGGAACATGAAATTAGATTGGTCCATAACAACTGCGGTAAAACAAGTAAATGAACGCAGAGGCGGTTTGCAGGTTTTAACTTTGCAATTATGCGATAAACAGGGTCCCTGAATGTGTACATGCACCGGTGTTGGGTGGCAGGTGGGTAGGAGCCTGACATATGGACTGTGAGGCCCATACTGTGCAAGATCCTCCCAGTAAGGTGTTTTTGAAAAGGGGGTTTGAAAAGTATGAGGAAGGTGATGAGTGAAGGGGCCAGAGCTTGTCTGGTGGGAGAAAGTCCCGTAATCTCAAGATTGTTCACGGGTCAGACACTTCTTGAAAACTGGGATTTCCAGGCCTGGTCCTTCAATGATTAAGTTATTGTGCTATGTTGAAGTGCAGAGCTTGTTTGTGAGGCAGGACATCTTTAACATGTAGTTGGCTACTATTGGAAGCAGTGCACTCTGACTAAGATCAGGGTAATGTGGTCAAAGGGACCGGCACCAGATATTAACCGGCCTACAGCATGCATCCGTTGTAGTGCAAACATGCTCTTACACCCTATGAACAAGAGGGGATCTGCCCGTGATATATCTTCCCAGTATGAGGGCATGGCACTCTGCGAATCCAAGAACATCAGATTTTGTATGGGTTTGTATCTCAAAGAACTTCTTTATTTGTGGAACACAGACTAGGAGACCTTATTTTCCAGTGGGCTTACATGTCAGTTCTTATAATGAGTGGCTAACTGAATTGGAGCCCACTGCTTTGACGCAGACACCTTCTATACTTAACCGAGAGACCCTCATTCTGCCACCCTACGTTAAGGGTCTTTATCTTCGCAGCTGGCCTTGTCTGAGAATTGCAGACACTGAGTGCCAGTCATATGGATAATACTCTTAGATCCCCCATGTATGAGAGGCTCTGAATTGGAGACCCTTGTTGTGTACAAATCATGAACTCTGAGACATTTCTACACCGAGGGACTGTGGGACCCTACTAGTTCGGAGGATTCTGACTCTGAAACTCTTAATCTCATGGGCTTTCAATGGTTCAAGACTCTTCTGGTTTGTCGGGTGGTGCTCAGAAAACCTCCTGTGCTCGGTGCCAAAGCATGAACACCCTCCTATGTCTTACGTGATGACCCTACCAGTCTGGGGAAAGATTTGAGACACACCTAGTCCGGAGGCCTCGGACACAGAGGCCCTCAATGTCCCACTGTCCAGCGGCTCTGACTCAGATGCCACCTGAATGAGCGGTGCATACATTGAGCCCAGTTACAAACAGCGAAGATAATGTCACATTTAATTTGACGCTGCCTTTATGTTCTGCTCATTATTATCGCTCTTGCCTTTTATCCTTGAAGTTAAAAAGTGAGTTTTTCGTTGCTGAACATGAGTGGATCCGGGAAGCAACCAATCTGAGCGAAGTATGTTCCCTGACCGCCCACCTTTGCCAAACAATAGCACAAAGAGGGAAAAGGAAGTGGCAGCGGATCCAGGTGGCAGATAAGGTGAGGTATGGGGCTGAGGTATGGGATTGGGGGACAGGTTAAGGATGCTGAGATGTGGGAAGAGGCAGCGTGAAGGACTGGAAGAGGAGAGGCCTATCTAGGAGCGGTGCGGTTATGGGGTTATCCCCGCAGAATACAGGGTAAAGGGTGGAGGGAGTGCAGTCAGGGAGAGAATGGGGCCTTGTGAGTGTGTTCCCCGCATTGGTGGAGAGCCAAGAGGGGGAGCAGACACATAATGTTATTTTCCCAGAGTGCTGAAGTTGGAGCTGGGACAACAAGCTAGAGCACAGGAGGCCTGCAGAAAAACAACATAGATCTGTGTGGGCCTGTAGAGATTTCACGCTACCACATGGCAGGGAAAGTATTCCACCCATTCATGTATTTACCTTGTCTTACATACCGGACATGAGGTTTTGAGGCCCCCCATTATGAATGTCTGCCTCATGGTACCAGAATGCAAAGAAAAATGTAGGTCTGAGTGAGCAACTAACCCATGACAGGGGGTAGATGAGATCTCCTTCTCTGCGCGTCTCCACTGAAGGGGGCACTTCCCTGATAAAGGGGTTACTAGAAGGGGTGGCTGCGGGGTGCATGGGTTATAATGGAGAAGTATGTTCCTTCGGCTTCAAATTACAGTCCATATTTCCCCCTAGTTTCTTTTATTTATTTATAACACACCAACAGCCTGCAGGCATCAGGGCGCGACACAGACACAGATAGCATGGGCCAATTTAATAGTAGCCTGGACCGAAGGGCGAATATACTTAAATAAAGTGGTTTTTAAGGATTTTTTAACGGTCCGAAAATTCTGGTAAATAATTGCCAGACATCGACATCCATTGTGCTTCGAGGATGTTCAACGCTCCTCAGTCAAGAGTTCAAAGCAGGGCAAGCCATGTCTCGTATTACTGAACATACTCTGACGAGGTTTTGACTAACAGGAATGTATTTTACTTTATTTTTCAAGCCCACTCCTAGCTTCGGGGAGCAACGGATCCTTTTCCATCCAAAAAGGCCCTGAAATTAATGTTCAAACGGCCCCATATTACACATTTTCAGCAAGCCCAACCCTTTTCCTGTGAGAACGTTTGGAAATAAACACACAAAAGAAGCCCAGGGTGCAGAGGCCTACTGGGAAATCTCCATGGGCCAGTCCACCCCTGCGCCCATCAGTCGGGTTTGAAGACAATCACTTAATTGCTACTGAGGGACCCACGCTTTTTCTGCTGCTTGTTTTCATGGGCATGCAGCATGTTACCTTGCTAACATTATCTCCCGCTACTCTCTGTGCAGACTCTGCTCTAGGTCACCCCCCCGCACCCCCATTCGTTCTGCTCCTGGGCCTCCCTGTTCCTGCACTCACTTCTCCTCCTTCGCCCTTCCTGCTCTGCACTGCTGGGACGCTTTTCCGCCCTATGTTAAAATGCTACTACTATCCATAAATCCGCACTAACGCTGCACCTCCTCTATTTGCTCTCCCACTACAGTCTCGGGAGGATAGCTCAGGGGCAACATGCTTGCCTTGGAAGCAAAACGACGCAGAGCAACCAGTCATATCACACCTCGTCCCTACGTTCTCTGCACCTAACTCAACTATATATACTAGCCTTTATCTAGTTACTCCCCTCAGAGTGAGGTTTTTCGTGTCTCTATATAGTCCCCCACCATCCGCTTAATCACCTGCTCGCTGCCCTCCCTGCTGACGCACAGCACCTAATTCAAGATGGCCTCAAGGACTGTTTCCTTTTGGAAGTGTTTCTGGGCAAAGCACCTTGTACCCTCAATAAATACAAGTTCCAAAATAGCATTAATTACCGTCACAGTACTTAGGGAAGCAGGACAATGGTATAATTTACAAGGAGTGTGGAACACAAAAGAAGTGCTGAAAATGGGGACTAGTGTTTGGAACGGGGTATGGACATTTGGGGTGGGGGATGGGGGAGCTGTCAAGATTAGGCTTTAGGATTATGACCTTTTTCAAAGTTCTTACCGGAAATCATTCCTGCTAAAATGGATGAATTGCTCAGTGAATATGTCCTTTCCCACAGACCCTATGGGTGCCTTAGCTTTAGGGTGCAATCTAGGAACAATGGGACGATGAGGTCTGCAGATTAGCATGCAGAAATGTGGTAACCACTTGTGCAGGGCAGCCCAAGAGGCAACCAGTAGTGGAGTTGAAACCATCAGGAAAACACCTAAGAAATGCCTTTGCACACACCTGTGAGTGCCAAAAGTGCCCCCCAGGGAGGGTGGGCACATTTCAGTCACAGTGGTTAAAATGCCTCATCACACGCCATGCCTCAAAGGGCTGGTAGAGCTATAGAAGAAGCCAGCAGGCCATACAGTACCCTAATTCGAGTTATAGAAGAAGACAGCAGGCCAGACAGTACCCTAATTAGAGTTATAGAAGAAGCCAGCATGCCAGACAGTATCCTAACTAGAGTTATAGAAGAAGGCAACAGGCCAGACAGTACCCTATCTAGAGTTATAGAAGAAGCGAGCAGGCCAGACAGTACCCTAACTAGAGTTATAGAAGAGGCCAGCATGCCAGACGGTACCCTAACTAGAGTTATAGAAGAAGTGAGCAGGCCAGACGGTACCCTAACTAGAGTTATAGAAGAAGCCAGCAGGCCAGACAGTACCCTAACTAGCCAGCAGGCCAGACAGTACCTTAACTAGAGTTATAGAAGAAGCCAGCAGCCCAGACAGTACCCTAACTAGATTTATAGAAGAGGCCAGCATGCCAGGCAGTACCCTAACTAGAGTTATAGAAAAAGGCAGCAGGCCAGACAGTACCCTAACTAGAGTTATAGAAGAAGCCAGCAGGTCAGACAGTACCCTAACTAGAGTTACAGAAGAGGCCAGCATGCCAGACGGTACCCTAACTAGAGTTATAGAAAAAGGCAGCAGGCCAGACAGTACCCTAACTAGAGTTATAGAAGAAGGCAGCAGGCCAGGCAGTACCCTAACTAGAGTTATAGAAGAAGGCAGCAGGCCAGACAGTACCCTAACTAGAGTTATAGAAGAAGCCAGCAGGCCAAACAGTACTCTAACTAGCCAGTAGGCCAGACAGTACCCTAACTAGACTTATAGAAGAAGCCAGCAGGCCAGACAGTACCCTAACTAGATTTATAGAAGAGGCCAGCATGCCAGGCAGTACCCTAACTAGATTTATAGAAGAGGCCAGCATGCCAGGCAGTACCCTAACTAGAGTTATAGAAGAAGGCAGCAGGCCAGACAGTACCCTAACTAGAGTTATAGAAGAAGCCAGCAGGTCAGACAGTACCCTAACTAGAGTTACAGAAGAGGCCAGCATGCCAGACGGTACCCTAACTAGAGTTATAGAAGAAGGCAGCAGGCCAGGCAGTACCCTAACTAGAGTTATAGAAGAAGCCAGCAGGTCAGACAGTACCCTAACTAGAGTTACAGAAGAGGCCAGCATGCCAGACGGTACCCTAACTAGAGTTATAGAAGAAGGCAGCAGGCCAGGCAGTACCCTAACTAGAGTTATAGAAGAAGGCAGCAGGCCAGACAGAACCCTACCTAAAGAAGTCAGCATGCCAGACAGTACCCTAACGTGTGACCGACTGCCCCAGCCCTATCAGTCCAATATGTGCAGTGCTATGCTTTGATCGTTCCACACTGACTCATGTCATGCAAACTACCTCAAAATCCATAACTACCTCTCAGTCCCTTTCTTGTCTTGTAACATATTTCATGTGCATTTAACCTTTCTTCACCCTTCTCTGCTGGCCTATTTCTTTTCTTTGGCAGTCTAGTGTCTGGCGGGGGCACTATACTCCACTCTGTGGGCAAGCATCAGCATTTTTAGACCACTGCAGTGCCAACGAACGCAGTGTAAAGAACTCTAAACATAACACAACATTATTCTGAAGTCCTACCTGCCTTCACTGCTTCGCTCCCGGGCACTTACAGGCACTAGACTGCCATGTGACTCACACTTCCGCAGCCCTACTAACACTTAGGAGTTCACATCATGATAGGTGAGTGATTCAAACCCCAACACTACCAGTGTTCAGAAGCAACCTTCTCTGCACAACATTCCATCTCTGCAATGGCCTCTGTGTCCTAGCTACCCGCCCAGTCGCTCTCGCAAGGTCTGTGCTCATGTCTGCAAAGCGCAGTTTGTGGACCGCGCAGACTGCGCAAAGAGTCTAACACCCAGTCTCATTATCTGACCGGCTCATTACAGGCCTGAGCTATCCCTCAAGTCACGTAGACTTTCAACCTGAAACAAACCTGTGCAGCCACGTTCCAATTAACGCACCAGCTGCTTGAGATACACTTACCCCCACCCGACGCCCACATCCACCCACCGAACTCTACCACCATCACTCTCAGAAACCTATAATTCATTTAGCCGCTGAAATGCCAATATCCACCTTCCATTCGCTTTGCGCTTCCTCCAGTATGCGTTGCCTTCATTGAACCAGACGAAACCCGCTGTGGCAGGGGACCACAGTGGTGCTCAATCACCCCCTTCTGTGCCATGCCCTTTACCTGCAGCACTTTGCACAAACGTGATTTGCCCATTAACTACATCCTGGTCAAATCATCCTAACCTTCTTTATTTTAATTTAAGTAAATAATCTCCCCCACAAAATGGAGCATCAGAGGGATATTAAGAGTGTAATTTATTCAAAAGGGCAATTAATGCAACATGTAAGGTAAAAGACAGACATTCACTCAAAAGTAAAAGGAATGTAAACATGAGTTTTGCCTTGGTTCGAAGGTCCTAAACACTGTAAATTCCAGATATCATTGGGTGTCAGGGAAGTGATATTTTTTAGTACTTTATTGAAATGATCCAGAAATTCAAGGTAGCATGATAAAGTATCGGACAACAAGCAGGGCCCTTTTTTGATTTCCCAAGGCTCATCTCTGAACTGTTTGGGGAGTAGGTAACGTATAATTTCAGTAAATATGCAATCCCATGTTAGTGCATTGGTTTATAAAGCCTTTTCAGTAGGGCATGCACAAAATTAAGTAAGATTTATACATTAAATCTGATTTACCAAAGGGTAATTGAACACAAAATGTGAACCTAGGCTTTTGGACTAATTACAATAGAATGTAGACATGTTGTTAATATGATGCCCAGCTGGTGCAAGTCGATCTAAGTCAAGAGACCTTTGCGCCACCTACTTGTGAATCCCTGCTAATCTGTTGGTGCCTTCTTGTTTCGTCACTCTTTTTTCCCAATGTACGCTGCCTTTAAGCCACCTTTCCTTTGCAGTTGGTAAGCTGGTGCAAGTGGATGTAGGTCGCATGACCTCTTCCCCACCCAGCTGGTTAGACCCACCCCTTCCTTTCTATTGCTAACTGTTAGATCATAGAGCATCTCTCACCCGGGCATCTTTAGTGAAGGGCAGGCGAAGGAAAGGGCAATTCCTCTTAGGTCCTTTTAGGGATTGGAAAAGGCCAAGAGCCAGTTACTCTGCCCGTTGTACACCAGGTAGACATCACCATGTGTCTCCTCTTGCCACAACCCGTTCCCATCCTACCCAGGAATCGCACAACTAAACATCCAAACCAGGATCGTGTAGCTATCCTAGTGAACCTAGCTAATATCCTCCGTGCACCCCATGCAGCATGTGTTTAGTGTCTAATATTCACATTCACCCTTTTATGTTGGTTAACACCGCCTCAGTGGTCGCACATGCCACGGACATCACCGTCGTTATAACCAAGAGCGATCTTGATGCCTTTTTCATTCCCAAAACTTGATTTACACCCTCCTCACGCTACCCCTTTGATGTCCTCCTACCCCACAGCTACAGTATCCAACATACTGACCGTGCAGGAAGAACTGCAGGTGGGGTGGCAGTTATCCATAAGATCGACTGAGAAAACCAACATGAGGTTATGCAAATTGATCATGTCTGCTGGTTTATTATCTCAGTCATAAATGCAAGTCTACAAGTACCATAATACTAATTGATGGAAACTTAAAAATGCGAATCTAGGTTTCACTACTGTTTATTAATGATCTCAATCTACCCAACACACACACACACACACACACACACAAAAGTGTGTAATAAGGTCACCTGCCCATAGTCATTGTTTGCTCTAGACATGCAGATTGATATTCATGATGTGGAAAATAGCTTTTGGGTTCTTCCACGTTCCTTATCAATTCTCTCCAGATCTTCCGAAATGCTACATCTGGTTTGCTGATGGTCACTTGTCAGTCTCAGCACATCATGCTTGCTCTCCGCCATCTCTGCGCGATTCCGGCATGCCGCTTGCAGAGTTTAAAACACAGCGCAGAACTCATGGTGTTATTTTATTGACAGGATTTTTTAGCCAAGCTGACCTAATATATATTCCCAGCCATTCTCTCCCCTCCTCCTCCCTTAATCTGTTTCAGGATCTATTATTTTTAAGCAAAAGTTTAGGCACATCTTCCTTCTCTGTACTCCCCCATACTCGCTGCTGAGCAACCCCCTTCCAGTGGATCTTTGAAGCACCATTAACCATCTGTCACGCCACTTACCTGGAGACCGGGGTCCTCTGCTCCTACTCGCTCTCCTCTCTCTTGGCGGATCTACCCGCGCTTCTGCCTGCGGGGATCCGCCATGGGGAGAGCTTCTGGGGTTCCCGTCGGGAGTCCTCTGCGCATGCGCGGGAGACCACGGTCTCGATTCCGCGCATGCGCAGTTGATTGGGCTCTCTTCAAGGCGAGTGCTCGCGTTCCGAGCCTCGCTTTGGATGTGCCGGCACCCAGTAACGAGGCGGCTTGCGTTTCAAGCCTCTCTCGGGTGCCGGCCATCCTATAAAGCGAGCCTCGATCAGGGGCAAGTCGCGTCTCAATGCGGTTTGCCCTGATCGTGTTTTCGCTCGTTTTGCTACCTACCAGTTCCGGCCTTGCTCTGTCTCCAGCTTCTGTCTGAACCCTTCGCTGGGTTCCTGCCCCTGCAGCTTTTCTGGTCCTTCTCCCTTTGGGGTCTTGGGGTTCCTTTTGGGTTCCTGAGTTCTTCCCTTGGGTACTGTTTCGTTTTCCCTGGGTTCCCCTTCTCAGTCCTTTCCAGTCCTGTGCCTGGGTTGGTTCCCAGTCCTGTTCCTGGGTTGGTTTCCCAGTCCTGTTCCTGGGTTGGTTTTCCAGTCCTGTTCCTGGGTTGGGTTCCCAGTCCTGTTCCTGTGTTGGTGTCAGAGAGCACCAAAGTATTAACTGAAAAGGATACGGTAGTCAAAAGGATACAGGTGGTAGGGTCTTCCGGATCCCTGTTCACTCGTTTTGATAGTTGTGAAGTCAAGTTAAGACCTTCCAAATGATACAACTCTCTGACTGGTAAAACAGGCAGAGTGATGGATCACTGGAAAGGGTGTGGGTAAGGTATAGGAAGTCAGCCTAGAACAAAATAAAGTATCATGAATAACTGCCCCAACCTGGGTATGATGGAATAGAAAATGTCATGAATGCACACACTGACCTTGAGTCTAGGGCAGATGAATCCAGCAGAGTCTCTTGAGGAATCCAAGGTAGAACAAACGACAAGGAAGGGAAGATTAGTAAGGGAGACTTATCCCGAACGGAACGAGGCTCACGCTATATACCGGGTTGATGCACCACAGGATAGCGTCCAAAGTACTGTTCACTGTCACCTTCCAATTATCCTTGAAAAGCTTCCTTCCCACGTAGAGTAAAGTATAGAAATGAATCAATCCCCCTGTTAATATCACAGGTGCAGGAGTTGGAAATAGCGCTCCTTTTAAGGTATAAACAAAGTACACGCGGTTCTGTACAGCCGCGAAGAAAAGAGCGTGTGCGTGTAGATTTACACGCGATTAGGATTCACGCAGTCCAGGCCAGCCGTACTTGAAGATAGCGTGCGCGTGTGGATTTACACGCGAGCAGGATTCACGCAGTCCAGGCCAGCAGCGCTTGAAGATAGTGTGCGCGTGTGGATTTACACGCGAGCAGGATTCACGCAGTCCAGGCCAGCAGCGCTTGAAGATAGCGTGCGCATGTGGATTTACACACGAACAGGATTCACGCAGCCCAGGCCAGCAGCGCTTGAAGATAGCGTGCGCGTGTGGATTTACAAGCGAACAGGATTCACGCAGCCCTGGTCAGCCGCGTTTGAAGACAACGTGCGCGTGTGGATTTACACGCGAACAGGATTCACGCAGCCCAGGCCAGCCGCGTTTGAAGACAACGTGCGCGTGTGGATTTACACGCGAACAGGATTCACGCAGGCCAGCAGCGCTTGAAGATAGCGTGCGCGTGTGGATTTACACGTGAACAGGATTCACGCAGCCCAGGCCAGCCGCGTTTGAAGACAACGTGCGCGTGTGGATTTACACGCAACCAAACAGCTCCAGGAATCAGCGTGTGGCGGAAAACACGCTATAGAAGGCCCAAAAAGTAGCTGTAGTAACCTGCAAGGATGCAGACCGGAGGTTCAGCTACACAACGCCAAATGATTCGATCAGAAGCAGCGAGTGAAGTTTCCACGCTGCTTAAATACGTAATGCCGTAGTTCACGTGACGAAGCAGAATACACGTGAAGTTAGCGACGTGAAAAGTGCAAACGTCGTTTTCCCGGCAACGTATCGAACAACCGCCATTTGGAATAGAACAGTCTAGCTGTTCTACGAGCGTAGGAGGTAGGACCACGTCCAGCATGAATGACAGTGCCATCCCCCAAAGGGGCAACCTCTCCCCTTCTCGTGTGAAAACGCTTCAATAAAGCAGGAGCATGAATATTAGAAAGAGGTTCCCAGGACCTATCTTCGGGACCATAGCCCTTCCAGTCCACCAGATAAAACGGCCTACCAGAACGTAGTCTCATATCCAGTATGTCCTGTACCTCGTATTCATCTGAACCCCGCACAGAAATAGCAACAGGCCGTACAGGCAATCTAGTAGCTTCAGAACATGGCTTAATGAGTGACACGTGGAATACGGGATGCACTCGCCATCGTTGTGGCAAAGCCAGACGGACAGCAGCCGGATTAATTACTTGGAGCACTACATACGGACCAATGTATTTAGGCAATAATTTCTTTTTGCCTGGAATTCTCAAGTTCTTAGTGGACAGCCATACTTTCATACCAGCCTTGTAGACGGGTGCGGGTATTCTATGAGCATCGGCATAGAACTTGTCGCGTCTTTTAGCCTGCTCTAATTGCTGCTTCACTTTCCTCTGTAATTTCTTCAGATCACGAAAGGTACGGCCTGCGGCAGGAGTATCCAAAGACAAGCTGGAATCCAAAGGTATTGATCGGGGGTGCTGTCCATAAAGCGCATAGAACGGTGAAGTGCCTATGGCACTATGATAGGAGTTGTTATAGGCGAATTCAGCTGCCGGCAGGACCGTGAGCCAATCCGATTGGTACTGCAGACACAGACACCGCAGATATTGTTCCATAGTGCAGTTGACTCTTTCGGTCTGTCCATCGGTTTGAGGGTGATAAGCACTGGAAATTCTATCATCAATCAGTAATGCAGAGGTTAGTGCTCTCCAAAAGCGTGACGCAAACTGTGAGCCCCTGTCCGTAATGATTACTGACGGTAGACCAAAGAAACGAAATACATGTTGGATGAATAGGTCAGCCAGAACAGCAGCGGTTGGTAAACCAATACAGGGAATATAAAGAGCCAATTTAGTGAAATAATCCACTACAACCCATATGGTATCGTACTCCTGGTTTGGTGGGAGTTCTACCACAAAGTCCATAGATATCATGTCCCATGGTTTGTTAGGTACAGGTAGGGACTGGAGTAAGCCCACTGGTTTACCAGGAGTGTTTTTACATTGGATGCATACAGAACAAGTTGATACATGATCTATGACATCTTTTGACATGGACGGCCACCAGCACCATCTTTTGAGTAGTTCTAGTGTTTTCTTCCGTCCAGGATGGGCTGTGATCAAGGAATCATGATTCCACTTGAGGGCTTTATTCCGCGTTGAAGACGTCGGTAGGTAGAGCACTCCTTGTGTGAATGGTAAACCGTTATGTATGTCCAGATTCATATCCTGGATAACTTGTGGATGATTTTTCACCCACTCTTGTACTTCAGTTTTTAAGGATGGTTGAACAGAACAACTACATATTACATGATCTGCCAACAACTGATTCTGTACTTGTGCTTCTTCCTTCGCCTCTTCACTCATACGGGACAACGCGTCCGACTTAACGTGTTCTCGGGCAGGACGATATGTGACCTGGAAATCGTATTGGGCAAAAAAGACATGCCATCTGGCCTGTCGGGCCGTAAGGCATTTCATGGATTTGAATGCTTGAAGATTTCTATGGTCAGAGTACACTAACACCTGATGTTTGGCCCCAAGAAGATGATGACGCCATTCTCGGAAGGCATCCTTGATAGCCAGCAGTTCCCGCTCAGTGACGGTGTAGTTTCGTTTATATGGGGTAAGTTTGCGAGAGAAGAAAGCCACTGGGTGCTCCTCCTTGGTTTCTGTGCAAACTTGTGAGAGTACCGCTCCAGTAGCGACACTGGATGCATCCGCTTCAACGATAAACTGGCGATCTGGATCTGGATGTTGAAGCGCGGGTGCAGTGGTAAATGCTTCTTTCAACTTTTCGAATGATGCTTGGGCATTTGGGTTCCAACAGAAAGGAACTTTAGAACTAGTTAAGGCCTTCAAAGGAGCTACTGTTTTGGAGAAGGAATGAATAAATCTGCGATAAAAATTTGCAAAGCCTAAGAAAGACTGTAATGACTTGACATTGTGCGGAATCGGCCAATTCAATATGGCCTTCACCTTGGAACGGCTCATTCGAGCACCTAGATTGGTAATGTCATAGCCCAGGAATTCCACTTCCTGTGAATGAAAGACGCATTTCTCGGCTTTCACATAAAGAAGGTTCTCCCTGAGTCTTTGTAGGACTGTAGAAACGTGTTTGACGTGTTCCGAAAAAGATGATGAATAGATCAGAATGTCATCCAGATAAATCACCACAAACTGGTCCATTATATCCCTGAATATATCATTCATGAAGAATTGAAAAGTGGCGGGAGCGTTGCACAGACCAAAAGGCATCACCAAATACTCGTAAAGACCATACCGTGTCTTGAAAGCGGTCTTCCATTCGTCGCCTTCACGAATGCGAACTAAATTGTATGCTCCTCGCAAGTCCAATTTGGTGAAGTAACTGGAAGTACCTAATTGATCCAATAGAACGTTTATCAGTGGTAAAGGATATTGGTTTTTTACGGTGATGTCGTTAAGTGCCCTGTAATCAATACAAGGCCTTAGATCTCCCTCTTTCTTCGGAACAAAGAATAGAGGAGACGCAGCAGGTGATTGTGATGGCCGTATGAAACCCATCGCTAAAGCTTTGTCAATGTATTCTTTCAACACAACGTCTTCTTTTGGGGTCAGTGAATATAAACGACCTGTAGGGATTTTGGCACCAGGAATCAATTCAATAGGACAGTCGTACTGTCGATGGGGAGGCAATTGTTCTGCCTGGCCCTTGTCAAAGACATCAGCATACTCAGCGTATTCGCATGGTATGGTAGTGTCGCTTTGATGTACCACGCTGATAGTTGAAGCTCCCACCATAGAGGCCAATATGTGTTGCTTGTTTGACACCTCCTGACTGGTAAAGCAATATTCATTGCAATGAATCGAAGGATACTGGAGCAATCCCGAAACCCAGTCAACGGCGGGATTATGAAGGGTTAACCATGCAAGACCAAGTATGATCTCGTACTGCGGAGCAGCTATGACATCGAAGATGATTTCTTCCGAATGATTATTCGATAATGTCTTCTGAACAGATACCGTCTCCTGGGTTACCATACCAGAAGTCAAAACAGATCCGTCCACGGTATTAACCGTTTCAGGTTTGTTTTTGTTTACAAGGGGTATGGAACAGTTCTTGGCATATGTGATGTCGATGTAATTGTTGGTGGCTCCGGAATCAACCATGGCCTTGGAAACCAATTCTCGTTCACCACAACGTAACGTCACCTCAACAATTACGGGTGCGTGTTTAGGAATGGTACTGGAGCCCGATGAAACACTCGACATAGGGACTCCTGCTATTGTCGAGTTTAGGCGTTTCCCGAACGCTTGATGGGTTTTTTAGGACATGTCGCCAATAAATGCTCGGATGAACCGCAATACATACATAAATGGTTCTTTCTTCGGTTCTCTCGTTCTGCATTGGACAACCGGCCTCTCACGACGCCAATCTGCATGGGTTCGGGGTCGTTCGAGAGGACTGCCGGTGTCTCTGAACGCCCCTAGGCTTGCATGAAAGGCTTTTTCTCTCCTTTCCGAGCATTCCTTCGGGCATCGATTTGTAAAACCAAATCGAGCAACTCTATGAATCCCGTAGGAACCACCGGAACTGTAGGTAAGGCATCTTTCAGTTCTTCTGAAAGACCCTTGTAGAAAACAGCCGTTTTCTTGCCGTCAGGCCATTGAGTTTCGGCTGTTAGTTGATTGAACCGGGCAATGTAAGGCAAAAGAGGCTGATTGCCTTGTTGTAGATTAAGTAACTCCAGATCCATGGCTTGAGCAGCATAACGCATGTCAAAGACTTTACTCATAGCAGCCAAGAGATCGTCACAGTCGTACAACAAAGGGCTATTTGTTTCCAACAAAGGGTTAGCCCAAGCAGCAGCTGTGCCCCCTAAATGGGAAAGCACGAATGCTGCTTTTGTAGTTAGGTCAGGAAAAGATGTAGGACGGCAAAGAAAATGGAGTCGGCACTGATTAACGAAGGTTCTATAGGTTTTGGGATCACCAGTGAACCGTTCCGGAGGGGCCAAGGGAAACTGAGTGGGCATAACCACATTAATAGTTTCCTGTGGGGGTGTCATAGTCCCAGATCCAGATGCAGTGGCCATTGGAACCTGTGCTCCCTGAGGACTACCGTGCATGGCGTCTTGCATAACGATGCCGTAACATGTCCTGTGCCGTAACCATTTCATTTCTCAAATCGCTGATCAACTGAGTCAAAACAGCTAAAGGATCCGTACCCTCCATGGCTTCTGATTCTGTCAGAGAGCACCAAAGTATTAACTGAAAAGGATACGGTACTCAAAAGGATACAGGTGGTAGGGTCTTCCGGATCCCTGTTCACTCCTTTTCATAGTTGTGAAGTCAAGTTAAGACCTTCCAAATGATACAACTCTCTGACTGGTAAAACAGGCAGAGTGATGGATCACTGGAAAGGGCGTGGGTAAGGTATAGGAAGTCAGCCTAGAACAAAATAAAGTATCATGAATAACTGCCCCAACCTGGGTATGATGGAATAGAAAATGTCATGAATGCACACACTGACCTTGAGTCTAGGGCAGATGAATCCAGCAGAGTCTCTTGAGGAATCCAAGGTAGAACAAACGACAAGGAAGGGAAGATTAGTAAGGGAGACTTATCCCGAACGGAACGAGGCTCACGCTAGATACCGGGTTGATGCACCACAGGATAGCGTCCAAAGTACTGTTCACTGTCACCTTCCAATTATCCTTGAAAAGCTTCCTTCCCACGTAGAGTAAAGTATAGAAATGAATCAATCCCCCTGTTAATATCACAGGTGCAGGAGTTGGAAATAGCGCTCCTTTTAAGGTATAAACAAAGTACACGCGGTTCTGTACAGCCGCGAAGAAAAGAGCGTGTGCGTGTAGATTTACACGCGATTAGGATTCACGCAGTCCAGGCCAGCCGTACTTGAAGATAGCGTGCGCGTGTGGATGTACACGCGAGCAGGATTCACGCAGTCCAGGCCAGCAGCGCTTGAAGATAGTGTGTGCGTGTGGATTTACACGCGAGCAGTATTCACGCAGTCCAGGCCAGCAGCGCTTGAAGATAGCGTGCGCGTGTGGATTTACACGCGAACAGGATTCACGCAGCCCAGGCCAGCAGCGCTTGAAGATAGCGTGCGCGTGTGGATTTACACACGAACAGGATTCACGCAGCCCAGGCCAGCCGCGTTTCAAGACAACGTGCGCGTGTGGATTTACACGCGAACAGGATTCACGCAGCCCAGGCCAGCCGCGTTTGAAGACAACGTGCGCGTGTGGATTTACACGCGAACAGGATTCACGCAGCCCAGGCCAGCCGCGTTTGAAGACAACGTGCGCGTGTGGATTTACACGGAACCAAACAGCTCCAGGAATCAGCGTGTGGCGGAAAACACGCTATAGAAGGCCCAAAAAGTAGCTGTAGTAACCTGCAAGGATGCAGACCGGAGGTTCAGCTACACAACGCCAAATGATTCGATCAGAAGCAGCGAGTGAAGTTTCCACGCTGCTTAAATACGTAATGCCGTAGTTCACGTGACGAAGCAGAATACACGTGAAGTTAGCGACGTGAAAAGTGCAAACGTCGTTTTCTCGGCAACGTATCGAACAACCGCCATTTGGAATAGAACGGTCTTGCTGTTCTACGAGCGTAGGAGGTAGGACCACGTCCAGCATGCATGACAGTTGGTTTCCCAGCCCTGTTCTTGGGTCTGGTTCCCACACTCTGCCTGAGCCATCACCTGTTTCCTTTGGGGCATTGAGTCTCCCAGCTGCTTCCAGTGGGATCTACCACCTGCCTGCCATCCTTGTTCCTCCAGTGGTTGCGGTTGTCCGGCTCTACCACCAACTTCGGACTTCACAGTCTTTGGACATTTGACATCTGCCTCTCCTGTCAGTGCTTGCACTGTCCTGACGCCACGCAAATCAGGAGAGTGCCTCCCGTGGCGTTGGGAGTCGGTCCATCTTCCACCTTGTTAAAACCTTGGGTGGCGTAGAGGCCGGTTCCTCGCGTCATACGCTCATCGTCAGTCTGGCTGCCACGTCAAGATCTTCTTCCAAGTCCTCAGGTACCGTTCACTCACGTGTTACCCAGCTTAACAGATTGAGACGCCTACCTTCGGATTTGGAAGATGCTCAAGACATCAGAGATGAACTTCAAGCTCTCCGAGCAGAGATGACGGCATTACGTCAGGAAAATCAGACTTTACGTCAAATGGTATCGCAGGGGGCTATGAGCGCATCGCAAGGAGAGAGTTCACTGGCACATACTACTCCGATCAAGTTCGATGGAGACCCCCGACTTGTAGCAGAATTCTGCAATCATTTCTGAGTCCATTTTCTCTTCAGACCATCGCATTTTACCAGTGACAAGGCCAAGATTGGATATATCCTGGGGAATCTATCTGGAAACGCTCTTGCTTGGGCCACTCCATTGGTGGCCACCAATAGTCCAATTTTGAATGACTTCATGGCCTTTGAAAAGGCTTTCTTGGAGGTGTTTCAATCACCAAATCTGGCTTCCGTAGCCCAGAACCAGTTGATGGACATGAGACAAGGAAGTGCTGACATAATAACTTACATAAGCCTTTTCCGTCAACTGGCGACCGACTCCCAGTGGCCAGAAGTAACACAAAGTACCTTGTTTCGTCGAGGATTGAGAGATGAATACAAGCACGAGTTACTCCATATTCCCGAGCCCGAGACCCTCCAACGTCTTATCGAACAAGTGCTCCGGATAGACCAGAGACTTACGGAGCGAAGGGCAGAGAGACGTCGGTCCGAGAAGTTTCATTCCAAGAGGCCTAACGTACCAGTCGGATCTTTTGGTTCTCCGGAGTCTGGCTCTTAACCTATGCAATTAGGGGCCATGAGAGGACCTTTATCTGAAGAAGAAAGGAGAAGAAGAAGAACCCTGCGCCTATGTCTTTATTGTGGAGCGGCTGGGCATTATCTGGGTGCATGCCCTCTATGCCCTCAGAAAAAGAAGGCGGAAAACTAGGAGACCTGTTGCGTAATCGAAGGGCAGCAACAGGTCCAGCTTCTCTCTCAGGCCTTTCCGCATCTTGTTTCTCTTCTCACCCCATGAAACCAGCTGTCTTATTGACCCTGATAATCAGGATATCTTTGCCTGATAAGACTCTGGAAGTTTACGGATTGCTGGATAGCAGAGCTTCTGGTAATTATATCGACAAATAATTTGCCAACAGCAACGGTATACCCCTGCTCTCCAAACAGACAGCCCTACTTTTGAAGTCATCGATGGTTCACCTCTGTCCTCTGGACCCGTTCGTCTTCATACCGTGGGACTGGTACTGAAGATTGATGATCACTTGGAGACTTTGGCCTTGGACATGATCAAGTCACCCATCTACAAGTTGGTTTTGGGATTACCATGGTTGCAATGCCACAAACCGGTTATTAACTGGAGAACTTGTACCTTGTCTTTCTTTTCCACCTTCTGTTCCCAGAATTGCAATCTGCCAACCCAGACTCTTGTCTCTTCAACACTTTTGGAATCAATTGGCAGAAGTCCGAGACTTTGTTCCATATCTCATGTTCCCCAGGAATATGCCGCTTTTGGAAACGTGTTCTCAGAACCAGGAAATATACCATTGCCCCCACATCGCTCTTTTGATTGTTCAATTGATTTGTTGCCAGACGTTGAGATTCCTCATGGAAGGCTGTATGCGTTAACCCAGGAAGAGAGGCAAGTGCTACAAGACTACTTATCGGAATGTTTAAGTAAGGGATATATAGCCCCTTCGAAGTCACCTGCGGGCTTTCCATTATTTTTCGTAAAGAAAAAGGAAGGACCTTTACGACCCTGCATAGACTATCGTCAATTGAACGATATAACTATAAAGGACCGCTATCGCTTACCCTTGATTCGTAACATCCTGGAAACCCTCCACACAGCTCGGATCTTCACTAAGCTTGACTTACGCGGAGCTTACCATTTGGTTCGCATTAAGGATGGGGACGAATGGAAAACCGCATTTAAGACCCCCTTTGGACACTTTGAGTACAGGGTGATGCCTTTCGGTCTAAGTAATGCCCCAGCTGTCTTCCAGAGATTCATGGATAACATCTTCAGTGATTTAATAGGAATTTCGGTTTGGATCTACTTGGACGATAATTTGATTTTTTCCAAATCTCTTGAGGAGCATGTGAGACACGTTCGTGAAGTCCTTCTCCGTTTATCCTCTAACCAGCTGTTTGCCAAGGCGGAGAAATGTTCTTTTCATCAACACAGCATTGAATTCCTGGGATATGTGATCAATCATACCGGTATTGAGATGGATCCCAAGAAGGTCCAGGCCGTCCTAGATTGGAAGCAGCCACATGATGTAAAGTCTCTGCAGCGCTTCTTGGGTTTTGCCAATTTTTATAGGCGCTTTATTCCTCACTTTTCCCAAACTACAGCGCCACTCTCAAGGTTGACCAGCAGCAAGACTGTTTTCAAGTGGGATTCTCTAGCTTCACAAGCCTTTGCCACCTTGAAGACGGCTTTCACCACCGCCCCTATTCTGCGTCACGCTCAGGACGAATTACCCTATATTGTGGAGGCAGACGCTTCCGATTTCGCCATTGGAGCGGTCCTTCTGCAGTGTGATCCTAAGACCTCTGTTGAACATCCAGTAGCCTATTATTCACGTAAATTGAATTCCAGTGAAAGGAACTATGCGGTTATTGAGTGGGAATTACTTGCCATAAAGATGGCTTTTGAAGAATGGAGACATCTCCTGCTTGGGGCGCGCTTTTCTGTAGAGGTCCGTACAGATCACCGGAACTTGCAGTATTTACGTTCCTTACAGTGCCCTACGCCTCGCCAGGCTAGATGGGCTTTCTTTTTTTCTCCGTTTCAGTTCCATGTTACCTACATCCCCGGTACCGCCAATCTGAAGGCGGATGCTTTATCTCGTTCTCTGGAGAGGGTGGAGAGAGAGGTTGGTGGGAGTTCCCCATTGATTTCCCCAAACCATTTCTTGTTGGCACTGTCTCCTCACCTGCAAGCCATTTTTGATGCTACCCAAGCGGATCCAGAACGAGCGAACCTACTGCAGCAATCATTGGTGTCAGAACGAGACGGTTTGCTGTTTTTCCAGAAGAGGTTGTACATTCCGGTAGGGCCTATCCGTGATGGCATACTACATGGTTTTCATGACTCTTTGATTGGGGGACATCGAGGAATTAAAGCTACGCAAGAACTAGTGTCTCGACAATTCTGGTTGCCGGGGTGGGCCAGTTCCGTCAAGAAGTATGTGGAGAGCTGCCCCGTCTGTGCCCAGACGAAGGTACCGAGAAGAAAACCTCTAGGACTGCTACTTCCTACGGAATTGTCACCGTACCCGTGGCACACCATAGCCACAGACTTTATTGTAGACCTACCTCCCTCCGACGGATGTACCTGCATAATGGTGGTAATTGACTGCTTTACGAAATACGCTTATTTCATTCCCTTTAGCAAGATACTCACGGCTTCTCAGATAGCATCTGCCTTCCTGCATGAAGTATATCGTTTACATGGCCTTCCAGAAAAGATTATTTCTGATCGGGGATCGCAGTTTGTGTCACCTTTCTGGAGTAGGGTATGTGGCCATCTTGGCATTCACAGGGCCATGGTTATCATCCGCAGACCAATGGCCTCACCGAACGGACCAATCAGACCCTAGAGGGGTATCTTCGCTGCTTTGCCAATGCTACTCAGTCCTACTGGAAGGTGTCTCTGGACTTTGCTGAAGTTTCGTACAATAATTCCATCCATTCCCCTACTGGAATCAGTCCGTTCTACTGTTCTTCTGGCCAGCATCCGAAACTGATGCCCTTCCATCCTGTACCCGCTAGTACGGTTCCGTCTGCTGATGACCTGGTGTCTTCCATTCAGAGACAACATGAAGTGGCACGTAAGACTTTGGAGTTTACAAGGAGTCGTATGAAGGTTCAGGCTGACGAAGGCGATGTGTGGAACCAGATATCCAGGTGGAGGATAAGGTTTGGTTATCATCTAGGAATTTGCCTCTTAACAATTTGCCGGTAAAGCTGGCTCCACGTTATTTTGGTCCATTTAGGATAACCAAGTGCCTGTCCTGCGTAGCTTTTCGCCTTGAGCTCCCACGTTCTTGGCATATTCACCCAGTCTTTCATGTTTCCCTTCTGAAACCTCACGTCAATGACACCTTTGGTCGTTCCCCTCTTCGCCCGGCCCCAGTTTTAGTTCAGGGTGTCCCCGAATTTGAGGTTCAGGAGATTTGTGATGCCCGCTATCGTAGAGGGGTACTACACTTTCTAGTGGATTGGAAGGGATACTCAGCTTGTGACCGCACTTGGGAACCACAACAGCATGTACACGCACCTCCTCTAGTGCATGCTTTTTACGAGAAGTTCCCTTGGAAGCTTGGGGCCCCGGGTCTTCCTGGGAGGGGTCATAGTGTCACGCCACTTACCTGGAGACCGGGGTCCTCTGCTCCTACTCGCTCTCCTCTCTCTTGGCGGATCTACCCGCGCTTCCGCCTGCGGGGATCCGCCATGGGGAGAGCTTCTGGGGTTCCCGTCGGGAGTCGTCTGCGCATGCGCGGGAGACCACGGTCTCGATTCCGCGCATGCGCAGTTGATTGGGTTCTCTCCACGGCGAGTGCTTGCGTTCCGAGCCTCGCTTTGGATGTGCCGGCACCCAGTAACGAGGCGGCTTGCGTTTCAAGCCTCTCTCGGGTGCCGGCCATCCTATAAAGCGAGCCTCGATCAGGGGCAAGTCGCGTCTCAACGCGGTTTGCACTGATCGTGTTTTCGCTCGTTTTGCTACCTACCAGTTCCGGCCTTGCTCTGTCTCCAGCTTCTGTCTGAACCCTTCCCTGGGTTCCTGCCCCTGCAGCTTTTCTGGTCCTTCTCCCTTTGGGGTCTTGGGGTTCCTTTTTGGTTCCTGAGTTCTTCCCTTGGGTACTGTTCTGTTTTCCCTGGGTTCCCCTTCTCAGTCCTTTCCAGTCCTGTGCCTGGGTTGGTTCCCAGTCCAGTTCCTGGGTTGGTTTCCCAGTCCTGTTCCTGGGTTGGTTTTCCAGTCCTGTTCCTGGGTTGGGTTCCCAGTCCTGTTCCTGGGTTGGTTTCCCAGCCCTGTTCTTGGGTCTGGTTCCCACACTCTGCCTGAGCCATCACCTGTTTCCTTTGGGGCATTGAGTCTCCCAGCTGCTTCCAGTCGGATCTACCACCTGCCTGCCATCCTTGTTCCTCCAGTGGTTGCGGTTGTCCGGCTCTACCACCAACTTTGGACTTCACAGTCTTTGGACATTCGACATCTGCCTCTCCTGTCCTGACGCCACGCAAATCAGGAGAGTGCGTCCCGTGGCGTTGGGAGTCGGTCCATCTTCCACCTTGTTAAAACCTTGGGTGGCGGAGAGGCCGGTTCCTCGCGTCATACGCTCATCGTCAGTCTGGCTGCCACGTCAAGATCTTCTTCCAAGTCTTCAGGTACGCTTCACTCACGTGATACCCAGCTTAACACCATCTCCCGTTCAGTAAAAAGAGACTTAAAACATGATTCTGTGCTTTCCTGTGGTCTTACGGTTTGTGCAGAATTGCCTGCCTAAACATACACATACGCATCTTGATTCAAGCAATTTATTTAGCAGTGATAATTGATTTTTTTTTGTTTCCTAACTATATTCAGATGGTGAGGGTAGGAGTGAACAATGCAAAAATCCTGGGGTTTCATTGTCAAAGCCAGATTGTGGGCTGTGTGTTGAAAAGAGAGTATTTGGCACTGGGTCTTAGATCTTTTGAGATGGGGCTTCAGAAGTTGGATGCAGCTGTCGCCAAAGCACCATCTCGGCTTTGTAGTTTTTTGAATTTTGAAGGATAAGAATATTCTTTGTGACCATTTTAGGGACCTTTGGGAGAGATATGTTCTTAGGTGCAGATCAAGCTATTTGGTATCCACTGAGAATACATTCCAAGATATGAAGCACAAGGATTTGAACGCAATCCTTAATTTAATAGGAAGCCATGACACCAGGGGAGTTATGGATGCGTGGTTTCAGATTTCAGATTAGTTGCGTCGCTCTTTGTTGAATGATTTTAAGTTAGTGGATGGTAGAATAATGTAGGCCCTGTTAGAGGCTATTGCAATAATCCAAATGGGGGCATTTGTTTTAATCATCTGCAGGTGCCGGGTCTTTTCTTCAGGGTTTGTAGCTTGATGTATGATTTCTCTGTGATCTCATTTATCTGACGAATAAAAGATAGAGAGGGTTCAAAAAGGATCCCAAAGTTTTTAGCTAATTCAATGGGATTTGGAGTTTTGTAGATTTTTGAATCTGGTAAATGGAAAGGTCATTCAGGGAGGATGGAGAGTTGTGTCTTGTCCATGTTAAGGCAAGTGTTGTTGACCACCATAGAGTCCTGGGTGACTTGCAGACATTGGGGGATAGTAGAGTTGTCAGGTGGGTCCTTTTTAAGATTAAGGAAGATTTGCAAGTCACCCGCATAAAACTGGTAGTCACAATACACGAGAATGCTTCAGTGACATTGCGGCAGTGGTTTGACGCATCAATGGTAGAACCTGGGAGAAAGGAGGGATCCTTCCATTGGAATTTAGGGAATGTGAACTTGACTCTACAGTTAACCCGGGAATGGCCATGGCAGGTTTCCAACTTTCTTTGTGCATGAAGTCGTTCATTGTAACATAAGCCACAGACCTATCAAGTAGGACTGATGTCATGGGGGTGGGATTGTCAAGAGACTTAAGGGCCTGTTCTCTTTGATACAGGAGAGCGGTCTCTGCAGATCTGGTACATCTCAGCGCGGTGGCTATTTCACCAGATTGTCTTGAATGGATGTTTCCAGAGGTGGGGGGTAAACCCTCATAGCACCCATCTACGCCCTCCACCCCAATTCCTAAAATCTATTTACAACTATATAGTCTGCCTTCCTAAAAAATGCAGCAAAGCAATGTGGTAATGTGGCCATTCACCTATTGCGGTTATGACCACACTAAGTTGGGCAGGTACTTGTGCTTTTTTTGGGGGGTAAGAGGTCAGACTGGAAGTTGTGTAGGCACATGTTTCCCTCTCTGAGGTCAGGGAAAGACGCTGGGAGGAGTGGCGGACAAAAGCATTGCGGAGATGCTCGGTACAGGGGCAGTGCAGGATTCAGGCAAATGTCATTGTGGGAGGAGAGTGGTCAAAAGTGAAAAGAGGCAGACAGTGACTGTATTGCCAGCGACACGTGCAAACAAGGGAGAGGGTCAAGCCTCCGCAACTTCCAGAAGTTTCACGCATTCAGTCTGTGGGGTGCGCTTGTGTTTTTGGAAGCGGGGAAGCTGCAAAGCAAAGGCGACACCAAACGCACCCCAACTCCAAACACTTCCAGCAAGTTCAGGAACGGGGTCTGTCATACTTATGCAGCGCTGCCAGAATGAGGATTTAAATTGCGGACGGAATGGCTTTCGCTGAACATACCCTTTCATTCTGTCGCACGTGGGAAGCGCTCAGCTTAACTCTGTTGCTCCAGGCTAACCCCGCCCAGGCTCAGGCTGCTAACATGTCCACTGCTAGGCCAGCCCAACCACTAGCGCAGATATCAAATTTCATTGGCTTTCAAACAGCCAATGACGTTTGATGTTGCCTGCGACTGATAGTCACACAGGTACTATTTACACAGACATCATACTGACGGGTGCCTCCTCTCTAGCGTCCCGCCACCCCTTAATAAAACACTTAATTCTATCTGCGCAGAGCCCAGGGCTCCTCGAACCAATGAAAGAACATGTGTGTGGCATGTAACGCGCCCCAGCACCTGCGCTTCTAGGGTGGCCAGATTTGAAATGAAATGAAATGATATTTTATTTATATCGCGCTGGTACACAAGTGTTTCAGCGCGCGAAAAAAAGTAAAAAGTAAAAAAACGGGACAGGGCAACGAACATAACTAACGATTGAAAGTGGCTGTCAAGGAGCTACACTTCAGTAGCGTTTGGAGGAGAAGGGGGTTTAATAGTTACTGGTCAAAGAAACACATATTATAATTAATTCATCACACACTAGCACTATCTTAAGTTTAAAATGCAGCATTTCTTCTGTGCGATATTGTGCATTCCTGCCTGCCAGCTATGAAGACTGACTACCAAAAACCAGGACCACTGAAGTTTCCAATGAGAACATAATCTTGAGAAAAGGGGGACAGGGCACCAAATACCGGGACAGTCCCTGCACCCTAACCTGCGCACCAGTACCACAAAATGCTCTCGCTGCCTGGCCAAGGCCAGAATTATTATTTTATTTATTCCCACAGGGCGTGCTCAGTCAGCAGGAACTGTGGCAAAAATAAATAAAATAATAACTGTAGCACTGAATAACGGCTCCTGCACACTGCCTCAACTTGCCTATTTGTGCTGCTGTGCTCAATTCCCCCTCCCCCACACAACCAGTAGCCACTAGCCACTGGTTGCAACTCACCCACGTACACCTCTCATATTGTCGTCTCCACTCCCTTTTATCTCGCTGATGTTCCCTGAACAGGTTCCTTTGTCCTCTCTTCTGCAACTTTCACTGTCTTCATTACTCCTCCCCTTACGTCTTTCCGACTTCACGCTCTCCCCTGCACCTCTCATATAATATCTGTGCTTTTCTTTGCCCTTCACCCATCTCCCTCTTAGCTGCACCTCTTCTCTCGCTATTATCCCCTTCAATCCAATAATTCGCAGAAATATGCTAATCTCGGCATCTCGCCCCACTTCCTTCCATATCTCACCTTCCCTCTGCGATCCATCTATGGTTTCTGCAATCACCAGTACACGTTCCAGCATCCCTGCTTTGCCAATAACCCGATTCTACACATCCCTGTCCACTCCGGTATCGCCCCTGCATGCAGATCTGGATATCACCACACTCAATTTAGTGCCTCGCGTGCAGATCTGGATATCACCATACTCAATTTGGTGCCCCGCGTGCAGATCTGGATATCACCATACGCAATTCGGTGCCCCGTGTGCAGATCTGGATATCACCTTACACAATTCAGTACCCCACGTGCAGATCTGGATATCACCATACTCAATTCGGTGCCCCGCGTACAGATTTGGATATCACCACACTCAATTTGGTGCCCTGCGTGCAGATCTGGATATCACCATACTCAATTCGGTGCCCCGTGTGTAGATCTAGACATCACCACACTCAATTTGGTGCCCTGCGTGCAGATCTGGATATCACCATACTCAATTCGGTGCCCCGTGTGCAGATCTAGACATCACCACACTCAATTTGGTGCCCTGCGTGCAGATCTGGATATCACCATACTCAATTTGGGGCCCCTTGTGCAGATCTAGACATCAACACACGCAATTTGGTGCCCTGCGTACAGATCTGGATATCACCATACTCAATTTGGTGCCCTACCCTAGCTTAAACACTGGCATCAGTAATTCCTGATTCTCTCACAGTGAGGGGCACATCCAGTGTGGGGGGCTGCTTAAAATCTGTCTTGGTTTTATACATAGCGGCTATTCTACTTATTACAACATTTTAATCTAAAAGACTTCTTGCTTTATCGAATGTCTTTGTTTGCATCATCCACAGTAGCCACTCGTATGCTTGGGCCAGAGCCAGTATGTACATGGTGTGCATGTGGGGGTGAAGTAAGTGCGTGTGTGAGTGTTGGGGGCAGATATTTCTTTTGCATGATGTAAATACTGCAGCAGGTATTATACAAAATTACCAAATATAAAAGTCCAACCCCACCAAAAGACCTAAAACACACACCACGAAAAGTTCTAACTACCAAAAGTTTGAACTTTTCGTGGTATGTGTTCATGTGTTTCGGTGGGTCGGGCTTGGGGCTGGGGGTGTGGCTCCCGCAACACCCCGCTCACTACAGTGATCGGAGGCTGCGGGGGACACCCCCCACCCCCGCAGCACACCCGAGAAAAAAAAAGCCAGGGGTGGCGGGGGTGGCCCCCGCAACCCCCGCTCACTATACTTTATAGTGATATAGATATAAATATAGTGATATAGTATAGTGAGCGCGGGTTGCGGGGGAAACCCCTACAGCTGCCCGTAAAAAATAAACATGAAAAAAGGACCCTGGGGCACCGGTTCCCGACCACGGAAGTGAAAGGGAACTGGCACCGCAGGGACACAACGTGAAGAAAAGGTAAGTAGGGTTTGGTTATGTTGGGGGTGTGGGTGGGGAGTGTGTCGTGGGTGTGTTGTGGGTGTGGGTGGGTAGTGGTGTGCAGTGTATGTTTGCATGGGCAATGTACGCACCTTTTGAGGTGCGTACATTTCTCATGCAAACTTTTCTGTCACAGACTTTTCCGTGACGGTAAAATCACGCAGATCCCCGCAGCATTGGGCAAGTGAGGTGTTTCAGGGGCAAATGCTGGAATTTGTGGTCAAATTCACCACAAGTGTGTTATTACGTTGGCAACCACTGGAATTTTGGGGGATGTTATGGTCCACGCCATCACAAGCTCTTAGACGCAAGGTCATTACAGGTGTGTTCTTACAGGGATACATATTGCATGTATCACAGGTCTGTGCATACAGAGGCAAGTGCAGGCATGCTGGGGTGCAAGCATCAGGGGCGAGCTTACAGGGGCAAATATTGGGATGTTGGGGAAACACTATCACAGGTCAGTACTGGCCTCAATGGGCAAAGCCCTCATGAGTGTGTTTCGTGAAGTGTTATTATCGGGCAAAGTCAAGGTGAGTGTTTTGTTGCAGTGGCAAGGCTGGCCTTTCAGAGAAAATGCTGGCAGATATTGTGGGCACTGAAAGCCCAAAAATACTTTGGGAATTGCTCCTGTGTACTCTTGCTGACATAGCGTCTATTGAATTATTTAATGTTTCCCCGCGAAACACATTGTAATTTGTATGTGTTTGTACCCAGTTTTTCACAGAGTGTACTGGTAACACACCATTTTAAACCCCCAAAACCCTCCTTGATTTGCTTGTGCTCCCCCGCTATGTTTGGCCGCTTGCAACCATTATAGGCAAATATTTACGTCCCATCATTGCAAAAATTCACCCGCCACCCATGGTTAATAAACAGAGAAGTCTTGCAACAGGTTATTGTTGAGATCAAGGTTATTGTTGAGATCAAGGCACAGCCCCAAAGGGCCCGGAACCTAAGAGCCTCACAGGTGAGTTTTACAAGAAATCTCTAGAATTGCTCTCACCAAGTCACAAGAAATTGTGTGAGGCTCGGGGAAATCCTGAAATCCACGAGTTCTGTGGTTATCACGCCTGGGAAAGTCCACACCAAGTGCGAGAATTACCACCTAATCTTCCTTCTAATTGTGGGTGTTTAGGTATTGGCTAAAATCTTTCGCAGAAGGTTAAGAGACGTGGTACCACAGACACGACATGCATAAAAAACAGACCACATTTTTTCAGGCAGAAATAGTTATGAGAACATGAGAGAATGGATTGAATAGAGCTAGTGGCCAATTGTTAAATAGAGCACTGAAACTGGATGGATTTGCGGATAACTTCCTGTGCACTTTTATAGTGTTATTTAGTAATGCAGTGAATTGGGTGACCTCTGACCACTTCGCAATCCACGCAGACACAAGATAGGGGTGCCGCCTGCCCCGCTACTAGTTCACGTTTTTAGAGAACCCTTGCCATGTGCTATTATTAGGAGGAATGCTGGGATCAAGGGCATTGAACTCGAAACGGTAATGTCCAAAGTCTGCCTGCAGTTGATCTACTGGTGTTATTGTCAGATGTGTAATGACTATGGGACAGCCTCCAATTACAAGGTCACCATGCACAAGACAGAGTTTCTTCCAATCATTGCATCCTGGCATCGCACCATGTAGGGTAACCACTAATAGTTTTTGCCAAGGAGAGCTTTCGGTACTTGTGAACAGATGTTGCAATGGACGTTGACTTGTCCTGTTTAAAAATCTGCACGCGAGGCTCATCAAAATTGGCACCGATGTTGAATGACAAGCAAGCAAGGTAAACCTGTTTTCCTATTGAATAAAATACGTGTGATTAAAATGACACTGCTACCAAACATTCTCTGCCTGTTTAATATGCTGCCACTTCACTGCCACTTCACCTCTCCTCCAAAGATCTCAAGAGCACTGGCACAGTTTGTAATAAGTTCTTGCAGGGGAAAGGCAAAAGGGTGAAGATACCAATTTCCATTCTGCAGGACTCCATGATGTGATATGATATGGCATTTATAACGCGCCTGTACACAAGTGTTTCAAGGCGCAACGAGGCAAGGGAGGGGAACGGAGAGAAGACAGAGACAACGATACTACTAGGCCAGGTGACATTGAGATCGTTCAAGTGCAGGGGGAGGGAGGGAGGGAAGGAAATGTGTGAGGGGAAAGAAATGATGAGCAGGATTTTTGGTTTCCCGGACCGGAGTCGTGGGCATCGAGCCTTTACCTTCAGGAAGCTGCACCTCTAGGTCAAGTATACCGGGGATAAAACTCCTTCTCCGGGTGGTGCATTCTACTCCTACGGTCTACCTCTTGATAATAGATACATTTATACCATCACCGAAAACCCCTCAAAGCTCTTACACTGGTCCTGACCCTCTGGAACATTAGTGGTGCATTGTGGGAGAAAACCTGAAGGCTTGGGGAAAGATGGCGATGCCCCTATAGAGGGCTAGCTTCAAAGAGTCCTGGGAGGGCCTTATCCAGGGCATGCTTGGAAATGTGAAAAAAAGCATGAAATATGTAACATTCAAAAGGGAGTGAAACAGGTGATTTATAACTATGAAAGAAGGGATAGGGTCAGCAAGGAGGCACCTGTTTCTATGGAATTCAGAGCATGGACGTCTTCCTTGATAGAAAGGGTCTTGGCATGGAAGTGGGAGCCCTTCCGAGGAAGGGGAACAGCAGTTACGCGTGGACCCTGCTGCGTATCAGTTGTATAGTGCGCTGCACTTATTGCGAGAATTATTTTCTAAACTGAGCGCCGTGATTCTCACGGGTTTGGGCGCTGTCAACAAATTCAATAAATAAATAAATAAGCAGAGATATCATTGCATAGTGTTTGAGAGGAGGGAGCGGCAGTAGGAGCTGCAGGCAGGGCCTTTACTTCCTCTGCTACTCTAAAGAGCTCCAGATGTAACTAGAACTTTGGGTGTGAACACAAAGTCGTTGTGAGGACTATGCGTCAGTGTACTGTGTTGGGCCAGGCTGGCTTTAAAGATCTTCCAGCCTTCTCAGCAATCATTCTCGCATCGCTTGGATTCCGGAGCTGGGGAGAGCCGGGGAGTGTTGCTGCGCTTGGTTTTGCAGTGCTTCGCTGGAGCGAGCGCATCAATAGTGGAAGAAGCAAGAGCGTGGGAGCGAGCAATATGCGTAAGAGGAGGTTAGACAGATAGAATGAGGCAAGAGGGAGCAAGGGAGAAATATTCTACCTAGTAATATTTGTCCTCGCTCATAAAGAGTACCATAAGATCCAGATAAGCTTGAGAACATGGTCCCTGCCAGGGAGAAGGATAAAAATACTTGATAGTTGGTTACAAGGACAAGAAAGCTTGGTTGCTGTGCCTCGAGGTGGAATGCCCCTTGCAATATGCCTCGCTGTATTGGATTAAGGAAATAATTCACAACTCGTGGGAAAATGTTACCTGATTTTAATCTCCAAATTATTAGAGATGAAGAACTTGATTCATTTGATGAGATTTATATTTTTTTGTATTGACTTGTGCAAGGTTTTATCACGATTTAGTTAATAGGTACCATTTAATCGTTTGTATATTACATGGAAGTTATTGTTTCCTTTGTATGTCCCTTTCTATGTATTTAAGATTTCGAAACCTAAGTACTAAGTAAATCATTGATGGTCTGGCTATGCAAAGGGGAGGGTTCGAGAGTTAGATATGTAAATGCATTTTGTTGTGATGATATCTTAAGTTCGATGCCTCTTGTGAGTGGGGACTGTTTGCAGGAAGGCAAGGCCAAGTGAGTTATAAGCCGAGACCAACACTGTTGAGCATGTGTTGTCAATGTTCTTCGGATGGATGTTAAACCCACTCCACATTTAAGTGTCCGAGATCAATGCTAAGGGGGCAAGCGCCACTTCCAGTAGTGCTGCTTCTCTTAGAGATGTTGCGGCAGGGTGTGCCAGGAGACCACAGCTGAACGCCACAATCACTGCACCACCTCCCTCCATTATAAGGAAGGCTTGCGGTCCATCGAATGTGGGAAATGAATGAAAATACTCAGAGACGAAGATACAGCACTTGGCAAGGAATCTCAGTTTGGTGATGCACAGTATACGGGAAAGGACACTAGATTAAAACAATGCATGTCTGTGATTGAAAGGATAGATGGGTATCATTGTGCCTTGAAGAAGGCTTGGCACAAAAAACTAGAGCTGCCGAAACTAGTTGGCACCCAAGGAACACTGCAGTTTGTTTATTCATTTGTAATTGAACCACGTTGACCAATTTTCGTGGTAATTATAAGGAAATATAAAGTAGAAAGGGTTTAAGCTTTATTTGACTTTTTGTGAGATCAATATATTTTTGTGATTATTTATCAGATGCATGTAAATGTGGACGAAAACATATTTTTCTGTGAATCATTGGCCCTGTTTTGTATAGATGTTATCCCTGGATCACTCTAGATGTGTTACTTTTAAACCAAGCACATTAAGATATAGATTTGTTTTTTCTAAATAATTCATAATGTTTTAATGTTCCATTTATTTGTTATGTGATGTGAAGTGTTATGAATCTTATTTCTTTTAGAAAAAGGACATCCTTTTGGGAATACCTGTTTTTAATATATGGCATTTTCCAGCAATAGGTTACAATGGGGGTTATTGAGGTTACTCAAAGTCAGGATATAAGCTTCCAGGCAAACAGCCTGTGCAGTTCATGCACCTACACAATGTGCACTTTACAACCGCTACATATAGGCCAGCATCTCTGAGAACTGAGCACGTGTTATCTTTCTTGTAAATGTGAACCCAATTGTTCAATGTTATATTTTACTGGGAAAAGGCGTTACAACCCAAATGTACCCAAGATGCTTTCTGCAAACTGATAAAGGGCTAGAATTAGACAGTTTTTACTGAACATCATCAGAATGTCAATAAAGCAAACCTCCTCAGGGAGGGCCTTCCAAGGTTTGGCAGCAATAACCGCACATGAGCCTCCCAGACTTTTGGAAATCCTGAAGGAGTTCATAATCATTGCGAAACAAGAGACCAAGCTCAATGGTCTAGAAAATGCGTGGTATTTCCAACCCTCCCAGTTGCAATAGAGGATCTAACCATGCATGACCTTATGGGCTATTGTTAGGAGTTTGGAATCTATCCTATCCTTAACAGGGAACCATCAGAGTGTCCTTAACACAGGGGAAATGTGAACCTATCTAGGTGTATTACAGATGATATGATAGGTTATTTTAATACGCAGAGGTTTCTAAGCGCGGACCCGGGAATCAAACCTGTATTGCTGTGTCGCCTTGCTTCCAAGGCGAGCACGTTGCCCCTGAGCTATCCTCCTGAGAGGATACCAACTGCTGTATTCATTATAACCTGTAGACACCACAGAGCAGATTTAGTAATGCCAGCATAAAGAGCATTGCTGTATTGTAAGCGAGGCCCCACAAAGGCTCGAGCTATGGGGGCACAGTGTTCCTGCGGCAAAAGCGGTTTTATCTGTTTTAGTATAATCAATTGGAAAAGGGACGTGCTGAGTACTTTATTGACTTGTGGGTTTAAAGATGGAGAAGAATCCAAAACCGCTCCCAAGGTTTTTACATTGGTAGTGATTTTATTAAGTGACCTCCAAAGCAAGAAATGTGGGTATGTGTCCAGTGCTCCTGATAGATGGAGAGGAGAGGCTATGAGCATACATTCTGTTTTCTCTTGGTTGTGGCCTAAGCAATGTTCTGCCTTCCATTGTTCAACAAGGCTAAACATTAGCTGAATGCGAACTATAGTGTTCTCTGGACCCTGATTTGACAAGAACATTAGTAGAATGTCTTCTGCATAATTAAAAGAAATAACAGCGTATTCTGAGAGCAAATCACCAAGAAGTTTCATGTATATGGTATAGGACCAAGGGGAAATGCACGAACCCTGTGGGACACCACAATCCACTGTTTCAATTTGAGATATTTAGCTGTTTCCTTTAACTCTGGATATCCTGTTGCACAACAAGAAGCTAATCCAATTAACAGATTTCTCTGATGCATGAGCAGCTTCCTTAAAGCGGTGCATCAAGATGGCATGATCAACTGTGTCATCGATGTAATCATCGATCTCCATATCGAAGCAATCGTCATCGTCACTGCCTCATTTGAATACACAAATCCCAAACAAACAGCAGCTGGAAGCAAAAGGAGAAAAGGAACCAATCTGGTGCAGCTGTGATTGACTGCGTAGGTCCTCTCTGCTTTGGCGGAGAACATTGTGTGAAGCTAAAAGACACGCAAGGCTGCAGGGAAGCGTGTGAGCAATGAGGACATGTGTTAGTTAAGAAGAGATACCACGTTTGGAACAAAGAAAAGCACTCTCTCTGAACGAATGACTAAAAATGGTGGAATTAACATCAGCCCATGCTGCGAGCTCACCACGCCTCAATGAGCATAGGACTGTTCTTTGGAAAACTGCAAGTGCATCTTTGAGGTTATGTTTGTTACAGCACAATCAGCAATCAATCATAGCAGTTCCTGGCCGCATCCTTCGAAGCCATACGCATGATCAGGTGACCTTGATGACTGTGGCTTAAAGAACCTTTGATATTTTTACTATTTGAGATTTTTCGGACAGACAAAATGGGCCATGAGAAAGGTGAGGTCTTCCCTTCTTCCCTTGGTGGTGTTGTGGCTGGCAGCACCCACTGGGTACACATACAGTGATGCCTGGGTGGTAAGTGGCTTTCAGAGGGATAGGGGTGGGATTCGCTTCAGGAAAAGGTAGTCCAGTAATAGATCCCAAGGTTTTGTGTAGCCCTTTGGGCTGTTGCGCTGGACCTGGAGAGAGAAGTAAGGCAGAGGGAGAGGTGGGGAGATATCTGGTGGAGATTTTGAGGGAACTTGGCCAGGAAGGGTCAGGTAGGACAAGGAGCTTTCGATAGAGCGCCTCACACGACTGGCAGACGGGTGAGCATGCAACTGTGTGGGTGAGAACTACAGGACCTAGCGCGGAGCATGGGAGATACAAACACATGTGAAAGGGGTGGAATATGCAAATATATAACCGGAAAAGGAGCGGGATTGGATAACATATGATTAGTTCCGAATCATGCAAGCCAACATGAAAAAGGGGTCTCAAGGGGAAGGTAGGCGAGCAAGGTCATGGGAGGCGTTTGGACAAGAGTGGACACTGGAGGGCAGGGCCCTGACAATGGCAGAGACATGAGAAATAGAGGCGCAGGATCTGGCAAAGAAATTCACAAATGTGACCACAAATATGAGATGACCTTGCTATGTGTTCTATTTGTTTATTTCCAATCACTGAACCATAAACCACACATAGAATATTAAAACAAAAATAAAAGTTAGTCCATCCAGAAAGAATAATAAAATCCTAAAACAATTTGTACATTCCTTATTATGTGGACGTCACAACGATAAACCAAACAAATATAGAATCATCTAAAATATTGGCATACAACAGTGATTATATTAGAATATCAAATAGATACACACATGACACTTAGACAAGGTTCCGTTGCTTTGCGACTGATAACATTAAGCATATTCTCTTAGTCCACGCTTTCCTCAAAAAGCTGCTGAAGACACTTTTTCCCCACGGAGGCTGAGCGTATGCAGTGAATTGTTCGTTTTTTTTAAAAAAAGGAAGAAAAAATTATCGATTTAGAAAGACTGATCGGAGAACACTCTGAGCGGTCTTTCCAAATCCAACTGCCAGCCTCTGTGACGCACACGAGTGCGCGCACCGGCTGACAGGTGCGGCCCGGCCAAAAGAGGAGTGATGCGGGTGCCCGAGGTAAGTGGTTTTGGTGTATGAGAGGGTAAGTGTCTGCATGTGCCTGTGGGGGAGGAGGGGCAATGTTTGTGGCGTGTGGGAGGGGGAGCTGGTAAATGTGAGTGTGTATGAGTGAGTTTGTCTGGGGTGGGGTTTGCCAGGGGTATGGCTTCTTGTCAGGTTTAGGGATTGATGCCCCCCCCCCACATTAGTGTGCTATTTCTACTTGTAAGAGCTGCACAAAAAACGGCTGAAATAAATCAGCCTTTTTGATGTGCAGCTTTTTATAAAGCCGGAATATCACAGAACCAATAGGAGAGGTATCACTAACTGTTGAGTCGTGTCGCCATCTAGACGTCACAACTCTCAGTGGGAGCTCGTTAATCATAGCCTGTGATGTGTGTCTATAACTGCAGATAAGTACCCAGCTGCCACCTGGATGGGACAGAGAGGCAAATAAAGCTTTCAGAGTATTCCCGAATGCCAGCAAAAAGGTGCACAATCTTCAGCTTCAAAAGGTGCACAATCTTCAGCTTCAAAAGGTGCACAATCTTCAGCTTCAATAATATTTTTTGAGACCACATCCAACATTTCGGTCTTTTCTTAAAACGTCTCCAAACCCAACTTATGGAGATGGCATCCGACAAAGGTAAGCCAGCCTATTTCATGCCAGCTTGTAAACGACGACGTGCTTTTAAGATTATCCTACAAAGCCATCAAGAAGTCTTCGAGATCTCATCTAATGGATGGCATTAAGAAAATGCTTAATAAAGACAGGGGGATTTATAGTCAAACTTTTACTTGATGAAATGAACTGTGAGGAAGGGCTGAAGAGAAGGCGAAGGTGTCGGGGTTTAACCAAAGTTCCCACCAACATTGGTAATTGGATGTAGTATTTTTTAAAATAAGCAAGCAAGTACAGAGACATGTTCCCCGGGAGAACTGTGCTATTGGTGAAATAGCAAAATGGGATAACGAGGAGGAGGGCACAGGTGTGTGTTAACGACAAAGGCCGACTGGAGTCTGATAAGGGGATCAGGTCCAGTGTGGGGCAGGGGCAGCCCATGGCATGGGAGGAACTAGATAGGAACTTGCCGCTTCCATGGATTGCATTAAAAAGGCCGGTGGCAGCGGTTCACACAGCAACTGGGCTGATGATAGCATGCCCCTTCTTTTATGGGTGGCCCACTGAAAAGGGATGGGTGGGAGTCAGAGGAGTTAGTGATGGGTTGGGGGGTATGCTGGTCTTTCAATAATGGAACGAGGGTGGGTTTGTTATGTACATTTAGAGGCAACTGTTCTGAATGAGCAGGTAGACACCACTTGATGCAGATTCATGGGCAACGTTAATAGGGTGGGAATGGCGGCCAAGGACGAGGGGACGTGTGCAAGGGCCTATGGGAAAGGGTTCCCGTGCCAACCGAATTGGCAAGGATGAGTCCTTTTCTAGCATGACAGATGGCTAAGAAGGAAGAACAAGTTATAAGTAGGCATTTTAGAGTACCGTAGAAAGATGGATAACTTGGCTTTGCTGGGAGGAGTCGGGGTGAGAGGCAGGGAGAGGAGCAGTGTGCTGCTAGATTTTGTGGGGCAGACGGGGCGGTGGGAGGAGTTATGAGAATGTGAGGGCTGTGTGTAAGATTGGTGGGGTAGGTGCACATCATCCTTTTGGATAGGGAAGCGCCTGCGTGGGTCCGCTCACGCATTCGATAATAAGAAAGAAGGAAGGAAGGAAGGAAAGGAAGGAAGGAAGGAAGGAAGGAAGGAAGGAAGGAAGGAAGGAAGGAAGGAAGGAAGGAAGGAAGGAAGGAAGGAAGGAAGGAAGGAAGGAAGGAAGGAAGGAAGGAAGGAAGGAAGGAAGGAAGGAAGGAAAGAAGGAAAGAAAGAAAGGAAGGGAAAAAGGAAGAAAGAAAGGCATCACTCAAAGTCAATCCATGAAATCAAGTGAAATTGAGGGGGCAGGATAGCAGGTCCTTTTCAGAATCCATCCTTCAAGAACATCATGAAATCACTGTTAGACATTATAGCCAAATAGATACAGGTGGCATGTAGGCTTGCTGCCTTTCTTAGGCAGAAGTAGCATCATTGAAGGGATCCATTGAGCGTAGAATACTCCCGAGTCACGAAAGTGGTGAAACTAAGGTTAAAGAAAATTGCTGTCATCCAAACACAAGATTAACTTGGCTTTTCGCGTGTTGCCTGTACACCAACATAATTTGTATTGAGCCATTTTGGGGGAGATGTATTTTGCAGGAAAGGCATTGATGCTGGGATGTTTCGTGCCATGTGTGCAGTCTTTTTGAGACGTTTAGCACATTTGTGGAATGGACAGGGCCTATATAGCTCTAGCTGGCCAGCAGGCCCGGTCGGCAGAGTGGCAATGCAGATGAAACGCAAGCAGAAGAAAATGAATGTACAGGGGCATTCTGATAGGTGCTTGAGGTTTGGGAAGGCGCTTGCTGTGCCGAGGAATGGGCGATGCTCAATTTGGACATAAGGTACAGCATTGCCTTTTTGGAGTTTTACGTAGTCCTGGTGCAGCGATAGTCCGAGGCAGGACATATGGGAATGGGAGGTGAAATTCAACATTGAAACCTAAAAAGTCCTAACTGTGGTGAATAGACCTTCGGCAGTGGTGTATGGCTGTGGGCGTATTTGTGAGTGTTTATGTTGCTTTGTCTGAAGAGGACCTTCTGTTTTAGGCTCTTCAGAATGGGAGCATTGGCCTTTGTGCTGCTGGTGCACTCTCTCTTTTTCAGTCATCAAAATTCCATAAAAGTACCTAGTATAGGGCAATGGCTGCCGCTGATGCCCCAGAGTTAGAGGAGCTTGACCAATGAGAACTCTGCTGCTTGCAAATGATCTTTTTTGCAGATTCCATGAAAGAATTGTATAGATGTGCATTGGAGAATTTACGGCAGAGTTGAGCATTACAACGAAAGGGAGCAGGGAAAGATGATGTCATTTTTATAAGGGTTTCACCAGTAAAGGACTCTATGATAAGTGCGTAACTGGTGGGGATCACTTTCTGCAGTAGTTGTTTTGGGGGTTAAAAGCTGTTTGGGCGATGGGCAGAGTTAGGAGCCGGGTAAGAGTTAGGAGCTGTGATATATGGAAAGTAGTCACGCAGTGGTTTCGATAAAGATGTTAAGTGTGTAAGGCTATTTACGTTTTCTGTATATTCTTTCACAATGTGAGGTCAATGGTGTTTATGGGGGCAATTTGGGTTTCTGGATTTCCCGCGTTGGCTGAAAAAAAGAGTAAAGAAGATGCCCCAAAAAAATGTGAGTGTGAAAAGTCAGCATGTGATGCTATCCTGAAAATGGCCAGCAAAGAAGGGGATAGAGTGTCATGTGCTCCCAACGTGTCAAGCAAAACTCAAATCTCCCGACTTAGTGAGTGTGACAAATGTCAAATTCCCCAAACCTCCAAGGTATTTTGAGGGGAAAACATGTACTGCTTCAACATTGGAAATTCTGCAAAAACATTGCGACAGTGTGAAAGAAACAAGTTCAGTTTTAAGGCTAAGTACAAGCACAGCTTCCCTTTGGTAGTTGGTCTAAACCTGGACACACATTAACTCTTCATGTACAATTTTTGAAAGCATGCTGAAATATAATACAAGGCTTTCAAGAAAATGTACAGGAAGAACTAACATGTGCCTTTGCTTAGGCCAACTTTCAAAGAGGACAACTGCTTATAATTAGCCTTGGCATACATTCATTTGCTGAGTATAAACTGTAAGCCTGGTGGGACCATAGCAATCAGAGATACTTTGTAAAAGACAAACAATGCAAAATACAAATGAGCCACATTACTGAAGGCTTGTGCTGTTCTCTTCACAGCACACACCTTTTTTGGCGCAAGAGCAAGAATTGATGCAGCTGCAAAGAATGTAAACTGGAGACTTCCAGCACTTTAAGATGAGTAGCAATATCCTGGAGATGGATGGGGATGCAGATTTTAATCAAACATCAATATTTCAGACAACACAAATAGCTTGGCAAAAAGTTTGTCTTTTGTAATGCAAGTAACTAAAACAGGGAGTACAACGAACATCAGCAATCGCTCGATACTCAACTCTAAATCATTTCATAAAAAAGCTTGGTTCTTAAAGTCTAAATTGGTCATAGCTGACGTGCTGACGTGAGTCATTACCAACATCATCCTGCGTGGCAAACTTCTTAAACCTAGCTGGAAGCGGGATTGGCTCTAATTGAATAACTGAACATAGGTGTTATATCTGTATAGAGTAACAGAGAGAAAGTATTGGATATTTAACATCAGGTGGGGCAACTAAGCCCTCCCTTCAAAATGGCCACTATGAACGTCACTAAATGTACAACGTCCCATTGGCTACACAAACTATAGGACTCCCAACTACTTGGTCCTCTACAATTGGTTGGCTTCTAACACCTGTCAATAACTTTCCACCTACATGAGCAGCATGCAGACTGAACAACCAGATGCGGGTGAGCTTGTCTTGATACCAGCTTCCCACCAATTAAAAGTACACTCCTTCATCACCTCAATGTTTCAGTGTCAATTAGTGTTTGAAGTTGGCCTTGAGTCTGTACTGTTCTCTGAGATTTTTTAAGGAGTATGGGTACTGTCTGGATTCCATGTGTAGGTGTGATCTCCTCATGCGTTCAACTTTCTTCCATTATGTGACTAGACACCACGATTTGAGCCTTTTTCTTGTATTTGATTTTATTCCTCAATAGTCCTCTGACGTCTTTTGTTTTCACTTTACCTTCTTGAACAGGAGCTTCTGTTCTTTCAAGTTAATTGTATCTAATGTCAGCCAATTCTAGTTCTGATAAGACCTTAGCTCTTTGGCTCATCCAACTCCTTAGCTGAAATATATTCTGTTTTAAGTCAATTGCTTTTGTAGCTGAAACACTGAATTAAGGCCTTCCTCGTTGCTCAAGACTGCTATTTACGTAGTGGAACATTCATTCTTTATTCAATCCATATGTATCAATGAGGTATATATGTATATGTTGGCGCTTGCCGCAATCTATTTACTATAAGCATTTGGCTAGCTTCATGATTGCTTTGCTGCTTGCGTTTCATTGCATGTGCACACGTTTAAACTAAGTATCTTCGTCATGCTTATGGCATACATCTCTTTATCTTGATCCCAAAATATCACTTATCCTTAGTACTTCTTTATTCTTCATAAATCGTCTACCTCTCATGTCTGATTATCTTCTATCTATGGAAACGATTCGGTTTCGTATGATGTCACCATTCATACTGGTCATTCAGTTTCTTTGTTTAATCAGGAATCGCATTCAAATGACCATCATATTGTCTTGGAAGTAGGTATGGTTTCCTTAATGGATACTCCACTTCCCATATTCTCGTAGGTATAGGTATTCTTATGGGTACTGCACGGAGTCATTGCTCTTCGTCTTGCCTTCTGATTGGTGTAGTATATGTCTCATACTTTGGTTCATACTTCTCAGGTAATGTAGGTGGGGTAGGTGGAGTAGGGGTACTTGGCTCCTCCCCTAGAACTGATTTAGCAATCTTTGAAGCTCAGCTGGCACTAGCTCAAGTGCAAAAAAGCTTGTGTTGATCAGTATACTGGAATGCTGGGATCTTCAGACAGGGGCATCTGGGCACTAAAACGTATGGTTTGAATGGGTGAAGGTCGGAAGCGTGTGCCCTCCTTCTCGAGGGATAGCGTTACACAGGGAGCTCACGGCCCCCTCATGGCCTTGCAGTGCGCATTCCTTCTGAGATACAAATGCTAACCGTATGAGACAGGCCTCATTACAAGTTTGGTGGTAGCCTTGCCAGTAAAACCGGCAGGCTGCCGCCAAACTTGCAATTTCTTATGGTGCCTACGAATGGGCAATTACCGGGTCATTACAGCCCTGCCGGACCCGGTAATTGCCCATTCGCGGGTGCCGGAATGGAAAGCTCCCTATGGTCGGATGCACCGGCACCATTCAGAATGCTGCTGGTGCATCCGACATGTTGTGCTCGCGGGTGCCGGTACGGCCGCCAGATCAGACCTGACGGCCGTAATGGCACCCACGAGCAGAACTCATAGTTTGCCGGTCTGGGAACTATGGTACTGACAATCTTACTGGTACCATAGCTCACAGACCGGAAAACTTGCAATGACCCCCAATTAGAGGTTTATGAGTCCCTGCAGACTTGGTCTTTCTCACTGCTGCCCAGGCTGCCAGGGTCTACTGTCCAAGCTGCAGCACAGCGCCAGGCCTTGATATCAAGATGGCTGTTATTTGCTAAAATAGAGTTTGCCTGGTGCAATATACAACCACTTACATTCTAACATACCCATAATGCAGCTTCTAACAACACCCCCTACTCCCTATAACCTCCCCATGCATCTACAACACGCTCTTAGGCCCCTGCTGCATTCAAAACCTCTTGGGGGCCTGGGACAATCGCCCCTGCTTCCCAACGTTCCTCCCTTTTGTTAATCCAACATCAACAAACTGCCATCTAAGCCTTTCCCTCTCACCCTTCTCTATTTTCTCCCTTTGCACCTGCTCTGCTTCCAAATATGACAATGTTCTCTTCGTGGGTACACATCCCTTACACACAGAATATAGACTCTCCCCTGCTTGTGCATATTGTTCTGGGGTACAAGTTATATATATATATATATGTATATATATATATATACCCCCCTCTCCTGCTAGGTCCACCAAGTGTTCCATGTAGTTCTCGGGGTCTGGCGGCAGAGTTGTGATAGTGCCTGGGTGGGGGGGGGGGTGGAGGCATTGCTCTAAGCTGACCATGTGGGGCTTGTTAGGGTCAGCACCTGGATGCTTTGATACCATGACGTGCACCCTGTACCCCAATTGAAACCATCATCATTGCAGTTCTAGCAATCGCTTTCGCACAGCATCGAAGTTCCATCTGGCAGGTGCAGAATATCACCAAAATGACCATCATCTCTGGTACCATTATTTTCATGATTGCCCCCATCCATGATGGTGTATAAGAGAAAAGGTCATCGAACCAGTCACTTCTATGTATGTCAGCCTCTGTTTGCATGTGGGTGCCGAGGGTGTGCAGGGCCTCTATTATGTGTGCAAGGCACCAGCTGTAAGAATCCTTTGGGGGTGCATACGTACAGCACAAATCCTCAGTTTCTATGCAAACCCCACCTTCCAAGGCTTTAAGCAAGTCCAAGACATAGTGATTATGCAACATCATCAACTGGATCACCCGTATCTCCATTTCTATGGCTTTGAGCCCCTGCTCTTTGTTATTTGTCAACTGTATTACCTCCCAGCAGACCATTTGGAGCCATTTGGCATTGGCAGCTGCTTGTAACCCTGGCAGTAACAAAAAAAGTATCTTCCTTGCTATACAGCCTGTACTGGCCTGGTATTTCTTTGAGCAACTGCGATGAGTCTTAGGACAGATAATTGGATATTCTCTTCCTCCGCACCTTTTCTTTTTTCTCCTTCTCTGGCAGGATGCTGAATATGGGCCGCTGCGGTAGAAATATTGTAAGAACATCAAACACAGGTGTTTTTTTTGGTGCGGACAGCCCGCGTGGTCCCACAATCAAGTGCTCTCCAGGAAACACAAGGGGAGCAGAATGCAATGAGGCCAGCAAGCAGGTGAAGCACACCTGCTGGTCGCAAATCCAATAATTGTCCATTACTGCAGCTGTGTCATTTTTGAGGTCTGGGATGTTTAACGTGTTGTTGCATTTGCTGTTGGTCCCTACAAAGACGCTTCCTTCATTGTAAAAGTACAGATCATATTCTTCTTGCCTTTACACTTTCATTGTTTTTTTCATTGCCTCAATCCACGTGAGTTTTGCCAAATGCTCATTCCAGTAGTCTCTGCATGCATCTTTAGATATCTGTATCTTTATCATGATAAATAAGGCTTAAAAAGAAGATGGAGTAATGGATGGAAAAGGCAAATTGTGGATAACAGCGTTGAAACAATAAAGATATACAACTATCCTAAACACAATAAGAGTAATGCAGAATAAACATGTAGTTATAACCAGTAACGCAACACTCTTTTCTTACCACTGGGTTTGTACATATGCACATCTAATACTGTTCACTCGACATAGCATTTCTTATCACAGTATTTACTCCACTATTTCTTATGCAGGGAGTGCGGTATTGGGTGCTTTAAAGACATCCAAAAAGTGTATCCAATACCACAGCTCCTTAAATGTAACTGCAATAGGAGTGAAAGGACCATTGTATCTAGGCTCACTCCATCTGCGAACGAAGTTCTTGATGAACTCGCAGTCTCCTGGGAACATCTGTAGTGGTAGTGACGTCACTGAGGCAGATGCACTGCTGGCTGTGTCTTCAGGTCATTGTTGCACTATCTGTTGAGAAATACATTTTATGGCTTTTGTTAAGTCAGAAAGTTAATCACTGTACTCATCCCCTAGAACAGATGCTGCCCTGTGAGCATCTAAAGCTTTTCTGATGGGAGATAAGGGTGTGTACATTTGCTGTCCTGTTACCACCTCATGAGGCAATAAATGGTGATCCTTGCAGGGCTGCATGTGCATACTGAAAAACACCTGTGGCAAACAATGCACCCAATTCTTTTTTAGAGTTGTGCACAGCTTCTAATGTTTGATCTTTAACAGTCCGTTTATCCATTCTGCAACTCCATTGGCATGGGGGTGGTAAATTGTACATATCTGATCCTGTACGCCCAGTATTGCAGTTATCTCCTTCAGGAGCTCATTAAAGAAATCGGTGCCATTTTCATATCGCAAGACATCGCAAACACCCCACTGAGGAAACGCCTCCCTCACCAAAAATTTGGCAGCGCATTTAGCATCAGGATGTGTACAAGGACCATCCTCGACCCATCGTGAAAAAGGAGACACCACAAGTATCAAATACCTTGACCCATTACACCACTCACCCATATCCGTGTAATCGACATGGAGCACTTTAAATGGCCAAGTATGGTGTGGCAAAGTTCCTTGTATGGTTCTTAGGGTGTGACTCGTGCTATTTGTCTGGGAAGTTATGCAGTATATCACTATAGTAGAAAGAGCCTCCTGGAGGTTGGGAACAAACCACGCATCCAGGATGTCTGCAGCAATGTGCTGTTTGGACAAGCATGCAGGATAGTGTAACTGGTCAAAAGCGATCAGCAATAGTCCGTGCGCCATTACAACTTTGCCTGTGCTACCTTGCCGCCATAACAAGTCTATTGGGGACTGCGTACACCTCTCTTCTCCTACAACTCCTTGTAGTTATCTGTACAATCAGTAGGGAAGTGTACGGTTCTGGCAACTGCTCCTGTTGGTGCGTCACCACAATGCATACTCTGAGATGACAGTGTAAGGAACTCATGATGGCAACAGTAAAGACAGTGATCACAGTTCAAGGGTGTTCATTAAACTGTATAAATGGGTTGGAAAAACACCTAATCTAAACCTAAATCTAAGATGGGAGCAAGCTACGACCATCAACATAAAAATAAGGCAGTCCTAATGGCGTCTTGTCAAATAAAAGGGCCTATACTAAAAAACCTATTGCCGGTCCTTACAACTAAATACAGAAAGAGAAGTGTGGATCATGTTCTCAGGAAAGAAACAAGTGTTCGTCAATAATAAGTGAGGATGCAGTAGTCAGGTCTCCCTTTCCCACGTTTTGAGCACGAGACAAGGTAGGACTCTGGAGCACAGCACATTCTTGAGCTTTCCCAGCATGAGCTAACATTTCCATTCTCAGTTTACCAAAGCCTTTGGTAGTTAAGTCTCTTTTCTACCAAAAGAAAGTCTCTTGCCTCCGAGGACCTGATATTTTCAATTAAATAACAAACAAAAGTTCCTTTCAGTTTGCTGGTCAGATGATGCCTTTCCACTGTTGGATTCCCCTTCGTTTGCACTCAGATGCCTCTCGATTATTAGCCTCCCTTCGCCAGGTTCACTATGGCTTTCAACACAATCTTCATCTGTAACACTCACAAATCTTAATGTCTTTTTAAACAGTTTATTCTGTGGACATCCTTCAGCCGGACTCACGCTTGTGAACACAGTGTTAATTGCGACTTCAGAATTTGCCCCCTTTTCTCGGCATCCCTCATTCGGGTTCACTCTTGCCAACTTTACAATCCAGGATTTGCTTCCCTTAGTTTCACGATCATCTGTCGGTCAAATGCTTTCGACTGTACAGAGGATTTTACAAGACCCCTCTATGACTACTTTTACCCCCTTCTTGCCTTTCTCTCAAGGCCCTCTGGTTACTGTAGTTCAACAGCAGGATAATCACCTAGAGTTTCTCGAGTGAACACCCACATGGTGCGTGACTCTGTTATGCTGGCTTTCCCCTTTACGCATCAATAGTTCTTTGTACTTTCTTTAATCAACCACTTGCTACTTTTGTTCAACACAGTTCGGTTTCTTGATTGGCTCTCCCCTTGACTCACCGGCTGTGATGAACGGCTTGGCTTTCTTGCCTGTAGAGTTAATGCCGTACCTTTGGGCCACGTGTTTCTCCTCGGCTTGGCTGTCAGTGGAGGAGGTGTCCGGGTAACGTTGGCATCTGCTGCAACACACACTGGATATTGTTTGCGGTCTTACGATTCCTTCTCTGGAGGTTTCACGGGCTTCTGTTGATAAGGACAAGGTCACTTCTCTCCTTGGTAACCTCTCGATTTGTACTGTCTTTTCTCCTCCTCTTGACCAGCCATGCTGACTTAACTCTCTCGTTGTGTGGTCTGCCTTGCTCGTCATGTGCTCTTGTGCTCAACCTTTAATCCCTGTGGGGAAGGGAAAGGGCCATCAAGTTTGAGTTATTTAGGTCAATTGCCTAACTTTTCCTGACTTTCATGTAGGGACATGTCAGGAAATAGGCCCTAACGTAAGTCTGTTGTCTTTCGTGCAGAGGCGTTGCTGGGGGGGTGTAAGGGGGCTATAGCCCCTGGTCTTTTGGTTGCAGCCCCGGATAGAATCTCAGGAGCTACAACCAAAAGGCAACTAGCCCCCAGTCCCGACAGTTCTGACATCAGCGTAGCCCCGGGTCTTTTCCAGACCTAGCAACACCCCTGCGTTCGTGGTGTGCGAAAGTGTTCATGTAAAAAAAACGGGGCTGTAGAGGTTGAGTGTCCTATGTAGTAGGTTAGGGAAGAGGGAGTAATAGATGGGGATACCACGTCCCGCAGGCGCAGATGGTCCATGTGGCACTGCTGGAAACGGATTGGGACAGTCTGCTGCACTTCCCTCAAGATGGCGGCCCAAAGAAAGAGATGCACTCCAGCCTTCTCCTGCTGTTCTCTGAGGCTGACTCTGCCCCCATTGCCAGGGAAGGGTTATCTGGCATTCCAGACAAGCAACGTTGCGCTTTTACTTCACTATTAGCCACGCTCTGTGAATTCGTCAATCTGTTATTTACTTACACTGATCCTTGTGTATGAACTCTGTATATCTGACTTTCTTTCTTATCTGCTCTTAGCCATCCTGTCTGTCAGACCCGACTCACCCACATCCTGCTCTGATTGCTACATTGTCATCTTACAGACTGCATCACTCTCGGTACGTTTCTATCCCAACAGTTCTTACAGAGTTCTCCCTTCCCCCGTTTTTGCAAAGTTCCTTACGATCGCATTATTTCACACTTAATTCTCCCTTCACAGAAGCTTGATTACTCTGCGTTGTTAAAACCGCAACGCAAACTGCTTTCAGTAAACCCTGAAGCACAGAGACTCTCCTCCACGGCCGCAGCAGCAGTGCCACTGACACAGCTCCTGCAACTAGCTCCCAGTAGGTTCTCTTCCTTTCCTCCTCCCACTATACCTCGCTCAGACAACTTCTTAACATTATCTATATTGCAACACTAGAGTCTGTGACTTTGTGGGAGCACCACCCAAACGCTCACTCTGACGCCTGCTTCCATTTCCAGTTGACTTCTTACCTATTGGCTTTTCACACGAAGGGTAATTAACCTTTCATTTATCCGAATCACATCAAATCTGTATCTAACATACTTCTTTATATCAACAGTGTGATTAAGAAGAGAGCATTCAATTCTACACAGCAAGACGCCCCTCTCCTGACTCAGCACACAGAAGGGTGTTATTCCGCAAGACCAGGATACTGTGTTTTATTCCCCAAAGGGTTTCCCTGGAAGCCCAGTGCCAGCCTGGCTAATAGTGCAACAGGCAGGAATCGGGTAACCAGGTATATTCTCATTTCATCTTGACTGTTGCCTTTGAATCAGGCTAGTGATCCTTGTTCTCGTATTGTCCAGAAATTCTGGATTATCGATACTCATCACAGGGGAATACCGCCTCTTACCCGTCTGTGTTCCCGTTGCACTCCCCGAGGACCCCCCATCCAGGTGATCCTCCTGCACTGGTTCACAACCAGGAACTGGATCCAATAGCGATGGACATATCCTGGACACCTGGATGACAGACTCCCGGGGACTAGATTGGGAGACACCTTCAGGTTTCTCACAACAGGCCCAGGAAGAGATGCAGGTAGTTTGGCCGTTGCATCTGTGGTGGTGTTACCACTGCTGCCATTGAGGGTTGGGAGGGTGCATCGATCAATTTATCCAAGAATGCAGTGTGCTGCACTGGGGACCCGTCAGCTCTTGTGAACCCTTTCCTTGTCCCCTGTGCTAATCCTGAATGTACCGTTGTGGTAACATAGGTGCAACCAGGATAGATAGTCACTCGGCACCCCTGGGACGCGAGAAGAGCTTCAATGAGCACTAAAAGCTCTGCCGTTTGAGCTAATAATGCATAGGTAACCTTCTTTGCACCCTCACCCCATGCTCTCCATCTTCTAAGTGGACCACCGCTGCACCAGTGTGTCTTAGGCATGTCCCTTGATCAATAGTTGCTCACCCGTCAAGGAAAAGGACCTGCTCCCCTTTGAGCGGTTTGTCTTTTGGTTTTGGTTTTGCCTCTTCTCCATCAAATGTTACACAGTTATGTTTTGCAAGGTCCTCTTCAGTAAATAATTATGTCAAAAATATTGCAGGGTTTACTTTGTTGCACCCTACAATATGGATGTTTGGGCTGGACAAAATGACCTCCTACGCGGATGCCCGCTGAGTTGTCAGCTTTGATTTAGACCGCTCCAAAATGGTGAACACTGCATGTTCCACATACAGTGTCACGTAGCACCCCATGGTAATAGTGGAGCTTTTATCAATCTGGAAAGCAGCTGCAGCAAAGGCCTGCTTGCAAGGGAACTGCCCCTGCATCATTGAATCCAACACCCTGCTGTCATAGGCCAGTGGCATGTGGCCTATTGTACTTTTCTGCATCAGTGCTGCTGTCATCATCTGGCCATTGGAATGGTAGAATAAGTAGAACTCTTGTGTGTAGTCAGGGGTTGCTAGAACTGGGGCAGTACAGATGACCTCCTTTAATTAATTAAAGCTAGTAACCATGTCCTCTTTCCAAATAATATTGTTGTCAGTGTTCTGTGCCTCTTTAAGAGCCTGCAATAGGCACCTGATATATGCTGCATAGTCTGAAATCCATTTGTTACAGTGATTGCACAAACCAAAGAACTTCTGCATTTCCTTCACAGTATCAGGCTGGGGAGTGCTGGGCACAGATGCAGCACGTTCTGGGATGATTTTTTTTCCATGGATTGACCGAAATCAATTGGCCCAAGTAAAGCACTTCCTGGAGAAATTATTATAATGTTGCTTAGTCTACCTTGTACGCTTTGTATGCCAACAGCTGCAGGAGGGTGACAGAGTCACTTTGGCATTGCTGTTTCCCATCACTGCACACTAACAAGACATCCACATATTGGATGATAGTACTGGGCATTTGGATGTTCCTTAAGTCAGCATGTAGTATCCTGTTAAAAATAGTAGGGGATTTCACAATACCATTGTGGTAATCTCGTGTGCTCGAACCACATGGTGAGATATTGAGTGTCTGGTTGCAGGGTTATGGAAAAAAAGGTATTCTTCAAATCCACCACAGTGAAATGTGTTGCCTGTTTTTGGGTGCTGCACAGAATGATCAGAGGGTTGGGAACTACAGGAAATTCTGTCTGTACAATGTCATTCAGAGGGATGAAATCCTAAATCATCTGCCAACTTGCCCCCTTCACCTTTTTTATTGGGTATATAGCTGTAGTGCATGTGGAATTGGAGGGCACAATAATCCCCTTCTTCTAAACCACACATCGTAAAAACAAAATATAAAGTTAAGGCACAAGCTTTGCTTATAGCATTCGGGTGAGTTCATGCAATTTCAAGGTGGAGGCGGCATGGAATGAGGTATGCATTCCTGGTGTTCATTCCTGCTCCACCTTGAAAGAGCACCACGGGGTCTGCTGGTGAAAACCAATGCATTCCCATGAAATCCCCTCACTTTATCACCTGGAAAAAGCAGGTGCATTGTTTAGGAATCCGTTGTAAATGCTGCTTGCAAAACTTAAAGGTGATTTTGTATGTATTTTACTTTTTGCAATTCTTCTCCATTTAGCAAATTACCAAAGTTGCGTGAAGGGGACCTTTTGCAGCAAAGTCCAAACAACACAGTCACTTGCAGTTCAACAACAGAGTGATATAAAATGACTCCCCTATATCTGGATGCGCTGCTGCAATATAGAGCTATGAGATAACTGGGCTATACCATCAGAGGCCTCAACCGAGGGGACACAGTTACCAACAGAGCCTCCCCTAAGTCGCCAGCCGAAGGTCCTCGGATTCTATGCACTTACATATGAACATTATGCTAATCCTTAGCGGCTCTGTATTCACATCCAACCCACATACAACACATGAAGACAATGGGTAACACAGACTACACACATACCTCCAGTATCTTGAACGCATACTCATTAATATGAGCTTGAGCTATGTTATAAAACTAGAATAACACTGAGGTTTATTCAAAAACCATGCCAGGCGATTATTCACTTCATAAACGGGTGCCTCTATTCACACACTCTATGTTTCCAAAAGCATTCAACTTTCTCACTGACCACTCCGGTCAGGGTAGGCAGCCCGGAATCACCTTTATAGGTTTTATGCATTGAAATAAATGTATCTCAAACCTGGGCAATTAAGCAACCTCTCTTGCAGGATTCCCCCAGCACACTTTGGAGCCCCTTATGCAACACAATATTATTTTACCACATTGCAAACTCCCAAAAGCTGCCTTGGTAAAATTCTACAGACCTACCACAAGCACACTCTGCCCTCTCAGTTAATGCATTTTACGCATTCGGACCGACATGCGGCCATCATGGGATGCAGCCATCGGTTCCATGTCATTTCATCCCGGGATTAAACAACGAGGGGTTTTTCTCCGTGGATATTTCAACGAGAAAACTCATTGTTTTTTTTAAATTTATTTTTGGGGGGTTCCCCCACAACCCTCATCCCCTTTAATTATTTAACTATTCCCTAACACCCACACCCTATCTATATATTTTTTTACCCCCCCCCCCCTTCAAAATTCGATGAGTTTTCTCGTTGAAATAACAACAGAGAAAAACCCAGCGTCCTTTCATCCACGATGAAAGGACGTGGTACCCAGCCATTATGACATGCCGCCACCATTCCACAACACACTCTTCAATCTGAATCACCTTTGTATGCAATAACTAGTCCCGCTATAGGCACTCTCTAACCTTCCCCTTGGCTATTCCATTATCCTTCCAGCAGGCTAGGGTCTGGATATCTCAGGCGGGGAGTGGCGGGGAGGGGGGGGCACAACACACCAACTCACTGACAAGGCAAATGCCTTTGATACCACCAGTGATGTGGTGCAGTTAAACACCGAGCAGTAGCATAACATATAATAACTCCCCCTTCTCTCTTGCCTTGTATGTCAATGTTTATGCCCATTCTGCGCTTCTATGTTCATTTATCGACAGTCATTTTTATTAATGTTTTTTTTTGCCGAATTTTCTTTTTTGGAAAAAACCCATCGAAATTCTGTTTTCTTTTTCGGGGATTCACCCCCCCCCCCGCCAACTCCTTCCCTCCCCTATTAATTTAACACTATTCCTGACCCCCGCTGACCCCTTATACACTCTTCCCTACTCCTCCTATTTTTTTCAATGGGATTACAAAAACATTCAGCAATCAACCCATCAAAAAACACTACTGTCGATAAATGAACGTCATGCCCATTCTGGGTTGTGGAACAAAGTCTTAAATACAGATTTCAGATAAGGTTCCCTAAAAAATGTGGTAAAACAGAATCTATTAAGAAGCATCCACTGATGCGTACTGGAGTGAATATCCCAGACCCCAAAACTAAAAGCGCCCAGCTCTGAGCACCATATTAATATAGGGTAGATCAATCCTCCAAAGGCACCTGAAATATATCGAATATAGGGAAGGAGAAACAGGTGCGCCAGGGCTGTCTTGATAGGTAAGCCCCTGGCTCCTGCCCACTCAAAGACCTTGGTGTTTTTATTCTGCCATTACTTTATCCTCAGGGTAGAAGCACCCTGGTGCAAAAGCACCCATACTCACTTGATACGGTGCTGGTACGCATGGTAAATACAGTGTTGCCGTCCTGCCACACTGATCAGCCAGAGTCAACATTTGTTATATATGCCTCTCCAATGCATCATCCTGTTGGTGACCAGAACATGTGATTGACTCTTTCTCAGACAGTCTAGCTTTCTTGGGCACACAGGTTACAGCCTGTCAAGGAGTGCCATGATGTTCCCATTCTCTATTCAATGGCTGGCATGCAAAGAAATCTACACAGGATATACCAATAAAATGGTCAGCTTTGTTCGATAACTTTACAGGCCTTTCAGTGACAATGGCCTTTTGGAAGCTCGACTGAGTTACCCATATCCAGCCTGCGTGTGAATGAACACTGGATATTGAGAATCGTATCTTTCTTCAATCCATGTCTGGTTTCTTGATTGACAGGCATGCCTTTGGGGTGGTTCTAATTATACACAATTTGTATTTATGTAAAATCTTTATGAAATACATTTCATTGAAATCTTGTTCAGCCATGTTAAAAAAAAGATTGTCTAACACAAGGCTATCATGCGGTAGATCGATAATTTTGAGAGGAGAAAGTTTGCCAAAGTATAATTTATCTTATATATTTCTAAACAAGTCCTGAAAAAAAAAGCCAGTTATTCACCGCACTCAAAGACTTTTGTGGAATTGTGACATATGGACTGGCTTGGTAAATGCTGGGGGTAGGATTTGTTTGTAAAGTCACACAGGCAAAAAACGCTTTTTCTCTACCTTTGCAAAGCCTTTGCCAGTGCTTGTTATTGAAGATTTTCCATGGAAGAGAATTGCCATTTATTTCACTTCATAATGTCTACCAGATGTCCAATTTCCATGTTTGCTCTGCAACCTTATTTGTGTTATAATTTCTCTAACCATCAACTTTCAAACATCCTTCAGCTATCAGTCATGTCTCATTTGCATAGTCCAAATAGCCCTGTTGTTTGGATCAGATACGTTCTTCTTGTAAATCGTGTTATTTTTTTTCACACTATTTGATTAACAAAGGATTGCGTGTTGGAAAAGCGAGCCTTAACCTGCTGGACTTGAACGTTGGGTCAAACATGCAATAATTGTTTCAATTTGACTCAAACCATTTGAGCCTTCACAGAGATAGTTCGGAGCGGAGTCAGTAAATTTCTGATTCGACTTGTAATCGGCTCAATCCAATAAGGGACTTTTGTTTGAATTGGATGAAAACTTTGAATAATTTACATAAATAGATTCAAATCAGTGCAGTCTTTTTCAAACCATTGGACACTATGAAATGGAACTCTTCTGTGTCGGCACGACCTAGTAAGAGCAAAAGCCGAAAAAAAATCTTTTTATGAACTATGTTTTGAAATGAACACATATGTCAGAAAAAGGGCAGGCTGCAGACTGGTTCATAATGGGATTAGTGCAGCGGTAAAAGCTGTTGGTAATACTGTTACCAACATTTCCTATGCGATAATGGAATTACTGCCCCTTTTACTGCACTACCAAATTCAAGGTTCGGGGTTAAAGTATATCTGTGCTGAAGTGCTTGAGGTCTTAGAATTACACCTACAGTATTTCCTCCAAAATATCCATGGAGTCCTATGGACTCTGAAATAAGGAACTAACAACACTGTTAAAACAGCCGCAATCTGGCGATAATTCTGCCAGACCAAGTGCCAGTAACAGTACACAAGTTCGGCAGTATTTCCACCAGAAACATCATGAAACTTGTAATGGGCCCCAATTTACCAGACCAGAGTTCTGTCTTTTTTCTAATAAAATAAATTAAACCAAAAGTAAACCAAACTAAACAGATTTTCTAAAAGAAAAAGATTTACGTTCAAATATAACGCACAGTTTGAAAACCGGAAGTGGATTGCACAGGAGGCCTAGAGGTGTGTCGCTTTGCCCTCTAAAAATAGCAGCGGAAGTGGCCATGCACTGCTAAGCTGCACACATGCCCAAGCTGACCTTCTCTGTTGTGTTCGTATGAAGTTTGATGCCTTTATCAATAAAGCTAATGGCTTCCCTTTGAGACCTTTGCCCCCTCATGACGCCATTCTCATCACTGCAGCACTGTTAACAGCAGCTGGAGGGATTCTGAGCTGTAGCAGATAACCAAATGCTGCCAGGTGATCAACGCTAATGCCAACGCCACCTCCGAGGACATATTAGCATATGTCTGCACAGTTTCAGCCTATGCCCACAAATTGTTTCTAGTACATGCCTGCACAGTGTTTTTAGCGTATGTCTGCACAGTGATTTTAGCCTAGGTCCTCAATTCGATATTAGCATTTGCCTACAAACTGGCTCTAGCCTACACCTGCGCTAATGTGACTAACGTAACCTTTGTGTAAGTGATACTAGCCCACTCTCACTTACTCTATGATAGCCTACTTCGCAAATACTGGAAATAATACCTCCCGTGTCCCCCTAAATAGTCCACCCCATGCTATCTTGTCTTAACTAAGACTAAGCCACAAAAACAGAAGAGAGCAGGGAGACTCTATACTCTGGACCAGAGTATTATTGTACCACAGAAGTCCGGAAAAATCGTCCAGAGAACAGAACTGTGTTGCTTACAAATTGTATCAATTTTATTTAATCATGATACAGGAATTTGAAAAATGATCAATTAATGACACAGTGCTTTAAGGAACATATTATTTCATATCACAATAATAGAGGTACATATAAAACATGGCTAAAATGAGTCCATCATACAAACCATTCATAGTGCAGCATTCAACCCATACAACATTCAACGTGACAATCATCCAAACAACAATAGCTAAAAATGACAAAGTTAATTCATACTAGGGAGCGAGCACAATCCTCACATCCCATCTAATGATTTTAATACGTTTTTTTTGTTTTATAGAAGCAGAAAAACATACAATAGAAAAAGTAATTAAATCAATCTATCGCAAGGGCAGATCTAGAGATGAACATGTGGTAGAGATCACATCCCTTGGAGACAAAACTCAACCGGTTTCGACGTGGTATGTCTATTGCACAACGTCTTCATCAGGAGGTATGGAACAGAAGACTCGCACAATAAGCCAAACACTGGAACGATGAGTGAACTGAGTGTCTATGCTGAAGAAAAAGCCCTGCAATGAGCTAGGGCTATCCATAGGCTGTAAGAACAGGAAGGCTATGCTTAATGGTGCCCGTAATAGTGGATTCCGATGGAGGGACCTGCTGGGCAAGGAACTCTTGTCGACTTAGCAGGCCTGGGTAAACAGGAACAAAACGCGCTGGTGTAGGGAATCAAGTAGCTGTATACATTGGCAAACAGCCCACTAACACAAGACGGCACCGCCACGTCCTGCCAAACAACTAAGTTTCTTGAGTGCCCAGACACCCCAACTTCTACTCGGCCTCCTCGTCACAACGGCCTTTGTACTATTGGCCACATGCCCACCTAGGGACAGGAATATGAGACTTAGAGCACACCTGCCCCGCCTTTATGAACCTGAAACTTACGATACCAATAGACTTCCCACACGTAATGTCCCACAATCCTTTGAATGTTCAATTAGACGTGCACAGCAGAATAGTTCCCATAGTCAGACTTCGGCACAGGTACCCACCAGGTTGAAAACTCCCTTGAGAAGTAAGTTACCCACAACTACACAGCTGACTACCACTAATATTAAAAACACTCTATCAGGATCTCTCATCAATGCAAGATCATTGGTGGCCCACGCCGCCGATATTGCTGACAGCTTATCTAATGTGAACTTGGACTTCCTTGCCATAACTGAGACCTGGCTTCATGAGGCAGCAAGACCCGCCCACATGATAGCCGTACCAGATGGTTACCAGATTCTCAGAACCGATAGACCAAACGCCAGGGCCGTTGGCTTAGCCATTATCTCCAAAACTAATGTACCCATTAGACTTGCCGCCTCTCCATCTTACCAATCATGTGATATACTCACAGCTAAACTTCCCCTATCCAATAACCGCACACTCACTATTTACCCGATATACAGACCACCAGGACCACTAGGAACCTTCGAGGAAGACATAACCTGCCTCTTAGCCAACAATACGAAAGACCATGCACAAGTTCTGCTGCTGGGTGACTTTAATCTTGGTTTAAATGACATTGATGATAAACATGCTCACTCAATAGCAGCCTTACTCATGGACTGACACAAAAAGCCCTTACCCCTACCCATTCCAAAGGAAGGACCCTCGACTGGGTTGCCGACCTGAATTGCAATATCACCAACTCTAACATTACCCCCCAATCATGGACAGACCATTATCTAATTACCTTTTCCGCCACTCTAGACATCCTTTTCCCCAAAACTATTGTTATCTAGCTAGCAACACTGACCCCACCTTACTAGTGGAGGCCTTCAACAGCACTATGACTAAGGCACTGGACACCATTGCTCCGATCAAACTTTGTAAAAGTAGACAGAATTCTCATCTTAATACTTGGTTCACGCCCCAACTTAAAGAACTCAGACTCCAAAAATGAAAGTTTCAATCAACGTGGTGTCACTCTCCCACAGACGAGAATAAAGTCAAGCTAACAAACCTTTCTAAACTTTACAAAAAGGAAATAATGAGCACAAAAAAGAATATTTTTAACGACAGATTTTCAAAGGCGAAGTCAGACACTAAGGAACTATTCTCTATCGTTCTGGAAATGGAATCACCTATACCACTGGCTGATAGCATTCATAAGGATAAGCCTTGGTGTACTGACATACAAAATGCCTTGTCAAATAAAATTGCCTCCCTTCAGCTTAAAATTGCCAATAAGAAAGCTTCATTGCTCCTACCTAAGCAACAGCCCCCACCAGCCTCTCAGACCAATACCACCTCACCTTTCAGTTTTAAGAAAATCTCTATCTCTGAGACTGAAAAAATGATACTCTCCTTAAAACCTTCAAACAGTAAAGGAGACAGCTGCCCGGCCCGAATTATATAGGATGCAGCTAGAGATTTAGCCCCTTTCATCTCAAAGCTTATCAATGCCTCCTGCAAGACCAACATAGTGCCTAATAATCTCAAAGAATCATGGGTACTCCCACTAATCCAAAAAACAAACATTAGACCCTGCCATCCCGACCAACTACAGACCCATTACCATGGTCCCCTTCTTACTTAAAATCATCGACAGAGTAGCCTACCTACAAATACAGGACTACCTGGAAGCTAACCACCTACAAGGATCACGCCAATCTGGCTTCCGCCCCCTCCATGGCACAGAAACAGCCTTAATAGACCTTAAGACACAAATTGACGAGTTGAAGGACAACGGAAAATCAGCTATGCTACTCCTCCTTGACCTATCGGCAGCATTTGACCTGGTGGATCATGCAGTCTTATGCAACCAATTAAGCTCGGCTGCCCATTTCTCAAGTGATGCCATAAGCTGGGTTCAGTCCTTCCTAGCCAACCGTACAATGAGAGTCTTCTCCCCTGTAGCCTCGGCCGACCCGATACAAATCTCATGTGGTGTACCTCAGGGATCATGTGTCTCACCTACTATGTATAACATTTTTACCAAGCCCCTGTTTGACAAGTTGGATAGTCTGGGCGTCACCTACACTAACTATGCAGATGACATTCAGATCCTCATTCCCCTTTTGGGCAATTTCCTGGAGGACATGGCATTAGTAAATAATATATACCTCCTCATTCAGGCATCAATGGCATCCCACGGCCTCTGCCTGAACGACGACAAAACAGAGTTACTGATCCTGGGTTCAGAGATGGCCCTTAAAAAACTCAACCCTAGTTATGCCGCCTTCAACATTGACAATAACGTCATTAAGGTGTTGCCTGTAGTTAAAGCCTTAGGTTTCTACCTTGCCTCTGCACTTACCCTTAAGAAGCAAGTCAACCCACTAGCATCCACAACAGCTTACACTTGCAAATTGTTCCGAGCCTGCAAACCATTTCTTTCTGATACTAGTTGCATCACCTTGGCCAATGCATTTATAATATCCAGATTGGACTATTGTAATGCCTTGTACGTGGGAGCTAACAAGTACATCACGGACAAAATGCAAAGACTTCAAAACAATGCCCTGAGAGCAGCTTTAAACATCACCATTAGAGATCACATCTCTACATTTAGAAGAGATGTCCACTGGCTGAAGATCAATGACAAGAGCCTTCTTAAAACACTTTCACTCACGTCGAAATGCCTGAACAACATACCGTCAACCTATCTCGTAGAAAGAATCAACAAGAGACTTACCTCCCACCATATGAGATCTGCTAATGCCTATTCCTTAGATATCCCTAGATTTAAACGCTCCACTGCTGGCGGCTCTAGCTTCCCGGTCATAGCCGCTCAATCCTGGAATGCTCTTCCTTTAGATCTCAGAACAGATCAACCTTACTCCAGATTTAGATGGAAAGTCCTCCCCTGGATACAAACAAACTACGGCTAACCGGTCTTGCTCGGTAAGGGCAGTGTGACTACACATGCCACCTATGCCGGACAGGATTCTTATTCAATTACAATCTTGTAAGGCCATTTGTGACCACTTCTCACTGTACATATTAATGACTATAATCTTGTAATGATATATGCTACCACCACTCTCTGTACATACTATTGTGGCAGCATTCTGTATATTTCCTGTATCTATGTATCCCACGTATTATGTAACCAAGCTTTGAGCCTACTTGTCACTTTGCGCCCAGCTACCTAAAGGTTTGGTGCACTTTATCAAATAAATAAATAAACAAACAAACATAGAACAAAAAGGAAGAAGAGCATAATTAGGCAGGGCGACGTAGAATGAACATCAATAACTGAGGCGAGAAAGAACCATAGTTTGTAACAGGAGATAAGTGAAAGAAAAGGTATGTTGATGCCGTATTTTACGAATATTGAAACGTTTAAAATGGCAAGTGCGCACAACAAAGAGAATGTGATCTTGGTCAAATAGGTTAGCCTCAAAGATAAAGCCTAAGTTAGGAGCACTCTTAGAATTAGGCAATTGTAAAAGAGGAAATTAAATGAATGTAGGGGGTTGATAGCAGAAGAAGCAACAATTTAAATCTTCTTTGTATCAAGAGAAAGAAAAGGATAAACATTCCTAGAATTGCTAGATGATAGCCAAGAAGACAGAGGTTGATGTATGTCTTCAGTAAAGGAGGGAAAACAACAGAAAATGCCGGTGTCCTCAGTGCAGAAGTGTGCTTGAAAGCCAGAGTCTATCATTATTGAAACTAGCGACACAATGAAGAGGTCACAGTACTAGATCCTGAGGCACCACCAAAAGAAGTAAGATGAAGATATAGGGCATCATTACAAGTAGGGCGGTAAGGGTTAACGGTCACCGGTAACGAGACTGGTGCCGTAAAAATCTTACCGCCCTACTACGAGTTCCCTTTGCAGGTCCTTCCTTAACGCCTGCTTCTAGCAGGCGATAAGGTCGGGAACCGCAAAGGGACTTAAGAGCTGATAACGGTACCGTAATGTACGGTAACGTTATTAGCGCCTTCCCCATTCCCATTGAGCCCTGTGGGGGCTCAAATGGGAATGGGGAAGGGCCCTGGTGAATGGGGAATTACCGGTCCCTCCAACCTTGGAATGGACCGTTAATTGCTCCATTTACCAGGGCGGAATCGGTACGAGTTTGGAGGCAGCCCATGCCGCAAATAGCGGCGTGGTTACCCCCAAACTCGGAATGAGGCCCATAGAGCCATTCGAAGAGACAGTAAGAAGATAAAATGAAAACCGATTCAAGGCAGAAGCAGAGTTCCCAAACTGAGACAACCAACTAAACAACATAGAATTATCAACAGTACCGAATGCAGCACTAAGGACTAACACAATCAGAATAGATGAGAGTTTATTATAGCAAGTATGAAGAATTGCCTCATAGATACGGGTAGAATAGCTCAGTTGCAACGCGCTTGTCTTGGAAGCAAGGCGACGTAGAGCAACACAGGTTCAAATCCCGGATCCGCACTTAGAAACCTCTTCAGTATTAAACGTGTTATAAATAACCAATTATAATTATAGATATTTAAATGAGTGGTCTGCCTAGAGAATCTAGAATGAAAGCCATATTAAAAAGGAGAAAGGAAGAGAATAAGTATCTAGGTAGGAAAAGTTGTGCAGATAAATAAGGAAGAATGAAGATGGAATGGAAATTAGAAGGATCAGAAGAACCAAGATTGGCTTTGTTCAAAAGAGGAGAAATAGTAGCCCTTTGGAAGGTGTAAGAAAAGTAACTGAAAAGAAAATAGAAAAGAAAAGATAGGTTTGACCAATGATATTGGTAGAGGATCAATAGATGATCTGCCAGTGGGCGAGATCAAGAAATGATTTGAGCGATGTTACTTTCAGATGTAGTTGAGAAATGAGAAAAAGAAGACGGTACAGAATAAGTATCAATGAAGACATTTGCAAGACTATCAAAGAGGCTTTCATTAAGTGAGAATCTGATAGTTTTCATTTGATTTAGAAAAAGACACTCACTCATTTGGACTAATTGATGAGTTGATGGAAGGGTGTACTGGGGAAGGATTTAGCAACTTGTTAAGTGTCAAAAAAGCAATTATGAGATGAAATGAGATTCTGAAAAAAAATGATTTTACATCTTTAATGGTGGCAATAAATAAGGTGCATAATAATGAGAAGGAATTCAATTCACAGGGGATTTGTTTTTCAACCATGTACATACAGTCAGCACAGCAAATCTGAGTTCTAAGAAGCCTTATTGGACTAGATAGCCAAGGCTGAGGAGGCTTGCCCCTAGGTATGATAGAAGATAACAGGCATAGCTTATCCTAAGAACATCAAATAAAAGCACAATAGTTAATTAGAGCAGGAGCAGAAAATTGGGGAATATTATGATGAAAAAACATAGTATTACTTTTAGCAGAGGATTGTTGTTGAGTACCAGAATATTCAAACAATGAGCAAGCATGGTACATGGTGGAAACTGCTGTTTCCAGTGCAGACACTGGGGCTCATCATGGGTTCACCAGTAAAACGGCTGAAATATTGGCCTACCCCGGTATTCTTGTTACTGGTGGGGCGATCGCCAGAATTACTGGTGTATCAGGAGTTTCCAGGCATGCGCACATCCCCCCGTAAATGGTAATACTGGGATTGCGGTATTAAGTATGTCAGCAGCTATCTGCCAGTATTACCAGCAGATTTGTTACGGTAGTACCGAGACCGGCAGCAAAACTGCCAGACTGACTGCGCCAGAATTAGTGTCACTGCCGGAACGGGAAGTTCACTGGTGGCCATCTTTAAAACTCAAACCACCCTGAATCTCGCATTTCCTGCTGCCATCCACTGCTAAAGAAGGTGCCATCAGCAAGAGTGACAGTCAAAAGACCCAGGTACACAACCTCTGGCTGCGAAAAACTAAATTCAGTGAGGCAGAGTTGACTGCACTAGTGGAGACAGTGGTGCAGCACTCTGAGGCACTCTTTGGGGCCAGACACAGTAATACCAGCCAGCAGAGGAAATCTACCATTTGGCAGGAGGTCATGTGGAGGATCACGGCCGTTGGCACTATCCCCCATAGAATCAGGGACTGCTGGAAGCGGTAAGACGATCTAAGGCTGAGGGTTCAGAGCCTCATCTCGCAAACCAGGAGGGAGAGCAATGCCATAGGAGGAGGGATGGTGGCACCCCTATGCCTCATGCCCTGGGAGGAGATGTGTAGCACCATTCCTACACATGGAGGACATTGTGGGAGTCGGGACGGCAGAGGCTGCAGCAGTGACCCAACGCAATGGTGGTAAGCACAACAAACCCCATGCAAATGCAAATGTCGTGTCCAAATGCATGCATCCCCAAGTAGAGAACCACCCTGTGCAAGGGAAGTGGTCCAACACATGTCAGTCACAGCAAATGCCAGATCACACACATGCCAGGGGATGCAAGTAGATGTAGCAATGCACAAGCACCATAGCCAAAATCTACAGCCTCACACAGGGACACATGATAAGCACCCATGTGTGCCTCCAAGGGAGTTCATGACATGAATTCTTGGCCCACCGCACAGACAACAACAGGGCGCCTTGGCAGGCCAACATGCAGTGTGCACTACCAAAACTTACATGTAGGAGCACACATCAGAGCCAACACACCAAAGAAGTCACATGAAAAGAGCAGGACACACAGTATGCTGCATGAGTGCAATTCAAGCCCACAGATAATGAACCCGAGATGACTAAAAGCATGCTCATCCCTTCCTAACAGGCACAGTCCATGAACAGTGATAGGGCTGGTCCCTCGGCATCTGGTGCAGCAACTGCAGCTAGACCTTTGAAGGCCACACCACTTGCCAACAGGCCCAGGAAGCATGGCTTGGCTACCGGTCCTTCAAAGCCACCATCAGCCCCACCAACACCAGCTGCAGCAGCTGCTCCACCATCAGCTGCAGCATTCCCACCACCCACCACTGCAAGTGGCACACCAGCGGTGTCTATGACTGCTGGCACCGCCCCAAATCCTGTGGTCAGTGGCCCCACCACCGGCCAGCGGGGAGACACCCCAGCCCCAAGAGCCACCTTTGCTTGCCTGATCAGGCCCCAGTGCGGGGATTCGGTAATGCCATCACTTCTGTGCCCACAACACCACCATGGGTACTGCAGCCACAGGCCATTGTGGTAGGGCCCATGTGTCCACCTGTCGACATGCTACAGCCCCGGTACACCACACAGCCCTCCACCTCTGCCTCTACCCAGTCTGAGGTCAATGGACGCATGCCTGCGTGCCATTGAAGAGCAGCAGTCAGAACTGTCCATAATTACACGCCAGCAGCTCGAGGAAATGCCCCTGATGCGTGCATGCATGCAGGACACCAGCTGCAGGTTGGCCAGGTCTCTTGGCCATGCCACCGCAACCATGGTGACACTGGGTCAGAGGGTGCATGAGCACACAGAGGCATCCTCTGCCTCTGCTGAGTCGCTCAACCAGGCCATCTAGGTGACCCTGCAGTACACCCGGGCGCAGGGGTCTGAGCCATCCACCTCTGTGATGCCCACAGAGAGCTCCCTACCCAGTACCCCAAAATGCAGCTCACTGTACCACCTCCCTGTCAAGGAGCAGGATAAAGTCCCCATGGCCAAGGGGGCCAGGAAATGACAGTAGGACACTGCTGGGGTGTTTTGATCGTGGGTATTTGGGCAGGGTGCTTTGAGGGAGTGCGGGTGTAGGGTGGGTTTTGAATGGGGAATCTGTTGTGGTATAGGACATGTGTTGCAGTCACATTTCATATAAACACTTTTTCACCTAAAGCACTGACAGGACATTCCTTGTTTTCATACAAGTGTGCATTGTCATGGTGCAGGATATTAACACATGTGCAAAGGGTGTGCAAAGTGGAGGGTGGGCACAGAACAAATTGTCAAGCAGTTCTTGCCAGGCCATGCGCCCATCCCTGGCCTCCATGTGCTCAGTGTGCACGTGCATGTGCCCAGCTGGCATGTAGCATCATCCTCTGGGAGAGGAATGTCCAGATCTAGGTATGTTGCGCCTGATGCATATGTTGTGCATCAGTGCACCCCCAGACCAGTGTAGGAATCTGAATCGGGCCTGCCAGTGGACAAAGGTCTGCTCTATGGTCACCCTGGGCTTCACATGGGCCCTGTTATATGTCACTTCCTACAACGTCTGGGGATTCGTCAGAGGGATCATCAGCCACGGAAGCAGCTGGTATCCAGAGTCACTTATGAGGGGGTAAGACACAGGTGTGAATTATGATCCGCGGCAGTGGTATTGCATGTCACAACAGCATCTCAATGGTCAGTCTGTGCATGCATGCTCCATTTCTCATTGGGCCACACTGTTTCACATTCCAGTTCTTGCATGCATAATGCACTGCTCAGGGGGTGTCCAGTCTGACATGGTAATACTTGTGCACAGCTCATGGCCAGCACTCATTGCTTATTTGTATCTAACTGAGAGGGTGGCATGCCATGGGAAGGGTGGTTGGGGATTATGCATTGCTACCATACATGGTACCTGATGGGAGTCTGGGTTACATGTGCAGGTAGCATGTGTGGCGTACATGATGGTGTGTGTTCTTCCTGGTATACAGAGTGCATGCCAGGTCTGATGGCTGGGTAGTGTCCCTCAGTAGCTGTTTGGTAATGTCTCATCCCATGTATGGGGGTGTTATTGGGTGCCTCATCTTTCGCCACTCCACGGGCAACATCGTTGTTTGTGGATCCTACACCTAGTCTTAGCCCAAACCCCAGACTTAAACCAAGTGTGTGTGGGCCTGGACAGCCTGTTCTGGTTATGTGCGTGTCATTGGATAGGCACAGCTAATTGTCCATCTCTGCGCTATGTTGTTTCCTGTGAATGTACGTTAACCTTGGTGTTAGTTGTTGTTGATTAAAGTCATCTTCAGGCTTCCCTCCGGGCACTTGTGGGTGCCCCAGGACCTATATTTGATACCCCTAAGTGGCTATGTCAACCAATTCACTGCCATTGCATGTTGGGCGGGGATGGTTGCATTCTGATACCTGTAGTGCATTGTGTGTGATTGTCATGTTGTTGTTGAAATGGCCTGGTCAGTGACTGATGCATCTCCAGTCATGTCCTACTCCTGTGTGTTGCAGCCTGTCAAATGAGGGGTGCACAGGTGGGACCACTCCGGACATGCATTCTGACATTGTTGCACCCCCCCCTTTGCCTGTCACTCATGCTGCAGGGTAAGTGGGATTGCACATGTACTCACCCAAAATTCGGGTCCTTTGTCCTCTGTGATGCTCCATGTATGCCAACAGCGAGCTGTTGCAAAAGACCATTGCGTTATGGGTTGATCTTGGGAACCGGGCACAGCAGTGTATGATGGTGAGGTTAGCATCACAGGTGACCTCGAAATTCAGGGAATGGAATTGCTTCTGGTTTCTGTAGACCTTCTGAGACGGGGGGGGGCAACAGCTCGACATGCGTGCAGTCCAATGCTGCTACCCAATTGGGCATGCCTGCAATTGTGTAAAAGCTGGCCTTGGTGGCATTCAGCTGTGCCTAGGTGGTGCAGAGGGCAATGTACTGGCCCACATGGCGCAGGAGTCCCTCCAACAGCGGCACTCTGGAGAAGGCAGGCTGTGGGATGCCACAGAGTGCTGGAACGTTCCAGTGCCAAGAAGTGCAGGATCGACACCAGCTTTACTAGCGGTGGTATGGCTGTACAGATGCCGATCCTGCTCCCAATGTCCTCCTGGATGTGGGTGAGGAGGTTGACTATTGTCTCTCTGTTGAGGGGTTACAGGGTGAGTATTTCCTCATCTGTGAGGGCCCAGGGTGTGGCCCTTACATGGGGAATCACTGAACGCCATGCGTGGCGTCCCCTCCTCGCCACCTGCATTCCCTTCATTCTCCTCCTCTGCCTCCTTCTCTCCATGGCCTCCCGTTGCCTCTGCTAGAACTCCAGCCCCTGCAGCTGAATTTTCCTAGGCCCCTGTACTGTCATCTAAAACCATGTCTTGCACATCCACTTTGGGTTGGTCCACACACTCTATAAATATAATTCTTTATACAGCTCTCTGTCACAGAAAAGTGATTCCCTTAAAAATTGTTAAATATGGTTGACCCTTCCCCCCACTGCAGACTCACAGAAAAGTGAATCTCTCTCGCACACAATTTGTTCTGGACCTCGCTCACAAAACAGCTGCTCCCTGAAAAACAGTAATGGCTCTCCTTTGATAGAAAAACATGAAAAAGTAAAATGGCTACCCATTACAGAAAAGCTGCACTCTCAAAAATCATAATGGCTCTCCCTTTCGTTTACAATTTGCTTGTCAGCAACAACCTTTGGCGAATATGTTTTATATGGAATTATTTTTTATCAAGGTTTGAGGGATTGGGAAAGGAAATATAAAATAAATGGAACAAGGAAATCAGCTGTCTGCTAAAAAGATTAATTACAATATAAACTGAAAACGGATTAACTCTTTCTACAGAAAACTGCAAGATGAAAATTAAAATGTAGTGAAGAAATTAAATTTGAATTGAAATCTGTACTCTGCGCTAGACAACTCGACTGCATTGAACAAAAAAACATTGACGCACAGAAACAATTATCTATTTTCAGAAAAATCTAAATAAAAGGTATAGCTAATACAAGAAACAATCCGGACAAATTAAATTTAAAAAAGAACGCATTTGCAGAAAACAATTAACCATCTCACACCTCAAATGGGAAGATTAAACAAAATTCTCCTTCATTTGAAACTACAAAAACATAAATTAACTGAAAGTTGAAAAAGGTCTACTATGAACAATGTTCTGAAATTAACTAAACTAAGTCAGGAAAAGGGCACTGCCAGAGTTAGCAGCTTGTTCACTCAGCACTAGCTCAATGAACTGGAGTGTGATTGCTTTACTTTTATATTAAAATACAGAAAAACAAAATGAAAAACGGCTCTTAGAATAAAAGGATTCAACTAAAAAAATGATGTAAGGCTTTTCAAGTAGATGTCAATTTTGAGTTATGTTGGCTTTCGAATGAGACAAACAAGGTCCAGACGTATGCCTCTCTTTTCTGACTGCAACAATATGCTTCCAGGCAGGACATTTTGTCCCTATTCAATCATTTTCTTAGCCACCAGAAGACCAGAATTCAGTATTACTATATAGTTTGATTTGATCTGAGTCAAACCATTAAATACTCATGAATATATGAGCGATTTGAACTCCAGTTCGAGCGATTCAAAGTGTCGAGCTACAGACCTAAATGGTTTGAATCAGTCAAACCCCCATTGCTTAGAGTGGCTCAAGTTTGATTTGAGGCGGTTCAACCAGCCCTATTTGAATAGAAAGAGTTAAGTGGATGGACAGCAATGTGAGAATAAACGTGGCCACCCTCACTTTGAGCTAGTTGAGTATTAGTGCTCTATACACATGTACCAATTCATTCTGCGTTAACAAAGCACTGACGAGTAATATAACAAGCTGCTTTAATACAGGAGATGCACACCATAGTCTCCCCAATCCCAAAATAGATTCTTAAATATTCATGAAAACAATTACAATATCTTACAAAAACAGTGATCTAAAGCACACATATTTCTAATTAAATAATGCAGTGATTAATTCGCTATAATTTGCCACATACAAGAAAACCAAAAAATGAACAAAAACATTAATATGCAGCAGGCATATACAATTACACAATAATATTGTTGGGTCTATTCTACCATTCCAAGATGTCCCCCATGAAAATTCTCCTTAAGTTAGGATGTAATGGCTCAATGGAAGGAATTCTCTCCATCACAGAGCAGGTGATTGTTTTGGATTGCAAGTATTGTTTTTTGGTTCCTTACACCTGCAATGATCCAGTCAGAATAGCAAGAAGTGATGCCGCTAAAATGGATGACACCATAGCAGCACTCTCACCCTGATGCCTTCTGTACATATCACGGAGCAGCTGATTGACACTAAGGCCACTCCACATAATGTTGCAAGAGTTCTGACAGGCAGCTAATGTTCTCTCTAGAAAGAACTAAACACAGATAGTCGTCCCCAAGAAATCGTGAAATTGACAATAGGACAAGCACAGAAGCAACACAAGATGATTCCATACGCCATTTATATAGGCGCTATAGGCACTCAAAGCGGTAATTGGCACACGCATCAGAAATGTTTTAGGTTGGTGCCTCATGAATGTCAAAGTTGTTGGAGGTGAGTCTGTGTGATACGAGTCTGACTACGAACGGGTTCCAAGAGAGTGCGGCCCCGGCCGTATGGTTTTTAAACCCAAGGTGCTAACAGCAATAATCTTTGGGCCTACTGGCTTCACAGGTCAGTAATACCTCCAGGACTCAGCATTGAGGAACTTGGTCCCCATGCCATGTGCTTTTTAGAAGCCTGTTCCTGATGGGGAACATCCTGACTGCTTGAACAGCCAATCTGTGCCTGATACATCAGTGAACAGGCCTTAGTCCCCCTGAGGTCTTTCTCCAAAACTTGCCTATCTGTAATCTCCCATTTGTATGACGAACTACTTGGTCATGATGTGCAATTGACGAAGTCAAAGCCAACCCGCTGCCGTTCAGAGGCACCGGCTTGCCTTGCAATCTCCTCCTTCCCTTTGGCACTGCCCATCTCTGCCATAACAATGAAGATGGATCTTTTCACATCTCGGGAGCTGATGTCAATTGGCTTTCGCGCTAATGCGGCCCACCATCACCCAACTCATTTCTCCTGTGTGGCATCACCCACGCACTGATGGGATGGGGTGAACTATTTTTTCTTTTTAATTGGCATTTTCATGCTGCCTCCTGTGCCCCGTGCACAGCCAGACATGCACTCTGCGCCTGACAATTTACCTACAGAATTGTCAGAGGTTTTAAGCGTGTGGAGCGATAAATAATTCAGTAACTATGCTGTAATCGTATCCAGTGATCATCTCGTGGCAAAAGAAATAAGCCGTAGCAGAAAAAGCTGACTTAAAGAAATGAATTTTCAGATGCATTTATATGTTGGGGTTGGGGCTGTTATGGTTATATATATATTAAGGGGACAATGGGGAGGTGCAGGCGGGTCTCCCCCACATATAAATGTGTGGAAAATGCATTTAAAACAGCAGCATTATCCGCCGCTGCATTTTCAGCCGCGACATTATCACGCAGAGCCGGCCGCGACATTATCACGCAGAGCCGCCGCGACATTATCACACAGAGCCGCCGCGACATTATCACGCAGAGCCGCCGCGACATTATCACGCAGAGCCGCCGCGACATTATCACACAGAGCCGCCGCGACATTATCACGCAGAGCCGCTGTAACCACATCAGTCAAGGAATGCTGCACACCTGTATACGCACTTCCAAGAGGGATTTACGGGACGGAGGATTTAGACTGTATAGTAATCATTTGTGTTGTATACCATTTCATGTCAGATTTCCTCAGCCTCTAAGGGCTGCAGTGTCAGGAGCAATTACCCGATTTCCTGGTGCACAATGGATCCAGCTCGGAGGAATGTAGGGTTGAGTCGACCCTACCTCGGGATACACAATTGCAAAGTGGAGGCTGGGTCTAGGTTTCATCTGAACACTTCCCTTTGGAGCTGCCCACAAAGTGCCAAGTTGACTACATTTCTGCACTATTCCAGTTAGAAAAAAAGAATGCAAAAATGTCCCAAATTGAAACCATCAACTCAAAAAAGCTCTCTCTTTAAGCCAATTGGATGGGTCACGAAAAGTACCCCAGAGTTTGCTTCTCTTCCTCCTAATGATATTTCCCGCCCTCAGATTCAACCTATAAACCAGTTCCTAAATTCACCTGAAGGGTTTCCCACCTTCCTGCATAGAGCAATTTTCTGCCATGGTGATTATCACTGGACCCGCAGGCTTCACAGGCCGGAAACGGCATGGGGATTAAGTTTCTTAATGCTGAGTCCTAGAGCTATGACTGACCTGTGAAGCCCGCAGGCCCAATGATTATTGCTATTAGCACCTCAGGTTTAAAAACCAGGGGGTTGGGACCACACTCTCATCGCAACCCATTCTTACAAACAAATACCCACCCAACATGGCTGCCGTGATAGGTGGGGCTGCATCGGAAGCACCTCTTGCATTTCCACGGTGGCCCAGAAACAGCTGAGGAGCAGTACGACAGCACCATGAAACCAACAGGTAAGTGGGAGGCGAGGGGGCTGTGGATGCAAGGCGGATAGGGGAAGCGACCACAGGGGCTTTGGGGTGCAGACGGGATGATGAGAGGCGAGTGCGAGCAGTGCTCAGCTAGGTCTAACCCCAGGGTAACATTGCTGGATTCTTCTCAGACTCGGAGCATCCTGATTGGCTGGCACATCCTCCCTGGGTGCTAATGAACAAGAGAGGAGGAACTGAAAGCAGCAGACCATGGGAAAGTTTCAATGGAGAAAGAAAACTAACAAAGAGGTTGAAAAAAGATGGAGAAAGAAAAAGGTTGGAGGAAGTGATGAAAGATAAAATGGCAAAAGTGGAACAATGCTACTGCATCTAAAGAGACCGAAAAAGAAAAGGATAATAAAAGGGGAAGAAAACTGCAGAAATCAGAAAATACAAAAAACTGGGTGGGCGGGAATGACAATGGGAATTCGGGTGTGGGTGGCAGAAACACATATGTTAAGAAGAAGAAATAAAAAGCACACTGAACTGTATATGAAATATATATTGACAGTTACCTAGTAATTCCATGAACTTGTAAGAGCATCTGGCGTGTGGCCTTATGCCTTTAAATGATCAAAGAAACCCTAGGGACTGTTGTGATTTGACTTGGCAAGTCAGCACTTTTGTACACAGAGACACCCACTGATACTCAAACTAGATCTATCTTAGAATTCAAAAAAGTATCTGAGGAAGATGCCCTTCCCTTACTGCACAAGCTCAAGCCCACGTGATCTCGTTCGGATGCACCCCTCCCCTCGTAGCACAGCATCCATTCCTCAACTTTGACCAAGTGGATCTCCCATCTGGTCAATCTATCTCTACAACCGGGAATCGTCCTCCAGGGTCTTGAAACCATCCTTATTACACCTCTTCTGATAAAACCCTTTCCAGACCCTGAGGAAATGGGGAACTATTGACCGATTACAGCGCTTCCTTCTGTCGCTAAGTTCCTTGAAAGGTTGGCGACTCAGTAATGATGCGCCTTTGTTGAGAACAACCAGTTCTGAGACCCCCAGCAACCAGGCTTCCATCTGGGATATGGTCTCGGTATCGGATGATTTATTATTCCACTTGTCATTAATTGGTGATGCTGGACTTAGCGGCCACCTTTGATAGGGTGGAACACTGCATCCTTTTATTTCAAATTACAACTTTGTTACAGACTTCAGGCTGCACACTTGACTTGTTTGGCAGCCTCCTCTTCAACAGGTACCAGGCCGTTGAGATCGACCCATTTACATTAGCCTCATCTTTGGTCCCCCCTGATGACCATCATCTATACATGCGATATTCATTCTTCTTCTTATGCAGATGATCTGCAACTGTTTCTCAAGGTCTCTTGTGCAAGTGCCACCTGCCTTTTATGCATGACAGGCAGCGTTTACAATGGATTCCTACGGTTTCGAAGGACAAAAAAAGGAGGCAGATTCAAATGCATTACCGCCAGCATGAAAATCAGCTGCTGGCATTAATGCAGGTTTGTATGGGGGATAAGACAGGGCTAGCGGAAGCAGAGTTTTAGTCCCTGCCCCGCTTTGGCTCAACTGGCTATGGGTTTGGGGCCAGTATACTAATCATGCTGTGAAATTAGGAAGGAGAACAACTGTTTTATATTGGCGAGAAGCGGGAATACCGGCATGCTTTGAATTCGGTGGGTATATTTTATATTGGGGGCACTCAACATGTTCCTTATGAATTGGATGCAGACACAAGGTATGTTTCATATTGAGAGAGACAGGAATCCCAAGTGTATTTAGGATTTGATGGAAGGATCAGGAACTTTTGGGGGATATTGGGCAGGACAACAATGTATATTAGAAATAAAGGAAGGATGTGGTATATATAAGAAGGTTAACATATTGTCAACATCATATCCCTCACTCCTCTACTATCTCACTCATTCTTGTGATGATAAGACCCAATTCAGACATTTTTTATGTTGCTGCTCTAGTGACCAAGAGCATCTGTGAATGTTAGATCATGTATTGTTTTTTGTGTTTTATATGTTGAAATCATTAATGTTTTCTATATAACGATTAAAATATGTATTATTTTATATAGAAGTGTATCTCTGTCTAAATAAAATAAGACAGCTCTCTATCTGTGTCAAGTGTGGATTTTCACACCTTGTGCGTTTTACGGTGGGTAGCTGTTCTGTGGAACCTTTTGTGCATTACAATTTGCGGCAGCAGACAGAAAACTATGTATATTTTAAAGTTAGCTGCGTGGCCCCAGGTGTATTTTGGATGTGTAAGTGGGATGGCTGCAGATATATTTTGTTTTGGGGGGTGGGTGTGGGGTTCTCAAGTTCCCTGAAAATGGCGAACATTTCCTTGGTGTTTGACTTGGCCTCAGTAATTCTCTCTTCGAAGGATTTAGCTTTGGCTTTAATGATGGCTTTCTTGTAATTAATTGCAAGGGATTTGAAGTTGAGTTTGTCTTTCTCATCCCGTGATGTTTGCCAAAGAGCTAATGCTGCCCGTTTGTCGGAGCGTAGTTTTAGAAGGTCTTTGGTGAACCACGCATTAGCGTGTCTAGTGGGTTTGGTTTTCCGAAGTTTAAGTGGGGCGATGGTATTGATTGCTGCTGTGATGGCCGTATCATAATTCTTTGCCAGAGTTTCCGGGTCGTTGGAGAATGGGGCTGTGAAGGCAGGTCCCTGTAAGAAGGGTAGGAGTCTTTCTTTGGTCAGTTGACGGGCACTCCTTGTAAGGGCAGGAGGCAAGGGAGGAGGGGGGTGGGATGTGGTTGTAGTGGTGGGGATGTTAAAGGTGATGGTGTGGTGGTCGGACCATGGGGTGGGGGTGTTGCCCGTGACTGTGATGGGGCAATTGTGGTGGGCGATCCAGTCTAGTGATCTGCCTAGGGCGTGTGTGGGGTTGTTGATGGTGTTGACGAATCCTAGGGTGGCTAGAGCTGTGTCAAGTGCTTTGGCTGTAGGGTCTTTGGCGTCATTCAGGCCAAGGTTGATGTCTCCAAGGAGAATGGCTTTGGATGACTTTTTGAGGTTGTCCGCCAGGAGGTGGGTGATGGAGGCCTGGAAGTGTCCTAGGGGGCCTGGTGGTCGATAGATGAGGTGTAGGGTGATGGTGCATTTGTGCGAGATGGTGAGTTTTAGTTGAAGGTAGTCGCTGTTATTGTTGATAGTTTTGTCAGCCTTTCTGATGGTGATTGAGTCTTTGGCTATGAGTGCGACACCGCCTCCAGTGGTCATGCGATCTTGTCTTGTGATGGCATAGCCAGGTGGGAGAGCGAGGGATAGGGCGGGGCCTGAGGCTTCATGTAGCCAAGTTTCGGTGACCATTAGAAGATCTAGATCTAGGGTGGTAATAAGGTCGTGGATGTCTAGTGCATGCGCATTGATGGAGCGGGCGTTGATGAGGGCACATTTGAGGTGCGGTTCAGGGGTGACATTGATGGTCGAGGGTGGCATATCCGAACCGGTGGGAGGCATGTTTTCTGGGGTCATAGACACAGATAAAGTGGCATTTGCATCATTAGGTAGCAAGGAAGTGGTAGAAGAATTGCAAATAGCGGTAATTTCATTCAAACCAGTGGGGGGCATGTTTTCTGGGGTCATAGACACAGATAAAGTGGCATTTGCATCATTAGGTAGCAAGGCAGTGGTAGAAGAATTGCAAATAGCGGTAATTTCATTCAAACCAGTGGGGGGCATGTTTTCTGGGGTCATAGACACAGATAAAGTGGCATTTGCATCATTAGGTAGCAAGGCAGTGGTAGAAGAATTGCAAATAGCGGTAATTTCATTCATACGTGTGAGTGACACATTAACAAGAGTCTTAGACATTGTATCCAATGCAAATGGCTGACGGTGGTGCTTGATAAGTGGGGTCAGCTTCGTTGTGTGGCCTAGGGGTTGATAAATTATTTAGAACACCCATTCCCCCTCTTGCGCAGCAAACCATAGAACACATCTGAATCCCACAAAAAAATGTGGTCCAGCTGTCACATAGTCCCTGATTTAACAGCCATCTCAGCGCCTGAACACACTGCTCTGCAGGATTTGTACAATGTGCTAAACTACTCATCTCTGCTAACAATTGAATAGGCTCCTAATTGTAATTACTATTCAAATGCAATATAATGCTGTTTTTATTTTCCAGTTTGCACAAACTACGGCCTTCCAAAGGGCCTTACACTCCACAGTGCTTCAAAGCCATATCAATGGCAGTAGGTGCTATACAAATATCAAATAACATAATATAACATTTGGAGCCAGGACACCAGGAATATTTAAGTTGAAGGACAGGACACCAGGAACATTTCTGTTTCGTTGGGGGACACCTTTGTATTTGAGATTTGGCAGCATAATATTTTGGATTTAATCATATTTCAGGTGTTGGGGGTGTGGATCAGGACATTACGTTTCTTGTGCCTTGTACGGCGGATACTGTGCAATACATTCGACGATTTGGCAGCAGGACACCATATACATTTTCAATTTGAAAGTAGAGCACTGGGTACAGCTCAGACATATTAAGGTAATTAAAGCATCAATGAAAGAAACATGAGTGCATGATCAAATGCAGAACATCAGAAAGAAACACAACTATTAGAGTTGCATATTTTTTTATCTTTTTATTTATATTGTAAGGGTGCAGAAGTACGAGTCTGACACAGTGGTGGAATGCTTACTGGCAAAGTCGTTTATTTTATATAAAAGAAAAGATAGGGAAAACCTATCTTGCTTTATTTCCATGAGGGGTGCCCTAAATCAACAAAAACACTCAGGACTCTGTCAGAATGTCTTGTAAAGTAAACATTTCCATTGTCCTGCGTCCATACCTATTTGTGTCCCTTACACCAAACTAAGGAAAAACTGGGCATCTTCTTGATCCAGAGGGAGGCTTCTCTCGTTCTGGATGTCGACTTGTAATGTTCAATTCTTGATGAGAAAACACAAGGAGCAACTCCTTAAACACAGTTCACAAGTATCAAGGTGATTGATAGGGGGGGGGGTCTCTTCCCTTTGTTCTTCTCTTCAGTTTGCAAACGTATTGTTAAGTCTGGTTCACTATACTGCCAGACTTAACTGTAGACCTGCTTATCACAAGATATATTTCCCAAGTCCCTTCCCCTTGTTCTTTCTCCAGCTCAAAGATTGTAGCGTGAAGTCTGGTGCACTATTTTTCCAAACTTGACTATAGATCTTGGAGTTCCTAAAATACCTCTTCCTTTAGTAGTGGGTCCTCAACCCATTGTTTCAGCTTCCTGCACCTCACGTTTATTAATACATGAGCCCCAGGTCCCTCTGGGATGTCTTGGGGTCTTCGCGACTTGTTTTGTAGCTTCCTTCTATTTTATGTGGGTCTCAGGCCCCTTTATATTCTCTCAGGCTCTCCCTGACTTTCTCTGGGCCCCGGCTGCTTGACTGCGTTTTTCTTTGGTCTTGTATGGGTCTTTGACCCGTGTGTTTTGCTTTTGTGGGCTTCGCACCTATATTTCTTACTTACGTAAGTCCCAGGCCCCTGTGGGTTTTCTCGGGTCTCCCTGACTTGTTCTGTAGCTTCTTTCTCTTTTGTGTGAGTCCCTGACCCCTTTATCTTATCTCAGGCTCTCCCCGACTTGCTCTGCACTGCAGCCCCTTGACTGTGTATCTCTACGATCTTACATGGGTCCTTGACTCATGTGTTTTGCTTCTGTGGAGGTCGCCCAACCTTATTTGGGTTCCAGACCCTGCAGTTCTGTCTTGCGGGTTCTCTGCTTGCTTCACTGAATGTCCAACTGAACAGACCTGGTGTACTCTCCTGCCAGGTACTGTTCCACATAGGACATTTTGTAAAGTTTGTTCCATCTTCTACATTTTGTTCGTTAACCCTTTCTGTCTCTCAGGATATTGGTAAGTGTCTTTTTATCTTATTTGGTGCCCTCTGCGTCCCACCACCCGGACTGACCCATTCCCTACTTTCGAGAAATATTGTTGCAGTCTTTAGTCTGTCCTGGGAGTGGAGCTGGGCTTCTACACTGCTTCTGTGTTTGGCATCCTGCTCTCGGCGGCTACACAGAGGTATGCTCTCTCTCGCATCTTCTGCTTCACGTCTTTCTCTTGCTTTGGCTTTGCCGGTCGGGTTTCCTCTTTCCCCATCACTGAACACGATCCTGATCAGCGTCGGATTGGCCCCTCGGCCTTTCGGCACGTGAAATCGTCCCTGGGGAGTGGGGGCCGGTTTCTGGCCATACCTGGGCCGGTTTGGAACAAAGAAAAATAGAAAAAATTAATATTTTGTTTTCACTTTTTTTTCTCACATTATTATTTTTTTTTCAAAAAGCCTTTCATCCTTCTTAGGTCGATAAATGAGTACCAACACTGGTTGGGTGATATTGTATGCATATTTGTTCTATAAAAAAGAGCTTAAGCATAAGTGCTATACAATAACATATTATCACTTAGCCTTGGACGTCTGCTTGGTTTCACAGTAACTTAGTGTACTTAGGAACAATACTATTTGATGCCACTTCCTGTTTTGACAAGGGATGAAAGATTGTGTTTCATCGCTTCCCGGGATGTCACTTTGGGGTGGGCTCAAATAACATCACTTCTGGTGATGTCATCAGAGGTCAAGGGTCGTGAGGCAAAGGGTCGGCCACTTTTTTGAGGCGAGGGTGGCCCACTTTTTTTTGGGTGACCGGGCCTATTTCTTGTCCCAGTCCGACCCTGATCCATGGAGCTGCTGAAGACACTCGTCCCTTCTCGGCAGCGCCTCGTTCTCTTCCCCTTGTGTCTTCCGCCACGGAACTGGAGTCCGGTTTCTCACTCCTCCAGGGCTGGCTTGATAAGGTACACAGTCCTTCCTTGCTTTTTATCACCAGAGCGGTCTTTAGCAGACTGTACCGCATATGTTGGTTCCGTAGAGAACTTTTGCCTCCTTGTCTGATCTTCTTCGAGTCAGTGATTTTAGGCACTCCAACTGGGTAAGCCTCCGTCTTCCTTGTCCCAGTATGATCTGTATGCATGATGTCCTCTACTCTACAGAGATACATAGAGGTGTGGGGAACCACAGGGAATTGAGTAGGGTGAAAGGAAGGAAGGGACAGAGATGAATGTGGTGAATACTGCGCTCTCCCAAGGCTATCGTCACTCGTCCCATTGAGGGCTTCCCTCCCCATGAGATTCGTCCGCTGAGTACCACTCACTGGGGGACTTTCGGGTAGCGGCCTCACCTCCCTGGCCTCATGGAAAGGGGCTTCCTCAATGGAAGCAGAGACAATACCCTGGGATTTGTCACAATAGCCAAGGTTTTACATGCAAACCTTAGACACATAACAACAGCATCAAAAACAGTGATATCATGCAGACCATTACAACACAATGTGTATGGCAAATCCAAACAAGACCTCCAAATAAACATACATGCAAAAACGCACAAATATACCTAAAACTACATTAATTATAAAATCCCACATTAGAGTTTTAATTGTACTTCATGAACAGCGGGTTAAAAAAATAGACACCTGTCCCTCTAATTAGAGACTACACATTTAATTAGCATCTATCTCCAGACTTCCACTCTTTGTTCATTGAAAAAACACTAGCAATATATCATCCATTAAAAAAATCTCATGATTGGTGGTCTGTAATGGGCTTGACAGCGCCAACGTGTGAAACCTTATATTTGTTTTTAAAGCAGAGGAAAATCTGTTTCTATGAAAAGTGTTCCTACAACACCAGCCCCTCCTCATATAAGGCTTCTCCATGAAGCATCCGCCACAATAGCCATCACTTTCTCCCTTATTTAGGCATTCAGAAAACCCATTTGGGGTTTAGCATTGTATAGCAGAATGGATAACATATCAGATATTTTAATTCTTTTTGAAAAGCTATCTTATGAAAGGGGCAAACAGCACGGTTTATGAAACAGAGTGGGTCAGTGGGACACAGTTACTGAAAATGTGTTCCCCAATATTATAGACCCTGCATTTGCAATCTGCCTCCCATGAGTTGCCTTTCTTCTGATTGCAGCATTCGCAATATCCAAATCAGATACTATATGTCAGTAGTTTCTTTCACTATGCTACCAGATTAATATCACACTGCATATGTCAAATTATTTGATCTATTTTAGGCGTCCTCTACGATCACATTTCGCACCAATCGTAGTGTCGCTTGCCCTATGTGCATTAAACAATGCCAAATGTGTAATGAATATGTTTTCCATGTTTTAATTCATGAAGGAAACAGAACTAAAATGTGCTCAAAATCTCAGAGTGGACAGTGTAACCGATGGTACAGTTGAAATCTACACAGGAGCTGCATTAAGTACAATGTTCTCTGGTGCTACGTTATGATCAATTATTACCAGTAACACTGTCTCTGTATAGCCAATTGTTATGCGGCATATTCTTTTTGGTCGGCATTTCGTTTTCACAACGTACTGATCCCAGCAACAGTCTCTTTTTTTATTCGTTTTTGTGAACATTTCCTATACAATTTCAGCAGTGCTGTTAATCTGTATGCGTTTCATGTCTGGCAACTCTGGTGAGGTACAGAGCCAGTGGACGCCTTCAATCTACATACATTCTGCAGTACTTGCGTGCTTTGCGGTGGCTGTCTGGACAGGCCATTGCATGCTCCTGCATGCACAGATGTAATGATACAATGACCTCACTCTAGGGTTCTGTAATCCATTCACCTCATTGCCAAAAACAAGCATATTATCTACTTGGTCAAATGGTATCTCTTTGCTTTGACCTCTCTGATCAAAGGCGCTGTAATGTATCTGCCAGCTATCAGTATGAAAGGAAAGGAAAACAAACGTAGAACTGCATGTGGCAAGGGCATGTAAATAGTGGCACAGCATGGAAATCCATAATTGCTATTTTAATTACAACGGAAAATTCAAATAGATATATGCTGCCCATGTAAAGTGGCTTTACATTGTCTTTAGGGAGAGAATTGATTACTGTTAATGAACCTAATTCAAAATGAGATGTACTTGTTTCCTTAACACTGAGATGTAATGTCAAAAGCACATTTAAAATGATCTTTCATTAGTAGTTTTTCATTGCATGTGATCAATGCGCCTCAATGTTGCGATTTAGCTAATAATATTGCTTTAGGAATCACCTGCAGTTTTTTTTATGACAGATTGAAAACACCGGTACAGCGTACATAGCAACTTTTATAATAATGCTATTCTTGTCTTGAGCTTATAGATTGGAGATCCTAATCAGTGGCCAATAAAAAGGTAAGTGGAACACAAGGAGGTAAAGTGATTGTCCCAGAATCACACGCTGTGTTCATGTGGAAAACCTAGGACTGCAATCTGACCACCTGTGTTACATGTTAGAAGTGTGTCCAGCACTACTTGCTGCATAGACTCACCACTGTGATGTCTGTCTGTGATGTGTTGTTGTGCTCCCCATGGGGAACCCAAAAGCCCCAAATGGGAAAGCAGCTTTAGGCAGAAACACAACGCGGTTGTTTTCTGAAATGCTAAACGCTGCAGTGTTTCTGCCTAAAGCTGCTTTCCCATTTGGGGCTTTCGGGCTCCCCACGGGGGAAAACAGCTTTAGGCAGAAACACTGCGGCATGGAAACACAACCGCGTTGGGTTTCTGCTGCCTTGGCTTACACTTTGGGTCTCCGGGAGCACCGGAGAACCAAAGTGATAGCCACGGCAGCAGAAACACAACGCGGTTGTGTTTCAAAAATGCTGCGTTTTTTCTTTCCAAGTTTCTCAGGCTCCTCCGAGCCGGAGGAGCCTGGGAAACTTGGAAATAAAAACTGCAGCGTTTTCAAACACAATATTGTTGTATTTATGTGTGCGGTAGCTTCAAAAGCTACCGCAAACATAAATACAACGTTTTTAAAGCTGCGGTTTTATTTCTAAGTTTTCCGGGCTCCTCCAGCCCGGAAAACGTAGACAAAAAACCACAGCTAGTGTTTATTTTTATTAAAAAAATAGCACTTACCGAGATGCAGCTGCAGCTTTTCTGCCTGTAGTCTCCGATCTCCGTCCTCCGAGTCCCGGCACCATGAAGGAAAAGCCACCCAGTGGTAGCTTTTGTTTACTACAGCTGGCCTTTCCTTCATTAGTGCCGCAAATGCCAAAGCAAGCACAGCGGCGGGCATCCATTTCACAAAATGGATGCCCCCATGTGCTTCCCTTTGAGCTTCATTTTCTCAAAATATTACATAGGGACTTTAAAAAAAGTGGCAATCGATTTTTTTTATTATTGCCCATCTTTTTTTGCAATAAAAATGTTTGGGCGAACCATTCCTTTAAGTGTGTTCAGCAATATTTGACCTTGAGGAATACAATCACCACAAAGAGGCATGTATTCATGTCACATCAGCTTCTACTGAGGACCTCTCCTTATGATGTAAAGCCTGTCCTGGTGTGATTTCACCTGTGTTTTCAAATATTTTCAAAGAATTCCTAATGTGACCTGTGGGAGGGGTCAGAAATGCGAAACCGACACATATGTATAGTTTCCACACAAGTTGCCATTTTATTAAATAACAAAAGGTCTTTCCTTAACCCAGCAAGGATACTGCGCCTAACAAACTAAAGCTAAAGAAAAATGGCCTAATGTCCAAAAAGTATGTGACCCTCACAGTAATATACACAACAATACTGCTTCCTGCTGTGCATCCTCTACATAGCCAAGGAGTCCTGACCTCTGCCACGTCTTCTGCATGGCGTCCTGCTGCCGCCACAACAGCAACTTCTGCTTCTACTTCTCCCTGCTGCTTCTTCCTTGACCGCACCTGAAAGGCCTTTAAATGTTTAAAGGTCCCGCTCAGGTCTTGGTCATTACAACAACTAGACCACTCACAACAGTTTACTACCTCTGAACCCCTCTTCCTCGTCTCAGTACTAAGATAATTATGGGTCTTGAAATACATAATGTTCTTATTTATTTTTAGATCAAACTTATCATTTTCACAATAAGCCATTATGACTGTTGGATCATTAGGGGAAATTGTCTAGAGAGGTTTCCCATTTTCCCTGACCTCAGTACCCTCCTATGTGATCCTCTTGCATAATACCATGCCCATGGTCAGGATCAGGTAGCGGCTGCCTTTCCCTGGCCACATGAGAAGAGGTCCAGGCCAGGGTTTTGGGAATAACCTCAAATTCATCACATACCCATGCCCTAATCTCACTGGTTTTCACAGCCTCTATTGGGAATCGTGAAAGGAAATTAACATTACCCTTTTCTTTTCTTTTATTTTCTTTTCTTATGTTTTCTTTTCTTTTCTAATGTTCAACAGAAAAACAATAGGGCTGTAAATCCAAAAACCAGCGCATAACTCTGGCCCTACTATCTTTTCGAAGACTTGGCCATTTAAAGGGAGCATGATAGGTAACCATTTGGAATTTTTTACCGGTTAGATAGTATTTTCGATAGTTCACTGCCCCTTTAATGGCCAAAGCTTCAAGTTCCAGGGTCGCATAATTCTTCTCTTGAGGAAATTATTTACTACTAATATAAAGAATTGGATATTGTATACCATCCTGGCTTTGTGATAGTACAGTCCCTAGACCAGTATGTGATGCATTTGTTTGTTGAGTAAACGGTCTATTAAAGTCTTCTTCATTCAAGACAGGTTCACTACATAAGATATGTTTCAATTTATTAAAACATACTTGGTCTTCGGGTTGCCATTTACATTTTTGAGGCTCTGCATTTCTAAGCTTCTCTGTAAGAAGGGAGGTGATAGAAGCAAAGTTAGGGATGCATCGTCTGTGATAACCAACTAGGCCCAAAAAGGCCTTTAGTTCTTTCCTGGTTTTAGGGACCTGGGTTTCCTGAACCACTCTAGCATTTCAGTTTAAGGCTGAACCAATCCGTTCCCCACAAAGAAGCATAGATATTTTACTGCAGATCTAGCAAGATGACACTTCTTAGGATTGGCACTAAGTCAATTTTTTCTTAGAGCCCGGGTTACCATGTACAAATGGCACATATGTTCTTGCCATGACTTACTATAGATAAGGATATCATCAATATAAGCTCCACAAATGAAGCATAGGGTCTGAGAACTTGGTCCATTAGTCTTTGGACGGTGGCAGGGGCTCCATGTAAACCAAAGGGCAGACCTTAAATTGAAATAGACCTATAGGCGTAGAAAAGGCTGTGTTGGGTTTATCTATTGGATTAACTGGTACTTGCCAATGTTCTTTTGTTAAATCAATAGTGGAAAGATATACTGCATCCCACAACCATATCGAAAAGGTTGTCTATCCTGGGCATGGGGTAACTGTCAAATTGTGACACTTCCTTAACCTTTCTGAAGTCAATACAAAACCTCCATGAATTATCAGATTTGGCAACTAACACAATAGGGGAAGACCACAGGCTTTGTGAAGGTTCAATGCTATTCGTCTTTAACATGGCTTCTAGTTCTTCCTGTATAATCCTCTTCTTATAATCAGGGATTTGGTAAGGCTTTTTATGTATAACCTTCCCTGGTGGTGTACGAAAATAATCATATTTTCTTTTAACTCTTCCTGGTTCAGTTCTAAATACATCCGGGAATTGTTGTAGCAGATCTATTATATCTTGTTTTGGTTTTGTGCCAAATCGGGAGAGATTAACTTGTTGGTATCATCTCTTCAGTTAATAAACTGGTTAATATTACTGAAGTATTTTAATAGGTATTTCTTTCCATGGTTTAAGTAGATTAATATGTTAAATATGAAGTTTTTTCGGTCAGGTTGTGAGATTTTATAAATGGAAGTGCCTGTCCGCTGTATGATTTCATAAGGGCCATGCCACCTGGAAAGCATTTTATTTTCAGAGGATGGAAGTAAAACAAATATCTTTTGACCTACAGAAAAATATCTCATCTTGCTTTCTTATTATAGAACTCTTTTCGGTGTCCTTGGGTTCGAGCCATATTAGTTTGAACTATATTTTGAACTGCTGCCATATGTTCTTTCAATCGCTGAGCCGTTTGTGATAACGGTATGGGAGCTCTCTCTTCCCATATTTCGCATAACATATCTAACACATCTCTTTTCTCTCTTCCGTATAATAGTTCAAATGGGGAGACTCCAGTAGAAGAGTGAGGTGTCTTCCTAATGGCAAACAGGGCTCATGGTACCATAATGCCCCAATTCTTCCATTCTGCTTCTTCTAATTTCTTTAGGATATGTTGTAAAGTATGAATAAATCTTTCCACCAATCCATCGGTTTGGGGATGATAAATGGAGGCACATAAAGTTTTAATTTGAAGCATCTCCTTAACTTCTGCCATGAGTTTACTCATAAAGGTGGATCCTTGATCTGAAAACATTTCTTTTGGGAATCCACTTCTAGAAAAGAAAGGTAGTAAGTCTTTAAAGATCTCTTGTGAAGTATTATTTCTTAAAGGAAAAGCATCAAGGTAACAGGTTGCATAGTCTAAGATTACCAGGATATATCGGTTCTCTATCTTTGAGGTTTCTAAAGGACCCACTATATCTATTCCTAGCAGTGAAAAGAGGATATCAATAATGGGCAAAGGTTGCAAGGGAAATGGAAGAGGAATTCCAGTAATGGCTTTTGACACAAGGCACATATATTGATACAATTATTTATGTCAACATATAATCTGTCCAACCACAAATTCAGAAATCAAATGCAAGTGTTCTTTTCTCCAAAGGCCAATCACTTGTTAGCACATCATACTTCTTCTTTATAAGTACCACTTTAATCAGGATGGCTCATTCAAAAGAAATACTTTAGTCAGGATGGTTCAGCAATCATGCTCGGTTATGCACCAGTTCATCAAAACCAAGATGATAGAATTGACACTTCTTTTCCACCACAACCTTTTCCACAGTACTTTAAATCATTGTCTTCTTCCTGGTATACTTGCCTGCCAGGACTAACAACAATTTGTCTAGAGAGGTCTCTGATTCTCCCTGACCTGAGTCCTCCTGCATAATACCAGCCCCATGGTCAGGATCAAGTAGTGGATGTCTTTCCCTGGCCACATGAGAGGAGGTCCAAGCCAGGGTTTTCTGGATGATCACCTCAGATTCACCACAGCTGTAAGGCGCAGAAATGAGATGTGGACACAAAAAGTGTATCATTCTCAAAATCAGACATTTTATTTAACAGAAATGGTTTGAAAACCCCTGTCTAGCCCTGTTGTAAAGAGGATTCTCTGTACCTGAAAAACGAAAACTAAGAATTTGTCTGCGTCAAGTAGCCAGTAACTTTAAAGAAAGGCCTTGTGTCCAAAACATTTTAAACTGACCCTCACACTAAAAACAAAACAACAAAGGGTGCATGGAAATGTCTTTGACTTGATATTAGCAAAAAGTGTTAGCAATCAAATGTATAAGAATAGTTCAAACAAAAGGGCTTTCCTAGGAAAGAGCCTTGGATCCAGAGGTGGTTCCCTTCTCCTTGATTTTTCAGCAGGATGGCAAAAAGTGTCTCTCTATCCAACAGTTCCTTTGTGTCAAAAGTGTCTCTTCAAAAGTGTCTCTTTACCCAACAGCTTCTTCGTACCAAAGTGTCTTTTTATCCAACAGTTCCTTTGGGTCTTGGTACTGAATTAATAAAAGTTCCTGTTCAAACAATAAATCCCATAACAGTCTTTCTTTAGCTTCAAACAATAAGTTCCATGATAGTCTTCCTTTAACTTCAAACAATACATTCCAAGATGGTCTTTCTTTAGCTTCTCATACTACTTATGAGGATTGCCTGGTATACTCCCCTGCCAGGAATGCTTCTATGGGGTTTTCAGATCCCCTGGTATACTCCCCTGCCAGGTATCTCCCCACAGTGTCAAACTCTTTATACAACTTCAAGTCCCTGGTGTACTCCCCTGCCAGGACTTTTATTGGTTTCACTGTTCTTTTCACTGTACCCCTGTAGCACATACTCAGAGCTGTTCAGTATATTTGCTTAGGGTAGCACTTGCTCAAACTTTCCCGCACATTGAGATCTCCTACATCCGTACTTGCCTGGGGCTTGTTGCAGAACTTTGTTTTGTTCGCTTTTAAATGTTCTTCTTATTGGCATTTGAACTTTTGCTTTTCCTTGGTTGCATTTAAACAAACTGTGTACCTTTCTGTCCTTTGTAACTTCATACAGTTCAAACATTCATGTGGTAACGCCCTGGGTTCCCCCGCTGCTCTAGGCAGACTCACTGGGTCTTCTTTGCATTTCCAAACCTGCTCGTGCTTCCACTGTGTTATTCCTTCCTCGTCGGGAATGTGCAGATGCTCTGTTAAAGTCCATTGCGGCTCTGCGAGCAACCACCGGCTTCCCTGGACCAGAGAGCACGGTGTGTTTGGGCAGTCGCAGCTTCACTCCCCGTCTCACCACGCCGGTCTCGATACCTCGCGGTCAGGTGCCCGAGCACAGGGCACCTCATCCTCACCTGCACAGCCCTCACCTGCAAGCTCTGTCCTGCACTGCCTTTGTGATTTTTTTTTTAAAGAACCTGCTCACTTTAGGTTAAAAAAAAACAAGTAGTCTGTACGTTAGACTTCAGGCTTTTCTTAGTCAGCTTAACTCCTTCCTCCTCTTCCTTATCTCAGTACGTTAGGGTTTATGGGAGTTGAAGTCCCTAGATGTTACTGAGTTTCTTGGTCGTGGTTGTTCAAAAGTCTCACAGAAAGGTACATCAACACCAGAAGATGTTATGTAGGAGTTATGAGTGTTTGAATCATAGATTGGAGCCTGATGAGAGTAATATAGAGGAAAGGTTTTCTGACTTTTACTATAGGGTGAAACTTTTTAGGTGACAGTAAGCTATTAAGGTCTCGGGTAGTACAGAGTCTTCCTCGAGAGAAAGGGAGGAATACTGTGTCTCATCCGATGGGGTCACCACCTCCCCCTTGTAGTTGTCCCCTCCCCTGTGATCCTCCCTCACACAGCTTCCCCCAGGGTCAGGATCAGGTTCCCGCCGCTGTCCCCTGGCAACATGGGAGGAGGTCACTGCAGGGGCATCAGTGATGACTCCACGGATTCATCACAGAGCCCAGTCCAGATATTGCTGAGTTTGAACTGATGTTTTGTGGTCTGACCGAAGGTTGCAAAGTCCTGCCCGGGTTATCCAAAGTTTATTATGATGTTGTGAGTTGGGATGTTGTGAGTGTCAACCCTAAGAATTGGGGAACTAGCCCTTTTCCTGTCCCATTAATGACTCCCAAGAGTCCCTCACCCAGACCCTTCTGGAACCTTCATACCATATTAACATGCCTGCCCTTTTTCACCCCGATCATGGCCTTCTCAATTTGTTGTTAAGGAAACTTCAAGCTACTATTCTCCATTTTCTCACAATAACTGGCCCCTTGCTTATGTAGTCGACCCAAACCATATGCCCCTTCTTTTCATTGTAAATCTGTAGCCGGTGCTTGCCACTTCCACACTGCGTCCGTCATTCTGTTCCCATCTTGCAGAAAATGAAAATGCCAGACTATTAGGTTTGACCACCAAGAAGACGCATTAACACCAAGTGAGTTTGGAAACCACTGAAAATTAGGAGGCGTTCCTTGGGAGTGTTTGTGTGTTGGATGGTTCATTTCTGTTCCTGGAGAGTGGTTTATTTTGGGCATGGAGGACATTAGGTGTGCTTTCCCCTTTTTACAACTCTAGGTGACAGGACCACATTGTGTAAATCTGTGAACGAGGTTTTGAAGCTTGCTAGATTCACCAGAACTGATTTCTGGGGGAGATGGTAAGGATTAGATCCCAGGTGTGATGGCCTGACAAACGGTTTAGCTTGGCCAATAGGCAAAGCACGAGAAGCCCCACCTGGAACAGTACTGTGTGAGGCAGGGCGAGGTCTGAGCTAGACCTGAGTGCAAAGTACCTGCCTCACTATGAAGGAGAAAAGGTGACCTTTGTTTTTATATCCTGGGGAGTATGATTTTGCAAACCCAAAGGATCATGTTTCCCAGAATACCTTCTGTTCCCAGGCAGGCCTTCCCTCACCTGGCATTCACTAAACTTTGCTGCACAATGTGCACATGTATACACTGAGAGAGTGGGAGAGAGACAGAGAGAACGGAAAGAGAGAGGGTACAACAAGGGAGCTGTCTGCAGATGGCACTCAGGGGAAGAGGACTTCCCCAATACGAACATTTAAGTCTCCTATCTGAACCTGTTCCCGTGTTCTTCTGCATGATCAGCCGAGATAAAGGATGGATAGTTCACAAGTAAGTAAATCCCTGGTCTCTGAAATTAGGGCAGCCTGCATTTTCCAGGGGTGAATTCCTAGCAGGGCCAACTTAGCCTTTCGTCCTTCAGTTGTCAATAAATCTTATTCCAAAAAATGGGGTCATAGTGACACGTTTTTGTTACAGATTGTAGACGCTGGAAGAATCCGACATGAAGTGATATGCAACAACACAAATTATGTTTTATTACTCTTCCTAGTATCCATTTTCTGCCTCAAAGTACTCTACCTTTAGAGTATAGCAAGCATCCACGCACACCCCCTCTGCTGGACCTTCTCACCACACAATGACTAAAATGCCAACTGCGACCCAGAGGTTGCCCTCACTCATGATGGGAAAATGCCTCTGGAGCCACCTGCTAAGGAGCAACTCTACTACTCTGACATCTCACAGTTCACCACAGACATTTATTTATTTATTTTTACATTTATATAGCGCACACAACCCCTCAGGCATCAGGGCGCTTGAAACCTATTACATGGAACCTGTGGCCTAGCAATTTCAACAATATTTAACTTGGCAGAGATACATGTTTAAGCAGGCAAGTAACATACTGACCGTTATTCTTCATAGGTGGCAGAGAACACATCACCACCTGTTTCTTAATATGTACATGTTTACCTGTATTGGAGCATGGTTTCTCTGATCTGACCCCGACAACCATTTTAGCAGTGTCAGCCGTTCTCTCCCCCCCAAGCCCCCCATTATACAAAGAAACCACACCCCAACTTTTTTGGGACCCAAAGCACCAAGAGACCTTGTAAATGGAAGAGGTCAGCCTATATTAGACCCCAATTACATAACATAACATAACAAAATACCATAACATTGTAGCCTTTACGAAAATACCATGAATATGTATTTATTTCTTATTTATATTTATATACAGGGAAGAACAAGGCCCTAGGAAGAACTTACACTAGATAAAATATCAGATTTGATGAAGAGTTCGCTTTTTACAATGGGGCCCGCTTGAGTGACATTCTGACCATGAAACAGTCACTGAGCACCATACATGGGTGGACATACATAGATTATGGACACTCAACATTAGAAATGTTTAGGTGCCGGTAATGGGTACCCCCAGCTGTGTGAGTGATGTGACCATGAGGGAATGAAGTGCTAGAGCGGAGGCAGGGCAAGTGAGGGTCAGAGGCAGGTTAGAGGCGAGGGAACAATGTTAGCTTCAAGGCAGATGAGAGGTAGGTTACATATGTTTTCCAGATGTATGGTACACACACCTGGCTCAGTGGAATGCAGGTGCCTGCTTGAGATGGTAGGTTTCCTTTACATGACACTGTGATTTACCTAGTTGCCCGCGACCCGATACCCACTTGCAAAGAATTCCTGATTTTTGAGTTGATTCCTTGCCCGGGCTATATCCATCATGGTGCAGTGAAGGTTGTCCAAGAGTTAGTCACCAGTATCTCTGTGCAGTATGTTCTTTGCCCCCTGAGAAAGCAATGACGTGATATACTAAACGACTGCAGTTTGCCTACTTTTGAACAGGACGGAGCGCTCAATGTACATCCCATTAATAGATATTTTTAAATACCAGAGTGGCAGTAATTTGGCACTAGATATAATATCCAGCAGAGGCAGGTAGCTTATGCCAGCAATCACTGCTTCAAGTCGAACAGTAAGTCTTGCAAGAGAAAGATCAAACTATCAACTATCGCCCAATCTCCATTACTCCCTTCCTGGGCAAGCTCCTGGAGAAACTGGCCATCTCCCAGCTTAACCTCCATGCTGAATCTGTTGGTAATCTTCATAACCATCAATCCGGCTTCAGAGCGGCCAGAAGCACGGAAACTGCTCTCCTGAACATCCGTGAGGACCTGCTCCTGAACCTCGACTCAAACACTCCCTGTGTTCTCATTTTGCTCGATCTCTCCTCTGCCTTTGACACTGTCAACCATGCCATCCTGCTCAACCGTCTCCGTGATAACCTGGGTATCACTGGTCAGGCTCTGTCATGGCTGACCTCTTTCCTTTCCGGTTGACCCTCCCAGGTCCAAATGGGCTCCTTCCTCTCTGACATCTTTTTCTCCACCTGTGGTGTCCCCCAGGGATCCAACCTCTCTCCCTGGCTTTTCAACCAGTATCTGGCACTCCTTGCCCACCGCATCGCCGCTCTCTGCCCCCACTTCCAGTGCTATGCGGACGATACCCAGCTCATTTTCAGGCTACCCTCGGCCTCCTCCTCTCCTTCCCTCATCTCCGACTGTCTGTCTGCTATCCAGGAATGGTGTGCCGCCAATGACCTCTGCCTTAACGCCAGTAAGACTGAGATTCTACTCATCGGCACACCCACTCCCTCCTTCCCTGTAGCTCTCTGGCCAGCCTCCCTTGGCCCCCTTCCTGCCCCTACCTGCAAGGCTAAAAACCTTGGGGTCATCTTCGACTCCACACTCTCCTTCTCTCCTCATATATCTGACGTCTCTAAGAAGTCACACTACCAGCTGCACCTCCTCAGAGGTATTCTTCCCTTCCTCTCCTTCCCCCAGAAGCTCACTGTCTCCCGAGCCCTGGTTCTCTCAAGGCTGGACTACTGCAACAGCCTCTATCTTAATCTGCCTGCCTCCACTCTCCGCCCTCTGCAACTTATCCAGAACAGAACTGCGAGACTTGTCCTTGGCCTCAAGCCCAGGGACCGTATCTCTCCAGGACTGAAATCTCTTCACTGGCTCCCAGTGGCTGCGAGGATTAAGTTCAAAACCCTCTGCATTGTCCACAAGGCCTTCTGGGGCCTGGGGCCTAAATACCTTCAACTCTCTCTTCCTAAATATCTTCCTTCACGAGCCCTTCGCTCATCCGTCTCCAACTCCCTCATGGTCAGCCGCTTCTCTAAGCAACGAGCTGGGGGTAGATCTCTCTCCGCAGCAGGGGCCTCCCTCTGGAACAGCCTTCCTCCCTCCCTGAAACTTGAGGAGAACCATCTCCGGTTCCGGAAGCACCTCAAAACCTTCCTCTTCGCTTCTGCCTTCTCTCTCCCTCTCCCCTGCTAAACCTGCTTGACTCCCCACTGAATTCTGCACTAAACTTGCATCTCGGCCACTCTCAGCTACCTCGGTCCAGGACCCAGCCACTCTCCACTTGCACTGCCTCCCTGGCTCCCCCTGCACTGTGGGACTGTCACTGTATCCCTACAGCCCCCTTCCCTGCACTTCCCAGCACTTGCTCTGCACTTACCTCGTACTTGCCACTAGCTGGCCCTTTTTATATATTATTTATTATTTAATATTTATTACACTACTTACCTTGTACTGCACTTTCCCCCCACCTCCTCCCCCTGCACTTTCTCCTTTTCCCCCTACCTCTGCACTTGCGCGATCTGAATGACACTTGGCCTAGTAGGATCGTTTGTCTGTCTTCCCCTTGTTTTCCCTCCCTCCCTGCCTCGTCGCGCCTTGAAACACCTGTGTATAGGCGCGTTACAAATACCATATCATATCATATCATATCAAAGCGGAGGTTGAAGTAGTTGATGTTGCCTGATGAGTAATCTCAGCATTGAGAGCCAACCCCGTGCCCTGAGATATGGCTCTCCAGCTTGCAAACCTACAATGCATGAGCTACTTGATTGTAATTGAAAAGGACCCTAATCATCTGCTTTTAGCGGCAAAGCAAAGAATTGCAATAGCAGAGAATGTGTCAAGCCAAACTTCAAAAACTGTCCTAACTTTCCCAATCTCCCAGTGTCACCAGAATCTGTTTAAATCCCTGTATTTACTGAGGGCCAACACACTTGGGGTGCAGCCAGATGAATGGAAGCTTGCTGCCCAGTAAGGTACATGCCATCAACATTGGAGGATCTGCTGCAGGGTGGCCTTCACCACTCAAAAGATGACTCCCAGGCCCAAGAGAGTGCATGAGCCAAAGTAAATAAGCAGCATGGGCGGGTCTACTGTCGAAGTGTGCAGGGGGTGTCACTGTAACTTGTTTACACTGTACTGGGCAGTAGTGCACAGCGATTGGTGTCAAGCTTCACCCATTAACACTTTAAATTACACATTTTTCTTGCTCAGAAGAGTGGCTTACTGTGATGTTTGTGGTTCACTAAAAGCAATACCCTTTCCTCTATGTGAGGTCTGAACTGAAATTGTTATGTTATCATATATTCATGCCGCTGCCACCCCCGTAGTGGTCTTGCGGCACCTGAACCTTGTACAAGAGTTTGCGACCTTGCCAGGGTGGCAGCAAACCTGTGGATGGTAAAGAGGAGGGTTGGTTGTCGGTTGGAGATAATAAAGGGGGGGGGGTCATACGGCAGACGAGAAATACAGAATGGAAAAAAATATTTGTGATGATGGGGAGGTAAGATGGTTGTGGTGACGCGATGTGTGTTTCTTAACTGCGATTAGTTTTCGGTAAGCACGCGATAATATTTCAGGACTGTAAAGCTTGGTGTAAAAGACCGGTTTTACTTTGATGGCAACACCTAGACCAGACAATGCAAGGTAGTAGACGTAGTAGATGGGTGCCTGCTTGGTGGACTTGAGATGTGTTCAAGTGGGCCCTTGTAGTGTGGAGGTTTTCTTCAGAATGGTTTGTCGTAGTAGATGGGCGCCTGCTTGGTGGACTTGAGATGTGTTCAAGCGGTCCCTTGTAGTGTGGAGGTTTTCTTCAGAATGGTTTGTCCTTACTCCTACCGTCATTGATCTGTCCCGTCTCTCGTTTTCGTCATCTTTCGTCTGTCTTTGTCTCTACATATGCGCCCCGATGCTTGCGAGCAGGCGGCGCTATACAAATACACAAATAAAAAATAAAATAAATAATAAATAAGAATCACTCTAAGGCACAGAGTGGGGCTTGTTTTGCCAAGTCGGCTGACATATGTGTCGGTGTAACGAGTCGGATGCGTATAGATAAATGCATGGGGGACACATGAGGGAAGCAGATAAGGTGAAGCACCGGCTTCAGACGAATAGTATTACGTCCCTAAACTGCCTGCTAGGCACAATTCCATTGTGGATTTTAAGGTAGCTGTTTTATGTGGCTGAGGACTCTTTTTTTGATCACTATGTAATCCAGACAATGCTCTGTGGCCGTCCCACCTTTAGACAGCAGACCTGAAAAGGATACTCTGAGATCGGGCTGCTCTCGTACGTGCACATCTTAAATGCAAGGAGCAGTGGTAGTGGGCCAGATAGGGCCTAAAAAAGCCCAGAAGCATGAGCAGAGGTAGTATTTTATAGGCAGATATATATATATAAAAAAAACAAATATCTTACACTGCCCACCTTATGACAGAGAGAAGAGCTTGCACAGCAAATAAGATACTTAAATGACCCAAGGATGGTCTAAGTCTTATGTTCAGGGTTAAATAAATCTCTGTGATGCCTAGACATCAGCACATGTAAGACGTTACTCTCTTGAGTGTTTTAGCAAGGTGGAAATGTTATGGAAATGAGCACCACACACTGTGGGTAATAATAAGCAGCGCTCAGATACCTGAGGGTTCGTAGCGCTATATAAAATGCAAATTATTATTATTAAATTAAATTATTATTTGCTATATGTTATTAGGATTTGCACTGCTCACTAATGCCATTTGTAAAGTCTCCAAGCATTCTGCTGGATATGAAAAAGAAGGTGTGGGTAGGATTAGTGGGGAGAAGAGTGACGATGTGGGTGACGTAATAGGTGGTGCTGTGCAGTCTGGCATAAACACGGACCAGCTATTTCTTTTTTTAAGTTGTGTTACTCTGCTTTTGAACTGCACCAAATCACCCTTGTAGTAGTCAGAAAGTGCCAAATCCTTGTCTGAAGCATTCTGAGCCCCTTCCCTGAGTCACCAGACCTGAGTCTGCTACAATGAATAGCTTGAGCAAGGATGAAGTAAGAGGGATAGCAGGCAAGGAGTTTGCAGATAGAGGGAGGGAGTGAGGCCGGGCCAAGTGCTTGCATTAGTATGGATGCATACTCACTCATTCTATCTGGACTATTTTCTTGCAAGAGGCGACACGGGACAGTATGAGTTGAGCAAATATACGCAGTGGGATTCCAAGGCAGTTTTGGAGTATTATAGAGTATTATTGAGATGTTAATATGTTAATCATTACTCTGCATTTGGTTTCCTGACTTCCCGCCTGTCTGCTCTCTATGTCTTTGTTTGTTTGTTCCTGTGAGCGCTCTGAGGCCTTTGGGCGATTTTGCGCTATACAAAAACCAATATAGATAGATATAGAGAGATCGAGCAGTGTTAGGGGCGTGAGGGGCTTGAGAGTGTGCTCAGGCAAACCTGGCAGATATGTAGGCTTCAAATACCGGCCATGTCTCTTTATGCTACAGCAGTTTAATTCCTGAATAACAATTCTAGCGTGCCAAGCCAACACAGAGCACGGCTTAATTCCAAAATTGGATGCGTGAGAAGTGAATGTTAGTAATGAAAGGCAAGGGCATGCGCTTGACAGAGTTGATAAATAAATATGTTATGTCTGGCCTAAACGGAAAATAGCCAATGTGTGTGTCCTGTGTAACTCTTAAAGCCACAACAATGCCACATGACAGCACTGAAGATCATGAAGGGAACCTTTCTGACTACAAGTCAGCAATGTACGAATCAGTATGCCCCAAGACCAGCAATGAAGCGCCGCTCAGCCTCAGCGCCGAATGTCCGCAAACAGCCATGACTCTGCGGACACTTCCAGGTTAGGGTGGCTTCAAAAAGACAGGTTCCATGCTAAGGATACAGCCCTGAGGCTGCTGACCGAGCAGCATTTCTGCCATGCCAGCAAACCTCGGTTTTCTCGGTTGTATTGGAGATTGGTCCCCTTATAAGGATTACTGGGGTCCTCTCTGATTAATCTGCATATAAACCACTCATTTCAAACCCCATTTCCTGAGCTGCAGTGGCCTCATTGGGTTTTTGGGTATTAGTGCAGTGTCCCAGGACAGTTCTCAGGCCGGGATGGAGAGAATGGGCTTGACAACACAATTGTTCCAAAAATGGAGCAATGGCAAGAGCAATGATAATGTGGGGAGTTTAAATACTTTGCAATCCTTTAAAAGCAACACTCAGATTTGCATGTAAAAGCTGGCTCAGTACAAATGAGGTTACTGCATAGCTGACACCCAGAACTACACCCTTTGCCAGCAGCAACTTTGGGTAGTAGGCGAGCTTAGAAATCCTTCAAAAACTCAGGCAGCGTTACACTAAAAACCTGTGGTAACACACATTATTTTTCACCAAAACCGCTGTGTTTTGTCATGGCAAATCATTTTCTGACAAGGAGAAGTGATTTTAGTTCATGTATTGAAAACTATTTCCATATAACTATATTCTCTGAGGGGTTTCCAGACTTGCAGGGGGAGCATAGAGTGTGATGAGTTCTGGTGGAAAGGGCAAGAAAAAGGAGGTCAAAGCACCCCCTTCCCATCTCAGCTAACCGGACCCTCAGATTCCAGCACCTACACACACTCGCAGACCCCAAATTCAACATTTGCCTCTAAGCCTACGGCAGGTTCTAAGCTTTTCATGTCAAGGTTCTATGTCCTGACTGTAAGAAGATCAATTAAGAAACCAATTTGCACAAAATGAGGATGCCTAACTCCTGAATTGCCCTCAGGCCAACCAGTTCCACTTGCCGGGGGGGTGGGGGGAGTGGGACAGGATTTTATTGAGAGAGAGAATGGAGGCACATGCTGTTATGATGTCTGTGCCTTGTGTAATCCCCAAAGACTCTTTGGCTGTGTCCAAATACTGATGGCGGCTAACGCGGAGCATGCATAAGGTACCGTGTTATATTATCTATACCGTGCCCACCTTGTAAAGGGGCACTCATTTCCACAAGTACTCCTAAAAAGGGACTACAAAAAACTACACATAAGAGTAGACAGGGTGCAGGTGAAAACACAAATGTATTTACTCCCCCACAGCTAGGAAAAAGAAATTCAAACACCCCCTGCAAGCTGAACTGGTTGAAAAGGTGCTTAACCCTGCCTCCTGCGGTAGCAACTTTTATAGACATAAACCACAGGATTAACTAAAACACATTAGTTACATTTTGGGGCAGATCAAGAAAGGGATTGGTATACATTATTGAGCCCCTATTCCATAGATTGGGGTAGTTCTATTGGACACCATGTTTCCTGGAATACACCCCTCTAACACCCCTTTATGATGTCATAATCCCACCCCATCATTAATCTGACCAGAGTGGCTTGCACAGTTCACACACAAAATAACTATACAGATACAAGTTCTAACTGGATTCTGTTGTTTGAAGTTAACATGAGGCAAGCAAGGCCATGAGTATTGCAGTCCTGTCCACCTGATTATCTCCCTATCCCTTACCCCACAGCCCCTGCAGTCCTCCCCATATTTTCCCTTGAATTGTGGCAACCTTGCTCTGAAAAAGCCCAATAGCACAGTGCTGGAAAGTGAATTTACTCTATTTGATTAATTTGGACCTCCTAATCTTGCTTCAGCTTCCAGGTGCCTAGCACAGGGGCCTTCGAAATATTGCATGAAAATGCCCCAGCTGGATTATAATCTTCCTAAGAAGATCGCCCACCTACAGCATGAATTTAGCATCGTGTGTTGTCCTGACCTTCACTGCTCAGTTTGCAAAACATAAAGCACAGGAGAAATGAAGCCTTCAGCCTTTTCTTATGGGGTGGCTAGGAGAATGCCTTTCCCTACTCGGGCCTACAAGAAGATGGCCGAACTGTGGGCCCCTATTTTACTCCTACCACCTTTACCTATCTGTGTATAATGAAAACAGATAGGAAAGGCCCTTTGAGCACTTACCCCAGGAGTGTGCATTGGTGCGCTATAGAGATAGAAACAAACAGAAGGAAGGCATATGGGTAAGGATTCTGCTACGTGTGTGCACTGCAGCCAAGCTCTTCTACCGAGCCCAATATATCTACTACATATAACTTCTATGGCCTTGAGTGTATATTTCTGCTACTCCCGGATATGTGGCACTCTAGATGTAATGCACGTGCAGTGTGACATCACCCTATACGTGACTCTTATGTCACTGAGTCATTTTCATAGCAGGTCATGCACCCACTCTGGCCCTTTTGTGGACACTATATTTACATATCTTCAACCTTTTAAAGCTCTCTCCCCATCACCATAAAAAACAAACCATCTTACCCGGATTTTCAGGGTACTCCTTAAAGCCTGGTTGTTCAACAACTGTGACTAAAGAAACCTAACATTTTACATGACTTTTTTACTTCCTGTAGTTATGTATTTCCCTTCACAACCTTCTTGGTACTAGCGCCGTGATATCCCTGGTCCCTGGGTTTGGGCGCTACACAAATGCAATAAATAAATACATGTGTAACAAGGTCAATTTTCTTTCTTTACTTACTGTGCCAGTCATCATAGAAACTGTCCAACAGTGCCCAAGCTATGTTCCGTATGGTGCAGCACCAGGGGGCACAAGGGTATTCTACACACCCCACACTAGTTCCTAAACTTTGCAGCACCCTTGACTGTGAGCTGCTGTGTGTGCCCTATGTTATAGCACCAATGAGCACAGCACAAGGGATTACAAATACCCCAAACCTATGTATGTGCTTTTTGACCACAAAGGTGATGCAACATTGCCCTCCCTCTGCCCCATGTAAACCAGTTAGGAAAGGTAAACAGGAGATGTACAATACAAAGAAGAAGCTTGCAACACCTGAAAAATGAGCAAAACGGCATCTGTGTGCATAGCATCAGCCATTGTGTAAAGGTCTCGGCTACTGTTAAAACTGAGTTTGGAGTTGTTGATGGCCGTTTTTAGTCTACCCTGCCAAGGGCATTGAATTATATAATGATTTTTACCCATGCAGTTTTATTCTTTTCGCAATCTGTGGACTATTGCTTTAAAATTAGTTTTCCTGCTGCCAGGTACAGTGATGTCTACATTGGGTCAAGGGAATTTTTGAATATGCTTGAATTGTGCTTTTAGGTCCATTTTTGTTATGTTATGTTGATCTATACTGCGCACCGCTACCATTTGCATGGTCTCCAGGCACTCACGTGGCTCTGTAAGAAAGTGGGTGGGCTATAGGTTAGCGGGGGGGGGGAAGGGATAGCATAGGGGTTCAGCTCTTCTTTTTTTTAATACCTTTTTATTCAAGGTTTCAACAACATTATAAGTTAACAGTTTTACTGTTCTCCAGTCCCCCCTCCCTATTCCGCCCCAAAACCCACAACAAAAAAGGTGCTGATACATATGTGAATGTTGTACAAATTCAGGCAGAGAACAGAAGGAGAGAAGCTAGGTCATGTATGGTTGGGCTAGTAGGGCACTTTTTACAATAAATGCCACTGGGTGTGAACACTCCAGAGGGGTGATTTTTGTCTTTAAACATCACTAGTGCTTGCACTATATGTTGTGATTGCCCAATCCCGCCAGGGCATCCTGACTGGCTCCAGGTGAGGAAGGAACATCTTCCTTAAGGATATACGCCTGAAATAGGCCCCGGTAGTCTACTGGGCTAGCTCTGGGAGGAAGGGAAGCCAGATACGATGATTTACATCATTCCCAGATTTTAATCATGTGGATCCACTCTTTCACCGCAGGTGGTCTTGTCTTTTTTCCATATTTTAGCTATCAAGGCTCTGGTAACTACATGGCCAGGAGTTTCTGTTCTCTTTTGGTGGGAACATCAAAAAATGCAAGTAGTCAAGCAACCGGGGAATCACGTGGACAGTCTGGGACAATTTAGGCCATGGTTCCATACACTCCATCCTAGAAGGACTGTACATGACGACAATTCCACACCATGTGCATGTAATCAGCCGGGTCATAATTACACGTGGGAAGGTAGCCGCTCTCTCAAGATAGCATTTATGAAGTTTTGCAGGGGAATGGTAAGACTGATGTACAAATGTAAGCTGTATCAGGCGGTACCTGGAATTCAGGGCTATCTTCTGGGTCATCCTACAAATCACCTGCCATTGGGTCTCTGATGGAGGTGTATCCAGTGCCCTGTCCCACCTAGCCCTGTAACACTGTGGGGACATGGGCGAAGATATTTGATAAGTTTGTATAGTGCCGAAACCATACCATTGAGTTTGGGAGGATTAGTCAAAAACTGGGCTAAGAGGGAGGAAAGTCAGGCCCGCGGGAACTCATCCCATGCCCCCCGAAGAGTTTCACATAGCCTGAAATATAGAAGCATGGAAACCGTATTCCAGGAGCCACGTCTCTTAAGGGTATCCCATTGAATACATTTACTGTCTTGTACCATATCACCCAGTGAGTGGGCACCCAATTTCTCGAATTGTGTTCTAAAAATCGATTCATATTTGAGAAGAATTCCATGAACCGAGTACAGTGCAAAGTCAACATGATAGCTACCTCTCGCGCCAGCTGCCGAGCTGGCCTGATCCCACACGCAGTGTGTTACGTCGATAGGCTGTATCTCCCCCCTGGGAATACATCTGGGTGTTCCCCACAGCATGCCCTTCAGGTCGTCCCAAAGAGGGTTAGCTCTTTCGAGTTTGATGTGCGGCAGGTCCTCGGATGGGTGCCCCCACGAAATGGCATACTGGATCTGAGTGGTGAGAAAATGAACATATAGGTCTGGGTAGTCCAGACCTCAAGCAAAAGCAACATATGGCAGCGCCAGGGTGTCAAGCGCAATCCACACTTGTCCCACTGCCCATACCAATCTGGACACCAATGACCGGGTAATTTTCCAGTATTTCTTTTAATTTTATTGTAATGTATAAAGCGCTTTAATCCAAAGCGCTGAACATAGGAGTAAGACGGTATGATATGATATGATATGTTATGATATGGCATTTATAACGCGCCTATACACAAGTGTTTCAAGGCACAACGGGGCAAGGGAGGGGGAACAGAGGGAAGACAGACAGCGATCCTAATAGGCCAGGTGTCAATCGGCTCGTGCAAGTGCATGGGAAGGGGAAGGAGGAAAGTGCAGGGGTTGTGGGGGGGACACTACAGTACATGGGATAATAAAATAAAGAACAAAAGTAAAGGTACAGCCAGCAGGTGGCAAGTGCTGGTAGTAGGACTGTAGGGGTACAGAAAAACAGTCCCCAGTGCAGGGGTTGCGAGGAAGGCAGTGCAGGAGTGGGACTGGTGGGCGAGGGGATCTGTGCCCGAGATCAGAGGGTGGCCAGGTAACCAGTGCAGTTTCAGTATCAGCCAGGAAGTTAGCAGAGGAGAGAAGGAGAAAAGGCAGAAGCAAAGAGAAAGGTTTTGAGGTGATTCCGGAACCGGAGATGATACTCCTCAAGTGTCAGGGAGGCAGGGAGGCTGTTCCAGAGGGAGGCCCCAGCTGAAGAAACAGATCTATCACCAACTCATTGCAAGGGTACAAACAATGCTTAAAACAGAAATGGAATAACAATTGCAACAATCTTCATTAATCAAGTGAGAGTAGATGGGATTTTAAAGCGACCCTGAAAGATGAATGAACTGAAATGCTGCGAAGAGAAAATGGGAGCAAGTTCCAATTTAGAGGTGCTAACTAAGAGAGAAAAAGAACGGAAGCTGAACTAAGCAAACGAGCAGGAAGGTAAAAAGAAACAAGCGAATACAGATAGACATGAGCAAGACTATCAAGACCTTTAAAAACTAAACCTAAAACGTTTAATTTTAAATGGTGATGAAAAGAAAGCCCCCCAAGTTTAGCAATAGAGATTGAAGAAGAATCACGAGGTGCAAGCAAACAGAGAGTTCGAATAGAAGCATTGAAAACTGATTTTAGTGGAGCCAAATGAGAAATAGGAAGTCCAAACGTGCAGGAGAATTTTACAAAAGCTGTGAAAAAATTAAAGCAGCTCTGTGGTATGGAATGTCCAAAAAGAACAAGCTTTGTGAATGTTATAAAGATGAAACCAACAAGAACAAACAGATAATGAAATATGATGTACAAAATAAAGACCAGAATCGAGAAAAGGACCTAAATTACGAGCCACTGATGCAATGGGTAGCTGAGCTGGAGGAAAGGATACAAAAGAAGGTGAGATAGAAGTTAAAATATTAGAGGCAGGAAAAAAGATGACCTCAGTCTTTGCAGCATTAAGAACTAAAAAGTGATCAGACATCCATGATTGGATAGCCAATAGACAAGCACTAAGTTTAAGATGAATATCATCTGTAAAAAGAGGAAATGAAAGAAAGAGCTGTGTATCATCAGCGTAAAAGTGATTTGAAAAACCAAAAGAAGAAATTACCCCTGATAGTGAAGAAGTATAGAGAGAAAAAATGAAAGGACCAAGAATTGATCCTTGGGGAACACCACAAGTGAGTGACTGTATTTCAGAAAATACCCCGCCCAGGAAACCAAAAAGGTTCTCTGTGGTCGATAAGATTTAAACCAAGCTAAGGTAGAACCGGGGAACCCAAAAGAAGAAAGAACAAACAATAAAAGAGTGTGATCAGCAGTATTGAATGCAGCAGAAAGATCCAAAAGTATAAGAAGAGAAGACTTTTTAGTGTGACATGCAGAGGGCAAAGAATCCAGGACAGACAGAAGAGCTGTCTCAGTAGAATATCCTGGTCGAAACCCAGATTGCAAACGAGGAAGAATAGAATTGTGAGAAATAAAAGGTGAAACCTGAGTGTAAACTATGCGTTCGAGAATTTTTGACAGTTAAGGCAGAAGAGCTATAGGGCGAAATTTAGAACCTGAGGATACATTAGCAGAAGACTTTTAAAAAGTTGGAATAACAGTGACATGTTTGAATGATAATGGAAAAACAGAAGACAAAAGAGAAGAATTAAATAAGATAGTAAGATAACAAACAAGTAATAGATTTTAGACCCAAGCACAGATGGTAGCGGATCAGACAGAGAGGACCAAGAAGTACCAAGGAGGCAGGATCAATGGGACATTGTTAAAGATATAAAGCTGTCAAAGGTTTCCCCCTGGCTCACCTGAGTTCTCTTCTTGTGGCGTTCCACAGAGGACTCCTTCTCCCAGCCGGACCGGGACTTGTATAATTGCGCGCGAGTCGAGTCTGACTCCAGTGCGAGCGTTCAAAGTTCCAGGAAGTCGCGTGTTCCAGGACGTCCAGGAAGATGATCGAAGAAAGGTAAGAGATACTGGAAACAGGGGAAAAGGGAAGAAAGAATAAGGGAGTTGGCCAGGAACTTGGAAGGGTAACGCCGAGCAGCACACACACGTCGAGACACTACCTAGAGATAGCGTTGAGACGCGCAGAGGCGCGGGGGCGTGGCCCATTTATAGAACGTGCCGTGTCCGACGTACAGGCTAGTACGGAACACGGCACTGGGCACGGCCATGTTGGAAGTATCAAGGAGCACACTCTCCGTCTGGACCAGGACCAGGAAGACCAGAAGGGGATATGTCCATGGTTCATGACAGCATGCCTCCTCCGAAACCCCGTCCCACCAGTCTTGCCAGGGTGTATGAGATGGAATCTTCTCAGCAATCGAGGGGTGTTTAGGTTGGATAGTGGTTCCCATGTTCTCTCGCTAGGAGGATAGCCTTTCCACTCGACCAGGTATTGAAGCCGAGCCCGTTTGTACCTGGAGTCACATATTCTGGATACTTCATATTCCAGCTGATTGTCCACAATCACAGGACTGGGTCTGCCAGTTTTCCGGGTGGAGTGGAGGTAGGGTTTGAGTAGAGAAGTGTGAAAAACTGGATGTGTTCTCTTCCAGGAGTCTGGTAGCTTGAGCCGATAAGAAACAGGATTGATGATTTCTTTTATGGAAAATGGACCATAATATCGGGGGGCTAACTTGTTAGGGCGTAGATGTCGTGGTAATAGTTTCGAGGACAACCAGACCTGGTCAACAATAGAATAGGAGGGTGCTGATCTTCTTTTGGAATCAGCATATCGCTTAGTGCAAATCTGGGCCTTTCCCAATTGTTCCTTGGCTTCCTTGTGGATGTTGAGGAGAGTTTCAATCCAGGAATCAAGTGAAGGTACTGGAGTTGGATGTGGTAGAACTGAAGGTAACACGGAGGGATGAAAACCTTGACTGCAATAGAAGGGGCTAACGTTGATCGCTGAGTGATCTGAATTGTTATAGGCAAATTCGGCCAAGGGTATAAGGAGGGACCAATCATCCTGTACCTTGGTTGCGAAACAACGAAGATATTGCTCCAGGGTTTGATTAACACGTTCTGTGGCCCAGTTGGTCTGTGGGTGATATCCAGATGAAAGAGCGCGTTGAATCCCTAGAACACGACAGAGATGTTTCCAGAATTGTGAAATATATAGCGGTCCTCGGTCCGAGATGATCTTGGAAGGGAGTCCATGAAGACGGAAAATGTGTTCTAGGAAAATTCCTGCGAGCTCTGAAGAGGAAGGAAGTTTATAGAGAGGCGTGAAATGTGCCATATGAGTAAACAAGTCTATGGTTTCCATGATGGTCGTGTAACCCCGGGAAGGTGGTAATTCCACGATGAAGTCTGTAGCTATACATTCCAATGGTCTTGTTGGCAGTGTAGGTTGCAATAGAAGGCCCGCCGGTCTCTTATTGTCGTGCTTATTCTGACTGCAGACAGTACAGGTCTTGATGTACTCTTGTACCTTGCATTTCATTTCCGGCCACCAAAACTGTCTTTGTATAAGACGGAGCGTGTTGGTTACACCACGATGCCCAGAATGAAAAGTATCATGGCAGAGAGTTATTATTTTATGTTGAAGTTTCGGTGTGGGAATGACCAAGGCATTGTCCTTGAATAAGTATCCTTCCTTGATTCTTAAGTTCCAGGGATTCTTCCTAGGGACGTCCTTCCAGAGGTCAGAGGACTGGGTTTTGGCTCAAATCTCTTCCAAGAGGTTGATCGCTTGAGCTATAAAGATTGTGTTGGGAAACATTGTAGGATAGGTCCTATCTTCAGTGGTTAAATAGTCAGGACGTCGGGACAAGGCGTCCGCAATCACGTTTTGTGATCCAGGAACATGAGTGATTTGGAATTGGTACTGGGCGAAGAAGTAGGCCCAACGCGCCTGACGACTGTTCCTGCACTCCATAGATTGGAGAATGTGTAGATTTCGATGGTCTGTACGGACCTGGACTGGATATCTAGCACCCAGGAGTAAATGTCGCCATTCTGTGAAGGCTTGGCGGATTGCCAACAGCTCCTTTTCCAGGACGGAGTAATGGGTTTCGCTGGTTGTTAGGGTTCTAGAGAGGTAAGCCACTGGGCAGTCCATCTTGTCCTCAAGCACCTGTTTCAAGACTGCTCCTATGGCATGGTTGGAGGCATCCGTTTCCACTATGAAAGGGCGATCTAAGTCAGGCTGAGCCAGGACAGGGGCTTGCGTGAATCTTGTCTTCAAGCGTTGAAAAGCCTTCTCTTGCGAGGAAGACCAGATGAAGGGAACATCCTTCTTCAGCAGAGCAACGATCGGTTGGACGAGCTCAGAAAAGGTAGGAATTAACTTTCGATAAAAGTTAGCAAGTCCCAAGAAAGACTGAACCTGTTTCACTGATGTAGGAGCAGGCCAGGCCCGCATGGCCTTTACCTTTGAAGGGTCCATTCCAACTCCTTCTGGGCTGAGGATGAATCCAAGGCAATGAACTGAAGTTACGTGAAAAAGACATTTCTCAGGTTTGACCAAGAGCTTGTTTTCACGGAGCCGTTGTAGTACCGCCATGACATGTTCTTCATGTTTCAAGGGATCCTTGGAATAAATCAAAATGTCGTCTAGATAGACAATGACAAAGAGAAAAAGCATGTCAGAAAACACCCTATCCATGAAACGTTGAAAAACTGCAGGGGCATTAGCTAATCCAAAGGGCATGACTAGATTTTCAAAGTGACGAAAGGGCGTTCTAAAGGCGGTCTTCCATTCGTCCCCTTCCCGGATACGGATTAAGTGATAGGCACCCCGGAGGTCCAACTTCGTGAATATTACGGCGCCTGTGACAGCTTCCAGGATATCTGAAATCAGAGGCAGAGGGTACCGATCTTTGAGGATGCATTGATTTAGACCACGGTAGTCGAGGCAGGGTCTGAGTTCCTTGAATCCTTCTTAGGAACGAAGAACAATGAGGCACCCGCTGGAGATTTTGAGGGTCTTATGGTGCCATTTTCCAAATTGATGTCCATGTATTCTCGGAGGGCCTTTTTCTCAGGTTCTGAAAGGATAAACATTCTGCCAAAGGGAATTACTGCCGAGGGATCTGTCTTAATGGCACAATCTTCGGGTCTGTGAGGGGGTAAAGCCTGGACTATGGCAGTCGAAAAGACATCAGTATATCCTTGGTAGACCTCTGGGACTTGTACAATGTTGGAAACCATGAGTGAGGTTTTTTGCTCTCCTGAATGTTCAATAGCTGCTGTTAAGGAGAGATCCAGGGATAAACAGTGGGACATACAAAACTCAGAGCCCAGAAACAATGACCCTGCTGTCCAATTAATGTACGGATTATGTCTTTGAAGCCAGGGCATACCCAGAACCATTGGGTAATGGGCTGATTTGATGATGTCGAATGTAATCTGCTCTTGGTGGTGGTTTATGGAGAGACGGACCTCTTTTGTCTGTAGGGTTATGGGTCCTGAAGAGAGAGGTCTCCCATCAATTGCTTCTACCGGCTGTTTAATGTTCCGTGACTCATATGGTATTTTATGTCTGATAACCCAGTCTTGATCAATGAAAATTCCCATAGCTCCACAGTCCACCAGGGCCAGTATGGCATAGGTCTTGTGCTTGGAGGGCGATAGAAAGGCCTGTAGCACCACCCGGTTATTCTGTCCAGGAGAGTTCAAGGATGTGATTGATGTGGAGCAGACATCTTTCTCCCGAAACCTCGCTCCATCTAAGGCCGGGAGCTGGCGTTTCCCGAACGCCGTGGAGGGGCTAAAGGACATTCTCTAACGAGATGCTTGTCAGAGGAACAATACATACACAGGCCAGTGTGAATTCTTCTCATCCTTTCTTGTGCAGTAATTGGCCCACGAAAGGCGCCTATTTGCATTGGTTCGGAGTCGTTATCAGGGGTTGAGACATGATCGGATTACACAGTCGACTCCGGAGGGGTTAGTTGAAAGGCAGTCTTAGCCTTTTTCCTTTCAGCCCTTCTTTCCTGGCTACGAAAGTCTACTTGTAAGGCTAGATCTACCAAAGCCTGAAACGAACAGGGGCGAGCCACTCTGGCTAATTCATCCTTGATATCGTCATTTAGACCCCCTGCGAAATAAGGTGAAACTCGCTTCAGGGCCCCAATCAGCCTCCTTTGCCAGCTGTTTGAATCTGGTAACGAACGTTAGCATATCCTGGGATCCTTGCCGAAAATCAAGTAGGCGTTCCTGAGCGCTGAACACTTGTTCGGGGCAGTCAAACATAGACTTGAGCGCCTGGATAAATGCATCATAATCGTCCAGGAGGACGTCTCCAGAGTTCACTAGGGGAGTGGCCCAAGATAACGCATTCCCTGTAAAATGGGAGATTACGAAGCCCACCTTGGCCCTGGAAGTTGAAAAATGATAGGGCTTGAATGTAAAATGCACCAAGCAGGAATCCAGAAATCCACGTAAGGATTTTGGCGAGCCATCGTATTTGTCTACCACTCCACCCAGTATCACGCTTTCCTTATTGGCAGAGTCACGTGTCAGCACTAATTGTTTCAAGGCTGCGTTCTCTGCCTTTAAGTTCTGTACCTCGGTTGTTAGCTCCTGCATGCCGTGCATGAGGTCCTGGACCGCTTTCTCCATAGCGGTATCAGTGTTGATTGTTTGGCGTCTCAATCTGTCAAAGGTTTCCCCCCGGCTCACCTGAGTTCTCTTCTTGTGGCGTTCCGCGGAGGACTCCTTCTCCCGGCCGGACCGGGACTTGTATAAGTGCGCGCGAGTCGAGTCTGACTCCAGCGCGAGCGTTCAAAGTTCCAGGAAGTCGCGTGTTCCAGGACGTCCAGGAAGAGGATCGAAGAAAGGTAAGAGTTACTGGAAACAGGGGAAAAGGGAAGAAAGAATAAGGGAGTTGGCCAGTAACTTGGAAGGGTAATGCCGAGCAGCACACACACGTCGAGACACTACCTAGAGATAGCATTGAGACGCGCGGAGGCGCAGGGGCGTGGCCCATTTATAGAACGTGCCGTGTCTGACGTACAGGCTAGTACGGAACACGGCACTGGGCACGGCCATGTTGGAAGTATCAAGGAGCACACTCTCCGTCTGGACCAGGACCAGGAAGACCAGAAGGGGCTATGTCCATGGTTCATGACATAAAGCTTCTTCAAAACCACAAGCATCTTGGCCAGAGAGATTTGTGCGGCCTGGAATAGAGGGGGTGGATCCAGATACCGACTTGATGCTCCAGCTGCTTGATAGTTTCCTTCATAAAGCTTAGATGGAGAGGTGGAAACCACTATACCCAGGTACCTCATTCCCCCAGGGCACCAACAGAAATCTGTGCCAACATCCGTCGGGAGTACCATCGATGTTAGAGGTAGAATTTCCGATTTAGACAAGTCAATATGCCATCCAAATAATGATTTTTCCTAGAGCAATGGTTGTAGATTTTGTTTGGGGTTCTTGACGTACAATAGCATGTTGGTCCCTTAGAGGGAGATGGTTGAAATATGTGAAAACATCTTAAGCCCCCGACGTGAGTGGAATTCCCTTATGGTGCATGCAAGAGTTTCAACTGTTAGTGCAAAAAGGATAGGAGAGAGAGAGGAGGCAACCCCATCTCATACCCCTGGTGGGGAAAAATGCTATCATAGGACAACTGGTTTGTCAATATTGTGGCCTGAGGGGCCACATACAACAGTCAAATCAGTCAAATCCATTGAATTTACTGGAGACAAAGGGCAGATCTGCGTAGGATTGCAAATAGAAAAGGCCATTCGACCGAGTCAAAGGCCTTTTCAGCATCAAGGGCCTCTACCACAATGGGAATGTCGTCATTATGCATTAGGGTGAAGAGTCGCCTCCGGTTGATTTGGGTAGACCTGCCCAGGATAAAGCATGCATGGTCAGGAAGAACTAAAGCACCCATATGAGGGAGAAGACTATCAGCCAGTAGTTTCGCTAGGATTTTATTATCAGTATTGATAAGTGACAAGGGCCTATAGGACGCACAGTTGCAAGGGTCCTTATTAGGTTTAAGCAGTAGTGTGACTACTGTTGTGCCGGTGGATTCAGGGAGAAGGCCTGTGGATATGGAGAATTCCAACACATGGCAAAGGTGTGGGGCAAGGATAGTGGCATATTCTTTATAGAATTCGTCAAAAATGACGTCCTGGCCATGGGCCTTGCAGCTAGGGATATCCTGAATGACCTTACAAATTCCTTCGACAGAAGGGGGAAGAGTTCAGCAGGTCTGCATATACAGGATCCAGCCAACCTAGGGCAACCCATTCTAGGTACGATTTAATTTCTTCGTTAGAGTCTGTTAATTGTAAAAGTATTGTAAACTATAATAGTCACAAAATATCTTACTGATGTCGTTGGAATCATGTACTGGGTTCCCATTAGGGCCAGAAACCTGCACTATCCCTCCCTGGTCCCCATCCTTGCAGATCGCCCAAGCGAGGGTACGACTAGGTCTACCACCTTCTGCGTATTTTGTCGCTAGAACTGGGTCACCCAAAAACCTGTCCTCCCTACTCACGGTCTCAAGATGCGCAAGTCTCTTGTCAGCCAGCAATTTCTCAACCAGCGGATCCCCCCTAGAACCTGTTTATGTTCCAGTTCTTTAATGTCTTTTTCTAGACAGCAAAGGGTCGCCTTCAAGAATTTTAGAACACCACCCTCCCTAGAAATGCAACAGCCCCTTATAAAAATCGTAAAGGCCTCCCAGACCGTTCTGTAGTTGGGGCTCGAATCAACATTGGTATGAAAAAATGTATTTATTTATTTATTTATTTATTATGCATATAACAATTACAGTTTTACATATATAGTACATAAAATCACATCTTTGTCTCAACACATATTATACTTCTTACACTTTATCTTCACTGATTAAAATATCTCTATAAATAGTTTAAAACACCATTTGATAATTCAGTTAAAATCTCTAAAATTTTCACAAAAAACTTCATCATATAAAATATTAAATTCATGTCTTTTCCGGCCATAAGACCCGCCCATATTTCAGACATTTTGCACATGGATGTATCATTGTTATATTTCAATAAATATTTTCTACGTATTCCCTCAATACTTTCACATTCGCTTATAATGTGGTAGTCAGTTTCTGACGTATTATTCCCACATAATCTACAGTAGCGACTGTCCTTGTGGATACCGTTTTTTGCACCTAGTATAACTAGTGTGTTACAAATGTTAAATTTAAATTTTAGATACCATCTAATCGTTATACTCTCTGGGAATGCATACTGGTAGATGGGTATACCTTCACTGAGCATCAATTGTTTTAGGAAGGGGCCGCTATTTGCTTTTTCGCCCAAATTCACTGTCATCTGTTCTTTATCTTGTTCACCAATTAGCTTTTTTAATTTAAGCTTTATCTGCACAATAGAGAGCAACAACCAATCATCTTTATCTCTTTTTGCCCACTTATCGTAGGTCGTGTGCCACTTATTTATGGTGACAAAATTCTGTTTGATTGTAGATCTAACATATTGATCCATGGCTTTTATTACAAACGTGCCATTTGATAGACGGCGAAGCTTAACATATAGCATGACCTCCATTAGCTCTATCCGACTGTTCACACTAGTCAATCCACATTCCAACAATGTGTATTCATTAGACAGATTTTTTGGCATTCTCAGTAATATCTTAAGCATTTTAGCTTCGAATACTTTTAACTCTTTTTTAAAGAGGTTACCCCATATTTCCGCACCATAAAGTAAACAAGAAACAATTTTGGCAGAGTATAGCGTAGCCACAGTATTCACAGAGATATTTCCTTGGGTACCAATAAATTTACTTAGGGCCATGGTGGCTATCATGCATTTTCTCTTTGTTTCGCACCAATGTTTTTTCCAGTTGAGCCTATTATCTATAACCACTCTGAGATATTTGTATTAATTTACAACCTCAAGCTGTCTCATTTCAATCATCCATTTTATTTTATGGTTTCTAGTCAGATTTTTGGAGTCAAATTTCATCACTTTTGTTTTATCAGTATTAATGACCAGATCATTCCTATTTGCAAACTTTACTAATTCATCTAATTTTACTTGGAGGCCCTTGGGTGTGTAGTCGATTAATACAAGGTCATCTGCGTAACCTAACCACCCACGCTTAGTTGTACCAATCTTAATGTCAAGGGTTAGACTATCACTGACCTAATTTAGAAAGTCTGTCAGGTATAGATTAAAAATTGTGGCTGCTAATGTGCAGCCTTGTTTGACTCCGCGTATGGTTGAAATCGCTTCAGATAGTCTTCCTACGAGGTCCAGACGAACACGGACCGATGTCTCGGTGTAAAGCAGTTGTATCATATACAATAATCCAGGAGGAAGCTTGGCCCATAGCTTACTCCGAGTGATGGTATCAAATACCGCTGAAAAAAATCTATAAATGCAACATATACCGACAGTCCACGTACATTACGTGAATATTCTATTGCGGTTACTAAGTTAGCTATGTTGTGTGTAGTTGATGAGCCTGCTCTAAAGCCCGATTGATTATCTGGTAGAATTTCACATTTGGTCATCCAATGATTTAGCTCAATTAGCAAGATCTTGGCAAATATTTTAGCAGTGATGTCGAGCATGGCCAACATTCTATAGTTAGCAGGATCTTTGCGTGGTCCTTTCTTATATATAGGTAGGATTATGCTATTTTTCCATAACTCGGGAAGTTTCCCGTGGCTCCAATCCATTTAAATAAAATAAGTAGCACTCTAGCCCATAGATCAGGGGCCTTTTGTAATAGAGCATTGCAAGTACTATCTGGTCCAGCTGCTCTTGACTTCGGCAATCTTTTTATGATGTTGGCCAACGAGCTTTCAGTCATGGTACATTTCCATAGGGTTGGGACAATCGCTATCACATTTTCCTCATTTAAGAGCGTTCCCAATGTATTTTTCACATGGGTGGCCCATAGATCTTCTGGCACACAGTTAATTGGCAAAAAGACTTCTTTTTTAGCGTTTATAATGTTCCACATTTCTTTACTGTTTCTGCTTTTTGAAGCATGTGCCAGTTTCAACCACATACCTTCGTGTTTCTTATTCTGATAAGTTTTCAACCAGTACTTGTGTTGCCGTTTAAGAGTCAGTATCTGATAGGTGGCATCTATGGCCCGCTCTTTTATGACTATTTTAATTCCATCTCTAAGCTTTTTCTTTTCCTTATGTATCTCATTATCGTAACTCTTATTATGTGTCTGATTCCATTTTTCTCTGACTGATCTGTATTTTCTTTTTTTCATTACCGATGTCTTGATAGTTTCAGTCATGGAGTCAAAATCATTGAGCATAGCATGCCAGTTGTCATTCTGATCATTATTAAATTTGCCTATAAAGATTTCCAGTAGTTGTACAGCAATCTCGTTACCTTTCTGGATATTTTGCGGGTTCCATTTTATACGGTTTCCTGCCTCATTTACCTCTATATCACCATTCATATGGTATACACGTTATATACATATTTGTCTATGAGGCAAAGATAGAGAGGCATATGATCGCTTTCCTCTTTGCATCCTATTGCCATGTCGCATATTAGCATTCTTGCTTTCTTATTTACGATCATGTAGTCGATAGTTGTCATACTATTACCACATATACGAGTGGGTAGAAGCTCAGTGTCTCCTGGGGTATTACCATTCAAAATAGATAATTGATATTTATTTAGAAGGGATGTCCAATCTTTTACTTCTTTTTTCATGGGGTCTAGTCTTACTGGTTCAGACTTACATTCAACATCGTATGAAAATATTCAAGTACATCCTCTTAAATCCCAGCCTGGAACACCTTGTCCTCCAGTGCTCGAGGGCAAAAGCACCAGCAAGGAGGGCATGGCACCTTTCAGGAATGGAAATGAAAGCAAGTATTGGGGAGTGATCGGACAGTGTCCTTGGTAACAGTCTGGTGAGCTGTGTCATACCGACCAGGGGAATGGTCAGCATAATGTTATCTATCCTGGAGGCGCTACCATGAGGCTTTGAGTAGAACGAAAACTCCCCTGTGTTGGGATGCAAATGTCTCCATATTTCCACCAACCCGAATGATTTGGCTATATCGCCCCAGGCAGTGGCTGCTTTAGGTAGTGTAGTTTGCGTTGTCAGTGAGCGGTACAGGTCCAGGGTCACTATTAAATGAAAGCCCCCAACCCACAGCACTTCATATGCAGGGAATTTGTGGATCATGGCTGTGAAATTCTGGAAAAATTCATCAACATTAGGAGCATATATATTGATCAAAATAATTTTCAATCAAAGACATTCCCCTTCAAGAAAGATATACCGTCCCTCCACATCACATACTTTGTCATGCAAACAAAATTTCAATGACTGATGTATATATATCGCGACACCTCTAGACTATGACAAATAGGAAGAACCATATCTATGTATCCCCCAGCCCTTAGCCAAAGGGAGAGTCCCATCCACAGGGAGATGAGTCTCTTGTAAACACAGAACATTAACCTTGTGCATTTTGGCTTAGCTAATCACCAATCCAAATTCTTTACAGTTGGGGACCCCTCTGATGTTGCAAGACATTACATTTAAGGATTCACCACCCATGGTCATTCAAATTAAGGACCAACTATGAGATGTCATAACACAGCCAGTGCATCCCGGATTGTTTCGTACCCAGAGAGACAGCACAACCATTTACTATGCGATTCTGTAACAGGAGATAAGGATCATATAAGCACCTTGAACATACAATAATAACCTTTACCACCCCCCACTCATGCCAGAAACACCAATATACCAGAATATTAACCACCCCAAACAAACAAGCACACATGAAGAACAAGACGCAGTGGCTGCGTCAATGGGGTACTGGCGGGTAAGCACAGCTTGGGTAGCCAGCAAAAAAAACCTGAAATCACTATTGTGGTATTAGCCAGTCCTCTTTTGGACTTAGAATTGACAGACAGGTCACATTGCAAATGGAGGGGCACGTGCTTGGGAAAGCCACGGGGCACAGCGCCTGTCCGAGCATCACACTAGGTTGTGCTGATCCCGGCCATAGCAGTGACAGATCTCAGCGGGCAGGCAACAGCTCACCAGAGATCTCCACTGTCAGGAGGTGGCTCTCCAGGGACTTGGCAAGGCTCTCGCTGCCTGTCTCAGATGAGGTCAGTATAACCAGGGAGGGTGTGCAAGGATCTCTTTTAGCGCTATCGCGACTGCGCAAGGTTTATGCATCAGGGGTTGCCAGAAAAAGCATATGTAGATGACTCATCTGCGCTCCCGCCGCACCAAAGCCGCACGCCCAACTGCAGGCCAAAAAATGTAAGGTGTCCTTCTCCGGAGGGCAGGCTCATGGAGAGATGAACCCCTATGCCTGGGGGCCCGGGACCCGTACAAAACACCCAAAACAAGAGCGGAGACTGTAGCAGCAGCAGAGCCTGTAATGAGGGACTGTGAGGAGATGGATCGCCAGGGATCTGGCGAGGCTCCCATCGTCTATCTCAGGTGAGGTCAGTGTAGCCAGGGAGGATATGAAGGATCTGTGCTAGTGCTGTTGAGGCTGCGCAAGGTTTATGCCCCAGGGGTTGCCCGAAAAAACGTATGTAGGTGATTTGTCATCGCACCTGCCACACCAAGGCTGCACGCCACGCTGAAGGCTCAACAGCGTAAGGTGTTCCTCTCCAGTGGGCAGGCGCATATCCAGGAGCAGCCACAAAGCCCCAGATTGAGGGATGAAGGCCTATGCCTGGGGACCCCGGGCACTGAGGTCCCATGGAACACACCGAAGAGCAGAGACGGTAGCAGCAGCAGAGCTTGTAATGAGCGACAGGAGAGAGACTGCAGTGCACCTAGGGCCCAGTCTCCTCTAGCTTCACAGAACGCTATCCTGCCCAATGCAGGTGCAGGGCATCGTCAGCAGGCAGCCTAGGGTAGAAGCACCAACGGGATGTAACCCGCCAGGAATACTGAGCGGACACCGCTTAGTTGTACTCATGCGATAGGGAGGCAGGGTGCCGGATCTCGATCCTTCAGGGTGCGCACAGGATCATTATTTTCGATCCTCAGGTCCGCGCTTAAAAATCTCTGGGTTATAAATAACCAATTAAAATTAAAATTACAAAGCTCCTGGGCTGACAGCAGGGTTCAGCGTGCATCCCATGTGTACACCAGATGCAGCACAAGTTGCTGCAGAGGCTCCGGGCCCAGATGAGAGCAGCAGGGCACAGATAACGCTGCATGTTGCCCAAGCGAGCCACAAGAAGGTACAGGCGGTATCTCGCGTTTTTGTGAGCACAGTCCCGTTATCTTCAGATCAAAATAACCACGGTAGAGTAGAATGATGTTGGATATTAAAAGTTGCTTGATGCAACCTCTCTCAGGTGGGGGCCATCTTGCAGCTGCGCAACAGCGCCCCCAAACCAACAATAATAATGCTTGCAGAACCAGCAGAAACTGGTGTCTCTGCGTGTCAGCTTTCTGAGTGTGGTGTGATTGTGTGCACTGGGCTTGTTGTGTCTGGAGGGGTAACGTCCATTTTCTGGGCTGTTTGTTGTTTGCGGCTGTTTGTTCTTGTGGCAGATGTGTGGATGTTGTATGATTGTGTGCAGTATTGCTGGCCCTTTAGGGGTGTGATACATGAGGGGGTTGTTAGACAGTTGAGCGGAGCAGGATTCAAAGCAGCAGCAAACTTCACAGTGCAGCTAGATTCAACACTGTGGAAAACTTTGAAGGGCAGCAGGATTTAAAATAGTGGCAACATTCAAAAGCAGCAGGATTCAAAACAGTGGTGAATTTTACAGGGTAGCTAGATGCAACACAATGGCAACATTCACACGGCAGCTACATTCAACACAGTGGCAAACTTCAGAGCGCAGCAGTTTTTAAAGCAATGACACAACTTCACAGGGCAGCTAGATTCAACACAGTGCCAAACTTTGAAGGGCAGCAGGATTTAGAATAGTGGCAACATTGTTTAGGCAGCAGGATTCAAATCAGTGGCAAACTTCACACAGCAGCTAGATTCAACACAGTGGCAACCCCTCAGAGAGCAGCAGGATTTAAAGCAGCAGCAAACTTCACAGGGCTGCTCGATTCAACACAGTGTCAACATTCAAATGGCAGCAGGGTTTAAAGCAGTGGGAGACTACAGAGCGCAGCTAGATTCAAAATAGTGTCATCATTAAAAAGGCTGCAGAGTTTGAAGCAGTGGCAAACTTCACAGCTAGAGTCAAGACAGTGGCACACTTTCAAGAGCAGCCAGATTTAAAGCAGTGGCAAACTTCACTGGGCAGCTATTAATAACACTGTGGCAAACTTTACAGGGCAGCCAGATTCAATACAGTGGCAAACTTCAAGAGTGCAGCAGGTTTTCAAACAGTGGCAAACTTTACAGGGCAGGTAGTTTCAACACAGTGGGAAACTTCAAAGCGCAGCACGGTTTAAAGCAGTGGGAAACTTCACTGGGCAGCTCGATTCTACATAGTGTAAAACTTTGAAGGGCAGCAGGATTTGAAATAGTTGCAAACATTCAAAAGGCAGCATGATTCAAAACAGTGGCAAACTTCACAGGGCAGCTAGATTCAACACAATGGAAGAAATGACCATGGCAGCTACATTGAAAACAGTAGAAAAACATCAGAGTGTAGCACGATTTAAAGCAGTGGCAAACTTCACAGGGCAACTAGATTCAACACAGTGGCAAACTTTGAAGGGCAGCAGGATTTAAACTAGTGGCAACATTCTAAAGGCAGCAGGATTCCAAACAGTGGCAAACTTCACAAGGCAGCTAAATTCACCACAATGGCAAACTTCACACAACAGCTGGATTCAACACAGAGGCAAACTTTAGAGGGCAGCATTGCGTAAAGCTTTGGCAAACTTCACAGGGCAGCTAATTCGAACGGGAAATTATATTGTGCCTCCTATACCGTATGAATATATGTATATTGGCCTACACCAAGCTGCTTATAAGCCACTTGCGAGGAAATCCGCGTTGCAAGGTCTTGACCTTAGATCGGTGTAAGCCGCCATTTTAGGTCTATCCGCCATTTTAGGTTCTCCCTCTAAAAGTCACCTTGTGTTCTAAGATGGAGGACAATGTCATTCTGAATGTAACATGGCTGTCTTGACCTCTGTGTATAAACTAATGTATAACTTGCCTGCAGGCTACATGTTGGGGTCATGAACTGAGACCTTGTCCTTCGCTGACCTGTGTGTAGAGGATTACTTGCGCCAACAAAGCTAATCCATGAGCATATGTTAAACACAATGTATTCAAATACCGAAATGTGAACACTTGTTTGACTACATTGTATAAAACAGTTTGAGAAGGTTTATCATGAAATCCTAAGATATACTGTTGCCATTGAGGCTTGTTAGTGAATATATTAAAGGTAAACCCTAAATGTACAGATGGACGAACTCGGTACGAACCCTAGATCCATAATGTATTAACTTATATTAACTTAGAAATGGATTGAACATCATGATTTCGAGGGTATAAAGAGTGCGACTATTCTAATGTACAGTCCCACTCACTGAGCATACCGAACCGAGCTGGAGTTCGCTGTGTTGTACTGAGGGCCGATAGCTATCTGTTGCTTTGTCCTTTGAAACTCTTCAGTATAAAATAAATATCTTTTGTATGTTCCTTTGTAACCTGCGTTTGGTGTATTTCCTTTTGGGGTACTCAGCCTTGATATCTTCTTTTTGTTTTCACAGTTGGCGCCCGAATAGGGACCCTCAAGATTGATGCCGGATCGTCGAAGGTTGACACGAGCTATCGGACTGGGATCGGACGGTGTAACAAAATAAAGGGGTCCCTTTCTGAAAGAGACGCGACACCTCAGCAGCGCTGCACGACCCGATCCCTGGAGGATGAGCTTGTGGTCCGAGACGGCATCTTGACGAGGGTCCACTTATCGAGGCGGGCAGATTTGCTGAAATCACCAAACACGAGGTAAGATTAGTTAGAAAAGAATCTTTGAAATCCGATTGGACCTCCTTAGGATTGATCAGGTGAGTCGTGACCCGATTCTTAAGTATCCTGATAATTTGTTTTGGCGCATTGTATCTGCAAATACAATTATTGACCAGGTAACACCAATATTTTGATATGCCTGGGAAATTGTCTACCTGCTTCAGGGCTTTATTCCGCAGTGATAGGCAATCTTTGGAATTTAGCCATCCGGCACCACAGGAGGGGTCGCCGGCTTGTACTATGTACTGTAAGCATGGCATTGGTAGTATAGTGTTTAATGATATTTGGCACAGACAAACCAGACATGCTTCCGAACTTCAGTGGCCGATCAATGGTAGTTTTGAAATCCCTCGCATTGAATATTTAGAATCCATTTTATTAAAGAAAAAGGCTAGACCTGCAGCATTCGATGTTTTACAGAATTGGAAAAAAGAAGCTTTCTCACAGCCTAAGAGTAGAGAAAAACATGCGCGCCGTCATAAGACGAACACCGAAAAAGCGTTGTTATATGACCAAGATAAACAGTCTGAATCGACTAGGAATATGGATAGGGCTTTCTCACTTGGCATTCAGAAAATCTATCCTTCTAAAGACTTTCATGTTTCTGATGAATTTATTGACAAATTGTTAAATGAACGAAGGCCTGGTGCCTCTGCGCCACTTCCGTATGTTCCTCTTCCTGCCACTTTGCCTCTTCCTGCTGTTATTCCTGCTCTTCCTGCTGTTGTGCCTGTTGTCCCTGCTCCTCCTGTTGTTCCTCTTCCTCCAGTCGTTGTTCCTCCACCTGCTCCTCCTCCTCTTCCTATTGCACCAGTAATAGTACCTCCGCTGAACTTGCCTACCCTTCCTCTTCCAAGTGGTCCTGCACCGCTTGTAGTTGTTCAAGGAGTGAGATCAAGGGTTGTCACTCATAATACTGTACCTCCAGAGACGAAGCGAAATTTGATTGCATGGGCTGAGCATTGTATGGAGAGAGATGATCGAGCTAATGTTTTTGCCACACTTTCTAATATGGACAATTTTCCAGAGAAAAATGTTTTTATTGAGGGATTAGGGATACACTTATGTGTAATGTGGGACAGACTAAACAATACAGATCTCCCACAAGGGTTGAGGGATCTGAACACCGTAGCTCTTTCTAGAGACACTGTGGAGAAAGTACAAGAGCATGTTGAGAGGATATTTGAGTATAGGAAGGAGTTGGAAAGGTTACAGAACGAGGATGACGATGAGGATAGTATGTATGTACAGAAATGGTTCCTTCCTTGTCGTAAATCGATATCCGAAGAATCACAAATTTGTATGAAAGATGCGATTAGATGGATTTCAGACATGTCGATAACTCCAGTTGAAGTATATGACACGTATAGTCAGTATATGCCAGAAATGCAGAAGAAAGTGATATAGGTAATGGTAGAGTACCTGCAGGATGAATGTGTGAAAAGAAAGATTTGTTGTCCCACAGAATTATTGAGTATTTATAAGAGAGCTTTTTCACTTGACACTTCTTCGACTGCTTTATTGCTCGATTTGGCTCTGTTGCTTAGTAAGCGTTCAGAGTTGCCTACTTCTCAGTTGCCTATGAGAGAGGTTCCTCCGACATATTTCCCGAAAAGTTAAGATTGTGGCTAATGTTGTAGCAGGTACACCTGCTCGAGAAATTCATGCACATTATGTGTTGCAGTTTGTTCACGTCCCGTTCTCAAGACAGGAAGTGAACACCATTAGACAATCTATTCCCGACATTAGGAAAAATCTGACAGGATTCTATAAAGAAATGGAGTCTGTCTTGCAGTCCTCAGTATTTACCTTCGGTGATATTGATCTGTTATTTCCTGTACTCCTGCCTGTAGATTTGTGGAAACAAGTTAGGACTATAGATGATGTAGCAGGGTTAGGAGATACATGGGCTAACATAATTAGACTCGATGGAGAAAGGCCAGCTGGCGATAGGCCGCCTCAGGTGATACTAACTTTACCTGACAGAATTACTGCTAAATTGAAAACCTTAATTCCCGAAAAAAGAATTATTTGGGACAAGCTTACGGCCTGTGTCCAAGGGAAGTCTGAGGGTGCTACCGAGTTCTTTAATCGGTTCGAACAGGTATTCTCGGATTTCAGTGGACAAGACTTAGGCACAGAGTCTGGGAAAAGATTATTTGTAGACAAATTTGTGCATGGATTGTTGCCTGACATCCAGTCGCAAATTATGTCTTCTGAGAGTGCTTGGCAAGCGAAGTCTCAATCAGAAGTGCTGCACATGGCTCAGTACTATGAGAATCGTGTCAATAATGAAAAGGAAAGAGTCGAGAAGAGAAAAGGTGATTTGAAGACAAAAGTTTTATTGCAGCAAATTGTTAGAAGTCCTAGAGGGGGTAGTTCGCAGATTAGAGGTCAGTATGTTCTGCAAGGAAGTATGCCCTTGGGTTCTGTAAACATTAACCAGTGTGCCTATTGTAGGCAAAAGGGTCATTGGCATGCACAATGCCCGGTCCTTTGACAAAGGTCAAATAACGCATTTGGAAACATGGGTAGACGATCCAGAGATCGCCCAGGTATAGGGGGCCCTGATAGAGGTCAGTTTGCACAGGATCAACAGCAACCTTTTTCACAGGATAATCAGGTACCAAGTGTGGATACTAGAAACATATTCGACCATCCTTCTGCTGCTTACCTCTCTGAAGAAATTCCTTTTGATGACATTCTGTTTCATGAGGATTGCCCGAAGCATGGTTTGGAACCGACGCCTATTCCCATTAATCAGAAAGGTCCCTAAGTTGAGATGATAGTGGGAAATAGGAAACCTCTATTCTTGATAGATACAGGGGCAGAGAAGTGTTCCATTGATCATTCTCGGGTTCCAAACATTCCACTGTCAGGGCAAACCAATGTTTCTGTAGGGTTTTCTGGCACACCAGTTGTTTGTCCAGTTTCTTCGCTGGTACCTATTTCTTTGGGTCCCTTTTACGGACCACTTTCCATTCCTTTTGACTTCGAATTGTGGAGAGAATTTGCTGGGGTTGAATCTGTTGAAAGAATTAAATGCGGTAATTCATTGTTCTTCTGACGGAGTGCGTTTGACGATTTCACCACAGCAACTTTTTTGTCTCTCAATTCTTGACTAGACCTTTGCCGCCAGAATTCAGTTATGTACCAAAGAGTTTATGGGCAACTGACGACAATGATGTCAGCGTTTTGCAGATCGAGCCTGTTAAAATAGTTCTGAAACATGGAGTAAAGCTGCCACGTATTCCACAATATAAGATTTCAGTTGAGGGTGAACAAGCTTTGAAATGCATTGTTTCCGATTTTGTGCATTGAGGGGTGATTGAGGAAATTGTAGGTAGTTTGTGCAATAGTCCAATTTTGCCCGTATACAAAAAAGGCGATAATGCAATTCCTTTTCGTTTCATAATTGATCTACGTGCCATCAATAAAGTCGTCGCTCCACAATTTCCAATTGTGCCTGATGTAACGATGATATTAACTATGATTCTGGCTTCAGCTACTTACTTTAGTGTTGTGGATCTGAAGAATGCTTTCTTTAGTATTCCTATACACAAGGACAGTAGATACTTGTTCGCGTTCACCTTAGGGAGACGCTCGTTCACCTTCACCCGTGCACCGCAAGGTTACACGGAAAGTCCTAGCATCTATAGTAGGGCTTTGAAAGAACAGCTTGATACCCTTGAATTGCCCTCTACTTGTACATTGCTTCAGTATGTTGATGACTTGCTTTTGGCTGCCGATTCTGAGAGTGCTTGTAAGGAGGGCACTGTGTTATTACTTATACATCTGGCTAAACATGGACACAAAGCTTCGCTTTAAAAGTTTCGATATTGTTGTCAGGAGGTCGCCTATTTAGGCTATCTCCTGTCAAAGGAGGGAAGAAGATTGACACCTGAACGGATAAAACTCATTTCTGGCATGTCTGTCCCAGATACGCAGAAAGAAGTTAGAGCCTTGATAGGAATGGCTTCTTACTGTAGGTTATGGATCCCAAACTTCTCACTAGTGATTAAGCCGATGTTGGCTTTGATGAAGAAGGGCATTTCTTCACCTTTGCTGTGGAACATGGAGCACCAGCAAGCATTTGATCTGCTCAAGACCGCATTGTGCTCGGCACCGGTTTTGGGCACACCAAATTACGAAAAGGCCTTTGTGTTGTTTGTGCATGAATGTGATGGATGTGCTTTGGCTGTATTAACGCAGGAACATGGAGGGAAGAATAGGCCATGCGGTTACTTTTCTTCTGCCCTTGATCCTGTAGCATGCGCTTTGCCAAGATGTTTGCGAGCTGTCGCTGCTGCTGCTGCATCTGTAAAGCAGAGTGAGGAAATGGTCCTAGGCCATGATCTAACCCTGATGGTGCCTCACTCTGTAGATGTTCTATTGAACAGAACTCAAACGCAACACCTCACTTCCGCACCGTTGACGAGATATGAATTGATCTTGTTTGCTCCCCACATACAAATCAAGAGGTGTTGTGTTCTTAATCCGGCTGAACTCTTACCTTTCCTGCAAGGTACTGCTTGCAGTGACGAAGAGTCACATGACTGTCTGTACACTACCGAACAAGAGACAAAGGGTAGAATTGATATAAAAAAGGACACTCCTTTGAATAATCCACAAGGGGAGCTGTTTTGCGATGGCTCCTGCTTCAAATTTCCGGATGGTACATACACAGCTCTTATGCAATCACTGGATTAAGCACGGTTGTGGAAACCAAGAGAATCACGCATAACTCTGCGCAGCCCGCAGAGATTATAGCATTGACCCGAGCTTGTGAACTTTCAGAAGGGCTTACAGTAAACATATATTCTGATAGTCAGTATGCCTTTGGGGTGGTTCACAACTTTGGTAGACTTTGGTCAGAAAGAGGGTTCTTAACTTCGCATGGTAAAAAGATTCAGCATGGCTCCCTAATAGTACAACTGCTCTCAGCGCTTCCACTCCCTACTCAGTTAGCTTTCGTGAAATGTGCAGCACATCAAAAGATTATAGATGATATAGGAAAAGGGAACGCTTTCGCTGATCAGATAGCTAAACAGACTGCCACCAATCTTTCCACAGAGATGTACATTTCGAGGGAGACCGTAAATGCCTATGTAATGGATGAGGGTGTTGACTCTGTAAAGGACATCCAAGCCGATGCCACACTAGAAGAATCTAAGAGATGGACAGAAGGCTTAGGGAAACTCGATGATGATGGGTGTTGGGTGGACATAGTTGAAGGAAAATGGCTACTTCCTGACGCATACGTAATGATAATTCTAGCCATGGCTCATGGCCCTACCCATATATGTGCCCGGAAGCTTACACAAATGTTGGAGAAAGTTTGGGCAAATGACAACATCTCTAAAATAGCTGAGTGTTATGTTCAGAATTGCATGATCTGCTTACATCATAATGTGGGAAAGGGAACATCAACTCCCAGGGGAAGTTTTGGTCCACCTTCTGTCCCCTTTGAGGTTATACACTTTGATTTTATCGAAATGGAACGGTAACTTGAAATATGTGTTAGTTGTCATCTGTGCTTTCAGCAAATGGGTTGAGGCTTTTCCTGTTCAGGACGCTACAGCCATGACTAATGCAAAAACTAGGTTAAAAGAGTATTTCCCTAGGTTTGGGCTACCAAGAGTCATCTGGTCGGACAATGGTCCACATTTTGTCGCTGCTGTAATTCTGCAGATATGTGCGGCATTGCAAATCGACAAATGGTTCCATTCGGCCAGACATGCTCAGAGTGCCGGTTTAGTAGAAAGACACAACGGCATCATCAAGAACAAGCTCGCTAAGACGTGTGCCGGCACCAAACTAAAATGGCCGGACGCCTTACCGATCGTGTTGCTAGCTATGCGTACAACCCCTCAAACTAAGACTGGGCTTTCTCCATTTGAGGTGGTAATGGGGAGACCTGCGAATATCTGGAACCTTCCGAAATGTCGGTCTTTGAAGAATGTTGAAAATGTACTTCTTTCAGATTACTGTAGCCAGTTGACTAAAAACCTGTATTTGATTTATCACCAGGTGTGAGAGGCTTTACCTGTACGATACGAGGGGTCGGGTTATAGCATTCGGCCCGGAGACTGGGTGTTGACGAAGGCATTTGAACGATCCTCTTGACTTGCACCTCCGTGGAGGGCCCTTTCCAGGTCCTGCGGGTCACACAGACTGCAGTGCGTGTCACAGGCAGAAAAAATGTCAAGACGCATGTCAAGAGACTTCTACCCCTGGTGCAGCACAATACAGAAGAAACAGAACCCCTCACCAATACTGCAACCAACGATCCCAAAGCAGTAAACAACAACGAGAGTGCATCGGAGTCTCTCTCTGAGCCCGTGAGGCCTGGGGAATCAACCATTTTGTCTCCACACTCTCCAAAAGTTTTGTTTCCGGAAACTGTTGTTTCGGATCTTGCATCTTCACTTGCCCTTGATACGTCGCTTCCAACGGGAAGTGACGACACATTGTTCTCGGATCAATCAGTACCGGGGGCAAAGAGGTATAATTTGCGTCCAAGGAAATAGACTTACGACACAGTTCGGCTGTGCATTCGATGAAGAAAGGAAAATCATTGAGGGCTTGCTTTTTGCCCAAGTAATTGTTCGAAAAAGGGGATTCTGTTGTCTAGGGTTGTGGAAGGACTAAGAAGTCGCTCGGCCAGGAGGTCGCCAGCAAAAAAACATCGGGGTTTTACGTTTGAAGACTGCTATCCCTGCAACCGCTACAGCTCGTACAGGACTGATAAATGACCGTGTGACCAGCAGTGAGAATGGACAAACTGATTGGGCCCCAAAAACGTACTGCTGTCTTTTTATAATGTCAATTGGTTTTATAATAGTAACTGTGGTAAGATTTTGGTACCTGGAAGAAGTGCATCCATTCAAAACCTTGTTACTGACTGAAAATGTACCCACTGTCCCTGCTCCTTTTGTGCATCTGCATACTTTACCCCCTAGAGACTCTCAGCATAGACAGAGATATTGCAACAATACATTGTTACTTATCATGAATGCTACACATGCCACAGACACTGTTGGGTCTGTTCGCATTTACCGCAACACGGGGATAAGGGGCTAGGTTGGTATATTCATCTTTTACGTTTGACAACTGCTTGTTATGCCTCTCTTAGAGCACTATTCTTTGGCCGATGGAACGATAGCATCTCGGGGAACATTGATGGTACTGATTTGAATAGTTTTGAGAAACGTGTTCTTACACCCTTGGGATGCTCGCTTTTCGCAAATAGGAGCAAGCTCAACGTTGCTTCTATTAGGCCTTCTGATAGACAGTCTCGTCCTTTTCAGTCTTTGATTTCTTTTAAGATGGCTCCTATAGGCAATAAGGATGCCATCTTTCTGCATACAGAGGAATGGTACTCGGTCAATGGGAAATTTTAAAGGTTGCGCCAACGTTGCGAATTTGACTGGGGAAGACAGACCTTTGTATGTAGGAGAACCTGTCTACTTTGTTTGCGGTAATGTAGCATTTCCATGGTTACCCATGGATTGGCAGGGAACTTGTTATTTAGGGATTTTGTTAGCCGGGGTATTCATTGCTAGCACTGTAGAAATTTCAAAGGCTCGTCCACGGCGGGACGAGAATGGGGATACTTCAGCACAAATTGTGGGCGATGTAGCTAAATCCGTTGTGCCATTTTGGGGACAAATACTGAACTCAGAAGATATCAGGAGACTAGCGAGAGTACTGCAGAGGACGATCAACCGGACCACTGACATACTCTATAATTGACGTTAGAACAAAAAGCAATAAGGTTAGTGGCACTTCAGAACCGGATGGCTTTAGATGTCATTCTGGCTGAACGTGGTGAGGTATGTAAATTAGTGGGGTCAGCTTGCTGCGTTTTCGTGCCAGATTCCTCCCCAACTATCTTTAGGGCGATCCAAAATCTGCATGTTCTCAGTTCAGAAGTGCATGTTCCCAAGGGAAACTGGGATCTTAGCGCTTGGTTCTGGGACCTCCTACGATCTTGGGGATGGAAGCTATTTTCGGTCTTGCTGATTATTTTAGGTATTCTGTTCTTTTTCTGTTGTTGTATACAATGTCTTTCTGGTATGTGTTCGATGTTAGGAGGATGTTGTGCACAAGCGATGGGTACATTAGGGCACAAGGTATACGCCCCAGAGAAAATATCTAACAAATTTGTGCTAAAGGAAATCTTAGTTTCTGACCTCATGGCAATTGATATTTCCAATAGTGATTCAGGATGTATGGACATTGAGACGTGGAGTTGTTCGTAAAGTGACTAGAAGTAGTTTAGCACTTGGCTTAGGCCAAAAGCAGGGTTTGTTATACGTGATATCATATTGTACCTCCTTTATTGTATATATTGGCCTAAGCCCAGTCGCTCTGCGAAGAAATCCGCTTTGCAAAGTTTCGACCTTAGATCGACTTAACTGCCATTTTAGGTCCATCCGCCATTTTGATTTCCGTTTCAAAGTCACTCTGTGTTCTAAAATGGTGGACAATGTTTCTCGCTTATAACCTAGCCGTTCTGACCTTCACACCAAAGTTAATGTCTAAACTGCCCGTAGGCCAAATGTTAGGGTCGTGTAATGAGACCTTGTCCTACGTTTGACCTGTAGATCGAGGATTATCCGCGCCAACAAGTCCGATCCGCGGACATACACCAAATGCAATGTTGTTTTAATACTAAACGTGAACACTTGTTGAACTACATTGTATAGGACATGTACTAAGACTTAATGATAAATCCAAAGATACACTGTTGCCATTGTGACTTGATGTTGTACAAACTGGAAATAATCCACATGCATATAGTTGGATAAATTAGAGGTGAACTCGGCACGAACCCTAGACTGAGAATTATTAACTTGCAGAGGGGTTGGACATTACGATCGGAAAATGCATAAAAGATGTAAATGTCTAGACGTCCAGTACCTCTCACTTCTCACACCGAAAGGGCTGGTATTCGCTGTGATGTACTGAGGGCCAGATAGCTATCTGATACTTTGTTTCTTTGGAAAACTGTACAGTTGTTTGAATAAAGATCTGTGAATCTTTATAAGCATGTGTTTGGTGTATTTCCTTTTGGGGTACTCAGCCTCGATATTTTTCTTTGCTTTTACAGTGGGAAGCTTCAGAGCACATCAGGATTTAAAGCAGCGGCAAACTTCACAGGACAGCTAGATTTAACACAGTGGCAATCTTCGCAGGGCACCTAGATTCAACACTGTGGGAAACTTCTGAGCGCAGCAGGACTTAACACAGTGGCAAACTTCATAGGGCAGGTAAATTCAACACAGTGGGAAACTGCAGAGAGCAGCAGGATTTAAAGCAGCAGCAAACTTTACAGGACAGGTAGATTTAACACAGTAGGAAACTTCAGAGTGCAGCAGAATTTAAAGCAGTGGCAAACTTCACTGGGCACCTAGATTCAATACAGTGGCAAACTTTGGTGGCCAGCAGGATTTAAAATAGTGGCAAAATTCAAAAGGCAGCAGGATTTCAAACAGTGGCAAACTTCACAGGGCAGCTAAATGCAACACAACGTCAAACTTCACATGGCGGCTAGATTCAATATGATGGCAAACTTCAGAGCGCCGCATGGTTTAAAGTGGTGGCAAACTTCACAGGGCAGCTAGTTTCAACACAGTGCCAAATCCTCAGAGATCAGCAGGATTTAAAGCAGTGGCAAACTTCACAGGGAAGCTTAATTCAACACAGTGGCAACATTCAAATGGCAGCAGGGTTTAAAGCAGTGGGCAACTACAGAGTGCAGCAAGATTCAATATAGTGTCAGAATTCAAAAGGCAGCAGGATTTAAAGCTGTCGCAAACTTCACAGGGCAACTAGATTCAACACAGTGGCAAACTTTGAAGGGCAGCCGGATTTAACATAGTGGCAAACTTCACCGGGCAGCTTGAGTCAACACAGTGGCAAAATTCAGAGCAGAGCAGGATTTGAAGCAGTGGCAAACTTCACAGGGCAGCTAGAGTTAACACCATGACAAACTTCTCAGGGCAGCTAGATTCAACACAGTGGCAAACTTTGAAGGGCTGCCGGATTTAAAATAGTGGCAAACATCACAGGGCAGCTAGAGTCAACACAGTGGCAAAATTCAGAGTGTATCAGGATTTAAAGCAATGACACACTTCACACTGCAACTAGTGTTAGTACAGTGGCAAACTTCACATGGTGACTAGATTCAACACAGTGGCAAACTTTGAGGGGTAGCAGGATTTAAAATAGTGGGAAACTTCAGAGTGGAGCGAGATTCAACACAGTGGGAAACTTCAGAGCACAGTAGGATTTAAAGCATTGGAAAACTTCACAAAGCAGCTAGATTTAACACAGTGGAAAGGTTTCAGAGCACAGAAGGATTTAAAGCAGTGGCAAACTTCACATGGCAGCTTGATTCAACACAGTGGCAAACTTTGAAGGGCAGCTGGATTTAAAATAGTGTCTAACTTCACAGGGCAGCTAGAGTCACAACAGTGGCAAACTTCACAGGACATCTAAATTTAACACAGTGGCAAACTTCAGAGCACAGCACGACTTGAAACAGTGGCAATCTTCAGAGGGCAGCACAATTTAACACAGTGGCAAACGTCACAGGACAGATAGATTCAACACAGTGGCAAATTGTGGAGTAGCAGCAGGATTTCAAATAGTGGTGAAATTCAAAATGCAGCAGGATTTAGAGCATTTTCAAACTTCACAGGGCAGTAAAGATTCAACATAGTGGCGAAAACCTCACGCGCTGCCATATTTAAAGCCGTGGCAAACTTTGCAGGGCAGCAGGGTTTAAAATATTGATAAACTTCACAGGGCAGCTAGATTCAACACAGTGCAAACCTTGTAGGGCAACAGGATTCATGATAGTGGCAAAATTCAAAGGGTAGAAGATTTAGAGCAGTGGCAAAAATCAAATTGTAGTATTGAAGTAGTGGCAAGGTCTCAGAAGTACATCACTGGCTTTGCTCCCAATTGTTACCACTTTATCTGATTGGTGCAGTGCATGGCATTGCAGGGCGCCCAGGGCGAACAGGCAAACAGATGATGGAGGTGGCCTACAGAGGTGCCTTTTTCCTTGACCCTTAGCCGGCTGCCCTGGGGGTGGGGGGGCTGTGTAAGTACCCATGAAGCATGGTCAGTTGACCTGCTTCCCGGACACCAATCCTAGTGGAGGGCGGGCAGTGGGAGGTACGGAGAGAAGGCTGGGGAAGGAGATGGCAGCCCGGAAGCAAGCGCAGTAGCGATCAATGTAAAAATAAATGAATAAATCAGAGGCCCGTTCAAGAGGGAAATCCCTCACAATTGTGAGGAACTCATGGTGACAACAAGTAAGGCAGACACAAGTGATCACAGTTCAAGGGTGTTTATTGCACAATGAAGGCTGTGTGCAGGTTGGAAGAACCCCTAATCTAAACCTAAATCTAAGATGGGAACAAGCGTCGACAATCAAATGAGAATTAAGGCAGTCCTAGTGGTGTCGTGTGAAAACAAAACGGCCTATACTAAGCAACCTATTGCCAAATCTCACAACTAATACAAAAAGGGGTGCGGGATTGTTCTCAAGCAAAGTAAGAAGTGTTCTTAAATAACATGTCAGGATGCGGTAGCCTGGGTCTTCCCACATTTTGAGCACGGGGTAAGATGGAAGCTTGGAGCACAGCACAGACTTCTTTTAGCACGAGACAGCAGTTCCAATGGCCGTTTTCAGGACCGTCGATTGCCAAGTCTTGTTTCTTTAGAATGTTTCTTGCCTTCGGGTCTGATGTGTTCAAATAACAAAAACAAAAGTTCCTTTAACAAATGAAAGCTTTTTTCGCAAAGTTTCACCCTTAGGTCCCCCTCTTTTGGGTGCTGGCCGTTCTCAATTGTTTATCACAGTTTCACGTAGGGTTTTGACTTCACCCCTGGGTCCCCCTCTTCTGGGCACTGACCATTCTCAATTATTTATCACAGTTTCACGTAAGATGATGGTTTCACCCCTGTGTCCCCCTCTTCTGGGTGCTGACCCTGTCAGGTATCGCATTCAAAAATACATCACAGTTCTTTTATCAAACAACTTTGGGTGATAGCTTCACCCTGGATCTCCCTCGGTCGGGCTTGGCCCCCTCTTCTCTTTATATTCTTGGGTTATGGCTTCACCCCTGGATCTCCCTCGGTTGGGCTCGGACCCCTCTTGCCTTTTTGTATTCTTGGGAGATGGCTTTGCCCCTGGATCTCCCTCGGTCTGGCTCGGACCTCTCTTGCCTTTCAACGTTCTCTTTTACCCAGTTTACTGTTTGTGGGATTCACTTCCCTTTCTCTCCCACTGCTTGTAGATCAATGTCTTTCAATTGTATGGGGATTTTGCATGACCCTCTACATGACCACTTTGACCTATTTCGCTGGCGTTCCTACAGCCTTCTGGTACTATGGTTTCTCTCATATGGGGCTCGACCAGAGTCTCTAGAGTTAGCACCCACATGGTGCCGCTTTCTCTCTGCAGCTGGTCTCCCCTTCACACTTTTTAACAGTTCATTCAAACATCATCAGCTTTGTTTCAAAACTTGTCACTTTGCAATTCTCATTTATCACAGCCCGGTTCTCCCCTTGACTCACCGGCTGTGTCGAACCGTTGACTTTTGGCTTTGCTGGGTTCAAGGCCAGTACCATGGGTACAGGAGCTTCCCTCGCTCCTGCTTATTGGTATATGCTTGCCCCGTGTACCATTGACATCTGCTGCGGGACACTTGTGCCATTGTTAGCGGTTTTAGGCTCTCTTCCACAAAGGTTCCGCCGGCCTGGGACGAAAAGGGAAAGGTCACTTCTCTCCTCGCCACCCTCTCGATTCCTGCCGCTTTTCTCCTTCTTGTGAACTGCCGCATGGTAGCCTTCTCATTATACTCTCTGCTGTACTTGCCTTGCCCATACTGTGCTCTCTGGCTCCACCTTTTATCCCTGTGTGGAAGGGAACGGTCCATCAGGTGTGTGTGATTCTGATCAATTTCCTGACTTTGCCTGAACCTTGTATTGGGACATGCCATGTAAACGGCTTTGGGGCTAGTCCATTGTCCTTTGTGTTGAGAGAAAGCGTTAGAGTTAGAAAAGGGGGGCAAAGAGGGTAGTGGTTTGGAATGTCCTAGGTGAGATTATGGGGAAAAGTTGTTAAAGGAAGGGGAATACAGCGTCTCACCTGTCGGTATCCCACTCCCACTCCCCGAGGACCCCCCTCCAGGTGTTCCTCCCTCACTGGTCCACCCCCAGAAACTGGATCCAATAGCGATGGCTGTGTCCTGGCTACCTGGATGACAGATCCTTGAGGGAGACACCTTCAGTTCCTGCTGCAGGGAAGAACCTGCACGGAGCATGGTCACAGTGGGAAAGGACTGGTTGCTGGGTCTGCGAGTACACACAATGCACAGTCAGCAGACCTGCTATCCAGATATCAATCACAGTGGAGGAGGGCAGGCAGTGGGAGGGAAGGAGTGTAAAAATAAATTTGATTTTAAGTGCATTTATGGTTCCATGCTGCTTGTGCAGTCCAGTCTAAACCCATTTCTTGACATGTATTAATTGCTGAGGGTTTTACAAACTCAGTAATACAAACTGAGGGTTGACAAACCCGGTAATTGGACGTGCTGGCATACAAAAAAAATGTAACCTTGTCTGTGTACCGTACAAAATATGCAAAGCAATGCTATGGGACACTTCAGTCCATTTATAAATCCGGGAGTGGGTTTCATCTCGGTTAAGAGGGTTTCTATGGTTCACTAATACAGTACATGGTATACTGTACATCCTTAGAAATCCAATGTTGTAGGAGTCTTTGTATGAGTCTTATACGTTCCATTACACCCTGGGCTATAGGATGGCATTGGGCCTAATTCTGACTTGGGCGGTAAGGGATAACGGGCACCGGTAAGGAGACCGGTGCCGTTAAACCCTCAGTGCCCAATTCCGAGGTCCCTTAGCGGGAGCCGCAAAGAATGTGTGGTCTGACCACACGTCCTTTGTGGGTCCCACTAAGGGACCAGGGCGCTAATAACGGGCCTGTTATTTACAGGCCCGTCATTAGCGCCTGCCCATTCCCATTGAGCCCTATGGGGGCTCAAATGGGAATGTGGAATGGTTGGTTGAATGGGGACTTACCGGGTCCGCACAGGTCGGAATGTCCCGGGAAATCCCCATTCACCCAGACCGGACACAGACCCGGGTTTGGAGGCAGCCATGGCGCAAATAGCACCATGGCTGCCTCCAAACTCGGAATGAGGCCGTAGTCATCAGAGGGAATAGCATTTCGTAGGCAGCGGTGATGTGAGACTAGAGATATCGTTGAAGCACTGACAAAGAAAGATGCAATGATAAATTAGATCCGATATGTATATAGTGTTTCATTCGTGGTCCCTCCTGCTTCACGGCTCTGTCACCATCACTTGAGTTGCTACCTCGGAAAGATGAAGGCTGGATTTTGTACTGCCGGGTTTTGAACCTCTGGCTGCAAGTTGCCGACAGATCTTTGAAGCAAGAGCTTAAGTCAATCAGCTCTAGGCTTATCTTGGCAGAGTGGGTGCATCAGTGTAATCTAGAGAGAAGGATGCAGAACTCGAACGATGCACACATTGCATGGACGTAGAAGGGAAGTATACAACTGGCGATCCCAGGGTCTGGGTTGGCCGCCAGTGGAGAATCCTCTAGTACTGCATCTCTAATGGATGGCGGACACAGATAGATGCAGACAGAGAGAAATGGAGGTTTGAAAAGAAAAAAAGGGTCAGGTGAAGCAGCCTTCCCAATTAAAGTTCCTTCCAGGTAGATATGCATGGTTGAAGCAGGCAGGCCAGAAATGAACTTTGTAGATGTGTCTGCCTCCTAGAGAAACAACCTCACTGGAGCACTTTTAATGTGCTCTGCACCAACCAGCTTAACACACAAAGGGCCTCATTACGACCATGGAGGTAACCATGGCGCTATTAGCGGCATGGTTGCCTCCAAAATCTTACCGATTCCGCCATGGTGAATGGAGCAATTACCGCCCCATTCCAAGGTTGGCGGGGGCAGTAATTCCCCATTCACCATGGCCCATCCCCATTCCCATTTTAGTCCCCATAGGGCTCAATGGGAATGGGGAAGGCGGTAATAACGGTACTGCAAATTGCGGTACCGTTATTATCTCTAAAGCCCATTTGAGGGTCCTGTCCTTAACGGCTGGTTTTACCATCTGTTAAGGGAGGACCTGCAAAGGGAACTCGTAATAGGGCGGTAAGCGATTACCGGTACCGGTGCCCTTACCGGTACCGGTAATCCCTTACCGCCAGGGTCGTAATGAGGCCCAAAGTGTGTATTGCTAAGCGTCACATTATGTTCACCTGTATCATGGCTACCCAGCATGCAACGCTTCCACTGCTTGGGTATCCTAGTATGTTCACCTCAACACTATTATCTGCCACTTTCCCCATCATAAATATAAAAATCCCCAATACATCCTCTCCCAATTGGGTAAAATAATTCAATCAATGCAGATGGCTACACCATTGGCTGTGAGTTGAGCAAATCGTTTTCCGAATTCAGATGGGTTCGATCAGCATTGAAAGTTATACGATCACTGGCAAAGTTACGACATTACAAAATAGAAAACATCCTATGTCCAAGCGCTCCACCTCCCCAGCGCTACTGAATTGGGGCTCTACCTGTAATAAATGTCAAATTGTAGTCCTGCTTTTATGTTGGTGGCCTACTTTTATGTTGGTGGCCTACTTTTATGTTGGTGGCCTACTTTTATGTTGGTGGCCTACTTTTATGTTGGTGGTGCCGATTCTTTGATTGTGAAAATCTAGTTACCCTACATATACAGCCCGAGCTCTCACACTCAGCCCCTCCTTTGCAGAAATCAATGATGCTCTTACTTCATGTGCCACACTGCAAATTCTTTAAAAACGCAGCCGGCCCAACAGACATCTCCAACCAGCCTCTCCAACTTAAAGCCTCCTTTCCTCGCATCCCAGGATGCGTTCAGGGCGAAGGGCATGGGGGGCGTCAGTGAGGATTGTTGCACATAAGCACAGGAAGAAGAAGAGGAAGAGTTAAGGAGACTGATCCCCGGGTCCGCGCTTAGAAATCTCTGGGTATTAAGCGTATTATAAATAACCAATCAAATCAATCAAATAAAATCAAAAACTCTGTGACCTCTTAGAGTCAGGGGGCAGAACTGCGAATAATCACTTCCCACAAGGCCCTAAGTAAGATTTGCTGGCACTCTTTGAAAGTATCCAGAAACTAAGGCAGGAGGGGGGGGATTTATGTGTTCCCTGCAGTAGACCTTGGGTCAGGGGAGGGGGTGTCCTGTGGCATCATAGTGGAGATGTATCCCGGTCAGACAGGCCCCCACCCATAGTACGTTCAGTGGGGAACAAAGATGCATTACAGCTGAGAATAAGTAATGTGAAATCAGCAGCTTAATAAGGGGAATGTGAAAGTGAAAGTGAAGGTGAAACTGGCTATATACAGGATAGAGGGACGATAGAGATCAAGCCCACGTTTCACCTTGCAAATAGATTTGAACCCCTAGTAATGGAGGGGTTGGGGGATAAACGAGGGAAGGGTCTACCACTTGAGGGAAAGGGAGCTCAAAGTGGAACCAGAAAGGTACAAAGCTATCTGGCAGAGGTGTACTTCGAACATTTGCCCCTGGAAAAATACTGCAGAAATCATTCAACCTAACTGTGAAAAAACACAGTGCTGTAGGGACCCAAACCTCCCCATCTAATTTAAATCGAACTCAGGCTTCGCATTTAGTAGAGCGAATCCACTTGTAGAGGAAATGTCCCCGGTTATAGAAGATTTTATAGACCGATAAATAGACTTAATGAATGAGATCAGAGAGATTAAGGAAAGGCTCCATATAATGAGTATGCGGGACGCAGCTCAAAAGTGATGGGGATGTAGAAGTCCTTATACCTAGACCCCTTCATGAAGCGAAAGATGGGGCAAAGGAGAAATCCAGGGGGCCCCCAGCCTATCCCACTACCAAGATATAATATCAACACCGTGTAGTTGATTCCATCTGCCCGAATCCCTAAGGGTCCTGGCTCCATTGACAGGAGGCGGTATAACAAAAATGATCCCGCATTGACAGGTTTAAATCTTACCCAACTAGGACGACCCCAAATACACTGGCCCAAAAGTGTCAGAGAGAATGTCACGGCACGTAAAGGTCGTCCCACTGTTGTTATGACTAATGTCCCCCGACTATCACCGAGATCGTATGAGGACCAGGAGGCTCAGATTAACAAATCTTCGTACTGGTTTCGGCATAGCAGAATATGCCTATCCACAATAAGAAACTATGTTGCCAAGTGCTCTGGAGGCCCGATTACTCAGTCTGGATTAAACTACATTCAGGTATATCTGCGTTCATGGGTCCTAGTGGAAAGGATCCTGGGAACTGACCTTAGGACCTACCCGCCAGACAATGTGAAGATAGTCTTAAAGTCAGCTGAATCATTTCATAGTAGTTTAGATGGGCGGGTCCAGGATTAGTTGGGCAGGATAAGTGAAGTGGAGGGGGCAAGGAGGGGGCAAGGAGAGAGGTATTGGCCCAGGGAGGAAGGCTACAACTTCAAAGCCATCTGCCGCCCAGAGGCATTTGAGTACAGTTGATTGACTGGCTAGAGATCCACGTAGTCTAGCACTCATATCATGGAATGTAGCAGGGTTGCCTAGGCTTCTGGTGGATACAGAATGGTGCCCTTGTGTACATGGGTAGCAGGAGACCTTATTGCAGGGGGTGTGGGCATGTGCACCAGCCCCTCCTCAGGGTTGTAAACCTCTTTGCGTCCCTGCTGTAAAAGGGCCCAATGGAAGGCCAGGTGGGGAACTCTTGGCATGGGTTGATGTCAACCTGGGATGGAAGATCACTAGCCTGCCAACTAACTGTATGGATTTACAGCTCCTATCAGTGAAAACTGGGGAAGGGAAAAGCCCTGCTCCTGTTTAATGTTTATTATAGGCACACAGGCCTGAGGAAAATGGAAATGGTGGCGAGGTTACATCTTATAACTGACTCGATGTTTGGACAGCCGGAAAAAAATAGGAAAATCCTAGTGTGGACCTTAATCTGCAAATTGAGCCGTAAGGCCCACTACAGGGGTTATGGGCAGACCAGGATATAGCCGGGGATATCCCAGCATCAGTTGTAGGCCCCCTAGAAAGGTGAATCCTCTAGCCATAGACATGGCCTGCATTCTGCATAACTTGAACTTGAGGGCATTAAACGGGCGGTTCCAGAATGACCAATCAGCGATTAAACCATTTAGGGGAAATATGGGAGATTTGTTACTAGACTACATTTTAATATCGGGGAATGACTGGGTCTGGTTGAGTGATTTTAAGGTCTGGTCATGAATTGAAAATGACTGTTATGCTCTAGTAATTAAAATGCGAGGAGGCTGGTTAGGTCTAGGAATTCCCCACGAGTCAATTAACGTCCAACAAATTAGCATTACGGGACATGTCCGCAAATCAATCAAACAGGCCAATGTGATGGATCAGGAACTTAAGCCTGCTATTTACAATGCCATTTTAGAAAATCTGGTACTATTAGTAGAGAAGGAATTTCATATAAAGAGATCCTGAGGGAGTTTGAGAAACTTAAGGGTATTCTGACTTCACACATAACATTGCCAGCGGTGGTAGTAAAGAGGAAGACACTAACCCAGAAAGGCTGGTACAATCACACATGTAGGAAAGCAAAGAAAAGGTTAATGACTTGTTTCAATGCAGCCCCAGGGATAGAGAGAGATAAATTGCGTTCCCTGAGATCAGAATATACAAGCTTAATTAGAATAAAGAAAATAATATTTGCCGAGGATCAATGGAGTGCTCTCGACAATGCACTTGAGAGAGGGGATAATATATTATTTTGGAAGCTGGTCACAGATAGGCAGCTGAAGGGTGAATGTATGCTCCACTGCAGTATTGATGCTGATGACTGGCAACTCTGCTTCTCAAATTTGTACAAAATGGTTGAGGAGAGCCCAACATTGACCCCAAAGAGCGATGAGGCTTTAGCTTTTACTTTGGGAACTCCGATTATATATGTTAAAGAAGTGGAGGAAGCCCTGTGAGCACAAACACTGGGAAGGCGCGTGGTCCCGATTTTATTCCATCACAACTGCTTAAAGATGACGTAGGAGTTTGGGCCCCGACCTTGCGCAAAGTCTTTAATGCAATTATCGCACTGAATAAATTTGCCCCCTTCTTGGCAAAGATCACTCATAATTCCAGTATATAAAAAGGGCGGTAGACAAAGCCCTGCCAATTACCGCCCAATATCGTTACTGGATGGAGCAGGGAACATTTTTGCCAAGATAATTCTAAATCATCTACAGGATTGGGCAGATTTGAACAAGGTGATTACTGACCTTCAGGCTGGCTTTAGAAAAAAACGGGGGACGATTGACCAGTGTTTCATGCTGTACCTGTTGGCCCAGAAGAATGCAGTAATGCAAAACCGTAAACTATATGCAGTGTTTTTGGACCTAAGCACAGCTTTTGATTCTGCTTCTAGAGAGGCTCTATGGAATGTCTTGTCAAGAAGAAAAGCACTGCCTCCTTTGGTCTCGATAGTCAGGACGCTCTATATAAACTCCTCGGCAACAGTACGATATGGCCTTGGGAGCGAGGAGACACATTTGTTCAAAGTTAACAAAGGCAACAAACAGTGGTGTGTCCTTGCTACTCTTCTTTTCAATGTATACATTCAGGAAATCATAGATGCCCTGATGAGAGAATGCCGGGACCGCCCCAAAATGGCAGACAATAAATATCCTGCACGTTTCTACACAGACAATGCGGTTATCCTTTCCACCACGCCTTAAGGCTTGAAACAAACGTTGAATGTCTTTCTATCTAAATGTACAGAGTTGTCCTTAGAGTTAAATACTGAGAAAACTAAAGTAATGGTATTCAAATCAAGGTTTGTAAAAAGTAGTGCCCTGACTATCGAGGTGAATGTTGTTCCCCTGCAGCAGGTTGGGTTCTTTGACTACCTGGGTGTACGGTTCCATGAGACTGGTGGCTGGACCCCAGAGGTAGAAAAGTCGGGAATAACATTGGGGAAATATAGTGGGGATATTAGAGCTTTTCGTACACGCATGCATCATCGGACTGAGCAGTCGGCATTCGTCCCCGGGCGATTCATAGTGAGAGCTCAATGACTGTGGGCTGGTTTTTATTTACAACTTGGGGGTGAAATATTCACACACTGACTGTTTATATATATATTCATTGTTGTCCAATCCATTTCCCTCGCACAGCGGCAGATAGCCATCCACGCTCTCTCTCTCAGCTGACCCTGCCCCGGCCTCTCAGCTTGCCTGACATTGATGGGCCTCTCATTTTGTTTTGTTTCCATACTTGTAATAAAGTAACAACAGGCTAGCCCTGAGGCAGTCAGCCCCACTGTTCCCATGCTGCTAAGATAGTGGGGGTCATTACGACCCTGCGGTTAAGGGTTTAATGGCGCCGCAAAAGGTGTCGGCGCCGTTAAACCCTTAACTCCTGATTACGAGGTCCCTTTGAAGCTCCCGACCTTAACGGCTGGTCTGGACCAGCCGTTAAAGTAGGGACCCGCAAAGGGACTTCCGAGGTAATTACGGTACCGCAATTTGCGGTACCGTAATTACCGCCTTCCCCAGTCCCATTGAGCCCTATGGGGCAATAATGGGAATGGGGAAGGGCCAATGGTAAATGGGGAATTACCGCCCCGCCAACCTTGGAATGGGGCGGTATTTCCCCATTTACCATTGGCAGACTCGTTACAATACGGGCAGCAACCATGGTGCTAATAGCGCCATTGGTTATCGCCGGTGTTGTAATGAGGTCCAGTGTATCTCTCCAGGACCACTGGACCAGTAGTCCTCTCTGCCTTGGCACCCAAGTGGTCCATTAGGGGAGAGCAGGCCATTTAGCATTCGGTTTCACTTCCTTTTGAATTTGTATTCAAAAGGAAGCGAGTGCCGACTCTGTGTGCCAACTGCCGGGCCAAGCGCTCTCTTTAACCGGGTCTTACGTCCGACATACGCCAGGGTGTGGTAGGCACGAAAAACGAGGCATCAGGCCACCCCCAACACCAGATCCGGATCTGGTGCACCCACTGACATTCAGTGCACAGATGCCACAGATGTTCAGCAGCAGAGGAGCTATGAGAGAGCAGGTGGCAGCACACACATTTGCCGACACAAGGCCTGCCTCCTGACCCAGCCCGACTGTGATGAGCAATGAGCAGCTGGTCCGGGTCCGAGCCTGGCGAGCAGCAGCTGCCAGCAGCCCAGCAGTATCAGAGAGAGACAGTACTAGCCACACTGTCAGTCACTGAAATGAGGAAAGGTCATCAATGTAGTGGTGTGGCACAGGCGGCGTAGTGGATGAATGGTAGTTAGGAGTACTAGCTAGGCCCGGGCACGCCAGCAAGCCCCAGCTGAAGAGACATTTTCATGACCAGGCCCACTTATCAACGCTGTGATAAGTATTTTCCTTCAAAGCGCTGGCCAATTTGCAATTTCCCACTGCACTGCCAAGTACACCACCATTACTGAGTCAAATCCACAGCTGAACGTTTGAGGCCATAGCAAAAGAAGGGCCAGACTCTTTAATTCTTTAGTCGTTTCATAAATGTATATTTAACTTTTACTATTATGGCAATGCGTTCACACGAGCATATGCTTTGTCAACGAAACACTAAAAAAAAGTGTGACACGTATACGTTTTTGCTAGCCCATGCACTCGGTGGGTCCGGGTGGGTGCATTGTAAACATCGTTTTCTCGAAAGTGCCGCTGCTTGTTAAGCCTCCATTTTTGGCTTTTCCGATGTATGATGGGTCAATGGTGGAATGTAAACGGGCAACAACACGCCGCACCCTGCAGGACACCCAATGGTTTAAGCATTCCAATGGATGTGTTGTCTTTTACATTTTGCTTTCTCCATGCAGGTGGTTCCTCGTAGTTTGGGTCAGAGCCCCGGGATTAATGTGTTCGAATGCTTTGAGCACTGCTGCAGGCCCTTGACTCCTCCCTTAATGAAAGCACGCTTCAATGGTACTCAGCTACTAATAGCGATGATTATTCACCCTCCTTGTGGCACATTTGTGCAGATTGTTTTATTTTGCAGAACATTTTAAGTATTTGCAGCAAATTCTAATGCGTTTCTTGTTCCCTTTTAAAGCACATAGCTTTTATTTGTCTGTTCCTTTGTGCCACTTAAAGTTGTTGAATTAAACCCGGATTTATTTTGCGTAGACTGATAAATAATGTTCATGGTTGCGTTTAGTTTGTGTATGTCGCTGTACTGACCAAGCTCACCCCGTCAGTGCCTGCTACAAAAAGTGGGCAGGTGATGTGACCACGTATGTTCGGTGCCGCTAAACAACTTTACTTCAATACCTTGTGTTGTGGTATAATTTAACACACACCTATGTGACCACTGACTACGACAAGTTGTTCACGCTGCCTTTTGCTCAGTTGAGTTGGGTAGGGTTGGTTGCTTTGTGAAGTGTTTCATGGTTTTGGATTTGTTACAGTGGCTGAAAAACTTGTCCATGGCTCCGCTTTAGAACATGACTGACTACAACCTATAAATGTATTTATTCGCATTTGTATAGCGCACTTGCAGTCCATGGACGTCGAGGCGCTGTTACAAGTAAGTGTTGGATTCTTAATTCAGCGGATATGCATGAGACCAGAGGTCTTATGGATACACAAATACAGGCATAGTTGCAGGTGAAGCATGAAATTCGTCATACAGTAACAGAATGCAGTCAGATACGTACCTAGCCTGTATCAAATCTAAGAACTGAATTACGTTGTAGTTAAACCGCTGTGCATTGGTCTCTTGCGCAGTAAGTGTTGCACTGTTCCAAAAAGAATGATTGCAGTACACCCCAAATGGCTCGACCAGCAGCTGTCTATCGTTTCAGAAGATTAAAATGAGCTGCAGATGGAAAGTCCCCCTGGGGCTGGACTCTGGGCTGGGCTTAAAATGATTTCTCTGGCCCCAATAAAAAAAGTGACCCGCAGTGGCAAATGGCAATTCATTCCTTTTGTGACAGACTGCGTAGTAGGAGGTTTTTGACAACATGTGATGGAAATTGTGCATTTTAAAGAATATTTATTCAGTAGCACTGGTCAAAACTACCTGTCGCGTTGTGAAGTAACTCAGCGTGGTGCAGTAACTTATCAAACTTCTCCACATGGGCCCAAAAAGGCCCAGTTCAACCAAATAAACGGTCTCACGCTACCATTTTGTGTTTTTGGTTTGTGCATTGCCCTATTGCCCTATAGTCCAGTCCGAGTCTGGTTCTAAGTTCTAACGTGCAGTGTGTCTTTTTAATGTGGCTTTCTCAATGCACTCTAAAACCTTGCCCTTTAAGTTCCAGAAAGCCTCATGGCTTTTCAGTGTGACTTTTCAATGCCACAAGCCATTTGTTTTTACCTCATGTATTCCCCTTCGATGCCCACATCGACCACAGCTTGCCATGCTGGACCCAGGTGCTTGTAGAGTGCACACTATGCCGGCGAGTTGCAGAGGCAGCAGAAAGTGTGTGCAGGGAAACTGCACTGTCTGCTGAGCCCTTCTGTTTAAGCCCCGCAGAATGTGTACTTTATGACAGTTGAAGGTTATGCCTGTCTCGTGTCAAATGTATCTGGAGTGGGCCAGAAGCAAGTGTGGTGCCCTGCTCTGACAATGGTCTTTTCCTCCGTAGAACAGTGGCCTTATTCAAAACCCTTGGCCCGGCTTACCACACAACAGTAGCCTTATCCACTGGAAGACCACGGAGCCATCTTACATATGACAATAATCTCAACTACCCAAGGGCATTGGCTCATCCATTTCTGACCATGTCTACAACGTCACTCCACCCTACAACCATGTTACTCAACCGCCCCTGTCCTAATAGTTCCATTCATCAGAAGTTCTGCAACACAACATTGACCCGATCCACTGAACGCCAATTACCCCATTTGGGGCGATGGTGTATGCCCTTCTAGATGCTTGTCCCGGGAGGATAGCTCAGCAGCAACGTGCTCGCCTTGGAAACAAGATGACACGAAGCAACACAGGTTCGATCACTGGGTCCGTGCTTGGAAACCTCTGGGTATTAAGCGCGTTATAAATACGCAACTAAGAGACATATTCCTGTAACAGCGCCTCGATGCACCCAGGCTGTCTGAATGCTTTAAAGATGCAAGTAAATGCTTCTGCAATTAACTCATAAAACCCTTGTTTGTATTTTTTGGTGGTTTGGTCACGGCTAATTAACAGTAAAGGTGTAAACGTGTTCTTGGGAGCCAAAGTGTCCTTTGAATATTTGAAAAGGACTTAAAATGTGGCGCCACCCATAAAGATGAGGCAATTAGTCAGTGGGCCAAGCCACTCCAACTTATTTCCCAGTTTGCTCTGGAGCAGCACAGAATACCTTCACCGAAGGTCATTATTATCGTGTATATTGTTCCCCCCAATCAAGCATTTCACCAGAACAGACAGCGTATGTCGAAAAGCAGAGCTGCGGCCAGTGTGGGTCTTTGAAATGCCCCTATTGACTGCAGCTCTGCAAAGATGGCAAAGATGCGAGCTGGTGAGTGAGCCGATGCGCGTCATCAAAATGGAGGAAAATAATCCATGCTCTGTGCTATTGATCCATTCAATCTATACGCCGTAAAAAGGGCGCGTTCACCTCAGTATACACGGTGCTGCAGGAAACAATATACTGTCAGACTATTTTGCCTTATGGTAGAGGCTGGGGCAGTCACTGTTTGGTTCCGGAAACTGAAGTCGCCAGGTGGATGTCTGCCATCAAATCGCGCATTGCGCATATTCTATTTATCTTTCGGCTTTTCGGGAACACTGCGCAGAGGCCGCGCCATCTGGAGGAAGTGTTGCTAGGAAGCTGTTCACACTCCCGCTTACTCATGCGCGTGGCTCCCTGTCGCTGGGAAGCGGGGGCCAGGATTTTGCAAGGAGCCATGCTGTGACTCGTCTTCTACAAGATTCTTCAGCTTACAAACTTAAGGGCCTCTTTCGTGCAACGTTTTCCTATGGGATTGATGTCTCAATGATTATTCACCCTTCTTGTGGCACATTTGTGCAGATTGTTTTATTTTGCAGAACATTTTAAGTATTTGCGGCAAATTCAAATGCGTTTCTTGTTCCCTTTTAAAGCACATAGCTTTTATTTGTCTGTTTCTTTGTGCCACTTAAAGTTGTTGAATTAAACTGGATTTATTTTGCGTAGACTGATAAATAATGTTCATGATTGCGTTTAGTTTGTGTATGTCGCTGTACTGCGCAAGCTCACCCCGTCAGTGCCTGCTACAAAAAGTGGGCAGGTGATGTGACCACGTATGTTCGGTGCCGCTAAACAACTTTACTTCACTACCTTGTGTTGTGGTATAATTTAACACACACCTACGTGACCACTGACTGTCCGATGGTGGTACATAGAGATGGTGGTTGGTTTATAATGATAAAACACTTCCATGAATCAGTTAAGCTCTAAGTCTGTTAACGTGAGAGCCCATCCTACCAGCTGCCATGTCCAGATATAGACTTGCAAAGCCATTGGCTCAGAGCAGCAGCCAGGAGCAGTGCCATCACTCTCTTGGTGGTAATGGGAGTTGATTGACACAGGAAATAGACAACTAAACTAGATACTCGGAAGTAACTACGTGAAAACAATGGCGCCGGGCACATACCGTTACGAACTGCCAAACTCCCCCACCCCTACCCACATTCCATAACCAATGTATTCCATGGCGCAAGGCACGGTCATGTGCTACTTGCTGTGGAACACATATCCCGCTATGACAATTCCCCCTTTTCCACAACAAGGGAACAATAATGTCCACCTAACAATAACAGCTACATTGAACATATGACATGAATCATTAGACAGATCTGAATCTGTTTGGCAATTCTCCTATGTGTGTAAGATGTTCCTGGGTGTTTCCCTGCCTTCCGTCCACACCCTCATTTCCTGTATCCCAGAACTAGCCCAAAAGAGCCTCACCAATGCCATCACACTCATCAAAGCCATACTTGACCCACACTCCTCCTCCCACCCCCCACACCCTCAACAACTCAGTTGCACACCCCTGACAGGAATCTCCACTCGTGCCACCACCAGCAATATCCGGGTCAGAACGCCCACCAACACGAATATAATTTCTTTTCAGTGCACCACCCTCTTCCTCTCGCACCCGCTTGCCTCCAACCACCATCTCTATGTACCACCATCGGATATTTCTAAGCTTAACAGCACCGCGGCTAACCTCAGTGAGCACATCTGAATCAAAATACTGCACCTCTGGCTTTGCAACCTGGAAGGGCTTCTGCACACATACCACATCATTCCACTTTAACTTCAAGGTCCCTCGCATACTTGTGGCAATCATATTGCATCTTATTGGTCCATTGCAGCTTCAATACAAATCTCTCCAGTGGCTGTGTGAGGATCACCCACGCAAGCTAAAATGCCTATCCAGGTAGGTACCAACTTGGACAAAGCACTCCTCTCCCCCTAAGCAATTCAAAAGGGTAGACGCCTATCACAGTGGGGGGCACTGCGCGAAAAGACCATAGCATATATCTATCGGCTCACAAACAGACACTAGAATCGATAAAGCCAAATGGATAACCCCTTGATCATTTTAATCACCCTATCCACCAACCCGTTGGCATGAAGACGACCACTCTGTTTCATTAACCTGGTTTTAATGGAATCTTGTCCCCATGTTGACCGAGATGAATTTGTGAATTGTTCTTCCTGATTCTCCGCGCCCTGATGCCTGCGGGCTTTCGGCGGGTAAGAAGCATACACATAAACATAAAGGTTTCCCGGAGTTGTTGGTATATAAACTTCAATATATGCATTCAGTAGTGTGTTGGAGATTTGTGTGTAGTTTGCTGGGTCATTGGGATCAGCCGTGGGTAAATTCAGAAGATAGATGAACTTTGTTTTGAATGAGCGAGGACAAGGCCTTGCTTAATGGATGCATCGAGGGGGGCTTGGAAGGAGGGCGCCATTTTGGATTGCTTTGAGATTGCTTTCAAGATATTAAAGGGACATAGGTGTTCTGGCGAAACCGCTGGATTGGTACTATTGCGAGTGGTGAGGATTAGAGATGGGATGAAAGGGTTTCAGTGTTGAAGCAGGTGGTTAACTCATGCTCTTTCAATTACTGGGGTTGATGGTGCTGGTCCTTTGGTATCTATGTGGTCCTGGATTAGTCTAACTTTGTTGCCAAAGAGTGCTTTAATGGAGTCGTAGAGATCTTGGTGTCAGTGGTGTGTGACAGGCGAAGGTATTTAATTCATGGATACATTTCGTTTGGTTTCGTTTGTCTTGGGATGATAGCTCAGGGGCAACGTGCTCGCCTTGGAAGCAAGACGACACGGAGCAACACAGGTTCGGGTCCGCGCTTAGAAATAACCTATCATGTAATTTCATTTTGCGTCTGTTACACCCACTCTGTGGGATGTGTGCAAGGTGCTTTATTTCACTTGACCATTTGTGCTCTGTAGATGTGTCATTAGGGGTGGTACACCATTTTGTCTCTTAGTAGGTAGCTCTCTGCAGGTTTTCACAAGACCCTGGTTTCCTTGTTTGATGAGATTGAATTCGAGGGGGGACTCATTTTGAAACGTCCCTCGTTTGTGAAACTTTGAAGGGCTTCTTTGGGGCCATCTGGCAAGGGTGAGAAGCCCTGGCTTTTTTTTAACTTGTTTTGTTAATAATGAAATAATGCCGGTCATCCATCTCAGAAAGGTTCATCTGCTGATCAGACCCCTCCTTGCAGAAAGCTCACACCTGTGCCCTGCTGCATCAGTCTTCCTGTTCTGCAGCGCCTGCTCTTCAGTGGAACAGAGCATCTATATGTGCTGTCTAAATTATCCGGGTTGTTCTTGTTTTTTGGGGGGTCTCAGGAGCATTGCATTCCATTGGCAGTTAGTGGTGGGTGGTATTTTGTGATATAAGGTGAGATCTGTGATGATTCGTGGAGTGGAATATTTATGATTGTTTGGCATTAGGGGGCCGGAAATGACATGGGCAAAAGGAAATGACAGAGTCAGGGTGCAATTTAAAATCTTGCAAGACTTGTGGTGTGGTGTAGCGGTAAACGAGGGTCGGTGCTGCCTGTCTTGTTTTAGTGCGGTCTTGTGCATTGCCGTGATGGGCTGAGGCGAGTGAGGGTCACCAATATGTCAGGCATATCCATATCTTCCCTTACGCATAGGCGATTGGTTGTGATATCCTCTCCGAGATCTACATTTGAGATTTGCAGTATCCGCACAAATATCGGCAGCGGGCTCATTAACCCGCCGCGCAGTGACACTGACTAAAATAATTGGACAAAGGCTTAAAGGGCCGGTCTCCTCAGGGTCGCATTTCTTCCCTCAAGGGCACAAAAGGACATGACAGAGTCAGGGTGCAATTTAAAATCCTCAAATGAATTTGGTGAATGTCAGTGAAGCTTGTTTTTTTGCATTTCTGCCTTATCCTGCAATCTGCTTGGTTTCTATTCCAGTGCCAGAATGTATTGTGAAGGAGGAAGCAAGGCCACATCGATTGCAGCATGGGAAGAACTTCAAGTTCACTCTACGAAACTGAGGGTGTATTAGAGGAAGCAGATTTTCCAAAGACATAACCGGGGCACATTGAAAATGATCCAAAATCAAATGATCATCTTGAAGCATGGTGTTATAGAGGCATTTGTATTATCCGTGCCTCCGGTAGATAATGTAATACGATTATCCTTTGCTGTCTTAATGATGGGCTTTCGTTTTAAACAATGAAATCACTCTGTTTTTATTCCGTAAATGCATTTTGTGAGCACTCTACTTCTAACCCAGATAGTTGAGTCTTAATCAGGGTAACTGTTGTTATCTTAACTGATCGTAGGTCGACATTTTGTCCGAAGGATTTGGAAAGCCTTGTCTCGGTGTTCTGGGTCCCAAACCTCACCTCTCTACAGGTCCTTGTGTGGCGCGCAGCAGCGCAGGGATTTGTACTTTGCCTTTTCAATTTGAGGTGCACATGTATAGATGGAATCAGGAAACTTAGTGAGGTACAAAGGGGGTTGGTGCATCGGTTTATGTAGAAAACCTCCTGGTTTGAAAACCTTGTAGCTGGCACATAAGTCCCCAGTTATTACATTTTTCCAGTTATTACAGTTAAAATAGCCTGAAGCCATCCATTATTTAATTGCCAAGATGCAATGCCCAAGACTACGGATATCCACCTCCGAAGACACTGTGTCCTGATAGATGTAGATGCCAAAATCCATCGGTCTACTCCCCATGTGCAAATTACAAATCATAGGGCACTGAATGGACCCCTGAGACACACCACAATGCACAGGTGGCGGGGATGACCCGGAGGACCTCATTTTAACATATTGTAATCTTTCGGAGAGGAATGGTGGAAACCACTCCCTTACAGGCCTCCTAACAAGATGGAGGAAAAGTCTAGCTAGGAACCTAAACATCCAACGAGCCTTCAAGCCTGTCAATACATGTTTAATACATATGCGACCTATGTGACTTGGCGTTTGTAACGTCATGTAGATGATGTGACATATGTCATGCAAAATGAAGTATGTGATGTCATGGATGTGGCATGGTGTGTGTGATGTGACATGTGTGAATCTTTGGAGCTTCTTACACTTTATTTGGATGAATTATATTTGGCTGGATTTGTTTGCCTGTTTTTTTTTCACAAAAAACGGGGGGGAGGGATAACTACAATGTTATCAGGACAAACATGAATTGCTTACATCTGACTAATCCTCAAATAAATAACAATCGTTTTTTTCCTCTGAAAACCAGAGCAAGAAAATGCTGTCTAATGAAGGCTCTAACCACTACATGTGGTGCCTCCACTTAAAGCCTTGGACCCGGGACCTGGCAGAGGTCCCATATTAGAAATCCCTTTAAATGTTTGCCGCAATGTAAACAGAACGGGAACCTGCCCACTTAAAGGCTGGGCTATTGGTGCAACTGTCAGCAAATCCTACTTCCTTATACGCCCTTTCACATTTGGATCAATGCATTTGACCAGTGGTGCAATACCAAGTGCTAAATGTGACGAGTTGCCTGCGAGATTTCCTCTACCTCATGACATACAAAGGTCAATTGTGGTTCCCTGAATAGTGTAAGGGCCTTCTTAAAGGCAAACATTGTAAGTGATCATGCTCGATTGGATTTGTTCTTTTGGTGGTGCGCCAGAGTAAACCAAACATAAATCATTTTTGCTTTTTATTGCTTACATTGCCTACATTGGCGGGCCAGTCTGGATATATGTTTTACTACACGGTAGAAAATATATCCAGACTGGCTTGGTCCACCATAGGCCAGTCCTGCCAAGTAATAACTAAATGGGCATCAAGAGTAAAGCAAACATGAATCGCACATTATGGAGGAGCTGCTCCTGAAGTGTGAAGCCTTCAATGAAACCTTAGTAAATGGGATGGGTGGGTTGGTCTCAGCAGTTCTTTGGCACAGATTCTGCTTGCCTTCATGTCGTGCATTCAACTGGAGGGGGTGTAGATGTATTGGACTAATAAGTGGGAGCAACCGAGTGCAGCAAGTGAGCCCAACCCAAATAAGGGTGGGTTTCAGGAGAGAGATTCTTCCCTGAGAACATTTTTTCAAAATAGGTTTAAATGGTGCATTTTACAGCACTTTCTGTGAAAAACTGGGTAAAAAGCCACACGGTTTACAACCAGTTTTGTATGGTAGCACATAATAAAAACAATAGATGCAAGTCACCAAGTCACCAACAGTGCACAGGTCCATTTTCCAATGCTTTTTTGTTATGCCTTCGCCTACAATACATGCCAGTATATTAAAAAGTTCATGCCGGCTGTGCCAATACATGCATGCTGCACCACTGTATGCCAGCATTACCATATAATGACTCCCAGCAAGTAATAAATGTCATGCCACATAAATAAAGTATATCCAGACTGGCTATACCAAGATAGGCCAGTGTACCAAGTAATCACACTTAAGTTTGCTTTACACTTGACGAACAGTAACTGTGCATCAACGGTAAAGCAAACATGATAAGTGTTATTAGCTGGCTAGATTAGCCTTCATTGAATCGAGGCCCTTGACAACACTTGTCATGTTTGCTTTACCCTTGGTGCACAGTAACTAACTGTAACTGTGCATCAAGGGTACAGCAAACATGGCAAGTGTTATTATGTAGCCAGCCTGTTCTATATTGAATCTAGGCCAGTGACAACACTTGTCATGTTTGCTATCCCTTGATGCTCAGTAACTGTGCATTGAGAGTAAAGCAAGCATACATGTTAGTACGTAGCTAGACTGCCCTGCACTAAATGTAGGCCAGTCTAACCATGTAGCAGCACTTATCATGTTTGCTTTTTCCTTGATGCACAGTAACTGTGTACAGTACACAACTCTGTATCAAGGGTAAAGCAAATATAAATGTTATTACCCGGCTAGACTGGCCTACATTGAATATTGGCCAGTGACAAACGTGTCATGTTTGCTTTAACCTTGATGCACAGAAAATGTCATGTTTGTTTTACCCTTGATGCACAGAAACTGGTGTGCATGCCAAGGATTAGTCAGTGATTCACAATCTGTAATTTTAAATCATAACTAACAACAAACTTCAGTCTCTTTTTTGGGGCAATAGTACACAATGAAATAGATCCCACAAGCTACCTAACAAAGTGAGCACTGGAGGCTTGGGAGATAGGTAAAGCCCAAGTCGAACTACACACACATCATTTTTTTAAACAAATATCAAAAGAGGAAGGGGTCGGATTAGCAAAAACATATATCACAATTTATTTTATAACACATCATCAAATATATTTTGTTTGACCCGATGGTCACAAATCAACATAAAAACAACATAAAACATAATTGTTGAACACAATAATTGTTAAAAGAACAACAGAAGCTGGTTATTTGACAATAGTTGCCTTTAAATTCTACTAGTATATCAAAAGATACACTATAGCTATAAGTGGTGTTAGTAGCTAATGGGTGACTTAAATTCCTGTAGTTTATAAAACAATTCAAAAAGGTCCCCATATTGATTGTGTCGACAGGTTTCCAGCCTTATTGTTGACTCCATATAACGGTCAATTTTTGTTCATATGCGATTTTAATCATTCAAAAAAGGCTTTCCTCAGGACACATTAGGCAAAGGTTTTTCGGGTCTGTAATATCCTATTACCAGACACTATTGCATTTTGATCATAGCATATCTGTAAGTAAAAACATACATTTTAGCCGACCAGGCATTCAGATTTGCACCTATTATTTATATTTCGACATAGGGACAATGGGCCTCATTATATGGTAGGCGGAGAACCATGGCGCAATTAGCGCCATGGTTCATGCCGGTAAAATACCGGCACCGCCTTGGTGGAAAGAGGAATTACCGCCCCATTCCAAGGTTGGCGGGGCGGTAAATCCCCCTTCCACCATTGCCCTTCCCCATTCCCATTTTTGCCCCATAGGGCTCTATGGGAATGGGGAAGGCGCTAATTACGGTACCGCAAATTGGGGAATTTAACCCCTGCTTTTTGCAAAAAGCAGGCGTTAAATTCCCCAACCCTCAAAGGGACCTCGTAGTAAGGCGGTAAGGATTTACCGGTACCGGTAAAATACCGGTACCGGTAAACCCTTACCGCCTACCGTGTAATGAGGCCCAATGTGTGCCACCTGCCTCAAAAACACTGTCAGTGCACACCATAATTATTGAATCAATTTGCCATATCCGTGCAAACAAACCGTTATTTCTTTTGATTGCAAACTGATGCAGTACTTGATAACAGAGGTTGAATTCTGCCGTATTGTAGTTCACATTCTCCAAAATCATGTCCAATCCTAGGTTATGGGCAAAAACACTTTCTGTATCAGACTTATTTACAACCCAAACTAGTGTCAAAGGTATCGAACTGTGAATGCATACCTTTCTATACTAGTTGTAGAACCGGAGCACGTCTATCGTCTCTGGCAAAGGAGGCAGCGTCACACTGTGTCTTCTACTACCAAAGCTGTAACATAATGGGACGTCATGTCACATGTACAGTTGTACCGGATGTACCTGATTCTATTTGTTAAAAAAGCCAGAAATGCCTACCTGGTGGTCAAAGTCAAGATGGCTTGGAATAGGGTATTTTCTTAAATCTGTAGCGGATAATAACTCCACAGGACATGCTTTAATGCTTAGTCAAGCTACGTGCAAATAGAGTGATGCGAGGGGAAACACAAAGGACAGACACGCGAAAGAGTTACTTTCAGCTGAAGTTAAAGAATCGCAGAATAATCCAGCATTTCAAATAAGGGGACGGTAACTTACTTCGGTCAGTTGTGTGCGCTCGAGTCCACATGTACGGATCCCTGTGTTTAGATGCCGGTATATTCACAAAAATATATGCTGACGTATATAGAAAAGCTAGACCGTCAGTGTTAAATGTTGTTCAGTTTATTATACGGCCAACTTACGGCCGTATAGTCTACGAAGCTCAGCGTGTTAGTGTATGCTTCATGTTGAAAACACTATATAGTATATAGAGCATCATTATGAGCCCTGGCACGTTTTAGAGGTGCTGGTGTGACCAACATCGAGCCCAAAAAATGTGTCAGTATAGGCTTATGAGTGTGCTGAACTGAGCTAATAGGGATATACCAAAAGAAAATGAACTTATTTATGTAAAAACAAATTCCACTCAATATAAAGATTCAGACCATTCTTGACAGAATCTAAATTATAAATCCATTTTTGTTCGAGTCTGCGGATCTTAGGTCTCTATCTCCACCACGAGGATGGTTGTCAAGGGTTTGAATAACACACCAGAAAATCTCATCATGTGAGTGTTTAGCCTGTTTATAATGTTCCACTAGAGGTTTGTCTATTGTGCCATTTTTGATGCAGCATCTATGTTCGCCTATTTGGGTGTGAATGGGTCTTTTGGTCTTGCCAATATACAGCAGCCCACATGGGCATTTTATGCAGTATATTACCCGTTTGGTGATGCAGTTGGTGAACGATTTCAGCTGCCACATTTTCCCTTTCAGGTCAACAGATTTTAGATTTTGTGTAAATGTGCACATTGTACAATTCCCGCATTTGTAATGTCCTATGACTGGTGGAAGATGCCATAATGTTGACTGTGTGGAAGTCTTTGGCTTTTTTAGTGGATAGGTATGACCTAATTGGTCCCTGAGGTTTGGCAAACGTTTAAAAGCAAAATGTGGGGGAAGGATCTTGAAGTCCTCCGTATTTATCATTTTCCAATCCTTCAGTATCGATTTTCTCAAATCGTTGCTTAAAGGGGTAAATGAAGATACTAAATGTAATTTTGTCTAACGTATCTTTTGTTTGTTTTTGGAGGCATTCAGTCCTAGAGACATTGGCTGCTCTTTTATAAGATCTTCTTATGACATGGGAGGGATACTCTCTGTTTTTTAAATTGAGTTTCAGAGCCTCACTATGTTGTTTGAAGTCCAGTTTATCTGAACAATTCCGCCTAATACGGAGAAACTGACCAAATGGCAAGTTTTCCCTGAGTGCTTGCGGATGAAAACTTTTAAATTGTAACAGGGTATTCCTTCGAGTAGGCTTTTTGTACAGACTGGTCCCAATGGTGTTCTTAGTAGTCCGATATATCATGAGATCGAGAAATGGAATTTGTTCTTTGTGAGCCTCACAGGTGAAATTGATAGAAGTTTCCTGTGAATTCAACCAGATTATGAAAGATTTTAAGTCCTCACTGCTCCCTCGCGAGATCATAAATATATCATCAATATAATGATACCATGCCCGGATATTTGCTAGATATGGATTAATGTTGTCGTATATATTGGTATTCTCAAAGTGATCCATATAAAGATTGCCCCCCCCCCTCTTTTTTGGGGCATAATGCTATTTTTATCCACCAAAACCCATCACACTTTAACCACTTGTCCTCTCCTGTAGAAAATGTGGTGCAGGGGGCACTTGACCACCCGTCACTATCCATCCGGACCTCAATCATGGCCCCCAAGATGGGGCTAGGGTGACGCCGTTTCCTCACATGGGTTTCTAGGGCGAGATATTTCGGTGTGGACATGTTTCACACACACTTCCCTTTCTTCTCTTTTACTGAATCCAAAGCGTGGAATGCAGAGCAATATGTGATGAAGGTCACACAGTATTTCTAGGAGAAGGTGGAAGGACCGATCTAACACCATTTTCCTTTTAGGTTCTAAGACCATTGGCTTCGAAGACGGCACTGACATCCTCAAAGGATTTCCTGTCCTTCCTGAAACCAGGCTGAATTTAACCAGCAATGTGGAGTAGAAGAAAGCAACTATTTGTTGCTGTGTTCCTTGTTTTCGAGGAAGAGTGGGTTCTCTTTTTCAAATTAAATGTTGCTAAGCAATGCTCAGCGAACACAGAATACAAGTACAAGTCAACGGGCTAAAAACAATCAATCAGCTTGGTTGTTAGAAGCAAAAGCCAAAGGGGCCATTCCCTGTTATAAAAGGATTCTCTTTGGGCATGCTTAGTTGTGGCAGGAATCTGCAGCATTTGGCTCTCTGGATGTTTTGGACTACAACTCCCATCAGTCCTAGCCAGATAAGCTAATAGTGAGGGATCACGAGAACCATATTCCAAAATATCTGGAGAGACACTGTTTACCAAACCCCGAGCTATGTGCTCCCCCAGTGAAAGGGCATCATAATTCCAAACAACCTTGATGGATATTAGGAGCAGTTGGGTGGTGACATGGTATTGCTTTGAGTTGAGAAACCACTCTCATTTGACAGCTGTCTTTGAAGGATAAGACTGCGAGAACAGAGGCACCACTCTCTTACTTGTTAAGAAGAGGGACATAGCAGGCCTTATGGAAGACAGGTAAATACAGGTCACTTTTGCAATGACTGTTAGGAGCAGTAGCTCAGATCACTTAATTGTTCATCTACTGCAAATAGCTTGGATGGCAAACTGTTAGGGAGATGGTATTTTCATGAAAATATCTTCCTTCAGTGACATAGAAAACATAAACATCAGACATGGCCTGTTAATTAATCATGGATAATGTCATCCTTGTTCAGCCTTTGATATGACAGCTTGGGGCATTCATTAACATGGACATTTTGCTTTGCCCTGCGGATGGCGCTAGCCATGTGCTGCCGAAACGTGTAGTGTAGAAAGAGAACGCGCATGGCTGCCATGGCTGATAGTGGAAGAAAGGGACGCGTCAGGGCCTTTCAACGTTTCGCTTGAAATGGGCCCCAGCCACAGGGGGGCCCTGGAGCAGCTGCCTCCATCTTGTCAGTCTTATGATACAGCAATATCTTTTTTTAAATCTGCAAGCTTTGTACACTTTGCCTTGTCTCGTGCCATCTGCCTTGGCCCCTCGCAGCATCCAGCAACCTTTATATCAACATTGTGGCATGTTTCCTGTTTTCATAATCACTCTTTGTCATTAAGGTGCTAGCTTTTCAGTGTACATTTAGGGCCTGATTCAGGGAATATGTTGCATGGTGCAAAGTACATTTCACTGGTGCAAAGTGACTTTGCACTGCCAACAAACACGCTGATTCATGGAACAGTGCAGTGTCTTTTTACCATGCAAAGTGACTTTGCATGGTAGGAATACACGTTGCACTGCTCCATCCTGATTCATGGAACAGTGCAACGTGTCCTTTTTGCAGTGCAAAGGGACTTTACACGGTAAAAAGACACTTTGCACTGTTGCATGAATCAGGGTGTTTGTTAGCAGTGCAAAGTCACTTTGCACCAGTGGAAAGTACTTTGCACCGTGCAAAAAATTCCATGAATCAGGCCCCATGTGTGTCAGAACCTTGCTGGATGCCGGTCCAGTGATAATTTGCAGCAATTAAGCACTTGACCCTTTTCTATGTATCCATTATAATTAAGGCTCCCGGTTTTACGTTACTTATCTTTGCAAAATTTCCACCTGTATTTATCCATATTTGTTTTTTTGCTGTTGACACATAAGTTGTAAATGCTGTTTTTCCCATGGGTTTACATGAAAGAAACCCCGTAGCAGCTGGATGCCTGCAATGGGAGGCCCATAGAGCTGGGTTCTTGCACCACAAGTCAAGGTCTGCACGTCTGCAGCCATTTAAACAACCTAAAAGGGGATTCAGCTTAATTTTCAAGCTCCTTCTTATGTTGCTGTGCAAAGCCATTGACCGGTCATTGAGCGTGATTGACAACTTCAAGACTCAACAAAGAGACATGCATTTCCGGTTTGTTCTCCATTTCCTTTACAAATAAATACTAAAAGGAAACAAAGTGAATTCTGTCTGTATTTAATTGTAAAAATCAGCAAAAACAGGAAACAGGGAGAATTCATTTAAATGTAAGCACCCCACTGGTGCTTCAGACTGCTTTTCTCAGCTCTAGGCTGGGGGCTCCCAGACATCATGTTAAAAAGGGCCCCCACGAGGCCTGACTCTTCTTCAGTCGGCCTTGGCGGATGTGCGTAGGCCTCACGCGGGGATTGCCAGAAAGCGGAAGAATGAACAACACACATGCGTGCTCTTTTCCTTTGTCGGTTTCTACTACTTTCTTTAATTCATTCATTCTCTATGTGGCTCTCTTTCTTCTTTGTGTACCGACGGTATGTAGATAAAGGAGTGGCAAAACAACAGGCACAAAACTGTGGAAGCATTGTATTCCGGGGTGCTGATGTTCTCCATATGGGGAGCTTGACATGTCGCTTGGACTTGTCTCTGATAGGACTCGTGTATCACGCTACCAGAAGCCACTTGCTCACAGTGTCGGCGACAACAGCATAAGGGCTACTGGGAGTGTGGGTGGGAATATTTGTAACTCCTAGTGGGGGGTCGAATGGGTTGAAAATGTTTCTAAACAAAAGCTAATGGGTATGAGTTCAGGAGTTGTCTCCAGATGCCGTAGGCCTACAGTATATGACTGTGACGAGGAAGACCAGGACTCTGTGTGATAATAATTACAGCGAATATTCCTTGCCTACCCACAGGATAACAGTTTGAAAGCCCCAGCGTTTTTATTTGCCCTTTCATGTTGGGGATCTAAGGCTTGTAAAGCTGGAGCAGAAGCACGAGGCAATGCTGGCATACTCCGCCACCTGTGGCTTTCGTCTCTTTCAGGGGAAGGATGGCGCAGAGGTGTGAACATGACAGTGACTCACTTCAGCTTCCAATCCTATCCGGTCCGGCACGTACATGGCAGCGTATAGAGGGACGTTGGCGGAGCAAACAGCTGATCCTAATCGGATCTGTCGGCAGCGCGACCGACCCCTGTCATTGATGCTGAGCTGTTGGAGAGCAAAGGGAAGATAGTGGAGCCGTGCTGAGGATACAACACAAGGCCACGTAGCTGCATGCCAATGGACTTGCGCAGTACCAACCGATAAGCGCCAGTGTTCTGGGAAAACAAACAGGCTGGCACACGCAGATCTTGCATCGACACGTCCCTCAACGAGGCGGCGCAGAAGCAGATAAGGAGAGCATTCATCAGGATCACTTTCATCCATTTTGTAAACAGGCCAAATCCTTGCCTCCCAAAAAAAACTCAGCTTGACACCAGTGGGCTCTCCGATTAGCTCCACCCTTGCTCAAGAGAATCTTGGAGAAAGCAGTGCTGCCGCTTCGATCCGCCATTATCCTCAACAAACTGCGACATTCCTACCAGTCAGGCTTCAGCTACATGTGTTGCACAGGAACTACCTCTGTCCGGCAAATCAGTGATGCCTTTCATATCTTACTCGACTTGTAGGTCCTGACAGCGATATCTCATGCGGTTAGACATCAGGATCACCTGACCGCCCGCTCCAAACTTTCACTCATTAGCCAGAATGTGCTCAAATGGGTCTGCTCATTTCTGTTCAGGTCATCCATTGGAGAAATCCACGTTCCATTCCCCCATCACCTGTGGGGTACCCCCAAAGATCCATATTCTCACTGAAAATATGTGTTCTGTATATGGAACCCTTAAATGCATTGATGAGTAAACACTCGCTAAAGCTGCTTTGTCGGAACACGACACTGACTGCCTGATAGCCTCCCTTGGTCGCCTTCAGTTCTGGTTTCAGTGGCTTGCATCAAATTATTAAACGAGACGAAGACAGCGTTTCTTCCCTTACCTGATGGAACCCGCACAATTCAAATACAGTCCTTGGCATCAAACGAAGACCAAGAAGGCTTCTCTCCATGGCTCTCTTACTGCCAGTGGTGCAGCCAAGATTTCATAAAGGGGGTGGCCCAGCAGTCTAGAAGCCTATGCAAAGAGCAGGGGGCCCTGTGGCCTGTTCCATGGCTTTCCAGAACAGAGGGTTGGCCCCTGGCGAAAAGGGAGCGGGCCTTCCCCTCACGAAACGCTTGCCTATGCCACTTCCTACTGCAGAAAACCTCCTCGAAATCTCTTTGAAAGAGCACACTGCCATGAAAACCCCTTCTGCTTAATGGCTGAACTGTGCAAACCCTAGTGTCCTCATGCAAGGGGAGTGATCACACTGTTAAACACCTTTGAATCCTACCTTCCATGCCAATGCATTCCCAATTGTTGGTCACAAAAAATTTACCAGATTCTATCACTGCATCGGCTCCCTCCCATAAACACAATATTTTTATTTATTTAGTTATTTATTTTAATATAAAGTGCATTTGGTTACTTTGCAACCTATTCACACTATTACAAAAACCAAGTAAAAAGATAAAGCACACATTACTTTTAAAATGTATTGAATCATGTACCAAACCTCACAAGCCAGTCAGCTAGACTTCTCTTCTTGGCCAGTAAGGGGGCTCTCCTGTGCCCACTGAACAGTCAGCAGCCACTCGATCCCTAGAAATCCAGAGAGTCAACAAGCAAATGGCATGGAATTTAGCGTTCTCTGCCTAGGCACCAACATTCTGGAGCAATCGGCTATTCCATCTGAGACAAGGCTCCCATACCCAAATTTCAGGTGTAAATTGAATCTCTTCGTGTTCTAGGAAAACCTGTTCATCAGCAGGCCCGAGGCACAAAATCACAGACTATTTGCTCTCAGCTGTGTATTGATAATAGCTGACCCAGAATTACAGTTCTTCAGTGCTCTGTAGCACCCTTGCAGAGCCGGTTCTATGCGATCTGCTTGAAAACATTTCATCGAATTGTTTTTTGTACTGATAGATTTTGCTGCAGATATATGCGAGGGGAAACCCCTGTTGACCCCCTTAATGCTCTTACATTAGTTATTCACCTAAACTCACCCCCATATATATTTGGGGCAAAGTCTGTTAACATTTTTTTTGATTAATTCGACTTTGATTACATTTCCAGTGGCAAACGCTCCCTGTTCCTCACAGCCCACTACACCAACGGGCAAAATGTATATGTATTGAATTGAATTGAATTGATATTTTATTTCTATCGCGCTCGTACACAAGTTTTTCAAATAAGAATGATTGAAATATGTGTTCTATTTGTGGTTCTGCTTCAAATGAATATCATATGTACCAGCACTCCATTGCTCCGGGACTAGATCCGCACACACCCAAAATAAGATCATTATATTAAATGCAGCTTGGATCCGCTCACAACTCCTTAGACCCGACTAGTGCTATGTGTTGGAACGTTGACAGCGCTCTTACTACATGTCAGAAGTGACAAGTGAGCATTTCAAGGCCATGTTCAACCCAATATTTGAGCAAATCTGTTTGTGGTTCATGATACTACTCCTGTCGTTTTAACAGCTGAATAATTCTTCGATTATATCCCCTCTTTAGTATTTGCGGATCATTATGCCGATATATACATGTGCATAGTTTGCCAACATACAACAGTGCAAAAATAAATTGTTCAGTATATTTGAATTGTTTAGCCTCTTCAAAGTTCAATAAAGAGAATAAAAAAATAAATTTTAAAAAGGTTGACAGCGATGAAAGGCAAAGGTGGGGGTAGACAGATGAATGTGCATGACACACTGGACTCCTAACTAACTCGTGTCCTAATCGAACAATGCAATCGAGCCTTAGCCTTACTGGACTTTGGAAGCCTCACAGTATCTCCCCTGACCTGTGCCCCGGATGTAGAGCACTCAGTCCCCCTTTTTACGTAGAGGTGTAGAGGTCCTCTAGTTGCTCACTGGGGCATCAGGATTGTGGGCGTGCAATCAGCTCCAGGTGGCAGACCATGTATAAACACAGAACAGATTCACAGTACATTCCACGTCACGATTGTGGTGCACTCGGTGTATTTCAGCCCATCCGATTGGTCAATGTATTCCCTGATGTCCCATGCCCTGCCCAGAGTGGGGAACGGTGCAACATGCACACTGCAATCCACACCAGTCTTCCCAGTCTCGGCTTCCCCCAGGAGCTCTCTTGGCCGCCGCTCCACCAGAAAGGATTCAAGCTTCAGTGACTACAAGGTCCAGCTAGCTTTGAGTCTGTAAAGCATCTGTTTCGCACCGCACTTGGAGCTTTCTCGAGGATGGCTATCCATGTCTATGACAATGAACTATTTTCAAAGAACATACATTCATCTAAACAATAATAATGGTAGATGTGTAAGCAAAAACATAAACAAAAAGGCATATATACTTTATATATCATTTAATAGCCTGACTTCCTCTTCATTAATAAGCGCCCTATCTGAGGCCCATTGAATCAGTATGTGTGTGCACTGTGCATGCCATTACACAATAGAAACTGAAGAAGTACTCTGTATGTGTCCTCTTTTGTCTAATGCCGCCATTACACAATAGAAACTGAAGAAGTACTCTGTAATGCCAAGTGGGTAATCCGTGGTGCAACAGAAATAGAAACGTATCTCTAAATGTTCCCTAAGCATTGTGAGCATTGTATGGGAGAGAGTGAAAAGGTATACATTCTGGCCTGACGATGATGTAGAAGAGGTAATTCCATCAACGTCAACACCGGGCATGCAATCTACGAATTCAGAGAGCCATGCCAGTGCTCCAAGTGCACGAAAAGAAGTAGTGGAACTATGTTCCCTGCTGACCTGCCCCCGCCCTCCACAGAACCCCATCACCAGGCCCCTCCCTTCCACGCAAAATCCAAACCCCCAAACAAATGAGCCTGCTGTTTAAGGGAAGGTTCAGAGCAGTGCACTGAAGGGCAAGTTTGAACTGCTTTCTACACTTTTATTATTTAAACGAAATCATTCCAGAACGGTGTATTTGTAAAATAAAAGTATAGGAACAGTAAAATTTAATTTAAAAAGTTGAGGAGCGCAGTTGCCGACCGCTCCCGCCCATTTCGACCACTGGAACATGCCCAATAATAATAGAATCAGAGAAAGACGTGACTTAGAAAGGAAGTGCACACACATTGATTGGCAGCATACTGAACATTTATGATAACTCCTATTTCTAGCTAAGTCATTCTGAACATAAATGTTCGGAAAGCGTATTCATGCAACTGAGCCTTCAAGCTATTCCTAATCTGTCATTGGCCCTAGTTTGGCCCATTCAGTGCACTGTGAAGCTGTTCCATTGCTGTTTCGATAAAAGACAATTGACTAACTTTGGCCCCTTCTTCTGACTGAAACATGTATGTTATCTGTCATCTTGTAGCCTGTACATTTCAAAGCCCTATGTGTCCGTGTTTTGGCGCCATGATGCCTGCAGGCTTTCGGTGCGGTAAGGGTAAATAAATAAAATAAATTACCAAGGCACCCGTGTTTATGAAGAACCTCCTTTCAATCGCCACCTCAATGGCTGCTTCAGATCTGGTCAATACCAACCAAACTAATCGTCAGAACATTTTTCTGCTTTGTGCTATTTTTGCCAATGAGAAGCCCGTGCATAGTTGCCATTGTGATTCATGATTCCTCCATTATTGGACTTGTTCCTGTAGGAATTGCTCTGGGCTCCCCATGTACATTATTTTATTGAAAATGCAAATTATCATCCAGATTACAAATTTCGATCAGCAGCTTAAACATTAATTTATCATGTAATTTTGTCATTCGTAATTTAATTTCTGTGGTTTTGTTTAGTGTGTGAGTATATTATCATGCATATACCATATTGGAAACATATGTTTTTTGTTTATTTGGATGCCTGTCTCCGACGTCATTATTGTAATTTTTGTTTTTAATGATTGTGCTTTTGTGTATATGATCTCAAGCACTTGCCCTAAATGATCTTGGTCATAAGGATCAAGTGTTAACATTTGCCAATGTTTCTTGAACATCTGATACATATGATGGCAGTTTTGATTATACTGTATGATCTCACAAACATGTTGATGTACATTCGGATTGAATTCTCCATTATAAGTCAAATGGGAATCATTGGGCATCTTGTCAACATGTGTGATTTTCTCTTCTCTATCAGTTGTGGGTCTGTAACTTCTACGGTGGAATCTTTCAAGAGTTCCTTCCTTTCTTGTTCATATGCATTGACATTACTACAATTATGGTTAGCGCACCCTTAATTCTCCATTGGGTATGTTACAGCCTACAGTTATTTATGCCTACTCTGCATGTGTAGTATGGCATTGCTGTCTAATTCGAGGAAGAGTTTAGACTCCCAGTGCCAATTTGCTACACACAGTTCACAATTCAGAAAATCAATTTGTTTTTCTCCGATGTCATAGTTCATTTGATAGTAAGGGCGTATATAACCCAGCCATTGAGGATAATATTGAAGTTCCGCTATTATTCTGTCCCAGATAACTAGGATATTGCCAATAAAGCATGATCCCAGTACTACATGGCCTGTTGAACACTTAATTTTCATGGAATGTTTAGTTTCAGAGGAATCATCCAAAGTGTTCGAGAAACAAAGACTGAATGGGTAATTTGCCTGAATTTTCGGCCATTTGAAACTTCTTAGCGGCCAAAAAGTTCGACCATATCACCCATTCAGTGCTAAGGGCTGCGGAGGCTCTGGGGGTGTCCCCCACACCCTCGTTCACTATATTGTGAGCGAGGGTTGCAGGGGTCTCCCCCGCAGCCGATCATAAAAAGCCCCCCAAAAAATGAAAGGCCCCTACGCCGCCAGTTCCCTATCATGGAAGTGAAAGGGAACAGGTGCTGCAGGGACACAGCGAGTCGGCGGCTGCCGCATGGTAAGTAGGGGTGGGGTTGTGGATGTGGGTGGGGGTGGGGGAGGGGTTTGGGGGCCAAGTCAGAAATGTTCAGGGGAGAAAAGACTGACAGTTACTTTGGAAAAATAATCTTTGTCAGAGTGTTCTATAAAAGGTTTAGCAACGAAGGGCACATGTTGCCCCCATTGCAGTACCACTCCATTGTTAGTGCACATTGTCATTGATGCTGAGTACATTATTTTGTAATGTGAACATGAGCATTTCCAATATTTGATTATGATCATTAGAGGCTGAAGCATTTCAAAGGGAATCCTGAATGTCCACGATCATCACCTACAGAAGGCTAGAGTGTCACTACTCCAAAGGAAATAACCATAGTGGTTCTGCCAGCCCAAAGAGTAATTGTTTGCGATATCCATATAAATGATCGAATACAAAAAAACGAGGAAGAAATTACCGAATTTGTGTACCTATTTATTTCGACATTCTGGGTCATTTTTAGTCAAATTTAGATGTGGGGTGGGACAAGGGAATTAGCAAAGGGAGGGGGATGAGAGGGGAGTGTGGAGGACCTCCCCCCACACTATTAGAACAAATAGAAATTCGGTCATTTCTACTTTCGATTTTTTTAATTCGGTCATTTGATTGTAAACCATTTTTTGCAACATATCCACACTGTTTCTGTTGTGCGATTGTAGTTTCAGCTCCAAGGGGAGTAGAGAGGTATCTATATATTCTCTTAGAGGTTCAGTTAAGCCACCATCTCATTAATTATTAGCCTGCATGTTGGCAAGCTAGCCACCTCCTTATGCATATTGATAAGAATGTCACCCTTGCCTTTAGATGTTGCTGGCATGTGCCTGATATGCAAGCCCTGCAGTGGTGGGCAAATCGAAAAGGTTTTCAATTACTTTACAGACAAGCCTGCATTTGGTTTTAAGTAAACTCCATCCAATGGAAATGTATTATTATAAGCACTGTTATGATATGATATGATAAGTCATGTATAACGCGCCTGTACACAAGCGTTTCTAGGCACGACAAGACAAAGGGGGGAAGATAGAGGGAGGACAAGACAAACATCTTACTAGGCCTCGTGTCATTCAGATCGTACAAGTGCGAGAACGAGAAGTGCAAGCCGAAAGGGAGGGGGAAGTGCAAGGGAGAGGGGAGGGGAAAACATGGCAGCAATGCTCTGAGTAAGTGCAGTAAGGGCAGTGCGATTCTGGGTAGTGCAAGGAGAACAAGTGCCTGTAGGGTTACAGTTACAGCCCCTAAGTGCGTGGTAGGTCCGGAGGCAGTACAAGGGTGACTGATCAAGAAAGAGCCGTGAGTTTCAGAAAGTCGGGACATGGGACGTGAGTTTCGGAAAGTCAGTTGTATGAGGCTGTACGAATATGCAGTCATATAATGATGTATTTCACAGATCGTCCTTAGGAACTTGTGCACCTGCGAGCTACAACTTAAAGCAATACGCAGTATTGCAGATAATGTGTATTGGTGCAACTGCAATTAGCAGTAGGACAAACATTGCTCTAGTGCAAAGAGTCTATTCTTTCAATGCATCTTTGCAGCAGGACAATGATTGCCCGAGCCAGGCCCTTTGCTCTGGTGCAGTAATGCATCGTAAAAAATAGGTGTTTTGCACTAGGGCAATATTTGCTCTGGAGTCATTGCCTGGGCACCGGTGCAATGTTTCTGTAATACCACCCTAATGTGAAACGCTGCATTCTATTCAAATTCACTGTGGACTTGGGCTGGGCCGTGCATTCTTTTGCTCTAGTGTGCAACAGCCTCGTTCCCAGTCCACCCCTCTTTTTGATGCACCATTCTTTCATGATTGCTCCTGTTATTTCTGGTAAATCTGCCTAGCCTGGCATATGTGTGACTCTGCCACAAGCCCCTTCTGGACCCTCAAAGGCCTACCTCGTCGCTCACCCTCCCCCACCGGTTAAATCACATGCCCCAAGGAAAAGCTCCCAAACATTGTTCTGGTTCTGGCAACAAGCCTTCTGAGCTCAGACGTATCACTGAAGATTATACTGCACGCTAAATACATCTTTCTGTTCGGAGGCCTGTACTGTGGACTCATTCAAGAGGTGCTGATGTGTTTACTCAAGGTCAACGTTAGCTCAGGCCTCGGGCGCGCGCATGCGCCCTCGCTCTGTCACCGATATGACGCAGTCACTCATCACGCGGCCTTTGATGCCGCGCATGGCGAGTTTGAGCGCCATTCATACAGCAGATAAGGGACTCGCCAGCCCTTGATAAAGCCTTCAAGTGTCATGCTTGATTCATGCGACACGAGCTGCAATCAGGCCTATACAGGCAGTGGTCGAAGTGTATGAATAGAAGTAGTGGAGCTATGTTCCCTGCTGGCCTGGCCCTGCTCCCCACAAGCCCCATTGCCACAACCCCTCCCACACACAATACACCCCTCAAAACACTTGCACCTGATGTTTAAGGGAACTTTCAGTGCAGTGCACTGAAAGTGAAGGTTTCAACTTCTTCCTACACTTTTATTTTAAAAGAAAACCATTCCGGAACGGTTTCTTTTTAAAATAAAAGTATAGGAGCTGTACAAGGTCATTTAAAAAAGTATAGGAGCACCGCTCCCGACCGCTCCCGCTCACTTCGACCACTGTATACAGGCCTGGTCGCGCGGGTGCTTGACTCTCATGCAGGAAATGTGATACGCCGAATACACAGGGTAATCCACAGTTTAACACTGTTGACTTGAGGCTGGCCCTTGATATCCTCTGCTGTGAGTGCCGCAATCACGATTTCAGAGAATAGTTTTTTTTCTTCAGGGAAACTGCTGTCAGTAGAGTTCGCGGGCACGCTTCTGGGCTTCAAAGATGGCAAGGCAATGCACAAACGGAAGGGGCTTTGTGTTCCTTACCGGTGTTGTGAAATATGTTTACCCCTTACACATTCTCTCAGTGATTTCATTTCAGATTGAGTTCTCCACTGTAGACTTAATTCTGTGACTTTGTTACGCAGAAGGGTTCATTTCGTGACACCGGCCATCACGTTCATGTTTAGACTTTCACAATGCTGGGAAAATTCAGGAAAAATAGTACAACAGAGGTGTGGGAATATTTAGCATACAAAGACATGCTGAACCAGACTCATGAATTCATTGGGCCTCATTACAATACCGGTGGTAGCCGTCCCGGTATAACGGGCAGGGCTGCCACCGGTATCATTTTTTTTCTGGCGGCCGCGAATGGGCAATCGCCGGACCCAGTAATTGCCCATTCGTGGGTGCTGGAAAAAAATGCTCCCCATTCCCAGATGCCCGCCAGGTCACCCGCGAGCAGAACTCGTAGTTTGCTGGCCCGGTAACAACAGTAGCGGCAAGCTTAACAGTAACGTTGTTACCGGACCGGCAAACTTATAATGAGGGCCATAGTCACTTCAAAATGTTTTAAATTACATTATTTCAGAGTTAGTGTTGTTTAATCCATTTTGTTTAGAGCCAGAATGAGACGGGCAGTGTAGTCCTGAACTTTGAAGCTTGGCTAGGGGTGTCTGACATTACAGTAATCAATGCTGGAGATGACAACTGCACACGCCAAGGATCTTTGATGTGGCAGCAAAGGCAGAGGAAGGATCCCACATAGGAGGGAAAGGTGATGGCAGGCCTTTTTGCTAACATTGCTGGCCTGCGGCATCAATGAGTATTTGGCATCAAAGATGACAAGAGGCAGAGGGTGCATAATAGGAGTATGTAATCATTTAGGTGGGAACAATTAGCAATGGCTGTTGCAAGGCAAAACATGCAAGCTCACAGGATAATAGTATGTAAAAATGTATTAGCTTCAAAACTATCATATGACTTACAAAGCTCGCCATGGCCTGTCCCCAGAGTAATACACTGGAGAAGTCACTCTTTAGCGGGCACAAAACAAAAGAGGTGATGGCCCGGGAGGTTTAGATCTAGTGTTGGCCTCTGGCTGCTAGTACTTGTCTGGATGGTATTCACGGTGTGCAGGTAGTTACGGGACGAGGATGGCTGAACACCGAAGAACAACCCTAGCACCCGGTCGGAGGGCAGACATTACCAGGCCACTAGATGGTTCCCGGTCTGACACCTGTGATCCTGGATGTATATGGTGAACAGTCCAGTAGTGCTGAGGAAGTCTTGTGGTCCCCGTCATGGAAACGCTGAAAGGCAACAAGAATAAATCAGTAGGGGAACGGGGGGCCGCGGGGTTAAGGAAAACACAAAGGAGAATGGGGACTTACCAAGTTCTGGTAGAGCGGGATGTTGGATAAAAAGGATGTTGAGAAAGCCTGAGTAATCCAGGCTAACTCCATGTAAACAACGATTTACAATTGAAAAGAAGAACCTAAACTATGAAGACCTAGGGCCTCATTACGACCCTGGCGCTAAACCATGGTGCTATTAGCACCATGGTCCATGCCGGGGTCTGCCATGGTGAATGGCGGAATTACCGCCCCATTCCAAGGTTGGCGGGGCGGTAATTCCCCATTCACCATGGGCCCTTCCCCATTCCCATTTTTGCCCCATAGGGCTCAATGGGAATGGGGAAGGCGCTAAGTACGGTGCCGCAAATTGCAGCACCGTACTTAGCAGCAAGGTCCCTTTGCGGCACCCTACTTTAACGGCTGGTAAAACCAGCCGTTAAGGTCGGGCACCGCAAATGGACCTCGTAATTAGGCGCTAAAGGGTTAACGGCGCTGCAGCCTTTTACGGCGCCGTTAACCCATTAGCGCCTGGGTCGTAATGAGGCCCCTAGTCTTCCTAAATGTCCCAAATTAATGAAATACCTGAATTCTGAACGCAGAAAACAAATACAGAGGCAGTTGTTGTCAAGACAGGGTTCTCTGTGATTCTTCCTGGTTTCTACTGTGCGGACCGGAAGCAGAGTCTTTCCTCTTCCGGTTCGTCGTCTTAATGGATTGCCTGACCTTTGCCCAGGCAGGTGTCATCTTTGGTACAGGCTCCAGCTGTGGAACGACTGCATCCGACTGCTGGGTTGCCTGTGGCTGAGTGTCCAGTGTCCAGGTGGGCTGCTTGGTCACATCCCTTCTGCACAAGACACAAGCAAGAGACATGTTTTGCCTTATTGGGCCTCATCAGTAGCTCTCTAGGCCCAGCCGGCACGGGTCCCACATCTGGGCATACCCGTCCCACTCGAGGTGACCATAGCAAAACAAAAGAGGTGATGGCTGGAAGGGTTAGAATTAATCGATTGCTCTCCAGACCATCATTCTTTGCCTGCCAACCCTTTACAAAAGGGGAAAGACCTTATGCAAATTAGGCTTGGTCCCACCCCAAAAGGGGCATTCCAGCCGAACTGCTTGATCACACCCCTATTTGGCTGTGTTTCCAGGAAAATTACAGCCAAACTCGCAGTGAGTTCCAAATGGTTTGCAATTACATTAGTTGGTGTTATCTAATTCCTTATTTTAGACCTAGGAAGACGTGGGCAGTGTAGTCCTGAGCTCTCAAGCTTGACTCAGTGGGCTGGGAGGATAGCGCAAGGGCAATGCGCTTCTCTTGGATCAAGACACGCAGAGAAAGATTTGAATCGCGCTTAGAGACTGGTCTCTGGTAATATAGTGCGTTATAAAAAAGGATTCATTAGGGCTGTATGATGTTGCAATTGTCAATGCTGCAGATTACTGCACACACAAAGGATCTTTGATGTGGCAACAATAGCGGGGAAAGGAGCCTAGATAGGAGGAAAGGTGATGGGAGGCCTTTTTTGGTAACATTGTTGACCTGTGGCATTACCAGGCGTTTGGCATCAAAGATGAAAAGAGCCTCAGGAGGCGCCTGATAGGATTTAATTGTCTAGGTGGGAACAATTAGCAAGAGTGCAATGGCTATTGCAGGGCTAAACATGCGTTCTCAAGGGATAACAGTACATACAAATGTACTGACTTCCAAACTACTGCATGACTTACAAAGCCCGCCATGGCCTGGCCACAGAGTAGCACACCGGAGCCGTCACTATTGACCAGCTGACCAGACATCTAAGGTCAGCCTAATCAGGAATGGGTCTAGCAGCGCAGGAGGGTTTTAGGCAGGCCTCGTATATTTACAACCTGATGCCTCAAGAGGGCTCTTGGCTGTCTATTTTATTCTTGCACCTCATTTCCTCCAGATGTGCATGAACTGATGCTCGGCGATGCAAAAGGTCCACCTCAGACCCAAGTGCAGTGCAGAATGTGCCCAAAACCCCAAGCAGCTCAATGGTTTCCTTTCTGCAAATGATTGCCCAAGTGCCCTGGTTTATGCAAACCATCGCTGGAATCCGTTTCAGAACTTACCACCGATGCCTTAAGGTATATGGAGTTATGGCTAAAATGACACTAAATTGGGCCCCAAAGGCATACTTCACCTCACAGTTTCCATCCGCTAGGTTGTCTGCTTTTCAAAACCTCAAATGTAAGCGTGTCAGGTCAACTGGCTATATAGCAGGACCCAGAAACTGAGCTGACTTTCAGGGGGTACTCAGAGCAGAACGAGATCACCATATGTGTTGGATGCAGCTGAAGACTGAACTGATGTGGAAAGTGCTTCTCATGGCTGGTGGTTGGGGGTTTGGGGGTTTGGGGGGTAGTAATTGTCCTATCTGCAGTGGGACTACAAACAAAAAATCGCCAAATCCCATGTACGCTAAAGTCAGCCTTGAGTTCCCAGGAACCCCGTTTTGTAACAGAACATAACATATACCATAGCATAATAGGCGCTTTCTGTTTTCTCAGCGAATTGCTCACATTGGTGAATAAAGGGTTGCATGTTATCCTTCTGCAAGATGTCCAAACCTCATTCTGCCTTTGTAGTAGAAATAAAGGGACATTCTCTGTACCAGTGACGCTACACCTTTTAGGTTAGAGCTAGCCTACTGCCGATCCCAGAGGAGCTGACGATTCCAGATCTCCGACAACTCTTTGATTGTAGATGTCGCCTCTCTGGCACCTGACAAATGTAAGCAGAGATGAAGAAGAGTCTGAAAACTAGAAGAGCCCATTTAGATGGGTGGAGGGGGGGAGCATGTGATGAAGAGGAATTCAAGGAGTATATTCTTGGAAAAGGTTGGGGGAGGAAGAGACCCTGGGAGTACACAAGGTCCATTTAGACCGGGGCAGTAGTCACCACCCACTCTTTAAATCACCACCCACTCTTTAAATCACCACCCACTCTTTAAGTCACCTTCCAAGGCCACCAGGGTGGTCTCTTTCTACGGAGGTCTAGGCCAGAGGGAACCCGAGCCAATGAGATTATAATTCAAAGAGTGGAAAAGGGCACTCAAGAAAAAGGAACATACCTGACCAAACATCCCAACGTCTTGAAGAGAGACTGGCTTGGAAGAGATTGACCAATAACAGGGAATGAATTCACAAAACTTGTAATTTACGTTTTCCTGAGTCTTCATGCAGCCACTGTAGGAATAGGGATGGATTCATGGAGTTTTGCAGAGGCAACTGATATGATTGGGAACCTAGCTGCTGGTTTGGTTTGGAAGAAGGTAGAGAGAATGAGAGGGCATGGAGAGGGACGGAAGCAAGATGAGGAGACACAGAGATCAATGCGCCACCTGAGAAAGTACGTTCCAGAGGGGAAGGAAAGCGGGGGTAGGAGCATACCAAGGTTGGGGTAAAGGTAGCTTCAGGCAGGAGAGGGGTGAAGGGGGTTACCCTTCACGGTGATGTAGCAGAGAGCGTTGCAGATCAGGGATTCGGTTGAGGGGGGGGAATGCAAGTCAGTGCAAGGTGAAGGGCGGACATCCCATTCAAAGCAAAGCATGAGTGGGGCACAAGATCTCCACTGATGCAAAATGCACAGAGGTAAATGGGCAGCGGGAAGGGGTGGTGCAGCAAATGACAAGATGGAAGTAAGACCTTGTGGAAGAACCTGAGAAGCCCGAAGCTCACAGTAACCATGGCCTCAGACCTGGGAAGCTTCGGGGAAGTCTGATCATGAGTTGCTTGATTTGATTTCAACTGGACACATTTTCCCCCAGAATGAAACTAGTTACAAGGAAACCCCACGTACAATGGGTCGTGTACACACCCAGGGGCTTCCCCTTATTCATCTGGCAACTTCACTCTGCTGTTCTTTCTCTCTCGTCTCAGGCCTTTGCACGGGTGTGGGTCTGGAGCAAGGGGACATAGGATTAGCACTACCATATACTCTGCAATAGTTATCTTGTCTCTTGAGGCATCTCCTTTCTTCCATACTAAGCTCACAATGTATTGGCATACATATCTGACAATAGGATGAAATAGGCATGATAATAAGAGGCCAGAGCTTTAGACAAATAGGTCATTTATAAAGACCTGGTTGCACCGTCAATTTGCCCTTGAGCTGGCATTTATGGAATATTGCTTGCAAAAGTCATGAGGAGTAGCCCAAGTGGATGTTTTCCAGATGATATGAAGAGGTATAAGGTGTCACTTTGGCCAATGGCTGCCCCCTCGGGTTCCTTCTCCATTTCCCGGCCTTCCGCTGGGATGGTGCTTGGTAGAGCTCTTCCTTTGATTTAAAAAAGGCATGCAGAAGGGGTTGAGTGGCAACGCAGCATATAGGCAACATTCAATGGAGCGCACCATTTGCTTGGCACCCAAGCTGAGATCTCCCCCCTCCCAACTCACATCTTACCTATGTAGTGCTGTCTGGCCCGTTCTTGAATGCTGCTGCCCCTTCCAGATTGGAGAGAAGACTGTAGCAGCAGATAATTGCATGTAAAAGCATGTTATAAAAAGGGGTTGTAAGCATTCATGTTTCAAATCCTATAGTATGTGTGTGTGGGGAGGAGCTGCAGGGGGTGCAAGAGTTTGAAGGAATGTATGTGCATGTAAATAAGCCTGTGTGTGTGTGTGCAAGAATGAGTGAGTGTCTGTGTGCAACTTTGATGCATGCAGGTGTGTTTTTATCTGCATCATGACAATTATTTACACTAGAACTGACGCCTTAGATTGCATGCACAACATCATGATTTAAAGTGAGAATGCTGGCATATATTTGGACACAACATAATGGTTGTGATATTCTGTGGCACGCTGGCATATATTGCAGAACCAGCTTAATGAAAGTGATTTACAGTTTCAATGCTGGCATATATTGTGGGCACAAAATCATCAAAGTGATTTAATGTATGAATACTGGCATATATTGGGGTACACCATCATGAAAGTGATTTACAGTGGCAGTGCCTGCATATATTGTGTGTGCAGATTCATCAAAGGTATTTACAGTGGGAAGGCTAGCATATATTGTCGGCACACAGGCATCGTGAAATGTCATCATTGTATTTTGTTTGGATTGTGACTGCATTCATCTTAAAAACTGTGCTATCAAAGGCACTTTTTCAACCCATTACTTAAAAATTGTTTTTGGAGGAGAATCCCCTATCTGCCTCCTCAACATTCCTTTTGGTTCCCTACCTGTGCTTAGTTATTTGTGCTAGGTTGGGGGCAATAATAATGCACCAGCACTGAAGATATTCGCCAGCTTCCTTTGACTTTTAATCATTTAGAATGCCAGAGCCCCCTCAGGAGCCAGAGGCCCGCCCACTGCACGCCACCAAAAGCTGCATCTGCCATTGACATAGGCTACTTTGACCGTCCAGCACGGGCATGAAATCCCTCTGGTAGAGAAATGCCCTTAGGCTCCGCTGAATGCCTGAGACAAACAGCAGGCAGCACAGGCTTTGGAGGCCAATATTAGCCGACAAAAAACGGTCTGATTTCCTTAATGTCATTGTTTAGTCCAAATAAAATAGAACAAGAACAGATGAAAGCAAATTGAAGTGTCAGACTCACTAAGGTCCGCAAACTGGAGAGAAGACTTATCAAGTCAGAGAAAGTATATATTAATCACTGCAACATGTAGGAAGAAACATTGACTTTCTAAAAATTCTGTAAGCTCCAAGGGTAGACAAATAAGACTTATATGAATCGACTTGGCTATTCAAACCGGCCTGTGGGACAAAAACAGGAAAGGACTGCTTTAAAAAATTAGGAAAGGGGAATCATCTTCCTAGCGAAAGCCTAATAGCAGGATTGGAATCATGTTCTCCCTTATTGTTGCCTCATATGCAGATAATAGTTGTAGTGTGGCTGTCCAGAAAGGGTGCCGGTACGGTGCGACCTGCACCCTTATTTCCAGACCGCCACACTTCTAATGAGGCCCATTGTCTGCTTATGTCAATATATGATTCTTTTCACTATCGCTATCAATAAGAGCTACAGTTGACAGGACAGCACTTAGTTCAGTTAAAACTATTACTCTGTCAACTCATCACTGTAGTGAAAAATGATTTCTGAGGTTTCCAGCGAGAGTCTAATTGTCATGTATTGTTTTTCCTCTTTTGGTTCGTTGGCTTGAGAACTTCAATAGAACTAATACAGTATTGCAGCTCATACAGTAAAAATAATGCAAGGCATGGGTCTAAACTTTCTAAGTATTGGCTAAGTGTACCTGCCCGCCCCACCTTCCCAAAGGCCTTTGCTTTTGTTTTATAGAGTTCTTTTTACTTGATGAAAATTGATTACCATGGTTTGAAGCCGTTCCTCAGCCACTCATCATGCATTTCATACTGGTCACGCAGCTTCGTGCCTTCCAACGACAAAAGCATTAAGAGTTGTTTCACCCTATAAAATTGTATTTGATCTTGCAGGGGATATTTGGTGAATTACTTCCTTCTTTAATATTTCTAATTCTTTCGGTTATCCTAAAAAATGACAAAAAAAATCAAATCTCCTATTTCATTTGAACTGTTCCTGAAAATCTTGGAGCGTTTCCACAGTTTTTTAGAATCAGCTTATGTGCAGTAAAAAAATATATCGGAACAGTAATAAGCTTGACTATCAGATGACTGACCAAGTTTCAAATATTAATGTATTCCCTACTCTCATTGTCATATGCATTCTCATTGACTATAGGTTGCTGCTCAAGAGGTTGGGAGGTATTGCTAACTGCTCCCAATCTGGGGCCTAGGGTGGCACGTGTTGCCATAGAGGGATTTCAGGCACCCCCAGAATGGTTGACGTGTGGTGTTCCACAGGAAGCCTGTCTCTCCACTTCCGTGTTTAACCTCTACATACGGCCACTGTTAGACCTCCTGGTTAGCATCAGCGTCAAATATACCAATAACGCCGATGATATCCAGATGGGCTTGAGATGTCTGGGATCTATGAGAAGGACCTACAGCACATCATTCTGGTGTATCCTCTGATGCAGGGATGGATGGATGCCAACTCCCTGGCACTGAACACCAGCAAGACTGAACTGTTGCTGATGGGCTCGAGTCAATGTCTGGCCAAATTTGAGAGTAGATATAGTCAATTCATAGTCAATAGCACTATTCAGGTGAGGCCCTGGGTTAAGACGCTCAGGGTCCACCTGGATTGTAATCTGAATGTGAACAAAACACGTTTTACAGATTAAAGTGGCGTGTGTCTACACGACAAAGCTCTTGCAGCAGATTAAACCATACTTATACCCAAGAAACGTATCTGTGTTGGCTACGTCCCTTGTGAACTCATGATTAAACTACTGTAATAGCCTTCTTGCAGGTACTTAAAAAAACAATCTCAAAATCCTGCAGGTGGCCCAATTGGTGCTGTTAGAGCAGTTTGTGGCCTAGCAAGAAGCGACCATGTTACCCAGGCTCTGCAATCTCTTCACTGGCTACCGGTAACCCATCGTATCGATTACAAAATTCTGACATTGACTTATAAATGTTTGGCAAATAAGGTCCCCATCTATCTTCTGAAAGGATAAAGAAAGTACTTGTTGTACAATCACTACACTCTAATGCTCGTTATACCTTGTGTCTCCCCAGACACAAATTGAAGAGTTTTGGACGCACTAGTTTCGATGTCCGTGCCCCGTGGATTTGGAACTCCAGTGCTCTGAACCTGAGAAATAACCCAAATATATCAGTCTTTAAAAAAGCTGTTAAAACACTGCTATTTAATTAGAATGACTAGACTACCCCATGTCCATCTTGCTACACCCTGGACTTCTTGATGTTACTCTCTTGGCCTTGCCTCAGGTTTCCTTATGCACTGAGGCTTTCGGGAGGGTTGCGCCCTATAAGAATGACCTAATAATAATAACAATAATAACAACGGGCATTACATTTTTTCTAGAAGATGTTCGACAGGCACCAACTGCGCCATCTCAATACCTCTGCAACTTTGAGCATGTCCATTACACATTTGCCAGGTTTTTGGATTTGTGATGAAATGTGAAGCTTTCACAATTTCTTTTGACCCAATAGGAGTAATTGAGCTAGCTGCAGCCTATAAATACGTAGTATAGTTATTCTTTCATTTTTTCCCCCTGTTTTTTAAATAGTCACATAGGTTTAACCAGACTTGGATTTTTTCCGACTGATCAGATGTTGTTCCATTGTTCATGTGTTTTCGCAGGATTCAAGTTTGTTTTCCATTTCTCAGGAAAACCTTCCAATGTGAAGGTCATATCAAGGAGACACACGGCTTCTAGGATAAAATATTGGACTATACCAATCTACTAACATAATTCATATGGCGTAGTCAATAGCAGCACCCCATCTGAACTCTTCGCAAATTTGTGACCACATTCAGTGATGGAGAGACAAAAGGCCCCCCAGCAGAAGATTCTACTTCTGTTCTCAGCATCTTGATAGGTGCCAGCTGTAATTATATCTGGAGCATCACGAGCCTGACAAAGGGACCATAGGAAAGCACTGGTCCATAGTGCTCAGGGCCCATTTCAAACCAAACACACTATTAAAAAAATTGCTGCTAAATTATTTGATGGAGTTTCACAAAACAAGGATCCTCCCATTGGGAGAGAATACCCACTCCCAAAGGTCTTTTCTTGTCTCGGGAGGATAGCTCAGGGGCAACGCGCTCGCCTAAGATGACGTGGAGCAACACAGGTTCGATCCCTGGGTCCGTGCTTAGAAACCTCTGGCTGTTAAGCGCGTTAGAAATAACCAATTATAATTACAAACAAATCCTATACACAGAAGTTGTTGTGTAGGGGATGAGAGTGGACTTGACCCCAGAGAATGATGGGGCCAAGTCCGTCAGCAGGGTCTTCGCGTGATTAAGCAGTGCTGACATCTTCATGGGACTAGAACCCTGATCAGGGAATAATCATGGGTTGTGTATGCATAGACTTTATGCTGATGCAAGGTCACCATTAGGAAAGCCCATGGTGGCTGAGTTTAGGCCTCAAAGGAATATCTTCACAAGTGGCCCTACCCATGAGGACTTATTTGGGTAGAAACATTGTAAAGAGGTGGAGGCTCAGGAATGTGCCAAGACCTCCGCTCTTCTTGTATTGTGCTCCCCCAAACAAATGACAGCAGGAGGAGTGATGCATCTCGGAGAGAGGTATTGCCGCAGCCATCAGATCCATGAACCTCTGACTGCATGCCATGGAGACCTGGCAAGCATAGGGAAGGGGAGGACCTGGAGCAAACACAGAGGAACATGTGGCTGAGTCATGCCTCCGTGTAGGATGAAAGTGCAAGATTTGTCCCAAATTGGAAGACAGACGCCTTGTGCAACCAAGAGCTGTAGCCTAGTTAGGTTATTATCCTTAAGAATGGAAGTGAATAGCAATCACTGCATTAAATCTGCTTTGCGGTGGCAATGTGAGAATGGTGTCGTAGTTGCCATTGTTGTTCTTTTCAATATTAAGCTTACAGTTTGCTACCCAAACTTGATTAAACCCGGATTTTGGGAGGTTTTAAAACATTGAACTCTTTTTCCAGTTAAAGCCGCTGTGAAGCTGATCGGCTTCAACTGGCCCCACTGCTTGTTATCTGATTCCCAGCTTTTGGAATCCCCAAACGAAAACCAGATTTGTTTGTAGTTCCCTAAGAAATGGTAGTGCAACCCGCAAGAGAAGGAAGGCCGTACAGCCTTTGCCTTCAAGACCGCATCCCTCAGACACCATCGTTTATTATGGGCCGATCCGGGCACCGTGCCCTCATTCATTCAAGGTACACAGGGTACACAGGGGATACACAGCTTTTATTCAGGTGGGAGGGTAGAGGGAATGTGGATGGTGTTGGGAACTTCACTATCGCTTCTCAGGGACAGCCTGTCTGAAACTGGAAGATGACAGTTGAGAAGAAGAAAGAACAGCTCGCGAGGGAAGCTGTTTTCCAAGGAACATACTGGAAGGTTGCGCAGTTTAGCAAGAAATGTATTGTGTATTTTTGGGACTAGAAGCCGCAGCATATGTTTAAAGGATTTGCGCATTTATGGGCAGCTCGTGTTGCACATTTCTGTTCAAATTTTTTTTAACACTCAAGGTTTTGTTGCCCGGCAGGATTGGGCATGCGTCTTGTTCTGGTTACCACAGATTGTGTGGCCATCTTCAACTTGTGGCGTTGTCCCGTTGGAACATTAAAGTGCTTGGAGATCTGGGAAGCAGCGCTCGGCGCTGTAGAGCCCTGCTCCTCTCCATTTGTGAAAAAGCGGAATTAAATCGGACGCTTGGGTCAAGGAATTTGGGAGTTGGATCATAGGCAGGATGAAGCCAGAGGAGCAAGTTGGCAGCAGAACATGCTTTGCCTGTAAGCATATTGGGTCATTTGGCATGAGATCATGAATAAAGAAGCCAAGACTGCCACCACCTTCATTCTATAGCCACACAACCAACTGCTAGCCCTCATCAACTGCCTCATCTGCATCAACTGTCTCGAAATGAGCCTGCGGCCTGCTCCCGCTGCAGAAATAGGGCTGTTGCAAAAGGAAACAGAAATCCTTGTAACTCACTGCTATTGGCAAAAATACACTGGACTCAAGGCTCTTAATGTTTGATTATTATTGACAGGACAGATGCAAACAATAAACCAATTAGGTCCTTGTGGTAGGCGGCTCTTTAAACTGACAGCAGGGATTGCTGTGTGACATGTTGCTTTTTTGTATATGCTTTCACTTGACAACAAACCAAGGTTGTCTCTGCTGCGGGATTAGATATTTCTACAATGTTTTTAAGGTAGGGGTGGCCAGGAAGGCACATATTTTAACTGTGCAGTCCAGGCACATCAAGTCTCTGTGAGTCTCCTGTGCAATACAAATGCCCTTAGCAGAGGCGTTGCTAGGGGGAGCTGACCCCGGGTCTTTTGATTGTAGCCCCGGATAGAAGCTCAGGGGCTACGACCAAAAGACTAGCCAGTCCTGAGTCCTGTCAGTCCAGACATTAGTGTAGCCCTGGATCTTTTGCAGACCCAGCAACACCCCAGCTTAGTGATATTGTACGCGAATACAGAGGGAAATGATTCTGAGGCTGAAAATGCTGAATGTCGAAGGATGCATTTTATTTATTTATTTACATCATTTGTAGATAGCGCCCAAACCCGGAAGTATCTTAGCGCTCGGTTACATTGGTTGGAAAAAGACAGTTGAAGTAGGACAGTTGCTGGTTACATTATACATTGGTAAGAACAAGACAGTTGAAAATAGAACAGTTGCTGGGTTACATAATTAGTACGGTTGCAGCAGTAATGGTAAGTAGGAAACAGGCGTATTTGTTGAACGAATGTTTTTTGTTTTTTACGGAAGATCAGGTAAGAAGGCTCGTCTTTGATGGATGGAGGTAGAGCATTCCAAGGAGTGGGAGGAATAAATGTGAAGCTGGCTCCTCCCGCTCTTTGTCTGGTGAATCTGGGCATCCTGATGGAGGAGGAAGAGGAGGATGCCAGGCTGCGGAGATTGTGTTTTTTGGAGATGTGTGCAGTGAGGTAAGTGGTTGCAGCATTGTGGATGCAGCAGTGGGTGATTGAGAGGATTTTAGACTCAATGTGTGCCGTGATGGGCAGCCAGTGGCCTTCACGTCTCACTAGAGAGATGTGGTCAGATCTGTTTAGGCCCCAGACAGCTTGAGGGCGTTATTTTGGATCAATTGTAAATTAGTTTGATTTTTGGTGGAGGTTCCAACGTATATGGGGTTACAATAATCAAATTTGCTGCTTATAATGGCCCTTGCCAGAGTAAGGCAGCTGTTAGGGGAGAGGAATTTTCTAGAGTGGTTGATAAGTGTAGTGGAGCAGGTGGCGGCGGAGGCAACGACTTTTACGTGTTTGAACATGGTGAGTTAAGAATCTAGGTGGACTCCCAGGGTTTTGACAGAACTGGACACGTGGGTGATGTTTCCATCAATGGAGAAGGAGGCGAAGGCAGGGTCTAAGTGTTTGAGATGGTGTGGGGAGCCTATGATGAGCTCTGTCTTTGCCATCATTCAGGCATAGGTGCCTGGTAGCCATCCAGGCCTGAATGATGTTGTAAATCTGGTTGATGTGGGCTGAGGCGAGGCATTGATTACCGGTGAGTGTGAGGATGTCCAACTGATCAAAGAGCGGCTTGCTTAGTGTACATATTATACAGGGTGGGAGATAGCCATGGTCCTTGAGGGACCCTATAGGGAATGAGGATAGGGTCAGCCGAGTATGATCTGGCGAAGATGCTGGAGGATAGTTCACTCAGAAAAGGGTTTATCCAGTTGGCTGCTTCATTGGAAAGGTTTTGCAATATATATATGTGGGGGAGTGGGTAAGGGTAATACAAAAAGTGCTGGGTGTATGGTGTTTAGAGGGATCACCCCCCTTGTTATATATGCAGAGAAATGCATTAAAATAAATCTGCATTTTGGGCCTCAGATTCTGTTTTCTGGCATAACCACATAGTTGCATGCTAGGCCCGGCTATTCTGAACTGCTAGTGACTTGCACAGTTGCATTGCCCCAGTACCTCCGGCTATTGCTGCTGGCCTTATACCTGACCCTCCTATGCTGTTCAGGCTGCTGCTGCCTGGAGGTGCACAGTTTTGCAGAATGTTTGAGGTAAGAGCCTCTGAGACTGAGTGACGTCGAGAGGGTTTGAAACATTGTTGTGAGAAATTATGCATGTGCCATGAAGAAGCTGTTTTTGTGGAGAGCTAACTATAGAAGTCAGGGTCACAAAACGGTTTGTAGTGGTGGGGCCCCGTTCAAAACAGTCCGTTCTGAAAGTAATCGTAAAACAGAGAAGGGGGCATGAAGGGGGGGAGAGAGGAGGATTATTTGCAATGGATGTGTTTAACATGTAATGCATTCATGTATGACACAAGAGATCAAAATAAATAAAAAATAAATAAAAAATAAATAATGTTTGCCTAATAACACAAAGCTGCAACACAATAGTTTGGGGAGCTTCACAGAAGCAACACATCGGAGGAGAGCTTCTAGGACTGGGGCTGCCAAGCTGGGCGTTTGTGAAAGGTTGCAGGAACGTATAGTTTAAGGAAAGCATCTGCGCTAGAGGCTTACAAAGGGTAGGGCCTGAGCGGGCAAAGCCCACCCAAAATTTGTAAATGCCCACTCTGCAGCCCTGTGTGGACATTTACAGATGTTAAAGTCACTGCAGTGGGCCCAACTACGTTAGCTTCAGGCCCCTCTTGTTAGACAATCCTGGCTACGCCACCAGACGAATCCTACTAGAAATACGACAAGGAGGTTCAGCAGAGAAGCAGAGAGGGGGGAAAGGTGCCTAGAGGGGAGGTGCAGACATTGGAGCAAGAGTCCCGAACCTATCCATGGTGTCAGGCCTACATCACCTGCTCTTCCTAGGAGGGAGCAGGAGTGGTGCAGGGTTATAAACAACTGTTTACAATCTGATCACTTTGAAGCCAAGATAATACAGTTTGCGGTACATTACTACATCGGATTAACAATGTATTTACTGGGGCAATTAAGGCATTCTTTTAAAAGAGAAGCACTCAGAATAAACCCATCTTTGTCCACGATAACAAGGCTGCAGTGCAGGATTCTGAAAAGACTGTAGCAAACTGGACAGTTGGGCGAATGGATCGCTGCCTGCAAAGAAGCTTGTAGTTTGGGCTGGGAGTCTAGAGGGGCCGCAGAGAAGCTGGCCTGGGGTAAGTGTCTGGGGGTGACAAGCGGACTTTGGGGCCAGGGTCACGTGGTCAGATTTTAGCATGAACCCAAAATAGTGAAAGCGGAAGGGAGAGGGATTTTAAAACATATAGCTTCCGTTTGATACACTACTTAATATTAACCATGGACATTAATTAAAATCTAGTAATACAGCAAATCGAATTACTAGGCATCTACGGCTGTTAATGCTTGCCGAAAGGCCTCTCCGGTGCTCCATACCTGTACTCAGATATTCTAGGGGCCTACGGGTAAGGGTTCCTCGCATGCCAGTGTTTCTAGATTGGCAGGCAAGTGATTAGAAGGTGTGGCAACTATGCTGCGTTGCCTAAGCTCATTTGCTTAGGAACAAAGGAGGGTTGGCCTTTGTTCTATTTTGGTAGCCCTTATATGAGACACATGTTTCGGCACGTACTGTGCCTTTTTCAATCAGGGCAATAGTTTTTCAATGTATGTGCTTGGTATGTTCTTGTGTACACTCGAGTTCTGTACTTGTAAGTCCTGGGTTAAATCCCTCTAGTCTCACGTTCAAAATGGTCCCCTCGCGTTGGCCGAATCCCAGTGAGGATTACATCGAAAAACTATTGCCCTGATTGAAAAAGGCACAGTACGTGCCGAAACACGTGTCTCATATAAGGGCTACCAAAATATATCAACCACCACACAATTATTACAAGTGAGTTGTGATTTCTGAGTACTCTGGGCCTCATTACGACCCAGGCGGTAAGTTACCGCCTGGGCCGTGACTTTACCACCATGGCGTAAACTACGTTTACGCCATGGTGGTTGGCGGACTTACCGCCCCATTCCGAGGTCGGCGGGGCGGTAAGTCCCCAATCCCCATTTACCCTTCCCCATTCCCATTTTTGCCCCATAGGGCATAATGGGAGTGGGGAAGGCGTTAATTACGCCACCGTAAATTACGGTGGCGTAATTAACATCAAGGTCCCTTACCGCCATGGTTTTTTACACCCGCTAGAAGCAGGTGTAAAATCCGCCATGGCGGAAAGGGAACTCGTGATTGGCGGTAAGGGGTCGGCGCAGCTAACGATGGCGCTAACCCCTTACCGCCAGGGTCGTAATGAGGCCCTCTGTCTTTACAATGGCGCAGCCCATGTCTGGAAGTCTAAGGTGGTAAACTTCTTTATAACGGAGTAGGGGAAACTCTGCACTTCCACTGGCTTGCGACAAACAACTCTTTACAGTTTGGGTGCCGAGCAAATTAGAGTTGATATACAAAAAAAAAAAACAACAATCATTGTGATTGGCCTTTGTTCTACCCTTTTGGCTCCTGGAAAAAGCTAAGTGTTCTTCCGGAAAGATGACATACTCAGTTGTAAAATTGTTCAGCGATAGGCCAAGGAACTCGATGCACAAGGTAGCTCTGTGTATGGCGTGTGATGGTCGGGTGAAGCGGTCCCTAACAGCTCTGCATTTTGGTAGAAATTGGAAACTAAAACAGAAGGAGAGGAAGGGTTTTGGCCAGAATGAGACAATGAGCCTCATTAGGACCCTGGCGCTAAGTGTTTAACGGCGCGGTAAAAGGCTGCGGCGCCATTAAACACTTAGCGCCTTACTACGAGGTCCCTTTGCGGGACCCGACCTGAACGGCTGGTCTAGACCAGCCGTTAAGTAGGGACCCGCAAAGGGACCTTGGTGCTAAGTACGGTACCGCAATTTGCGGCACCGTACTTAGCGCCTTCCCCATTCCCATAGAGCCCTATGGGGCGAAAATGGGAAGGGGAAGGGCCATGGTTCAATGGGGAATTACCGCCCCGCCAACCTTGGAATGGGGTGGTAATTCCCCATTGAACCATGGCGGACCCGTTACAACACCGGCACCAACCATGGTGCTAATAGCGCCTTGGTTTAGCGCCGGTGTTGTAATGAGGGGCAATGTGATAAAACAAGGAATTCCTCTCTTTATTTTTGGCCATACAGAAGTCAGGCAAAAGAAAAGAGACATACCAGGCAAGCATCACATGGAGGGCACTTGCTTTAAATATGTCTGCCCCTTCACTTGCATTACCAGTTATACAATGACCACCATTATTCAATCCCATTTTTAGAGTACACAGTTCAGTCAAACAAAAGTACCATTGACTGTTTGTAACAAAAGAATACACTGCTCCCCTCGTTCTGTTTGTGCTGGTTCTCTCCATTTGCTGAAAACAGAATTGTGTGGTGCAGTCGGCAACAAACTAACTATGAAATGTAAATAACGTAACCAGGTATTAAGGGCAAACCTTCCTTGCCTCCTTATGATCCCCCACAAAGGAGAACCCTGGGTCTCTCTTGCCGTCCCCTGCTGCAGCTGTGGACATTTTGTGTTAATTAGCCAAACACGAGCTACACTTCTTGAGATGTTTAAATACAATTAGAGTTAATTGGTCTTACTAGCTCGTCCAAGTCCCCTGGAAATCATGGTCATGCACACTCTTCAAAGCCGCGTTACACAGAGACAGCATTCTGGACATATTGCCGCATTCTAAATCAGTTTCCCTCAGACGAGAGTCAACGCTGTCCTCCCCATAAGAAATGGCAACATTGCAGCTTGAAGTCTGTCTTAAAGAGGAAGAGCCGCAAAAGATCAACCCTTTTCCCGTTACAGCATGCAGTAATCAGTCATTAACAGGAAGGGGCAGGATGCTTAAGAGCCATATGGACCCTTCAGTTATTCCCCATTTTGGAGTCCCGGTGGAGTCTAATGGGGATTGCAAATTGCTGCATGCGGTAACTAACCAGTGATCGAAGTGAGCGGGAACGGTCAGGAGCTGAGTTACGCTACTTTCATTTTTCACTGTTAACGGATCCACTACTTTTTACTGCTATATTCTGACCATACGTTTATGAAGCCTAGGTGAAATAGCTTGGATGGATTCTAGCTGGCTTCATCTTATCCATGAGAAGATGGGGGAGGTACTGATAACACTACTAAGGAATCTCTCCCCTTCACATGTCACTATGCTCCCGCCGACTGCATCCCCGGCCAAGGTCACAGTTACACAACTTTCTTGCAGTACACGTCTACTGCTGCAACTAACGTATGCACAGATATTGCATAATACAACAGCTGGCTGTTCTTAATGAGTTTTAATTTTAAAAACTCTGAATTTGACAGTGAATTAGAAGTGTTGTAAAGTTAAGTATTGCCACTTTTTTACCGCACTGCCAAACTCTTCATGAGGCCCCAAATTCCATCAAAGACCAGGTCGAACCTTTTTACACAAATGAAATAAAAGCTGCATGAAGCGTGACAGAAATCACAATCACTGACATGCTGTAGGATTTGAATGTCTTGAAATACCAGCTGAGATTCAGACTTTATGGTGAAACCTGGTGGTTCATTAAAATGTTGTTGGTAAAAAATGTAAGATTCTTTCAGGAGAGAGTAGGATGCCAGTCACAGTGATGGCTTCAAAGTCCTCCCAAGTGGATAATTTTTCAAACTCTGTTTGCTTTAAATCCTGTGACAGAAGTGTCTGGTATCACCGCTGTTGCTACCAAGGGGACGTCTTTTTTTTAAAAAAATCTGATTATATGTCATTTTACCGAAGTAAAATTCAGAATGGTAAGTTTTACTGAGGTAAAAAAGACCTAAAAATACAGAATTTTTTATTTATTTATTATTTGGAGGGCCCCCCCAAACCTTCTGTTTTCCTACCCTTTTAATCCTAAAGTGAGGGAGAGGGGTGCAGAAAGGGAGGGGAGGAACAAAACAAGCGACTTTCGTACTAGGCCTGATGACATTTCAGATAGTGCTGGAGGGGTGTTGGGGGTAAACAAGTAAGGGGAGGGGGGAGGAGACAGATGAGGTTGCTATCATGCTAGGTCCAGGGACAATTCTGATAGAGTAAGTGCAGAGAAGAAAGTAAGGGGAGGAGGGGAGGAGATAGGAAAAGGGAGAAAGGGAGAGGAGGAGAGGAGAGAACAGAGAGTAAGATATCCAGTTAATACCACTACAGCAGTGCCCGGCAAGTGTCTTTCCCATGCCTACACAGAATCCCAGGCTGTTGGCATTGCCAAGGCTTATTTCTTATCTTTTGTTCTCTCTTCTCTGTTCCCTTTGACCCTTGGATGGGGTTAGGGTAGCCCTTCCCTCTCCCCCACTCATTCTTTCCTCTCCTCTGATCCCTCTAACCTGGGCAACCCGTGTACCTGCTGTGTTGCGGGGCTTGCGCCAGTGAGGGTCCATCTCATCAGTGGAGGTAGCGTTCTCCACTGCTTGCTGCTCTTCCACACTGGATGTTAGTGGGCTAGAGGTTTTGGCATTCCGCTCATCTCGCTGGTTGGCTCTGGGGATGAGAGCGGAGGACAGAGCCCTTCCTTCGTACCCGGACTCGATGTCTGTTTGCGGGCTCCAGACCCATCACGTTCTGTACATGGTCGCGCCTCCAGGTACGATTCGCTTGGCACGGCCTCCACCTTTCAGTCTCTGCCGGCTGCTTTGCTGGGCGCACAGCGTCTCTTTCAGGCACCTGCTTCCTTCTGTGCTACGGCCGGGTCTATTGGTCTGCGTGACTCCACCCCTCGTCGATGTTCTAACAAAGGAGGTTTGCCTCGGCGTTGGGTTTATCCTCCTCCATTCAAGGGTTGTTGGCCCATTATTTTCGCTCCGAGATTCAAAAGGGGCAGATTGTACAACCCCAACTGTCGAGCCTGTCGTAAGTTCTTCATTACCTTGAGCCAGAAACGTAATTGTGATGCTAGTCTTTCTTACTCCCATGTAGGCAGATACTACTTTAGGTACAGGGAGTTCCCAGTGGGAATGAGAGTCCTTGTCCCCTGAAGCGGAGTCCCTTCAAGTAAGGTCCTGCTTTCCCAAACCCCTAGGGAGGGTCTTGCTGAGCGTGCTCACCTCCCTATGTTATGATATGGCATTTATAACGTGCCTGATGAAGGCGGCCATGTACTCGGGCATACGCCGAAACTGGTTGGGCTCCCGCTGTTACATGGTTGCAGGAAACCCAAAAGTGTATTCAGGTTATTCTCAATGTATACACACTTCTGTTTTATGTATGGGGGTGGTATTCTTCTGAGACCCAATATGGTGAATACGTTGTATTACCAAACATTTGCTTAAAATATTTATTTCTTTTTTGGACATGGTGGACATTGAGTAATGTAGTGCTTGTTTTGCCTACTTTCAGCCGTTGCATTGCTCTCCTCTTGCAACCTTTAGTAAATTACATAATATACCAACCAGCTGTTCACCCTTCTACCCTGAACATATCCTTTACTGCTGTTGTACGTATGTAGTTGAAATAGTAGATACCTTTTTAGGCATATTGTATATCAATGTATCAGGCCAAGTAATTGTGTACCCAAGGGTATCCTGTTATTTGTGAAGCAGTCACATCTGCAGCCACTTTGACACTGTCAGACTGTGGCCTTGCCAGCCATTGATTTCATTGCAGATCCTTCTCCCTTATCAAGATTAACCGCCCAGACATGTAAAGCATCTGTCGGTTGCATGTTGGCAGGTAACAGATTTTAAACATCTGAACGGATCCAAAAAATATATGTCCCACTACATAAAACCACTGCCACATCTGGAGCACCCAAATCCCGTTGTTCTCTTTATAATGGCGTAGGGGCGCCATACCACCCTCAATTGACTCCCTGCCCCCTCCTGATCAATGTCCCAGCATCCCCTTGACTACGCATTTTGTTATTTTCACATTGTGCATGAGTCAAACACACTAAAAACCATAATCCATTACTTATTATAAAATGTTCAATCAGAAAATTGAAAGTGCATTGCATGTATAAAAAAAGAAACATCTTCCATTGATAATGAATGCTAAAACGTTTTGGATAGTTTGTATGCTTTAACATTATTATTTCATTTTTCAAAGAATTTGTATTAATTGTAACAATGTTTGGACAGGCTTCATTGTCAATCATAAACGAATCATTATGTTGTGGGGTTGGCCAGTGATTAAGACTGGCTCGCTTGTTTGACCTGGGCTATTAGGGATGTGGGTGGAGCTCAGTGTGAAGCATTCTCAGTTCATGTTGCGACTGACTGGTCAGTGTCCCAGTAAACAACAAACTCTAAACAAGTGGTTATTTCAATTCAGTTTCAGAATCGCTGCGCAATATCGCACGATGCTGACGTTACAGAACACATAGTTTTCCGAGTTCGGTCTGGTAGTTTAACCAGTCACCAGTCACCATCCCAGGATGCAGCAGTTTCGGGACAAGGAGTTTTGTTTAGTTCATTCTTGAATTTGTTTCTCATCAATATCCCATCATGCAGCAGTTTTCCAACAAGCAGTTTCCTCAGTTCAATATAGAAGCTTGTATTGATTTCACAAAAAGGAGTTTGCTCTAGAAATCTGGACTCAGTTTCCCAGGATACAATTGTTTCACTGCAAGTGGTTTTGTCAGTTTTCTCTGGGCCTTTGGAGACAATATGGATGTGTGCAGCCCTTCCACACAAGGGGTTCACCCTGCGATTCCAGTCTCTATTTTCCAGAAGCCGTGGTTGCACAACCAGTAGCTCGCTCTTGAGATTTAAGCTCAATGCCCAAGTGCACAGCGATTTCACAAGTAGTTCACTCTGGAATCGTGGCTTCAATTTCCCAGGTTGCAACGCTTTCACAGTATGTATTTTCTTCCATTGGCTGTGGGACTTTGAACGAAATATCCCAGTAAACAGCCGTTTTGGAAAAAAGTGGTACGTTCTGAGAACTTATAGTGAATGTCCCATTGTTCATTGATTACACGACACGTGTCTCTTCACTGTTAAGGTGCTACTCAGACTCTCTTGCTCCTCCAAGGTCACGAGATGCAGCGTTGAACATTGCGCTTCTCTGTTTCTGGTTCCTGTCTTCACTATGCTCTTCCTCTCTGGTTTTGCTCTTGCCTATCCTCATGGGCAGTGAGTTTCTGCGCCACTAATGCCCTGGTAGCATACAGGGCTCCTTAGGTCAGATTGTCACCTTTTATCATTTCTTTAAGATACAACGGCTCAGGTCCCTCTTAGCCTTGCCACGCTCTCCAGATGAAAAAGCTCCATTGGCCTCCTCGCTTGGGAAGAGTTGCTTCATCGTCATCCTCTGTGTTGACCAGTTCGATGTCTACACTACAAAAGGAACCATTAGTCAATGATGGGAGGAAGGGGAAATTACTAGGGACCTTTGTATGTTAAGAAATGTGAATGAGAATGATCAGAAGTGAGAAGTGTGCATAATGCTGCATGCTTTATGAAATAATGGCTATGGCTTTAAAACCCAAGGGAGACGTGTTAGGCTACATTAATCTGCATTATGCTATTGTGACTTTGCATGCAGGATGGGGAGAATAAAACTAAAGCCTTATTGCTCAACATATTTCTATGACAATGTATATAGTGTAAAGTTAGTTTATTATGAAAGGCTAGTTTACTATGTAATGTGGTTTGCTTCCAAGACATTTAAATATATAAAGTATTATTTAAGCACATGAAATGCAAAGCGAAACCTTAATAAATATCTCTATCAACTAAACCTGGGAAGATGTGTTCCGTTTCCTAAAGTGTATGATCCTGGGCGAATCGTTTAATCAAACTGTGTCTTATCTGCAGTGATGTTTTGACTCTATGTTATCTACCTGGAAAAAAGACTGTGAAGGTTGAAACGTGTTGGCTGTTTTTTTTATTAAAAAATCAGTGATAATGTGCATTCATCAGCACAGTGTGATCGTGTAACACTTGTATTTAAGGTCAGCGGCGGAGTGGCCCTGAGCCCCAGTCCCTACGTTCAAGGTCAAACTGCTTAATTATGAGTTCCGAATAGCTCCCTGCTAGCCAATGGCTGTGAGCAAAGAGGCACGATCGTTAAGGCACGCAGGTATGACTCCACCTCCTTGATTTTGTGTTCAAGGTACATAATTGAGTGAGTAGTGATGGGATAGGTTATTTATAACACGTCTTGCTCTGTGTCGCCTGGCTTCCAAAGCGAGCATGTTGCCCCTGAGCTATCCTCCCGAGACAAAGACGCAAGATATCCAAACCAAATCAGGAGACATGCCTAAGCCTCAAATACTTCCAATTCACCAGTTCACCACCCACTGTAGGACATTCCCTGCCCACAGGTAGAACCTGGGCTTTACAAGAGGACAAGCTTAGCATTTCTCAGGCTGATGAGTGCTGGGAGCACGCCTGCAGTAGCAGTTGATAGGCGATGCAGGCTGACAGCCACTGCCCTAACTTGGACCCAACATCCACACCATCACTTCTAATGTTACCCACAAACTCTGCCTCCTGTTGTCCCTAGTCGCCAGTCATACCCAAGCTACAAGGGGACAGCTGAAAGGCCATTAGAGGTAGCACACAGCAGCAACAGACACCTATATTATACATCCTTCTGTATCACCAACTCAAAAACCTACCCATATCGCAGCCCAGTCAAGTCCCAACAAGCGGGCATGGCACAAAGAAGGGTTGTTCCCCGCCCCTGGTACCCACAAGCCCCACGTAGCACAATGTATGCACTCCAGACACTCTCACTCAGCAAAGCATGCAAGTCCCCTCCCATGCAACAGGGCAGTATGGTGAGCATTTCCAATGGCACCCGCTTGCGGCTCTGGTGGTACCCAATTAGTAGCAGGAGAGAGGGATTTGGTGAGGTATGGATCCAACGCCAAACCTAAGCTTTTATCCCCCGGAATTGTCTACACTCCTCATCCACCACTCAGCTCCATCACCTGCCCTGGTTCACCTATTCCACACCCCAGTGCAGTCCCGGGTCACCAGCTACCAATGGAATCGGTGGGTGATATCAGAAGCAATCCCACCTTTAAAACATCTCCTTTAGGACCAATGCCTGCCAGAAAAAGACTCCTGGAGCAGCTGCCACCATATTGGGCTCACACGTGCGGCTCATGAGGTGACGTCAGATGCTCCGGCTCATCCGCACGGAACGGAACTGGAACATTGAGCACTTTAGAAGTTGGCTGACCTTTGCCCGCTGTCAGAAACACTTCAAAAGGGCTCATGTTGATGGGCTTCCAGAAGCTCTGCTGAGACACAACTACATTTACCTCGAGCGGCCATGCCTCATCTCTGCCCCTGGGGGCCACATGCCTCGTTCCAAATCTCGCGATATCTGCAGAAGCTTGCCCGTCTCTGCTTTGGGTGGTATGGCATGGGGATAGGGACCAACCGTAGCTCTGTGTCTGCTAGACCAAGGTTATGCTTGGAAAGATAATACAAGGCAGCCCAGCTGTGCCCTGCCTCATATCCCAGTATTAAGTCTTGCAAGAGAATGAAACCAAATATAGTCTGAACGGGGAGGGCAAGATTATTGACTTTTCACAAAATATGGGTCAGCAGAGTCCAAAGGCCATGGAGCGATGATTAGAAACCACGTCTGGGAAGCAAGTTCATCCTGTGGATCGCTGCATGGGGTCGTGTATATTTTAGGGGTTAGCTATGTGGTGCTTATGACCTATTCCCTCTCAGCTATCAACCAATTAAAAAGCAGAAACTATCTGCCCTTTTGTTCCCCGACAAAAACCTGAAGAGAAAAGGTCGAGAACACCCAGCAAAGCTGGACTGTGGCTCCATTATAATCTTGGCGAAGCAGCGAAAGAAAATTTTAAATGGGACATTAAAGCAACTAGGAGGTTCCACGATGCACTCTTGTGTAGCACAGAGGGGTGGATTGCGACATCCCGTGGTGACGTGGGACGCAGGAGCATGGAGATAGAGGAAGGACTAGGGTGCTGGGGAGAGCAGGGGGGGGGGAGAACATGAGGAACGAGCAGGAGAGAGCAGCATAGAGGAGTGACTCTGTGCTGCCAAAGCAAGGGAGAGGGCGGAGGGCTGACCGGGGAGGCTCGCACCACGTCCCAACCACACAAAGGAGAAAAGGAGGCCAGGAAGCTGGTGCAGGAACAGGGCCAACGAAGTAAGAGGTCGCAGGCACGCCATACAGGTTGAGAAGGAATACTGACAGCAAGGCCTGAGTGGGTCAGCGGTTAAGGGCCGTCCCGGGCCGCAATGTGAGCAATGGGACTGCCAACGTTCAGTGTCATAATGCTTCATGGAGCTCAAGAAGTGCTCACCTTCAGTTGAAAATTGATGACAGTAATATGCATTCCTCATGCAATTCCTAGTGCCCTACCTGCACCATATGGCAGCAGGAGTCACAGCTTGAAGAAGTGAACTATTCTGCCAACCCGTCTTTAGTTATACGCACAATGTTTATGCCCTTACCCACATCCCTCTACATCCTAACGGTGTCTTCAAGCTCCCCAAAGTCCTCCCTGCTTCGAGACACTTGGTTGCCTCAGGCAGACTTTTTCTGAAGGTGTGAAGCAGAGGTCTGCAACATGTAGCCCTCCAGATGTTTTTGACTATGATTTCAATGAATTCTCTTTCATCATTCTGGCAATGGATGATGGCCTTTGCAGTCTAAAATATCTGAAGAGCAAAAGGTTGCAAAGCACTAACTGAATATTCTCTAATTCGCTGACCAGAATTTGTCTTTATGATAGGTTAATTATAATGCGCTTAATACCCAGAGGTTTCTAAGTGCAGACCTGGGGATGGAACCTGTGGTGCTCCGTGTCGTCTTGCTTCCAAGGCGAGCACATTGCCCCTGAGCTATCCTCCTGAGACTTTGCCCCTGAGCTATCCTCCCGAGTCTTTGGTAGAATATGGTTGATTAATTCACCAACACCAGTGTAGTTGGTATCAACAGTGACATCCACAGAGTCCAAAAGGAGTGACTGCATTGAAACCAAGAAGGTGCAGTCTAAGACCTTCCAAGCATTGTGAGTTTGAGGTGGCATGCATCAGCCCCACGGCCTCCCTGACCTTTTGTTTCCATGGTTGCAAGTAATCGTCTGGTTTCAGTCAATCTGATGAAATGGTCCTCAACACATTTCCTGAGTCAAGTGTGTAGTGCACCAGGAAGCATTGTCACGTTAAGCCTAAGACACATTTGTGCCTGACCAGAATCTGAGGAAGGATGCAAGGCAAAGGATGGCTTTCTTCCATCAATGCTTGAGACCTCTAGTACCTCACTGGTTGCACTGTGTTTAGCCATCTCCGCAGGTACCCTGGCAGTGGGGGTGGGGGGGGGGGGCATTTCCACTACATTTACTGCAGTCTTTTCTTTTCCAGTACTTAATATTAAGGCACTGTTATCCCCCTGTCTCTCATGTTGTAGTGTTGCTTGAGTACTTATTCCTAACATAATAATGCATATTTTCCTATACAACTCGTGTATCGTGTTGTTTCTGGGTGGCCAGCTCCCTCAAACAAAATCGCTGGAGTGCCACATTCAGGCCAAAGAGCTTTGGGGAGGGCTCGGAGTGGCATCGTGACTGTAGCCACCAAAGATACAGGAGTTGGAAAAACACCAACTATGCTGGAGAGGCACAGGTGCTACCCCGAGTCATGCAGGTTCTGAACCCCCTTCATAACTCCAGTGTAGATGACCAAAATGATGGACGCCTTTTTAGTATGGGCGGCATTGGCGCATGACTCAGACTTTAAGGGTCTGCAACCTTTGTCTTTCCAGATGATATGGACTACAACTACCATCAGAACTAGCAGGCCTAGCCAATGGTGAGGGATCATGGGAGTCATAGTCCAGATCATCTGGAGGGCCACAGGTTGCAGACTACTGCTAGTGCAAACACAATCTATTAGTTGTAGCTGTTGCATTTTTAGCATTGCAAAGGTCATCAAAATAATGCTATCTATGAGGCAAAAACGAATTATGATCTTTTTCTTACTGCTTCTCGTGCCTCTTTCCCCACGTCATCACTTTTTTATTCTATATACTATACATACTCCCCCTCCTGGTAAATCTCTCTCATCCACACTCTGATGTGAGGATTCTCCCTCTCATGTAAAATTCAGAATACACAATCTTATTTTCCCTGCACCAATACTTTTCTTTGCTTTATCTACCCCTTGTCTTTGTATCACCTCGTTCTCCTCCTTTTCTTGTGCAACAGGACAAGATGTCACATATCTAGTTTCTCAAGCAAATCTCACGACTGTACCGCTCGACCCCTGCTTGGCCCCTTGATTAAATCTACATTTCCTTTTTTTTACCCTAGTTTGGTGACTGTTTATATGTTCCATTATATTTGGAAGGTTTTCAACTAAACATGTTATTCTTATCCCAGCAATGATCAAAACCATCATTTTAGTGCATTAAAACTTTCTAGCCATTACCCTCTATCTCTTTTACCTTACTTATCTGAATTGTTCATTTACAACTCTCTAGTTAACCTCATATTTGGCTCTGTTCCAATGGCTTCAAATTCTTTATAGATTTGAGTTTCTAATTCTATGTATAATTTTCCAATGAGTTCATGCTCTTGATCCACCATACCTTGCCAATGGTCTTTCCGTGTACCGGCCTACTAGAGAATTACGCCCTTCTTCTCCAATCTTACTTCTCTCCACTCACCCTGCGCGCACCTTTTCCCACCTTTGCTTATTTCAAATGCTGGCTCTTAAACTATGACTTACCTTACCTCTGGATTTACGTCAGTGCTCTTCTTTAACACCTTGTAAACACGTTCCGGAGACCGTTTGCTGATACCGCTTTCTCATCTATGGACAGAAGTTAATATCTTCAACTGGTCGATTTGTTACATATTATTTTCATGTTATTAAATATTCTTACTCATTATTAATGAACCGCTGCTGTATTCATGTACAGCACTTCGGATGTAAGCGCTGTCAAAAATCGAAATAAAATAAATAATATCTCTCATAATGCCGCTGGATGTGCTCAGAAGACATTCATTCCGCATCTGGAACTGATGGCATACCCCTGTCCACACCCGAGGAAGGCTTGCTACCCTCATTGACCTTCTTGGCGAAGTCACAGTGAACGGAGGATAGCACAGGCACAGGGGCAACGCTCTGGTCTTGGAAGCAAGACCACGCAGAGCAACAGAGGTTTGAATCCTGGATTCACACTTAGAAACCAAACTGCATTATAAAAAAAACAATTAAACACAAAAATAAATTGCAAGGCGCACCCAACAGATAGAGGTGGAAATCAGTCTGCTGGTTGTAAAGAGTGAGCGGACGCAGACTGACCTTTTGCACGGTGGGGAGGGGCTGATTTAGAGGTCTTGAGGAATGGCAGCTGCTACCCCTATGCCAGTGTTCTCTACACATAGGACCTATCCTGATAGCCCTGCCTAGTAGCCAATCAGAATGCAAAAGGTGGCCATCACCACCGCAGAGTTGGCACCTTAGTATCTGGAAAACAGGATCCCAAATACCTGGGCAAGTACGACAGTCACTGAACGATATTCATGGTGTGAGGAAAGGGCACTTGCTTGCTTGCATAGTCATACAAGTGCTTGCTTTCTTCGGGCTGCTACCAGGTTTTTCACCTGTGACCTGCACTTTCACCCTGCGGCTCACTGTGCCTGCTCCTTCACAGTCCCATTATTTGTTTATTTGTTTGTTTGTTTATTTATTTATATTGCGCGCCAGACCCGAGGGTATAAGGGCGCAGGAGCAGCAAGGTTATTCTCAGCTTGGTTACATTGTTGTACAATAGTTACAGTGTGTACATAGATACGTATTTACAGTGTGTACATGGTTAAGGCAGTTGTGACAGATACAGTGATAAACATTTTACGGTTGAGCATATTTACATAGTATACCTAGGGTAGGCAGATAAGTTATCGGTCGTTGTCCTTTATCCACTGAACATAGTTGCGTCTAAAGTGGGCGTAGGTTTGAGGTGTCCTTAAGGAAGGTGGCAGGGAGTTCCAGTGTTGGCTGCTTTCACCTGGAAGCTGTTACCACCTGTTTTGGTTCGTTTAAACCTGGGAACTCAGAGCAAGTTGGCATTGGCGGTTCTGGTGGGTCGGTTAGGGGTGTGTCTTTTTATTCTGTCCACTAAGTAGCGGAGGCTGCATTGTTAAGGCATTTATGAGTTAAGGAGGCTACTTTGAGTAGGATTTTGTCGGTAGTGGTGAGCCAATTATGGGCTCTTGTAATGTTGGAAATGTGTTCTCTCTTAGGGATGCTGAGCGCTGCCCTAAGAGCATTATTTTGCAGAGTCTGGATTTTATTTGTAACATATTTATTGGCTCCTACGTAAAGGGCATTACAATAGTCCAGTTTTGATAGAACAAGGGCTCTGGCTAAGGTAGTGCAGCTCTGGGTGGATACAAAAGGTTTGGCTGCTCTTATTAGCTTACATGTGTAGGCTGTCGAGGAGGCCATGGAGCTAACCTGTTTGTGGAAGGAGAGGGAAGAGTCTAGATAGATTACTGTTATTAGCTTTGAAGTCCCTTAACGGGTCCCATCCATAACGTCTGGTAAAACCAGACGTTAACTTTATTATTTTAATATCAAATCAAATCAAAACAAAAAGATGAGGGACCTCGCAGTAGGGCGGTAAGGGATTACCGCCACCGGTGCCTTGTCACAGTATATTATGCAGCACCAGCACTTCAGGGTCCTCTTCCCTTGCAAATGAGGGTGGCGCACAATAAAACACTTTTTCATATTACACAGAATTCTTTTTCAGGAGGCCTTCAACCCGTCTGGCACCCAACCTCCACCAGCACCCCTTTTCCTATTAGACCAGGAACCAGGCCGGTGTGTTGTCAATTAATAATTTATTAATTTATTATTTTAATATCAAATCAAATCAAAACAAAAAGATGACAGCAGCCACTAATGCTGTGGCAACACAAATGCACAGACTTCTAGAAAGTAACCCAGGTAAGAGGTACTGTAATGCCACACCAAATTTGTGTTATGAAAACCAATGCCAAACAATTTCACTCAAATGATGACAGGAAGGTTAAGCACTCCCCCCTGTGACAATGGAAAAATGGGTTTTCAATGATTTGATACCCTGCTATGGGACAGCACGCAGGGGTACTTCGGGCTGCTTACAATAGAGACAAATGGGGCTTCAAAACAGACTAGCTAGCACACATCTGAAATTCAATTCTCACACAGGAGAAAGAAAAATCAAAAAATAAAATGGAATGCAATTCGAAATCCATGATCAGGGTAGAGTAGGGGAAGCAATATAAACTAGGAACAACAAGTTTTCAAAGGTTAAAGACATTTTTCAGAAAAACAAAAAGGCAAACCGCACAAGTTTTTTCTGGGGCTGTGAAGCGAGAGTCAAGCTCTAAGCAATGAAAAATGAAGGCACTTCAATTCAAAATCCACCCCAGTCTATGATAGGGGAAGGGGATTACTCTAGGAAAAATGCCTTTTAAAGGATGAAAAGACATTTTTACACGCTTTCAACAGTGAGAAAGGCACATAGGAACCACAGTTTTGGGCAAAGGGATTACTCACAATGGGAACACAGCTTGGCTTTAATATGGCAGATGCAAACGGGAATTTGTTTTTATACCACTTTAATACATTGAAAAATGAGTTTCAGGTCTTAATGAAGTGACTTCCTGAGGAATATTATGTAGATAAAATGACTTGCAAAACACAAGGAAGGGATAGATAGTTTTGAATGCTACCTGTCCCTATCATGTGAAATGAATGTGGGAATTAATTGATTTAATAAGCCAAATATACCCCAGATCTACACACACACACACGCACAGACACACAGTGGGAATTCTTAAACGGGATATGGCGAAAATACACAGACATATAATGAATTCTTGCACAGAAAAATAACTTAACTATGCAGGTAAACAAAGGACTTTTCAGAGGGAACAGGACTATAATCAACAGGCAAACAAGGGATGATTTTGTTCCATAGGAAAATGACTTAAATGCACAGGTGAACAAAGGATTTGTCAAGGGAGAATTACCACAATGCACAAACAAGTAAAATATGTTTCAATAGAAAACGGACTGAATTTCATAAACAGATAGGATAGGGGATTTTTCCCATGTGGAATCTTTAGGGTAGTGCTTAATTATAGAGGACATCTATCCCTGGGGAGGTCTACACTTACAAGAGAAATTATAGACCTCCTCATCAAGGGGTGCCAAGGCTTCACTGCAGGGACCATCAAGGGGGTCAGTCAAGGACTCTCCTTGTCCTCCAAATCAGCTACTCCAGCTCCCTGCTTCACTCCAAGAATAGGCCCAATTTCTGCAAGGATAGCTCCGGATTTTAGTCAACTGCAAACCTTGGATTTTGTAGAGAGAATCTCCAGTTGAGGATTAGTAACCTATTTATAAGCCAAATGACATCACTGATGAGTCATCCTTCTCGCACAACTGATAGGGCAGTAGTCAAGGGTTCCCTTCCCCCTGTGCAAGCAGGTAGGTCCAGAGAATGGGAGAGTGATTTGAGAAGCCAGAGTAGGATACCCCATACATCATGTGACAAAGACAGGGGGTTGGATCTGGCTTCTGTACCAGGAAATCTCACATTTTAATAAATACCCTTTCTCAACAGATTACGCCACATTGCAAGCATATTCAGACACTATGGGCCTCAATACCACCCTGGCGGTATGGGGATAACGCCGCCGGTAGAGCTTCCAGCGCTTTTAACCCCATACCGCCTCATTACGAGGTCCGCTCGCGGGACCCGCTCAGGACGCCTGGTTTTACCAGACGTCCTTAGCGGGTCCCGCGAGCGGCCCAGCAATCTAACAACAGGCCCGTCATTAACAGGCCCATTGTTAACATGCTCCCCATTCCCATTGAGCCCTACGTGGGCTCAAATGGGAATGGGGATGGACCGGGTGTGGGTTCCTTGAATGGTGAAATACTGAGCCCTCCTAGGTCGGAATGGCCCGGTATTTCCCTATTCAGGGAACCCGGACCCGAGGCTACCTCCAAACTCAGAATGAGGCCCTATATTTTTCTGTGAATAAAATGATCCAACTTAGAAATTTGTAGGTTATTCTATGGCAGCGTCACGGTTTTTCCTCGTTTGTGCCCAAACTATATTACTGAGAAATCGGGCCTTCGGTGGGTGGAATACCTATCACCTGTTACACATTTCCTCACATTTTTATGATTGTCATAATTATGCAGAGGACACAATTCATTTCTGTCTTATAACTTTTGATAGGTTGATGTCACTAAAATCATTTTTGGTCCACCAAAAGCAGCGCACCGGCAGGATTTCATAAATCCAAGCATGAATAATGTACAATTAATACTTCCAAAGTTATCCCTAAAATAGTATATCTCCTACTTTGTGCAATGGGTGTGAAGCTCCACCTTTTCTCTTCCCCCTCTCCTAGCAGAGATCTGGTTTTTAGCTCTGACATCAAGAGGGACCCTTTTGTTTAGGTTAGCCTTCAGCTTCAACGGCTAACGGCCATGTTACTGGTTGCAGCTTTTGCCATGAAACTTTCTCATTCTGTTGCAGTTCAAACTCTTCATGTAGATTCTGCCAACTATTTTGTCTTTTTGTGATGGGACTCACGAAGAGCAAACTCACAGTTCTTTTCTTGCATTCCTGCACACATTTTGAAGAGCATGTCTTTAATACAAAACGAGGCAAAAACGGATTTTGAAGGCAATGATTTTGTGTCAAAGTGACAGCTCCTATTCTGCTTTGTAAGCTTGCACACATTTTGCTCATTTTTATTTGCATGCTGGATGTCACCGTTTCTGCCAACATGGTCTCAGCCTTTCCAGACCATTTCCAAGTGTATCATGAGGTCTTCCCTTCATGTGTGACAAGTAACATGTTCAGGCATCCCCAGGCTTAGATGCCTAAATTTGCTGCTTCGTGTTTGGGCAAGGGCCCCATTTTGCACATACTCCAGCACAGGCCTTTTACTGAGGGGAAGGTCCCCCCACTGACCCCGGCCTGTAGTTATGGCATTTTAGGGCTATTTCACCCCAAGAGCCTGCAGACAGTCCCCATCGAGTCCTTAGATTGCCCTGGGGAGCAGAAGCCTAATTTTTTTGAAGCAACAGAAGGTAAAATCATCTTGGAAAAGTCAATTAAGGCAAGGCAATTATGGAGTAAGTGACTAAACTGAAACTGGCTCTGATGTGCAATACACAAAGCGGCCAAAAGGAACTTGAAATTATGAGCTTAGTGGTCATAGTATGAACTAGCAATGATGCACCAAGTGGCTATACAGGAAACGAGTCATTGCATGCCAAATGACCATAATGATTTTTAAATTGGTTATATGGCCATTTGAAAACTAAGCATTATGTAAACTGGTAGTCTTCTAACTATAAAGTATGTACATGTTCAACATTGTGCTAGCTAGGTTCATACACACATGCGTAAAATAACTGGGAGAACAATATGGATTCATTAAAAAAAAACGTGTTGTTAATGGCATTGCCACTTTGATTTGTAAGTTGTGCACTTGTCCATGGTGACAGACAGCAGGACATAGACCAGGGTTCTGCAACCTTTGGCTCCCCATATGTTTTGGACTACAATTCCCATCTACCCTAGACAGCAAAGTCAATGGTGGGGGGATCATGGGAGTTGTAGTCCAAAACATCTGGGCAGCCAAAGGTTGCAGACACCTGACATAGACATATTGCAATTCCCTTACCCTACCATTTAGCCCTCACTTCACATCCATCAGCATGGCCATGGCTAAATGGTAAGCACGTACATTTTCCATATATGTTCAACCCTCGTCTGCTTTGCCAAGACTGACAGCAAACACGCCTACGGTCAATTCTGATTCCTTGGTTGCGACTTGCTGATGTAGGGGTCTGCAACCTTTGGCACTCTAGATATGTGGGACTACAACTCCCTTTACCGCCGGCCAGCATAGCCAATGATGAGGGATCATGGGAGTTTTAGTCCAAACCTTTTAAGGTGCCGCAGGGGCCAATCCCTTTGCTAATATGAGAACAAATGTGTCTGTTTAATATTTTGTAGTAGTGGTGGAGCTGGGGGAGCATGAGGATGGCTAAGCCTCCTCCCTGGTGCCCAGTGCCCCCCACCACAGCCTCCCACAGAACTGGCGCTCTGACTGAGCACCAGTTCTCATATTTAAAAAAGCACCCTCTAAGTGGTGCACTGCACCACACAGGACAGCGTACCACTCACGGGGTTATTTTGAATATTAGCACTGGCTGGTGATCAGTCAGGGCAATGACTGAGTGCCAGCCCTCCTGATAAACAAAAACATTGTGAATGGCACACTGTCCCAGTTTTATTTTTTTAATAGAAGAGCTAGGTAAGTGCCCCTACTGAACTCCAGCCAGTGCTGATATTTTTAAAGAAGCACCTCTCACTGGGTTGCCATGGCAACCACATTTGTGTAGCTGCGCTCCCAAGCGTTTAAGTCCCTCTGGTGGGCGCCGGCATCGCATGCCTACATTTGTCCAGCATGCTGCTACCTCGTCGTGCCCCGGCCCCAGAAGACCTAAGGTAATTGTGTGTTACGTGTGTATTTGAATATATGCATATATGTGTATTTTTGAATGCATATATTTGTGTTGGAATGTAAAGCACTGTGTGTGTGCAGGACTAGAAGAGTGATTCTCTAGCTGTGCGTGGATGTATGTATGCAGGCTTATATTAGACTCAGAGTGTCTCAGCATGTGTGCGTGTGAGGGTTCCTGAGTTGGCAGCATCTTTGTAAGGGATTTGGACACTGTAAATCCCTTGCAGAGTCTGCTGGCATTGGTCGGTTGTGTGTCAGCATCATCATGCAGGGGATTTTAAGCGACCATTACAGGCATAGACAGCGTATCTACCTATGCCACTAATGCTCCCTTTATATCACATGCATGAAGCTGCTGCCACAACCTTTCTATGCCAGTAATTGTCGCGTTAAATCATATACATGAAGTGCTTCAACCTTCATGCATGTGATTTAAGGTGGCCATTACCGGCATAGATATGGCAACCTATCTATGTCAGCAATATACACTTTAAATCACATTCATTAAGCTGCTGCCACAACCTATCTATGCCACTAAAGGTCACTTTAAATCACATTCATTAAGCTGCTGCCACAACCTATCTATGCCACTAAAGGTCACTTTAAATCACATTCATTAAGCTGTTGCCACAACCTATCTATGCCACTAAAGGTCTCTTTAAATCACATTCATTAAGCTGTTGCCACAACCTATCTTTTCCAGTAATGGTCGCTTTAAATCACATTCATTAAGCTGTTGCCACAACCTATCTTTTCCAGTAATGGTCGCTTTAAATCACATGCATGAAGCACTTCATGAATGTGATCTAAATAGGGGCTTCTCCACCATAATGGGTGAGAGGGTGTCGACCCTCCTGAGCTCTCGTCCATCATGGACGAGTCACACCAACCCAGGAGCGCTCCATCAGCTGCCTGTTGCTTTAATCATTCAAATAAAAGAATATATACTTTTCATTACACTCATTAGTTGTTTCATTTGTGTACTGTAGCTAGCAATGTATAGTTGTAGAGGTCATTCCGAGGTGGGCAGTAGGGGATACCGGGCACCGGTAAGGAGACCGGTGCCGGTAATCCCCTACCGCCTAATTCCGAGGTCCCTTAGCGGGAACCGTAAGGGACGTGTGGTCGGAGCACACGTCCTTTACGGGTCCCGCTAAGGGACCAGGGTGCAAATAACGGGCTTGCCATTCGCAAGCCCGTTATTTGCGCCCTCCCCATTCCCATTGAGCCCTATGGGGGCTCAAATGGGAATGGGGAATGGTTTGTTCATTGGGAATTTACCGGTCCCTGCAGGGTCGGAATGGACCGGTAAGTCCCCATTGAACAACACCGGACTCGGCACTGTTAGGGGACGCAGCCATGGAGCTAATTGCTCCATGGCTACCGCCATACTCGGAATGACCCCAAAGTTTGCCAATGACTAATACAAGAGAACAGTTTGCTGTTGGGAATGTCATGCACTCTGCCACATTTATGTATGATACTTAAACAACAAGCATTGGCAAAGCCAATAAATTTGGCTTTTATAGAGGCATGGGAAAGGCACTTACGAGACAGTGCCATAATGGTACTACGTGGCCAGAAGATGGCAACAGCTGGAAAATGGTGTTCTCACTTCGGTATATGGCAATGCCTATACAAGAACTAAAACTCTTGCCTCTGCCAGTACTTTTTTTTAAAGACGAAATAAATGCAAGGAACTGATGAAAAGACATATTGATCATAAATCAAGTGCCTAAAGGCACACTTGGGTTAGACATTTGTATTATACCAGGAGCTGGTTTATAGTTGCAAATGCATCATTACTGTACATAAAATGCTTAGAAATAACATAGGCTTCCCATTAAAACCACAAAGCTAGCTCAAAGAGATCCTGGGCAAGGGAGTTGTAGAAGGGGAGGGGCAGGTAGTAGTTGAGAATGGTCATAGGGACTAGCATGCGATGGGTGGATACAAATCCAAACAATACTCACAACATGTGTGTGTCCCCTCACATACCATTTCTCTCCTACCTTCTGTTACCATGCCAATATTTGCCGTTTATAGGAAGTGCTTAAACCAGCACCCAATTCCCAAAACGTGTAAACATTTGGAGAATCCCAACTCCTTAATCTCATTATTGTGTTACTTTTTAAACTTGTGATTCCAGAGACATCAAGTGTCAAGTGGCCATGCGTGAGAATGCCATCTAGTTTTGTTTTTTTCTTTTCCATTTGAAATTTAGGAAAACTACACGTCCCAGAATTCCAAAGAAAACAGGACTCGATGACCTTCTCATGCATGGCTATAGGAAACCTGAGAGCTTCCTGCCTCCCTGCTAGGTCACGAGAGTTAAACATTTGAGCTAGGACTTCAATGTTATCAGAGAGCTCAAACTTACTTCAGGAAAACGCTTTGGTTTGTTTCCGTCTGCAAACCAATATTTAGTGTGATGATTTGCCTTTAGTCTCTTTTCCCCATCAGCCCCTCGCTATCGTCTCTAAAACAGGACAAACTGAAAATAAAAGTAGTCTCTGCAATTATTTCAGGAAAGTTTATGGAAAATGTAAGCATATGGCAGGAGGTCACTCAAAAAGCAGTGACAGGGAAAGGTGTGCATAAGATTAGACAAACTAGGAGTGGAGCACACAACACGCAGAAAACACATTTGCATTAAACTATAAAATAACAAAGGACCAGGGACGTCATTTAGGGGTCACCAGAGGTCACAGAGGTCTCCCTTGCGACCTCTGGTAAAAAAAATATTTTTTTTTCTAATGCAAGCTCCTGGGATGTGGCCAGCACCATGTGGCTCTTTACTTCTGGAGTGGCTGGCTTTCTTTTTCAGGCCACTTAGAAAATAAGAAAAATAAGAACAGGAGTGCCACAAGTTTAACACTTTCAGCACTGGCCCTAAATAAGAAAGATTAGGAATACAAAATAATGTGTCTTTCTGGAAGTCTATACTATAATTGCTAGACTCCTTAAAGGTTTATTTCAGGCACACTTCAGGGGGTGAGTCACCTATTTAGTCTGTTCTTAAACGCCTCAACTCAGCCTTTCATCCTTCTGAGGTTGTTAAATGAGTACCAACACAGGTTGGGTGAAATTGGGTGTATATTTTTTCTATATAAAGCGCTTAAGCGTAAGTGCTATATAATAACACATCATTATCATTTGGTCATGGACGTCTCCTTGCATTCACAGTAATTTGGTAATATGGGCCTATACACACTGATCTTAACGATACATATGGCGATCCATTCTTGTATGAAATGTACATCACATTATAGTGATATCATAACCATATTTTTCGTAGTTTACAATGCTATGTGATGCCACTCCCTGTTTTGTCAACGGGTGAAAGGTCGTGTTCCATAGCTTCCCGCGATATCACTTCGGGGTGGGTCAAATGACATCATTCTTGTGATGTCATCAGGGGTCAAGAGTCGTGTGATGTCACTTCCGCTACCCCTGGCATTTTGGTAAATGACGTTCCTGTAAAGGACACAAACATATTTACCTTTTGAAAGCTGCCACTGTGCAAAAGCCCCAGTTAGCACGGTAACAACCTTGGTTACAAATTAATAATTAAAAATCAACATTGTGGCTATTCTTATCCATCATCCACAAACATATAGGGCCAATAATTCCTAAAGATGTTCTAGTAACAACGGTCTGGAGTGAATAAGACATTTTGATATTTCATTGGCTACAGCTCATTTATTGAGAAACAATTTGATGCTCAATTTATAAATGATTACATGTAAAGAATACATTCCCTCAATAAAATGTCATTAGGATGTGCAAAGGGTTTAAAGCTGCTCATGAGGAATCACAAATGAGCATATTTTATAATACCCAGAAAACATGTGTAGATCAGCACATTTTAAAGTGGGGAATGTGTCTTATAAAATAGTCAAATGACATCACTTGACTTTGAAGCTTCCATCCTGTCCCATGGGAGTGAGCAATCAGGGAAAGTCAGATGAAACTGTTGGCTTTATCAATGATTGTTTTTAACAGGACTTCAGTGCAAGGAACAGATATAAATCAAGGGACTGAAGGCGCACTTGGTTTAGACATTTATATTACACCAGCAGGACATTTTACAGTTGCAATTCACCTATTAACTCTCAGCAGACAACTTAGAAACAACACTGGCATGGCAAAAATGTCAGGGTTAGTGCTTGATAAAGATAGCTCGAAGAGGTCCCAGGAGGATGCGTTTTTTGGTAGGCAGGGGCAGGTACTGGGCAAAGGAATTAGAATAGACATGGGCAGTCAAGGGGTGGGAAAATAACCAAAGAACACCTAAAGGCCGTGGGCCTCATTCCGAGGTGGGCACAAAGGGACACCGGGCACCGTTAAGGACATCGGTGCCGGTAATCCCTTTGCGCCCTATTCCGAGGTCCCTTAGCGGGTCCAGCACTGCGCGCCTGGTTTTACCAGGCACCCTTAGCGGGAGCCACAAAGGGACCAGAGAGCAAATAACGGTACCGCAAATTGCGGTACCGTTATTAGCTCCCTCCCCATTCCCATTGAGCCCTATGGGGGCTCAAATGGGAATGGGGATTGCCTTTGTCAATGGGGACTTACCGGTCCCTCCAGGGTCGGAATGGACCGGTACGTCCCCATTGAACCAGGTCAGACCCGGACCCGGTATGGGAGGTAGTCATGGCGCAAATAAATTCCATATTCGGAATGAGGCCCTGTGTGTCCGTGTTCACATGCCATCTCCATCGTAGCTGTACTCCAATGCAATAGTTTTGGAGTATAGGCTGAAGCACCACCTGATATCCAAAACTACAAACGAGAGGTTGTAAGAGGGTCAACAAAGCCACACATTTAACAGCAGAGAGATGACCCACTCTTTTCACGTTGGCTCAATACATTATTAATTTGACATGTTCTGCATTTACACGCAGGGGCAGTCTTGGGTGTTAAAAGACATTGGGCCTCATTACATTGTTGCCGGTCCGGAAACAAGGGTGCCGGTAAGATCACTGGTATCCTCGTTTCTGGACCGGCAAACTATGTGTTTGCCTGCTGGAGCCGATGTGCCCGACAGGTCAGCTAGCACCGGCAGGGTTACCGCCCGACCCGTAATGAGGCCCATTGATGAGAAGAATGCTGCACCTTTCAGACAGGCATCTGAGGAGCCAGATAGTGTGCCTGACCTCCACTGGGATCGATTGTTACTCCCATCTCAGGCCCGGGAACGCAGTAGCTGGGAGGCATGTGTATTCTGGGTGCTTTTGCAACTATGCATTTGTTTTAGTTTACAACTTTATTCTAAATATTAAAAGCTCATCTTGGCATTGACACATTGCGTTTGGAGACCGGTGGTATTGGAAAAAAAGGTAACGTGAGGTTTATGAAGATGGCGTCCCAAAATCCCACTTTCCAGGCAGTGAACTGTTTATTCCAGAGGTATATTTTTCCCTTCCCACTAACATTCCTACTGGATAATCAGTGTGGGGTCCTCTCTAAACGCTGCAATCAAAAGACCACCTTTGCACAAGGCAGCCAAGAAGGCCGCCTCACCTGGAGGTCGGTCTTTTGCCTCCGCGGCGGCCTGCTCAGACAGTCTCCCTGCCGCTAACCCTGAAACCAGATGCACTGCGCTGCGCGCAATGTGACGCTGCACGCAATGTGACGCTGCCTTTAGCGCTTCAGGCTTCTGGGGAAGGCTGAGCCGTCATCAGCTTTGGAACAGGGGGGCTCGGCAGTCCCTGTCCTGCCACCAATGGTTTATTTTTTCTGCTAGGGAAGGTTACTCTGCTTTAATACATTTCAGAACAAGAGGAAACCGGCCAGGCCTAGAGAAATGCCCTTTTGGTGCAGTGCACTTAGGCAGTGGTAGAAGTGCACCGAAAACAGTAGTGGAACTGTGCTGTCGGCAGCGGAGAGGGTGAGTGGAAGCATAGTGAAACATGTGACCATTTTTGAAGCAGGGGCATTGCATTATAAGTGACTAGTAAATAAGGCTCCTATTACAACTTTACATCTGCACAGGGACATGAATGGACAATTACTCTGTAGAGAATGTTGAATATGGTCATAACAAGTAGAGGAATTGTAAACCGAAACAAAAAGTAGTGGAACACAGCTCCCGAACGTTCCCGCTCACTTCGATCACTGCACTCAGGTGAGGAGTAAAAAAAAAAGCAGATATGGCAGGGCCCACAATCTATATGGAGAACATGGTGCCAATGGGCAAAGCAAAAGGCCCAACCAAACAGTCTCATCAGGCAATGGGGGAAACCTCTTCTAGTATGTGAGTAAAAGAGGGCACTCCAGCCACAGAAGGCGCGTGCTGCATGGAGGATGAGTGGCAATAGCCACCATGCAGGGGTCTGCCCCCGTCCCACTGTGGATGTAGACCCTCAGGGTAGTGTGTTCTGTAACTTCCATTGATGTCATCTTGGTCCAAGTGCCATGTCCTGTGATAACATTTCCTCTGATGCCATCAGGAGGTTAAAGATCAAGCGCCATCCTCCACTACCTGTGAGATTTTGGTGAATGGGCACCTGTCACCTTTATATACAGTCTGATGTCTCTCAAAGGACAGAAGGGCTGGGACAGGTGTCAGTTAGGTGTCTGGTACTCCATGACGTGACATGTCACTGACTCAGCCAAAGCTCTACGTGCCTTTCAGAACCATAAACTGGATAAGGAAATTCCCTATTAAATTAAGTGTGCGAGAGGTATCCTGTCAGCGTATCCCCGTTCACCTACGCGGCATATCTGGAAAAGACCTACACACTAAGGTAGATGAGCCTACTGGATGGTTTAGGTCTACTTGGTGGAAAATATTTGACCTTTTCACATTTGACCAAATTTTATTTGGTTGTTTTTTGGTGGGAAATGCGGGGGAAGACCCCACGCAACTCCCTCCCCCATCCCATATATATATTTAATTCAATTTGACCGAATTTCAAACAAAAAAATAATCACAAAAATTCGGTCAAAAGTAAAATGTCAAATGTTTTTTGAACAAGTAGGCTAATACCCTTTGCCTGAGACATAACTCACTCTACTTCAGCCCTACCAGCCTTTCAGAAGCATAAGACATCTGGGAAAGTACTGATTAGGCTTGTCCCCCTCTGTGTGGAGAGCATAAGAGAGATATCCTAGCAGTCAGTGTCTTGTCGCCCTCCAAGGCTCTATGCCCTATCACTTTGATGGTCAAGGTAAGATGCCTACGCATGGAAGAGCACAAGCCCGCTGGCAAAGTTCCTGCCAGGTTGAATAAAGAACAGAGGGGAGGAGCGCAATTCAATTCTTGCCAGGAATGTCTCAATAGGTGTATCAGCCTCTCTGTGCAAACCGCATGAAATAGGGTGCCACTAGTAGTGGGTGAAGGTTGACTGGCAGAGCCAATGTAGGTTCCCGTACTGTACAGCTGTGGTTGATAGACGTTTAGATTGAACATTGTGAGGCAAAACTGTGAGGGACATTGAGCCAAGATTGTGGGCATTGGTGGTGATGCTCGTGGCTTCCAATAATTGTATGTCAGGTGGAACAGGGGGGTTAGTACAGAATTACACTGGCAGACACATGTGTAGATGCCAGTACTAGAAAAACAGCAGGTGCTGCAGATCTGGGGGTGGTACATTGGTAAATCGGTGAGTTGATTGTAGGGTTTAAATGTCACGGTGTGCCACAGGTCGCATATGAGGAACACTTCCCGAGATGCATGTTGGTGACCATATAAGAATGGCGGAAAATTCTGTAGGTCAAGGATAGCAGAATTCAGAGTGGCCCCTAGTACTGAAACAGCCAAGAGTGTATCACTTCCTTTTTAGGGTGAATTGTCCAAGTTTCCTGTAGTTCCCAGTTTTGCAGGACTGAGGTCCTTTCCTTTCCGTTCCTTTCCTTCTTATTCAGACCCATCTCTACTGTCTCCCAGTGTTGGAGTAATCTTACACTCCCTTGCCTGTTCCTGCAGACAGCCTGTCAGGTCTTTTCAGTTTTGGATATGAGGTGGTGCTAAAGCACCATCTATAAGCTGAAACTATTGCATTAGTGTACAGCAAGGGAGAAATGGCATATGAGGAGGGAAACAAGCTTGTAGGTTTGCTTTGTTATTTACCCAGCCATTGACTGCCCATTGCTATGCTAATCCCTATGGCCATTCCCACCCACTTCCTGACCCTCCCCTCCCAAAACACATGCTGCTGGGATCTCTTAGAGCTAGCTTTATCAAGCTTCACCACCAAGCTTTGTGCTCTCAGTGCCTGCAAGTATTTCTACTGAGTGTTAATGAATTAATTGGAGCTGTAAATGTGCTACTGGTGTCATATAAATGTCTTAACTAGGTCTGTCTTCAGCCTCTCGATTTATAAGCACTATGTGTGTGCTTCACTGCAGTCCTGTTAAAAGCAGGCACTGGCAAAGCCAACAGTTTTGGCTTGTGTATATGTATTATGCATTTATCAGGCACTGCTATAATATGGCCAAGTACTCACACCATATTTCAGCTTTCACGACCGATAGCCAGTTAATATCACTTAGGAGTGCATGCCAAATGCCTTTCCAAAGGCTAAACAAAAGCCAAAACTGTTGGCATTGGTAATGTGTGATTTATTTTGGAAACTGGGCCAAAGTTTAAACGTGTGTGAGGGAGATATAGACCATAAGATCCCAACATGACTTTGACAATGATTATTTTGCTTTGGCTTCTGGTGTAACCTCTGGCACCACCATATGGTCAAGTAATGTATTAAGATAGAGCGGTGGGATTGTTCAGAACACGCACCAAATAGAGGATGTTTGCTGACCTCTGCTCTGCTTGCCAAACGCAAGGGCACCCGGTTCTGTGGTTCATGAACCAGTCTCTGGTTTGTTAAAGCAATGTATTTGATGTTTGTCTGAAGGTTTTTTCTTCACCTAGGCAACTCTGGCGAAAGAAGATGTCATAAATCTGAACCTTCCCAGCTTATTGGCTGAAGGGGAAGAAAACACTGGGCCTCATTACGAGGTCAGCGGGAACTCGCCGGTGCTACCGGCGGGTTGCCGTCGATTTTGTAATACCGTTCCCACCGCCCGATATCTGGTGCCACCGGGATATTACAGGTGGCGACGGGCCGGGATGTCAGGCAGCGAAAACTGTAAGTCCCCATTCCTGACCCCACTGGAATGGGGACATGGAAGCACCGGCACTGTTGCTAACAATGCTGGTGCTTTCGTGAAAACATGCCTCTGGAGGCTGGCACACCGGGCAGGTCAGACTTGCCGGAAGATCCAGCCCCTGCAGGCAATCTCGTAGTCTGGCGGTCCCAAAAGGGTGCTGCTACGTTTCTACCGGCACCCTTATTTCCAGACCGCCAGACTTGGAATAAGGCTCAGCAAAGTTTGTTTATTTGTTTGTTTATTAATTTGTATGGTGCACCGAACCCAAAGGTAACTGGGCGCAACAGAGAGCAAGATACATGGATACTTTAAGCTTAGTTCCAGAGTAAGGCACAAGGGCACATGAGAAGTGTGTCAGAAGTGAACTGAACACTATAATGATAGGAATCCATCATTGGTGGTGTCAGATCGTCTGTCTAGAAACTTTATAGTAAAATACTGCTACCTAATCGTATAGAGTCATATCTTTAGCATATTTAAAATATATATCATTTTATTTTGGGCAATTTCTATTTTCGTGGCATGTGGATCAATCTATATGCACAGAGCATGGTTAATCATTACGAGTTTGGCGTTTTTTCCCACTGTATTTCCATATAACTAGTGCCAATCTCAGTTACTGTTACTGCCACTTGGTCCGGGGGATTTATCGCTGATTGCGTGATGTGGCATGGCAGAGTTAATCCCCATTTTTGAAGTCCATGAGATAATTCTGCCCACATTAAATCTGGCACTTTTGAGCATTGCGGCGGAGGATTAGCCTCCAGCATCTTGCTGCAGGTAAATCCTCCTCTTTTCCGGTCAGGATTGGGAATCGGCCGTGCTCTGAAACGGACAGGAGGCATATTCCTGCGGAAAGAGGTTGTGGCAATGAGCTTACCGGCAAATATGTACTGTGCCGCCGGACTCGTAATGAGGTCCGTGATGTGTTCTCGAAGCCAACAATACCCATATTTATTTTATTTATTTATTTATTTATTTATTTATTTCCATTATTAAAGCACCTAAGCTCTCAGGCATCAGGGCGCTGATGCAAACCAATCACACGTTTGTCTTGTTATAGTCCGATTTCAACACTGGACCCTAGACGCATGCTTGTTGAAACAGCTCATAGATAAGTGCTGTATGTTTTGTAAGGCAGGTAAGATGAGGTCGAGTGATCTGCTATGACCTGCGCCTTATGGCCAAGTGGGAACGCTGGAAATAGTGCTTATGCTCTGTGTTTCATATGGTGCAAGCACACACAAGAAGGATGGTTAATATAAATCCTGTATAGAGAGGACACGCTCTGGTCATGCGGTAACTGTAACCTGCTGTGCAGCACATACAACTCTTCTGGATCTAACACAAAGAAGTTCAGATTCTAGTAATTGTGCCTACAGCTCCGATTCCAGATATTCTAGCTCATTTCATTTTTCTAATACTTGGCTGCTGCCATTTAGCCAATGTCTACAGGCTCCCGGGTTTGGAAGACAAGGGAACCCAGCTACAGAAGGGCAGATTGATTTGCATATAAGATTGCATAATGTTGAATCATGAGGGCAAGTAGGATCACCAAGAGACAGATGCAACATATGCGTGGTTACACTAAGGCTCATTAGGACTGGTGTTAGGTGTGGGCCAAACAAGGAAACTTTCATGGGAAACTTGCAGAACAACTTGATGGCTTTGCCTTGGGTTCCCCAGCTAAAGTTTTGTAAATTTCAATCCGAGTTCCCGCCCCAGTGTCGGTGATCAATTTCCTGTCACTCACAGCCCTGGAGTTTTTAAGCGCCCGTGCACTTCTTACTTGTCTCCTCAGTCAATAGACTCTGGTACTCTGCTTTTCATCCTCAATTCCCGGGCAATGCCTTTTCTTGGGAATTTGAGCCCCATATGGCCACACATACTAGGTCTGACTGGGGCACAAGCCAAGGCCTAACTGTGTTTGGCAAAAGGCCAGAGCTTCTATCAAAAGACTCTCAACCCGAGTCACCAAGAGGATTCACGTCAGCTTTCTCAACACTTCCCCGTTTCCCGGTCCTTGCTTTATTCACAAAAGCCCCATCCTCCCCTGCCTCTTCGATGGTCCGGACAAATCTCACACCTTAGATGACCTCTCCTGCTCCTTCTCTCTCTCCAATCTAGCTCCCCTCCAGTGCCACCTTAATGCTTCACCACATGCTTCTCACTCCATCTTTTTCAACACTTAGCAAGCCGTGCCCACCTGGTGCCTTCCTGCTTGCAGCTCTTTTCCCTACTTAAGGATCCCTCCAGCCTCTATTCCTTTGCAGATGGGGAGCAGGTGCAAGTGGATCTAGGTCACCTGGCCCAAGCACCACCCACCTTCTTAGGCCTGCTTCTTCCTTCCTGCTCTTAACTCTTAGATCAGGGGCATCTCTCGGCCTGGCGTCCGAAGCGAAGGGCAGACAAAGAAAAGGGCTATTACTGTTTGTACCTGTTCGGACCAGGAGGACCTAGGGCCCAACCCCCTGCTCAGACAGCAGGTAATCATGCACCGGCATGTGTTTACACCCTCTGTCCCCACAAGCCATCCCCACCCCCTATGGTCCCCCATGATGTTCCCTTGTGTTCCCCCTTCTCGCACACAGGTGTTGTCTTTTTTGCTTGATTCTTCTACCCTGCTTCCCCTCTTCCCCCTCCAGCCTATTTTTGCAGGAGTCTGTCCTGATACATTCTGGTTTCACCATCACCGTCTTGTGGCCAATGCTTGATTTGACTTTTATGGACTTCATTGATTCACGGTGCATCACTGTTTCTCAACTCACATGTTGGACTTCCTTTGCATCTTGTACTCATGGTCACCCTGAATCATGCTGTTCCCATCTTCATGTTGTATCCTGGCTTGCAACATTATGTGTTACTACTGACTTCTGCAATTGTATTCGCTCTCCCCTCTTGCTTCTCCACTCTTTTTGACTGCTTACTCTCTATTCCCTCCTCCTCGCCCTTCTCCCTTTTCCTATCTCCTCCCTTCCTCCCCTTACTTTCTTCTATGCACTTATTAGAATTGTCCCTTGACCTAGTATGATAACAACCTTGTCTGTCTCCTTGCCCCTCCTCTTGCTGTTGCCCCTTACCCCCTCCACTATCTGAAATGTTGTCAGGCATTGTACGATAGTCACTTCTTTTGTTTCTCCCCTCCCTTTCTGCACCCCTCTCCCTCACCTTTTGTTTTTCTTCGACTCTACCAGAAATGTTGTCAGGCCTAGTGTGGTAGTCGCCTGTCTGTTTCCATTTCCTTCCCACTCCCCTCCTTCCTTCCTTATCTATCCTCCCTTATCTATGTCTTTGCTCTTGCACTTTCTGAAATGTCGTCAGGCCGAGTACGATAGTTAATTTCACATCCTTACTGTTCATGGCCTGTAAGAATGTCATTGTATTTTCCCTTGTTCTCTCCTTTCCCTTGAAGCACTTTGAAACACGTTGTGTATAGGCACTATATAAATAAACTATCATATCATATCCTTCCCAGACTAATCCTTGTCAGGCATCGGGTTGGCCTCCTCCTACCCTGCTCCACTATTCTCGCTATTCATCTCTCATCTTCACCTCCCGTCTCCTTTACAGTTTTCTTTCCATTTGTCTCCTGAATGCAGTCTCCACTGCTTTGATGTTTCTTCTAACCTCCTCCTCCCTGTCCTCCACCCTGCCTTCTTCCTTAGTATTCTCACCAACCATCTACCTCTGCCGCCTTTCCTCATTCTGGATGATCCCACTTCTATCCCTCTATCATCACCTCGAACTTCACCCTTGTGTATCCTTCACTAGTACTTGATGTTATGTCCCTCTTCCTCCTGAATACCTCCAGTAAACTCCTCCTTGTGGAGGATGGAGGACAGAAAGAACTGAATGAGACAGTAGGAGGAGAGTGAAAGAGGACAAGCAAGGAAGCGGTAGAGACCAGAGAGTAAAGAAGGGGAACATGCAGGACAGGTTTAAAAGGTGCAGGGAGGATAAAGGTTCTAGGAAAGAAAGGGGGGTGGAGGATCCCTCATTCATACAGAAACAGTTGGAGTCAGATATTAAGACTGGCTGTTTTAGGGGAGTGGGAGTAGAAACGTGATTGAACAGCAAACAGGTTAGCATACAAAGAGTTTCGAAAACAGAGCTTAGAGGTAGAAGCAGGTTTTCAGGATCAAGTGAGATGCGATTCAGTGAGAAAGAAACTAAAACGGCTTGGGAAAACAATTCAGGGGCGTCTCTAACTTGTACACTAAGTAAACTGTTATGTTTTTGTCTCTTTCCCACTGGACCTGAAGCACAGATATTCCAGGGACTACTGTTGCCAGAAGAGAGAAGCCCTGGGGATCCAGACACTGGGAAGGTCACTCTGACTCCTCCAGAAAGGGACCTGGGAGAGACTGTGTTGTATTTTTCCATTTGATCAAGGACACAGTGGAGCCACCCCACCAAAGAGAGGGGAATAAACGTAGGTGTCCCTGGTGCAGACCAAGTGTATAAACAGTCTACACATCCACCGTGCCAGGTCCTTTGTTGTGAAAGCCTAAATAAAAGTTCTAAGTTGAAAACCTTTTCTGTTGTGTTGTGTCTGGGCAAGTTTTCACTGATACTCTCAAATGGTGTGAGTTATTGTCTATATATTGGCATCTCTGGCAAATGGTGCAACATCTGAAATACTAAGTAACTGCCCAAGTACAATGACAATAGCACGCAATCGTGTGTGTATCTGGGCATATGATACTAACACCTTGCAAATCTACCCGGGCACATGGAAAATTGTCTACTGGGGAATATGATGGTAACACCTGTCAAATGCTGTGAGTAACTGGGCGCCTAGTTTAAATATCCTAGAAATAGTGTAAATATCTGACATATGATGCAAGATACCAGCATGTTATGGCACTATCTTGCAAATTGTCTACAAAGCGGCCCATATGATGGTTTCGGGTATGAGTACTTGGGGATAGGATGTTGCAAGATGCCAAAAGGAGTGAGTATACCCCTTGAAAAATATAAATTCAAAATGTTACCCCTCGTTTGAGTACCTCCGTGCCCTGCGTGTATTCTCTTCCAAGCTGCAACAACTGCAGCTGCATTCTCCCGGTCTACCCTCCTCCCAACCCCAATTCCCCTATTAAGCTGATCATACAGAGCAACTTGGCCTATCATCATCTAACGCCATACTATGGTGGGACCATCCCAAAGCTGCATCCACTCGCGACTTCATGTTGATCCGGGAATCAACAAGTCTAACACAACTCGTCCCACCATCTTGGCCATACCTCAAACCTCTTTATCACACAGGTTTCCATTCTAGATCCTATCCCTATACTGTGGACTCACAATGCCATGCCATTCAAACTCCTGCTTGCCACACTAATGTTAGGCATTTAGCTGAGCTCCAGCTCAAAACCTGATCAACCATCTAATGGAACTAGACTCATCCTCCCACAGATGTACTCGCCACACATTTCATTGATTGGCTACTTCCGTTGATTTAATCCACCCTTTTAAGGCCAT